>NC_091830.1:74210095-74890095 GCF_038994185.2 Dermacentor albipictus
AGGAACTGCAACGACAGATTTGGTTGCGTTTCAGAATGTCAACCCTTTGAGTGAAAACTTCTCTAAAACACGACAGATAAAGCTGGTGCTCATGAGGCTTCGTCACCGTGTTCTAAAACATCCACAGACCTGATCTGTGAGGCTGTTCATTGTCTCTGTTTTTTTTAACTTCTAACCGTTTTTAGTGACTTGTTGGCGCTTGCCCTTCTTTAGGATGAGCCCATTGAAAATTACTCTGCGCCAGCTTGGCCTGCACCTGAATGTTCCTTTATTGTCTTTGGGAATATCAGGAGCTCCCAAACAGGACGTTTGCAATACCATAGAGATATTCAGTTGTGAATACCGCGACGCAATTGCTTACTGTTCTCTTATTTACTTCTTTCGTCGTCTGTTACCGTAGTTGAATATTCATACTTTAGGACGCAGAAATTGTATAATCCGCATCTTAGTGTCAAATCCCACTTTGTTCTTTATGGTGCCTGTTTATTTTTCTAAACCTTCAAAAGACAATATAATTGAACAGATGATTCCTTACGGTCATTTATGTGATTAGGCCTGACCATCTAACTGTGAAACAAGCAGTTGAAGCATGTGCCGACGGCGACTGATATCTTTCCCAACATTCTTTCAATTACTAATTGCAATACAATGGCAAAATTATAGCTACACAGCTCCAATTTGGTCTCGGTAATGCTACGGGGAACCAATTCGGCAGGAATTGACGTGCACCAGCGATAACCTGTATACTGTAGTAGGCCAGCTGAGTTACTGGATTTATAGCAGAGATATTGCAAGTGGATTTGAGCAAGGCTGGCGCTAAAGTAGCACGTCACTTTTTTCTTCGCCTCGCTTAAGTCCTCCAACATTAGCGACAGCCGACGTTTTGAAGGGACCTTAAAACCAAATACTAAGCTGACGTAGAGTCTTAAAACACCATTCCAGGAACATGAAAGCGCTTGTTTGGCGCCAAGAAAAGACTTAGTTTATGAGAAAATCGCGTCTGGAGAGTCTTTTCACCTTTAGCAGAATTCAAATGAGCCGTTACCAAGCTGGGAGTGGTGACGTTGCACACACCATCACCGCCCTTTATCGCTGCCGATGAGTAAAACAGCGCCCGCCTGATGGAGCTGCTGTTTGTGGCGCAAAATGCGAACTTGCGGCCACGGAGAAACTGTGCCAAGAAAGAACTCTGCAGGAAATCCTTCCTGCACCTGCTCTTGGTCAAGTGGCGTGGAACGTTCGGAAATCCACAACCATCGCACGAATATGGTGTTCTTTGCTACTTGCAGTTTCTGTGAGTTCGGCGAGCCAGCAAAATCGGCGCCGAACTACCCGATAACGAAACTACAGAAACGCAAAAGCGCGGGCGACGCACAGTGGAAAAACAAAAGCTTTCTGAGGCTTGCGTCACTGTCAACGGTAACGTCAATAAGCTCTTTTTATTTTCAAAAATTCAAAAAGAGCTGGACAATAGCATTTTCTTTCGTATTGCTATGGAATAGAATAATGTTTGTATTATGAGTGGCAGAGTACTAGTGACATCGCGTTGGGGGGCGTTGAAGCATCAAACGCTACCTGAGTATTATCACCACAATTATTATACGCCTTCGATCGCAGGATTTGTTGAATAAAGCGAATAGTTTTTCAGAAGCTTTCGGCTTTTTGATACCATTGACAATACTCGATTTTTACTGCCTAACTATAACTGTATTTTAGAAGAGGCTGCTGTCAATAGGTGGTGCCTGATACTCCATCTTATTTAATGTAAAGATATCGCCCAAAGGCATGGCCATCGAAGCAGCAGTCTGTAGAAAGCAGGAACCTAGTGACGTCATTTCTAAAGCCCAGAAAGTGTGGCTGTTTACAATATATATATCTACTCGGGAAATTAGAAACGAGGTTCCACTTGTGAGCACACTGCGCACATGGCACCCGTGAAGAGGGGCTCCACAGCCATGAAAACAGGAAGAGAGAGAGAGAGAGAAGACATGTGGATGTTCTTCCAACACTGACATGTATACTGAATATTTGAGGGTAGGAAAACTGATAAGAAGTCTCTTGCGGTTGGGCATATGGAAGGGCAACGGTAGTCTTACAGGAGTACGGCCCAGAGTAGACTGTCTTGTAGCATAGGTAACCGTTGCTTGAACAAATAAATAGGCCTAACTTTCCAGAGAAGAATTCATTTGATTTATGTTGCAGACAGCAGAATAGAGGAAATAAACAATACCTTACTGCAGATGTCTGCTGAACATATGTGCTGCTACAGCTCATTGTAAAATGCGTTTACCTCTTTATATCACTCCATCAGAGCATTCGACAAACGTCACCTTCATGAGCAGATCAATGCCGGACTACAGAAATACGAGGGCGAATCAGAAAGCCTTTGTCCCTGTTTTTCACAACTGAAAAGAACGTATATAGAGGTAACTACAAATATACGTACTATTTTACGTACCTTACACTATTTTACACATAATCCCGACACCGGTTCAGACATTTCTTCCATTGCAGCGCCCAATTTGAGATGCCTCTGTGGTCAGTCAGCGACGCACACGGCTTCCCCGAACGCTCATTGTCATGCAAGTCATCACGACCCCTTTGCGATCTCACAACACCACCACCTCACACTTCTTTAAGCGAGATATCCTCCCTAATAGGCCGGTTGCATTTCCCTGTGGATTTTGATGGGCGTTACACCCTTGCCCCAAAGAAAACAAATCGCACCTCGCTGCTGGTTCACCGTGGACATGCGAAGCACAGCCTCCATCTTCAATAACTGACAGTAGCTCCGTGGCGTGGAGCTACCGGAATATAAGGCCAGGCCGGTCCAAGAAAAGCCGACCGCTCGGAGTGGATATGTTGACTTTGCATTTACAACGGTAACTTGGCTAGAAAAGATAGGGGCAAAAGCTTTCTGATTCTGCTCATATTTAGAGTGAATAGTGCAATGTCCGATCCTTTAATTGTTTATGGTGACTAGGGACGATTATTTACGAGCTACCTCGTAAAAAAATAAGGTCACGTGTGACATACAGGTCAGATATCAGGGAGCACCGACCGGCGTGACACCGATTTTGCAGCAGCGAAATTTCATTTCTTTTGCTGCGTCAAGTTCTACCTGCAAGTCAAGGGGCTACAGCGGTGCGGCGGGTGGATTGCAATGTGAGTTTTCGCACCGGCTGAACTTTGTATGTGCTGCCTCGTGATGCCTTGTCCGTTTGTGGGAAACGCAAAGCAGACTGTTAACCCAATTGAATGCGAGTTTGGGCTCACACGAGTGATGCTTTGCCAGTGTCCAAGCGAGTGCTCACACAGGCCTTGGCTTTAGTGTACAAAGAAAATTGCAATGGCAGCAATGAACAGCGAACGTGCGTGCTTGATGCGCATCATGTATTTGCAATTCATTTGCTTTGCCTCCATATAAGATTTGTAGATTTTACTCAGAGTAGCGATATGTTGGCTGACTTGAGGAGCAGCGTTTATGAGAAGCAAGCTCTGCTACTTCTGTTTATGAAAAAGAATTAACTGAAACGAACTGGATAGGAGGGAAGCTGGACAACTGTCCATCTTAATGCATTTTCAGGGCAGAATTTAGCGCACTTTGGCACGTAGTGACTGCCTAGGAGCATATTGCAGAGCAGCTCCATGACAATCACTTCACTGCATTGTGTAATTTTGTGTCAACAGAATTTGTTACAGCAAAACAGAGTGTGCATGAGACGGCGACATGAAGAAAGCAAGAAACGCAGGAATGCTGCGATCATGAGTTGACTTCATTCTGGACCCTCATGTAGGCTGCACATCGTGAAAGGTCGAAACTTTAGCTGACGTGGACATGTCAGTCGGTGTACTCATCTTGTGTGGAAGTGTTTCTTTAGATCCTGCAAACTGATACAATCTGGATTATTTGAGCGGGGGCTTCACCGTAGGAATCAGGAGCCAACGATGAAGGCGGATACCGTGAGGATGAAAATAAGAACAAACATATGGAAATCTCTGTTACTAGGTAGGGACTTATTCAGAGCAACTTGAGCTTAAGCGCAAGAGAGCACGTAGGGCAACATAGAGACGAAGACACAACGGTGCGAACAGCATTTTGGTTAACAAATATGTCCTATGGTACAATAGGAACAAAAAGCCGCCGTCACAGTGTAGCTTACTTTTTGGCATAATCATCCACCACAGGCCGCTACCACAACACGAACAAATTTCCTATTTTAGAGGGAAGCTATTACGGGCGAGTTCCATCAGGAATGTGTCCGTGTAGACACAAAACTATCACCATGGTTGGCTCCATCGTCGTCGTAGTCATCCACAGCTGGCTGTTAAGCGCCCGTCGGCGCGACTACGTGAACGAGCTCGTGCCACTGCTCCCGCGTTCGTAGTCGTCATTAATAAATATTTAATTAATTTATAAACTATACGACGAAACCAATTTTACAGCGAAGCCGTTAAGGGCGGATTCCCCCATAATCTTGGCCCTGTGTAGGCACAAAAATCCCCATGCTTGGACCGATCCTGAAGATAGTGCAATGCCGGGCTGATCCGCGATGGAAGTGAAGTAGGCGTTAAGTACTCCCCATGCGTGGGCCGATTACGAAGATAGTGCAATTTCCGGAAGACCCGCGGTGGAGGTGAAGCAGGCACTAATTTATTTATTCATTCATCCATTAAACTTTATTTTCCGAAAGAAGTCGGAGACGACATAAGCGGGGTCCTCAGTCCCGGGCCTCGCTGGACCAGTTGAATAAGGGCTAGTCGCTCTCCAGGACCCGAGCTGGTGAGTAGTACCTCCAACTGCTCCTTATTAAGGATGCAGATATGTAGCTGTTTGCCTACTTCAACGGCATTGTTGGGACAATCCCATGGCATATCAAACAGAGTTGGCTTTCCACCACAGCTTGGTCACTCGGCCTTGCATGGTTCTGGGAATATTTTGTTTAGCGATTTAAGACTATGAAATTCGTTCGTTCGTATTTTACGGAGATCGTTGGCTTCCGTATTGTTCAGTGATTTGTGAGGTGGACCGAATGTGCGTCAGTAGATTCTCTGACACGTGAGGATATCTCCGCTTGAAGTGGGAATATGAGTGTGTGAAAGTGCACTCACCAAGCCTTGCTCAGCTGGGAAGTTGTGGATCTAGGGTGTTGGCTCTCTTGTTGCCCGGAAACACGACGGGTTCGGGGCACCATATGACTTGATGCTATGTTTAGAGTTAGTAAGAATCAAGTCTCCTATGGTTTTGGGAACGAAGCCTTTTATAAAGAGTTTACATGCACCCTGGGAGTTTGATAAGGTCACGGAGGCATTGTCAGCTTCATCCTGCAGTCTAATGACGTTGGCAATATCTGCCGCTTCCGCTTCGGCCGTAGAAGTGGTGACGATTCGATTACAGTGGATGTGGTCTAAGTTGTGATCGACAACTGCGTCGATGAATCCTGTCTTGTTGGATAATTGTGCAGCATCTACATATATGGCGTCTGGATTATGCATGTACATGTTGGTGAGCGCCTTGACTCTGGCCTCTCTTCTTTACAGGTGTCGGCTGTGATGCATGTTTTTGGAAGAGGTATGATAGAGATATGTTCTCCAATTGTTATGCCTCTTGTGTGGGTCCTTGTTAACATATATTGGATGCTGGGGGTAGCCCGCTCTCTTGAGGATCGCCCGTCCAGAGTGGGTCCCGCTGAGACGTTGCCGTTGAGGTAGCACTACGGCAGCCTTTGATTAAGCATTGCTATTGTATGTCACTAGAGACAGGAGCTTGTCCTTGGCCGTATTCTTGGGAAGACCAACAGCAGGTTTGTAGGCCTCCCTGATATCAACTTCGGCTTTCGCCTCGTCCGCTTTCCTTGTGTTGTGGTACGGAAGTCTATAGGCGATTCTGCTTAATACCAGTGCGTGGATGAGCCTAAGAGTGTCTTCTTCCCTCATGCCTGTCCGATAGCGGTTAATCGTTTGATCATTTTGGCAATCTGTTTCGTGATTGTGTTTCGCGAATCTTGGTTAGCATTTTTTCCCTGATCAGCAAGAAGGCATCCTGTGGGGAGGGGCCTGGCTGGAACCTGATGTCGCGGGGAAGTAGTGGTAGCGTTCTGGGTATCTGTGTATTCTGGCGGTCATCACATTTTAGAGCGCAGCTCTTTGGCGTCCGTTCCTGGGTTTCTCGTCGTCGTCGGCGTTGTCGTCGGCCTCGTAACCAGCTCCGCCCCCTTTTCATCCCCCCAGCGCTAGCAGCGACCGACTGATACCGCTGCATGCCGCTGACGCCGCTAGAGAGTCAAGATAACGTGACTGCACAGAACACCGTCGCCGCCATGCAGAAAGAGGAGGAACCCCCCTGTTCCTGGAGGAACCCCCCCTGTTCTTGTGTGGCGGATAGGGTGCTCTTCAGTTGCCGACGCGCCGGTTATTTCACGTAGGCCCCGGCACGTCGACGAATACGTGACCACCTTCCCACGGCGAGACCTGGTTCTTAGCGCTGCGGAAGCGAGGGTATCATATTGTTTGTGTCGGCATCGGCGGCGTTGTCCCTGAAACCAACTCCGCAGCTGGGGTTGACTCACTATCGGCGTCAGCGGCATCAGTCAGTCGCTGCTATCTCTTCCCTCCTCCCTTTACCGTGTTGTCCGCTTGCTGCGCGCGCTTCTGCTCCCATCGTTTGCCGCTGGGTGTACACGCCGCCCCCCTCCCCCCTCTTCCTGCGAGTCTCCGGTTGTCAAAGCGCCGGCTCGAACTTAATTCCTTTCTTCGCTCCTCCTCCAATGCAACCCCTGTGCGGCGGCAATCAGAGAGCCAGATCGGTGGCGGCGGATCTGTATATGTGCACCGCCCGAGCCGAAATTGCCGCTGCCGTTCGCCCTGTGCAGTGGAAATCAGAGAGCCAGATCGGTGGCGGCTTATTTGCTGCGCTCAAATTTCGCATTAGGAAGTAAGGTAATTGTCGGTAATTTTTGGACATTTTCACGAGACAGGACGTGAGGGAGCTTGGTCTAAGGGCTTCTAACGTATGTGCTCTGCCCGGTTTAGGGATAGTGATTTTAATGACGTTTTTCCAGCTATCTGGTAACTGACCCCAGGTCCAGTAGTTCTCGTTAAAGAGGTGTGTAAAAGGTCCTAGGGCTTCATCGCTGAGTTTTCATGTAATGGCATTTCTAATCTTGTCTGAACCTGGCGCTGTGTTCATCCAGGTAACTTGTGCTGCTTGGAAGACTTCGTGCGCGCTAATGGGTGGTTGTATGTTGGTATGGGTCCCATGTACCTCTCCTCAAGTTTATCAATGAGCACTTTATAAGCAGCTTGGATGAAACAGGCGTGCTATATTGTGTAGTTTTCTGCTAGTCTCGTTCTTGGTTTTCCCGGGTTCCAGCATGAAAATGAGGATATTATATGTTTTTTGTCGTGAATAGAGCGCTTTTCAGAGAGTCACAGAATTGTAACCAATTATCTGTTGCGAGTTTCGAAGCGTCGGTGTTGGCCTTTTCTGAGAGCTCGGCAATGCTCTTGTATAGCTTCTTGTTTATTCTTTGTTATTTTCATCCTTTCAGCATGCTCTTTCTGACTTCCCACATGTGTAGGAAATAAGTATCTTCTTATTCTTCATCATCGTCATCATCATCAGCCTGTTTTATGTCCACTGCAGGAGGAAGGCCTCTCCCGGCGATCTCCAATTACCCCTGCCCAGCGCCAACCGATTCCAACTAGCGCCCGCGAATTTGCTAATTTAATCGCTCCACCTAGTCTTCTGTCGTCCTCGATTGCGTTTCGTTTCTCTTCGCGCCCATTCTGTAACCGTAATGGTCCAATGGTTATCTAACCTACGCATTACAGGACTTTTCCAGCTCCATTTTTCCTCTTAATGTCAAGTACAATATCGTTTATTACCGTTTGCTCTGATCTAAGCCACTCTAATTCTGTCTCTTAACGTTAGCCTAGCAATCTTCGTTCTATCACTCTTCGCCCGGTCCTTAACTTGTTCTGAAGCTTTTTTGTCAGTCTCCAAGTCTCTGCCCCATATGTCAGCACTGGTAAAATGAACTGATTGAACACCTTCCTTTTCAATGATAATGGCAAGCTTCCAGTCAGGAGCTGGCAATGTCGGCCGTGTGCGATCCAACCCATTTCTATTCTTCTGTGAATTTCCTTCTCATGATCAGGGTTCCCGGTGATTGATTAACCTAGGTAAACGTACTCCTCCACAAACTCTAGAGGCCGACTGGCAATACTGAGCTCTTATTCCTTTGCCCGCCTACTTATCGATATGTTTGTCTTCTTCATATTAATCTTCAATCCCACTTTACACTCCCTCTGTTAAGGTTCTCAATAATTTGTCGTAACTCGTCTGCATTGTTACTGAAAAGAATAATGTCATCGGCAAACCGAAGGTTGCTGAGATATTCTCTGTCGATCCTAACTCCTAAACCATGCCAGTTTAATAGCTTCAGAACTTCTCCAAGCACGAGGTGAATTGCATTGCAGAGATTGTGTCTCCATGCCTGACCCCTTTCTTTATAGATATCTACCTGCGTTGCTTTTGTAGAATTAAGGCAGCTGTAAAACTGCTGTAGGTGTTTTCCAAGGTATTTACGTAAGCATTTTGTACTCCTTGATTACGTAATGCCGCTATGACTGTTCGTATCTCTACTGATATTCTCTGTCGATCCTGATTCCTAAACCATGCCAGTTTAATAGCTTCAGAACTTCTTCCAAGCACGAGGTGAATAGCATTGGAGAGATTGTGTCTCCATGTCTGACCCCTATCTTTATAGGTATCTACCTGCGTTTCTTGTGTAGAATTAAGTTAGCTGTAGAACTTCTGTAGGTGTTTTCCAAGGTATTTGTGTAAGCATTTTGTACTCCTTGGTTACGTAATGCCGCTATGACTGTTCGTATCTCTACTGAACCGACTGTTTTTTCATAGTCTATGAAAGCCATATAGAGAGGCTCATTATACTCTGCGGATTTCTTAATTACCTGAATGATGACTTGGATTTGACCCATTGTAGGGTATCCCTTCCTGAAGCCAGCCTGTTCCTTTGGTTAACTAAAGTCCAGTGTTGTCCTTATTCTATTGGAGAATATTTTGATAAATATTTTATATAATACTGGGAGTAAGCTAATCAGCCTATAATTTTCAATTCTTTAACATCTCTGTTTTTGTGGATGAGTATAATGTTTGAATTCTTCCAGTTTTCTGGGACCCTTGAAGTCGATAGACACTTCGTATGAAGAGCCGCCCGTTTTTCAAGCGTTGTGTCTCCTCCATTTTTGATGAGTATCGACTACTGGTGTTTCGGTAGTGTGCTGGAGCTGTTTAGTGACGGCTACGTACTGGCTGCGGATTGCTTCTTCGAGTTCCTGCCAGTTCTCCTCTTCTATGTGGAGGTTCTTGCGGATTTATTGGGAAAAGTTTGGCAATTCCATTGCCATATCTCTAGTCGATCTGTTGTGCCTTTATGGTCTTGAGCCATGCTGGCTATTGTATATGTGTACCATGCTACTACCCTGTTTGAGGTTCTTGAGTAGTGTTGCGCCTGGTTCTGCTCTCCTTTTCTGTGCTTGTCTAAGGGAGTCTGTCTTTGAATCGTGACGACATGAGCGCTGTGCATTCTTAACTTATCGTCTTTGTGTAGTTCGAACAGCTCTAAAAGCCTGTTTGTCTTGTGACCTTTGTCTCTAGTCCTATGATCCACGTTTCTCTGTCAATTAATTAGTTGTTGGACTACCCCGTTCATCATTCTGGTCTCCAGTTTCGTGAATTTGTATTCTTTTCTAGAGGGTTCTAGTTGGTGGTGGGGGGTGTAGGTGCTGTAGCTGGTGTTCTTGGCCGCCTATGCTCTTCATTTTGTTTGTGTTCTAGTGTGCCTACCTTGTCTGATAGCTTTATCAGTGTCTTTAGGACTTTTGATCATTGTGGTCAGTTTATTATTCCAGTTAATTACCTACTTTTCTCTATCAGAGGTGATTTGGGGCGTTTTGCTGGGAGCGGCGGGAAATAAAGCACTCGCGCGCGAACCTTCTTGGGTTCTTGATCTCTCGTGCTGTCTGCGAGTTTTTGGGATCTGCTCCTGTCTCGTTCTCTGGTGCTGCTCTTTGATCTCAGCTTAGTGTCTGGGCTCGAGTTCTTACATTTTGGTCTCGATGATGTGCTGTTAATTTTGTGCGGAATCGCTTCCTAGTCTGGGGTTGTCCCTAGGTGCGTTGTTGGGGATGTTACCTGAGTCAGTTTCCGTGCTCAGCCATCCCTTTGGTTTCTAGTTTGGTAGTGCTATAACGTCCTCGCATCATTTAGTCTTTTGGGGTAGTCCCTTGAACCGCCTATGTGATCGCCCTTGCTAGTGATGAACATGGGCTTGCTCTGATGGTGTGGTAGAGGTCCTTTTGCCCCGCACACGTGTCTCAGACTGTCAAATCTGGGAGGGGGCACCGCATGCTGTGGGTGCGAGCCCGAGCATGCGACGGTCAGGTGAGAAGGATCGTGGCCTGAAAAGTGGCGTCATGCCGAGTGCCAAATAGTAAAGGGTCCGTGATCGCGCATGAACAGAGGATGAGGGGAGCAGGTTGTCCCATGAGCGTGCGTTACAAAGGAGTGGGGGGGGGGGGGGGGGGCGTGCAGCACAGGCCTTATCCTTCAGCGCTGCCGTGGCTACGCATAGCTGTCCGCGCGGCTGTTATAGGTAATATGTCGTTGCTGCAACGCTCGGCGATCTAAGATGGCGCGAGGCTACATGTGGGCTGTCTTCCCGCGGCTAGTTTAGGAAGTCACTTAATCTCAACTTGTGTGGATTCGTTAAAGCGAGAGGTGGCACGCAGCGTTTGCTTCTCGGTGCCGGCGCTTTCCCTTACGCCATTGTTTTGACAGCAAGTGATCGCGGTCATTGAGCGAGATATTTGCAAGTATGCCTGTGTGCACGGGATGCCTTCACTGTTAATTTACGTCAACACATCTCTTATTTCACTTTTATAACAGAAATAAAGCAAGCGGATCTTCTTAGCAATGTCTACTTACCGACAAAATTAGAAACCTTCATTAGTTGCTGTTGTTGCCTAGCACTTGGCTAAGGGTGTGAATGCTTCGCCTTTGTGGCGAAGTGGCGACTTTGTTTAGTGGTACGATTACCTGCTGATATGGCGAAGCTGAGCAAAGAAGCGACTGCCTTTTTTCTCAATCACCACAGCACATTGGAGGCTGTTCGTAAGAACGTTGTCAAGCGCATACGTCGCTAACAGCACCTGTCAACATTTACGTCCCTCCATCCCCGCACTATAACCACGCCGCTCCTTAGAACGGGAATGCACTACGGAGCTGCGTGATGAATCATGCTGTCAGGCTCTCCTCCGCCTCGATAGCTCTCCCGTGCGAATGCCGCTTAATAACGAAGGTGTGTGGTATCGTTACGTGATAACTCTGACCTATGCCATAAATAATGACGCAGAGAAGTACATTGACAGGCACTTCGCATAGAACGAGTACAGTTAGGTGTGCAATGAACACGATAGACTCCAGTTTACGCCGAATAAGTCGGATTATATGGCATTGTCAGAAATTAGGTTGAGTGATTCGCTTCCCGGTGAAAGTCATGTCATGTCCAGCTTGGTCATGTGCGTAATACTTTCTAACAGCGGCAGCAAGAACACCGTTCCTGGGAAACATATAACTCTTTGCATAAGCTGATGCAGATATTGCGCAGGACATGAATAACCGTTTTTCTTTTGGCTCTAAAGCTGAAGCACTTTCACATTTAGGAATTTAGAATTCGTTTTTTTTACCTTATTATGTAGCAATGCATTTAACTCTATCGTAAATTGATCCGTAATGGCGAGAGAAGGAGGCACGCAAACACTTTGCAGTTTCGCATATGACGACAATCGTACTAATTCGAGAGGTGATAATGAGGAAGTGTTATAAAAGAATTCGCGCAAAAGCTCCTCTGAGAGTTGTCTAAATATGCGTAAGCATTCTGCCGCTTGCTGACCTCCACGTATCCCGGTGTTATCATCAATCACATAAGTCTTGATCAGCACAGTGAAAACAACAGCGATGTGGGGACACTAACGGGAGCGGGCGGCAATACCAGGTGCGATGATGACGTTCGCATCATTATGAATCGTTATCGCTTTTAGCGCTTTATCTATCTGCGTCGAACCATCGACCAAAAGTACTGGGGCGGCGGCGTCTTATGGCGCCGCTGCGCGGTCCCCACTTTGAAGGCTATCACCGATACGTGCGAAATGTGCCGGTTGTTGATAGCTTAACGTGGTGTGTTTCCGCCGCTTACTTAGCGTTGAAAAGGGACGCGTGGCTCCGTATCTTGAAAGCGATCTGCGAAAGTGGCACAGCGCGGCATGTGCTGTCAGCTGCGTAAACGCTGTGTTTTCGCCATTTCGTTGGCGTTGAAGCGAGACACTGCACGAAAGTGAATCCGCTCGCCGCTGCGGGCGCCATCTCGAAAGCGGTCATCTTACGGGGCAGACGAACAGATAGTTTTCTCGCTGAGTAAGCATAGATATGCTTACGCATTTCAAATTTTGTTTTCGCCATGAGTAGCTTTTGTTAGCGATTGCTTGCGAGAAGTGAAACAATGTACAAAAGCGACTCAAACACACTTCCGTACAACATTGATGAGATCGCAGGCCCGTCATTATTTCATTCGACGCTACTATAGCTACCTCGAAAACTAAAAACTAACTTTTCTATGCACATGTCACGCGAAATTATTGCAGGCATATACCATATTGCACGCATATACCGCCGCACTGTCTTAACGCTGAATTAGCCAAAAAATACGTACCCATTACCATGGTTCTTGGTTGAAAGATTGTTTCTGTTTTTTTCTGAACTAAGCTCGGGTATTCTGGCCACCATGATTTTATCGACATGTTGTCTGTTTTCTTATTCTTGGAGCCCCGTTCTTTGTTTGTATTCCTGAATTCAGGATTGATTTTGTTTTTTTTTTAGTTCCTGATATGTATTCAGTTTGGCAGAGTGATGCAAACTAAGCCACAAGAACACATCGCAAATGCACGGTGGACTCTGTCCCCGTCGCAGATGGCGGGCAGGAGACAGCGGGCGCACGAGCCCCCCGTAATGGAAGCCCACCTTCCCCCCGACGTCAGGCGCGCAACGGAAGGCGGCGCGCTTCCTCCCCGTTCCCCTCCCTTGAGTGCGTGAGATTGAGTCGCGATCGCAGGCTCATCCTCGCACGCCATCACTCTCACATACAACATGCGGCATGCAGCGACCATTTCATCGCCTTTGACTTTATGCGGAAGCTCACGGCGATGACAGAAGTGCGCCTGAAGTGTCCATGTGCTTGTTATCTGAAAACGAATGCTGGCATGTTGCAGCACTTTTGGAGTAGAGGCTGCACATGGTGTAGAAGAGCGTAAGAACAGGAGCGTTTGCTATGAAAAGCAGTTGTTAGTCACCAGTCGGCAACACAACATAACATTAGGCGCTCACGTCATTGATTGCGTTTTCCTCCTTGATGTGCGGTCCGTTCTGCGAAAGTGAAATGGCAACTGAGAACAGCAGGGCGTTAACATCTTTCAATAACCCTAGCATAGTGTTTATACCCTCTGCAGCGTACGTTCTCGATGAACGAAATTTTTCATATGCCATGCTTCCCCTTCCTTTATTGAGAACTCTGCGCTAACTTTCCCTGTCAGGAATGATATGTCATACTGATAATGCCTATACAGTTCACGTCTTGGAAGTGCCGGCTGCACAGCGTTCTAACAGGAAGGGCACGTCATGCAGATTGCTCAGAATTAATTTATGCGAAATAAAAACAAAAAAAGATGCGTACCTTTGCTGGAGTGTAGTTCGATACTATATGCAAGCGCCCTGAGTGAGCCACAAGTTTTACTTACACCAGTGCTGTTCTCTTTCGATGAGAAATGATTGATATTCTTCAATTTCTAGCTAGCCGTTCGTCCTTTAAGCCAGTGACGTTCACACCTGGCGTAATTCATCTCTGTGCGTGATTATTGGTTCAGCCAGGCAATACTACAGAGATTTTCAATAACAGCTTCTGAGACTTTGCAATTAAATTACTAGTAAACTTAGAAATCTCGTGCATAACTGGCAAAAATCGGAGCCGTTTATTGTTTCTACAAATTTAACATCATACATTGATCCGTATGTGTGCGGCCAGAGCAGAATGCAGCTGAAACATTGAACGTTCCTGGGAATGCTGCTTTTATCCACAACCGGATTGCGTTATCATCTCAGAATGCCGCGGCATATGCTCGCTAAAGTTTTTGCTTTTCAGTTTTGCAAGTTGCTGTAAAAGTTTGAGCAGCCGGGCAAGCTCGAGTTGTAACGTAATTATACAACAGCGCTATGGACGTACAGAGAGAAAAGAAACAACAGGACGGTGCGCTGACATGACCGTGCACCGTCATTTTTTTTCTTTTTGCTGTCTGCGTCCCTCCTCCTGTTTTATATTAATTTCTTGTGACAACCAGCGTCATTTTTCCGTGCTAGCGCGTTCTATAGTGGCTTGGAGACACGCGAAAAACAAAACGGGGGAATAACACATTTTTGTGGGAGAAATTAACTGTAACTCTAAAAAATCTACACTCAAAGCAGGTTTCAAGGGACGAATTATGAGTTTTATTATTTTGCCTAGATTTGAGCCCTGGAGCTGTCCTCCACCGCATTGCAGTTCTTGCATTTTTTAGTGACTGCCTCAAAAGCAGGTACGTGAAGGGGGTGTTGCGGTTGAAGGGATGAACTAGACACGGTGGAGATGGACAGCCCGAATAGAATGGAAAGTAACTCTTCTCTACCCTCGACGGCAGCTATATAGTGGCGCTGGAGGTAAGGTAATATTTGAAGTATTATAGTTACAAATTTGGCCACGCATATCGCCCTAGCTTTCTTTAAAATTAGTTGGATTAGCGGTAATGCTAAGAGGAGGCTCGTGAAACGTAAATTGCTGGCTCAAGTCCTGCGAGAAAAGAGGTAACCTCGGCACACGTAGCCAGCTGCTCCCGCTGGACTCGTTCTGCACTCTATGTTATGGTACCGCGCTTGCTGTTCACTCTATTCTCTTTCGGAAGAGTGACGAAAGGAAGTTTGGGTTTTCAGTAGTTGTGCCCGTTATTTAAGTGAGGCATGGAACACTTGTTTTATCCGTAGTGTTTCCTATAGTAATTGACAGAGGGAAATCGTGCCGCTGCGATCGTTCCGCGAATATGGAAATGATCGTCAGTATATGGATTTGTCTGATCTCCGTGCCTGTGGCTTCGAACATTCTTGTCGCTTCGTTAAGCGCGCTTTATCTTGCCACAAATAGGGGCTAAAGTTCTCGATAGTCCCTACATTTTTAAATAAACGTGACAATGTGACTCTAAGAACAAGCCAAATCAAACCTATTTTCTGTAGTTTCGCTTGTTCATGCATACCTGCGTAATGGTTTCGATGTAGGGCTGCTGTGTTTAGAGGTACGGTTTCATACCCTTCCCTCGAACAACTTTGAAGTTTATTTTAATATGTATAGTGCCGTTCTTTCTTGAAGATGCCTACTTTACAAAGTCACAAGTTCATTTAAAGCCAGAAGGACGAAGTTGAGGCAAATCCACGTGTACAATGCATCAACTTCTATGCTGGCTGGGCCACCCTGCATGCAGCTCCCGTAGACGATAGTGCCACAGTTCCCTGTAGTAAATGTAATTCTGTGGGTTTATCTCCTTTAGGTTTCTGTAGGCATGAAACACCCATTTATCTGCCTTACACACGTTTACTGCTGAGCTGCATTGAAAAAATTCTGCTGTTTGCCCTTTAGGGCGAGTATTCAATTGGAAATACATGATTAAACAGCGCAAAAAGAAACATACACCCATATCACGAAAGAAAAAAGCTCGACATGGGATAAGCATTGCTATCAGCCGTTTATCCCACAAAGTCGTCAAGAAATATACACATGATACGGGCCTGCACAGTAACGCTAATAGAAACATAAAAAATCTAGAATTTTGACTATGATATGTTCCTCGAGGAATTTCATTTCGTTCGTGTACAAAGAAACAAGGCTCACTAACGGAGGCCTCGGCCCTCCTTTTTACGTGAAATCCTTCGAGTAACAAGTGGGCTTGCTAATTGCAGCTTTTTGCTCAGCATCTGTGCTTCAAAAGAAAAATAAATAAAAAGAATGCCTTACATCTGCAAGAGTCCACGCGTCCGCCAAGTGCGTGCGTTCATTATTTCCTGCTGTGAAGGCATGTCATCTGTTCGCATACTTTCCGGATTGAACGATGTACCTCTTCCCGCAGGACACTGGTATGTCGTATATCATTCGACTCGACAGGCGCACTGAAGCGAAACGTGCTTTGTGGGGCAACCTCGTTTTTTGTTACCTGTAGCGCTTAAACGAGGGCAAAGACCTCGTATTTCATTTTCTGCGTCCCAACTAGTTTTGCCGCTTTTGGCCGCTGTCTGGGCAAGCCGAAAATAAAGTGATGGCAAGACCTACCCAGGGCTCACTGGCGACACCGCTGCTAATTTGGAAATTTGCACAATTCACTCGTAACTACATATGGAATTCAAAGGGGTTGTCACGTGGTATCACTCTGCTGTCCTGAGGACCAATCATATCAGTCCAGGTTTTACTTGCCTGAGCGAAAGCAAGAGGATGACATATTAGAAGGAAGAAGTTAAGAAGCACTGTCATGATTCTTAGATAAACTACAGCAGAGGACCGTGTTTTATTGCTTGTCGTTTGCTGAGTGAGAAGAAGCACGGAGGGAAGAATGATGCATGGCTGGCGCAGCACGCATTTGAATGTGGTGACACGGCCACTCTGGCCCTTGCACCAACGTTAGCAGGACCACTCACGCGTGCGTTTACAGTGTCGTGAGACAATCACCATCTGCTTTGGTGACATCGGAAGCGGCCCGGTTTTACTTAACCTACACCGCAAGGTGGCCCAACATTCGACGTCGCAATTAGAACGACCTGTGAATTCAGATGTATAAATCAATGAATTTCTTTTTGTTCCACAGTTTGCCTCGCGGCATGTAACCTGTTGAACATGCACGCTTTGGCACGTGTATAATTTGTTCTGTTGTATGAAGTCTAATAGGATTACATCGTGCGTACGAATGAGTCAAATAATTTTGATAACCTAGAAGTAGGATAGGCTCCTAGAGACATGTTTGAACAGATAGTGACTAATACAATACGAATACTTAGCAGTACCTAACAGTGTCTTTAACTAGTTACCTTTTACCGCGTTGAGCGGCTTGCACAGTGATAATAAACCAGACTAGACGAGAATTTCACACAGTTGGGAAACAGTACCCAGGGGACCATGGCTTGAAATGCACATTCACAAAAACAGCCCATTACCTTACACCATTACCATTACCTCATTGGATTCTCATGAATAAATTCTACCTTTGACAGATCTTTCCTCTGCGAGCATTCCGGAAGAGAGTCTGCAGTTGAACTGCCTACGAATCTAGGGAAACTCGGATAGCCTCTTCAATATATTCGGCACACTAAAATTTAGGCTTCTGAAATAAAACTGGAAACTAATTGCCTGACACACCTCCTACGACATTTAGTGCATGCTTCTGGGCCTTTCCGTGATTGCAGCAGCATGCCACATCTCTTGTCATCACGAAAGCCATACGCAGTGGTTATATTGCATGTGTTGTTACAAGGTTAATGAATGTTCCGCTGATTTTACCAAGTACCAACATCAACATTTTATTGTGTCCTGCTTCTCCAATATTGGTAACATATTATTAAGATATTATCGAGCGATGCTCAAGAGACTGGCCGTCACGAGAACGATGATGAAGTTGGTCGCTGCCCTTAGTGCGAGCGAGGGTAGGCCTGGCTGTTTGTCTCCAGTGTAAATAGCCTGTAAATAGCATTTTTTGTCTGTGTCTTTTCACACGTAACATTCTTGTGTAGGTGCGTGGTATTATTGCCAAGAATTATCGTCTCACCGAGATATTTTCGACTTCGACGATCGCCATTTAGGCCAGCCTCTCATGGTAAAGCATCGGATTCTTACTGGCAATGCTACGCCTATTCACCGACGACCGTATCTAGTTTCTGCGTGGGAACGCCGAGTAATTCGAAATGAAGGGAAGGAAATGCGTGATAAAAACATCATTGAGTCTTCTTCGAGTCCCTGGGCTTCACCTGTGGCGTTGGTTACGAAGAAGGACGGCACGTGGTTCTTCTGTGTAGACTGCCGTCATCTGAACCACATTACTAAAGAGGACCTATACCCGCTCCCACGTACAGACGACGCCCTTGACTGCAGCATGGTTCCAGCTACTTCTATTGATCTTCGTTCTGGATACTGGCAGATTGCTGTTGACGATATGGATAGAGAAAAAACTGCATTCATCACACCTGATGGCCTATACCAATTTAAAGTAATGCCGTTTGTATTATGCGACGCCCCTGCCACCCTTGAGGATATGATGGATGCCTTGCTCCAAGGTTTCAAATGGTCCACATGCCTCTGCTACCTGGACGACATCATCGTCTTCTCGCCAACGTTCGACACTCACCTTCAGCGTCTAACAACTATACTTGATATATTTCGATAGGCGAAGCTGAAACTTAACTCATCCAAATGCGGTTTTGGCCACCGCCAAATTACTCTTCTGGGCCATCTCTTTGACGCTTCCGGAGTACAGCCTGATCCCGACAAAAATTGCGCTGTCCGAGAGTTTCCGGTTCCGAAGACAGCCGCAGAATTTCGAAGTATGTAGGGCTATGTTGGTAATTTCGTCGTATTGTTCCAAATTTTGCAGCAATTGCTACACCCCTCACTAATCTTTTGAAGAAAGGCGTACAATCATCGTGGGGTACTTCAGCAGCCGCCGCCTACTCTCGTCTCGTGACTCTTCTAACCTCAACACCCATTCTCGACCACTTCGAGCCTGATGCCCCTACAGAATTGCGTACAGATGTCAGCGGTCATGGCGCAGGTGCCGCGTCAGCCCAGTGTCAGCGTGGCCAGGATCGTGTTATTGCTTATGCGAGCCGCCTCCTAGCACCATCGGAGCGCAACTATTCCATTGCGGAACGAGAGTGCCTTGCTGTTGTCTGAGCGCTCGCTGCGTTCCGTCCTTACCTTTACTGTCGCCCTTTTTCCGTAGTCACTCACCATCTTTCTCTCTGCTGGCTCTCATCACTAAAAGACCCTACAGGCCGGCATGGTCGATGGGCTTTGAGGCTACAAGAATTTTCATATTCCGTGGTGTACAAGCCTGGCCGCCTGCACCAAGACACTGACAGCTTGTCGCGTTACCCTGTTGACGACTCTGACTCCTCCAATATTGCCAGTGCTTCTTGCGTGTTCTCTGCATCGCAGCTGCTTCATATCGGCGAGGAGCAACGTCGTGACGCCTACATCAGAACACTTGTCGACCGTTTTGTACACTATCCGGCCGATGCTGATCTACGCCTCTTCGTCATCCACGACGGTGCCCTCTACCGTTGTAACCTTCATCCGGACGGCTCTGAATTCCAGATTGTCACAACTAAACACTCTCCGCTCCACCGTTCTAAAAGAGCTTCGCGACGCACCAATGGCAGGACCCCTCGGCGTATCTCGAACTTATGACCGTGTACGTCACCGTTTCTTCTGGCCGGGCCTTGCCCGTTCCGTACGAGGTTACGTCACCGCTTGTGAACTTTGCTAACGACGCAAGAAGCCTTCCCAGCTCCCCGGTGGTTGCCTGCAGCCGCTTGACATCCCTGCTGAGCCATTCCATCGTGTCGGCTCAGACCTTCTCGGCCAATTTCCGGAATCTACATCAGTAAACAAGTAGCTTGCAGTCACGGCGGACTACGCGACCAGCTAAGCCGTAACCCATGCTCATCGGACCATTTACGCAACTGATGTGGGGGACTTCCTCCTACATGATCTAATTTTAGCGCATGGTGCTCTGCGTCAATTGCTAACAGACCATGACCATACGTGTTTGGCCAAAGTCATTGACGACATCATACGTGCCTGCTCAATACAGCATAAATTTACCATCTCCTACCACCCCCAAACGAATAGCCTCACTGAGCATTTGAACTGCACCCTTACAGACATGCTATCCAAACACGTTCCAGACGACCACCATGACTGGGACCACGCTCTACCGTATATTACCTTTGCGCACAACTCTTCCCGTCTCGAAACTGCTGGCTTTTTCCTGTTTTACCTTTTGTATGGCCGAGAACCAGCGCTACCACTGGATGCTGTGCTTCCGTCCGCCACCGCTTGAAATAGCGATTATGCCCGTGATTCAATCACCCATGCTGACCATGATCGCCAACTTGCGCGCACTCATCTACAAGTGTCTCAAGGCAAACAGAAGCAGCGCTACGACCTCGGCCACCATCACGTCCATTTTGTGCCCGGCACCCTCGTGTTGCTTTGGTCACCATAGCGTACAGTCGGTCTCTGTGAAAAACTGCTTTCCTGTTACACAGGCCCATAACGCGTGCTCCGCCAAGTGACCGATGTCACCTATGATATCGCTCCAGCCACGCCCACTAGGTCCTCCGCTATGACAGCCAGTGACATTGTCCACGTCGCCCCACTCAAGCCCTACAACTCCCCACGCGCCTTGGATATTTAACCGCACCGCAATGCGCTTTTGCCACCGGGGGAGGGGGGGGGGGTAGTATTACGATTTATTCGAGCTATGCTCAAGACATGGGCCTCCGCGAGAACGACTATGAAGTTTGTGGCTTCCCTTAGCGCGAGCGAGGGTTGACCGGGCTATCTGGCTCCAGTGCAAGTAGCCTGTAAATAGCCTTTTCCGTCTGTATTTTCACACGTAACAATATTTACAATTTTAACTTTCTACTTAGGGCTAAATATGGTTTCACACCTTAAGAAGTGAACTCTAAGCTCACATTATAAATCATCATGTCAATTTGAAATTGCTGCCTCTAAGGCTCTACTACAAACCGCACCATTTTGTGGCGACAGACTGTGTAACGTTACGAAATGCGGGGCCACCGCTGTGTCGTTTGCTGCAAAACAGTTCAAAAGCAAATGGGCGTTTGGCTCCTCACACTACACACGTGCTGCCCTCAATGACGCAGCCAAGATATCGCCGTGAAATTGTGGCCGCACTTCCTCAGTAAGCGCGGTGAATAGCAGCAGCAGGTCGCCAAGAGGCACATTTAGAAACAAAACGACGCATGGCGGCCATGACATATGTATATATATATATTGGTGCGCGTGCGTGTTTTTGTGAGCGCGTATGTGTGTTGCTTTTTTCGACATGTAGCGTTTCCGGTATTCTGGCAAGCACGGGTGGTTTACCTGTTTAGCGGGGGCGTTAACGCGAGCGGCCAGATTGGTGGCGTCAGCTGGTGGTGCAAAGCTTAACCACACAAACACAAACCTAATTCCAATATTCTGCTTAGCTGCTAGTGCAAATTTTTGGCAGTTGCGAAATCGTGTTCACAATTACGCAGCTGCAAAAAATTTGCACCAGTAGCGAAGGGATATAGTGGATTACTGCAGTTTTATCTATGCGTTTGTCTGGTTGTACTGTACGCTACTAGGCGGCTGCACCGCTCTGACCGCTCACCTTTACGCCCCCGCAAATCCAGCAATCCGTCCGGACTGCTCCCGTTTACCGGAATAGCAGACAGGCTAAAATTCTCTAATAACGAATGTTTATTGCGTACACGTTCCTTTGACATGGGGAGTTTTTGCGGTTTTTGTGACGTCGTGGGTGGGATCGACCCGCAGGGCGGACGCGGCGTGAAATTTTTTACCAATAGCAGATGGCTAATGGTGACAAAGACGGATAATCTGAAATATTTTAATTTGTTCTGCGGAACAGTGCATAAGCAGTTGCTAAACATTTTGCTGTGATGAGGCGTTTTCGGGTTTTTGATGACGTTGGGTGAGAAAAAGGCAAAGTAGGCACGGTAGAAAATTATAAGTGGACCAAGGCCAGTTTGCAACTTCTCTGCTTTACCGACCTTTAAGGCGTATTCTGTAAGAATGCCGCAATATCCATCCATAGGCATAAGGACTTTAACTTATAGTTACCTTGCCAGGGGGGTTCGATTTTAAGCATAATAGAAAAAAATTAATGAACATCGTTCCATCCGTCCATCCGTCCGCCCTTCTGTCTATCCGTTCACTATAAAGGTCCTCTTGTCAGAGAGTATTTCTTTTCAAAGGAGGAGAGGGGGCAAAGATCATCTATCTAGTGTTTAGTTGAAGAGGTGCCATGCAAAATAGGCAAACAATTCAACACTGCCATGATTGACTGTATAGGCTGCAATAAAACACTGTAAAAATAGCATACTATACTAAATGGTATGAGAGCAGATAACATGGGTTCAAGCTATTTAAAGACCTTCTAGTTCTACATTGCAAACAGATGAATCTCACGTTACAAAGCAGAGCACAAGGTTACCTGTAAAAAGAGAACGCTTGTGAAATCTAAAAAAAAATAAGGAGGTACACCGCGCAAAGATTACTAGCAGTTAGGACATTTGATACCTGTGAATAAGTTTTTCAGCTTCGTTAGAGTTATTTCCAGCCTTAGTGTGAAAACGCAGGTTGCTACTCAGCTGTACCGCGTATATCCAATTGTGAGGGTATCGGAATATGTAAGAAATTACATGAAAATTATGAGGATATACACTTTGGAGCAGGATTTTAAGGGCTTCATTGCCACGAATGATGTGCTCTTTGTCTGGGTCCTACAAGTTGACGGGTACGCAACTGTGGTGCGAACTGTTCTATTGTAGGGTAGATTTCTCGTGTGTGTCGAAGCGGGTTTCAGGTTACGTTTGACTAGACGAAGGCAGCGGTGACCACATGTGAGGGAAGTACCGATGTTGCTTTTATAACGTCAGGGTCAATGCGGAAACGGAGCCGTAGGCACTTATAGCTCGAAGTTACCTTAACGTTAGCATTCGTTAACAGGTAGAAAGTCTGAATTCTGGAATTTCGGTTAGCAAAAGACACAAGTTTAGTTTTCGAAAGGTTTAGTGGCCTTAACCGTATCTGGCACCATGCGTGTGCTGCATTAGGATCAGATTGCAGTTTGTGGGTCAGCCAAAAAGGTATTGCGGTAGAATACGCAGTCATCCGTAAAAGGTATGACTCGGGGTTCAAGGTTATCTGGTAAGTCAATATAATAAGAAAAAGAAGTCACAGTTTCTTGCCCCAGGCAATTTATTGGTTGCTGTAGCAAATTATTAGCCATACGATGTAAGGTAAGCTACATAAACTTCTGTAAACATTCGCTTGCTAGCTGAGTTCAGAAGCACGTTGTCACGCGTGCACAGGCAAACACGAACGCGTGTCACTCCATGAACGTGGACAATCGCTATCAGAACACTGGTGTGAAGAAGTGGGAGAGCAGGCGGTGTGCATATTGCCCTTCGTGCTGACTCTCGCTTCAGCGCGAACTGGTCGCACGAGAACAGAGTGCCCACAAAGCCAGCAGGTATGTCCTCCAGGAGAGGACGCACGCTGTCGCGCTCAGACGCCGTAGCTGAAGTAGGAAAGTATACGCAACTAACCTTCCCGCTTCTACCCTCTTCTAGCGCATGCGCATCTCACCGCTCCTCTCCTGCGCGCACGTTGCCTGCCTTCCTCTCGTTCTCGTACATGCCACAACAAGAGGATGAATGGTGGACATTGCTGGTTTTGTTAGGGGACAATGGTGAGGATAACGGTCGAGAGACTTGAAGCAATCTACAGACATCTACACATGAGAGAAACAACTTAGCATCACATGAATAGCCCTTGCGGGAACGGTGGTGATACATAACAGTTATGTTGTACTCTTGGAAATCATTTATAACTGGTGGGTGCAGGACATGTTAGAAAAATTTGCACATTATACTTGTTATAGATATGGGTCTGTAGATGGGAGGTAGAAAACGTTCATCAGAATAAAAGATTGGTATGGCCTTAGTTAATCCCGGAACGTTAACAATGTTTGAATCAGAGAACAATTAGGGAACTATTTGGGAGAGTGCATGGGACAGCACTTGCGATGTTACAATAATCTGAATCTTTTAGAATAATCTGATTTCATCTATTGTGGTCGCATCTTAAAAAAAATTTTTTTGACTTCTCCAAATAAATTTTCGCTTCATCAAATACTGTCACAGACATTCTTACAGCAGAGAGCACGCTTAAATTCAGGCATGTAGTGACATCTCCGCACCTAAATATCCAGGAAAATGCGTTATTTATTCTTCGAACCTAAATTACGGGACACTCTCGCCGTTTGAGTCTGTGAGGGCTACATCGAGATAAGAAGGTCGTTTTATAATGCGCAAGGACGAGTGATCATTATTCATCAGACATTGATGCGAAATCATGACAGGAAAGATGTTGACCGGTATATTCATGTAGCAACTTGTATTTAGGACCACATTATTGTATTGTTTCCATGATTCCGAGAACCTGTCTTTATCCGAATTTTGACGTAGACGCTTCGTTTTGTTATTGAGACCTTTGAGTTGTTTTTTACAACCAGGTGTGTTGCTATATTTTATAGCTACACCTAGAGCAAACCTCTAACTTGAGTTATCAATTCTGTCTCTAAAAGTTATGCAATTCTGTTCTACTACTCGTAATAAATTTTCATGTAAAACGTCAATGAACAATGACACATATGAGTTTTTACTTGCTTAGTCAGGCTTTTTATAGCTTTTTGTACCCTAGGGCATAATTTTCTGTTTGGCGTTTGAAGTAAATGACCAGGGATGATCGGACGATCATCGGAGAGGTTTTCAAGAATATGGTTAGGTAAAATGACTCTCATTCAGCATATCGCCGTAAAAAATCACTTGGGATCCCGTCTGGCCCGCAAGCTTTCTTGGTATCAAGCGTAAGTAATTGCTGAAATACGCCTGCCTAAGTGATTTCTAGTGGGCCCGAACATGAGGTGAGGTATTAGTGAGGAGGAGGTCAACTATAAATATTGGCAAACATTGCTTAAGTGCACTTGGGTATTGTAGTGAGTGGCGTTGCTGAAAAGTCTACACACGAGTGAAACAATTCTCGTGGTTGTATTTGCATGGGTGGAACTGACTAAGTGCTTCATCAATAGAAAAAAATTTAAAATGCAAAGCACTAACAACAATGATTACCGAAATAGTGTCAGGACGTCGTTTATCACTCGGCAAATTTCAATTGAAAAGCAGTGTTGTTTGGAGGACGGTAAAAGGCTTCAACAATTACGGTGCTTTTGCAGTTTGTGCCACACTGAAGATAGTTTTATTTAGGAATACTGTTGCTCTCACATGAGGGCCATTACAAGAGAGGAATTGCCAAAATAAAAATATAAATTTGAGCAGCGACAATACTACGTAATACAGCATTGTGAAACACAAATTGCAGGGAGGATGAACAAGTATGCACAGTATACATACAATACCAGTAAGCATATTCAATTCCTAATTGTCCTGTCGCCTGTAATACGATCCTAGTTGAGTGTAAAATTATTTAACATTTTGTGCCCTCACAGTGCAGTCCGGGAGGCGACTCTATATATCAATAAACGAAAGAAAGAACGAGTATTGAAAACCATCAAGGCGTGTTTGACAAGGCTGTACACTTGCAGTGTGTTTTGAACGCGCACTGTGTTTTAGAGGGGGCGAATGTATGTTCCTTTGTTTATTCTTATTTGATTTCTGGTTATCCGGAAAAATATTTTCATTCGTACTTTTTTTCGTCGTGTTTATAGCAGTACTAAGTCGCAACATTTCAACATATGCGTCACAGAATCGGCTCTCCGATAAGGCGAACAAAGAAAACGCACAGCGGCCCTTTGAATTTTTTCGAGTTTATCTCCTAAAAACAGTTGGTGAGGGCTCCAAACTGGGGAGGCGTACTCCAAAACCGGGTGAACAAATGCTTCGTACGTAATTACCTTCATATGTGTTGTTGCATGATGCAATGCTTTTCTTAAAAATAAATTTCCTGTAAGCCCTAGAGCAGACCTTCTCCACTTGGAGGCGCCACACAAGTCATGATGGATGATCACCCCTACGTACCTAAAGCTGCGTACATTCAACAAATAGTTGTCACGAATTTTATAGTCAAAGGAAGACGTGGTTTTCCTTCTTGTTATGTGAGCAAACGTCGATTTCGAATAATTTATTTTCATTTCCCATTTTATACACCAGTAATTTAAACCTTGGAGGCATCGATTAGATTTCCTTTGGTCGGTTTTATCTGCCATTGTCGAATAAAGCAAATAATCGTCGGCAAAAGTTGTGTTTTAACAGGTGATTCCAGAACACTGGAAATATCATTGATGTAAATCAAGAACAATAGCGGCCCTAATAGTGACCCTTGTGGAACCCCAGACAAGACTTCTAGTGGATGAGACATGATAATTTCTATGCGGACGGATTGTACACGACCACTCAAATAGGCTGCAATCCAGTTCACAATGTCGGGAGCAATACCTGCGTTCTGAGTTTTCAAAAGCAATTTACATTGCGGTACCTTATCAAAGGTCTTTGCAAAACCGATGCAGACGACTCCAATTTGTTCGCAGGCATGCACAGCTAAATCAAAATCACGAACCGTCTCAATCAGTTGCGAAATCGTTCACAATCAGCTGCGGAAACCATGTTGTCACGAAAAGAAAAAGTTATTGGCTTCAAGGAAAAGAATGATATGCTTTGCTACTGCATGCTCTATAAGCTTACAGGTCCCAGAAATAAATGATATGGGACGATAGCTGCTAACTTGGCTTCGACTGCCACATTTAAAAACCGGAATCACAACATCACTGCGCCAATTTTGAGGTAATGAACTGGTTTCCAAGGATTTTTTCAAGATTATGGTTAGGTAAAATGACTCTCATTCAGCATATCGCCGTAAAAAATCACTTGGGATCCCGTCTGGCCCGCAAGCTTTCTTGGTATCAAGCGTAAGTAATTGCTGAAATATGCCTGCCTAAGTGATTTCTAGTGGGCCCATTGCACAGACGCCCAATTCACTGCGCTCATTGTTTCCTTCCTCTGTTTTCGTCTTCGTAAATTCTGACTGGAAGAATACGTTGAAGCAGTCTGCTGTGTGCTTATTTTCCGTGATCATTTGAGATCCGCTTTTTATCTGGTGTATCTGTTTTTTTTTTTATCCCTTAAGTGAATCCAATACTTTTGTGGAGAAGGCTTCAGGAACCCAGGAAGCGGTATGTTAAAGTACTTTTTCTTAGAATCCCGTAACGCTAATTTTATTTGAGCACGCAAACTGGACACCTTGGCTTGGTTTTGTTTGTGTTTGCAGAATCGTTTTATGCTGCGTTTTATGTATATTATTTCCCTAGTTATCCATGGGCTATGCTCCTACGTTTTTTCCATGCGGGTGGGAAATAATTCATCTATGCAATGCTCGACGATTTCCTTGAAACGTTGCCACAATTCTTCTACAGATTCACGAGGTGACACAAGGTGAAATTCACTAAATGATAGACTTAAGTTATCTGCTATTGTTGTGTCATCTGCCCGTGCGTAGTCTGCGATATTGTGGTCTGATATTCCTGGTTCGACCGACAGTATCAACAGCTATTTTGCAAGATAGGAACACAATGTCTGAAACAATTAAATTATGGGGTTTTAAGTGCGAAAACCACTTTCTGATTATGAGGCACGTCGGAGTGGAGGACTCCGGAAATTTCGACCACCTGGGGTTCTTTAACGTGCACCTAAATCTAAGTACACGGGTGTTTTCAGGAACACAAGGTCTAACAATGACTTAGAATATAAAGTGTCTTGTGTATTTTCTTCAACAATTTGCCATAAATTATAGTAAATCATAATTTTCAGTAGCTTTTCTGCACTCGAAACTTCCGTGTGTTCGGGCGAGAGAGTTTTCCAGTTTATGTAGTGTAAATTAACATCTCCCGTCATTATTAGCCTTGTACTTTTATTCAAATAAGAAATAACAAGCGTTTACTTCGTCCAGTTAATAGTGCAGTCGACTTTGCTCTAAATCGGTCAGACCTTTCGTATTGTGTACACTTTTTCTGCGTCTCTATTTTTACTTTTACATTCAACTTTCGAATTATTTCAATTCTTTCCTAATCTTAAATATTGTTCCTAAGAGGAAGCTTTAGCTCGGGTGCTCCGACATAAATACATGTGAAGGGAGAATTTGTTTTTCTCGGCAACCACTGCACCAAATATAACAAAATGTGTTGCATGAAAAAGAAAAACTTAAAATCTAGGGAATGTTGATTTCGAGTTTTTTACTTGGGTCGTGAGTTTTATATTAAAATTGGAGAAAATACCAAATTTTGCGAAAACACGACACTAGCAAGTTTAGAACTCTAACTCAGCAAGAAAAAACGATATCACGATTCTGTGAATTGAATTTGACAGCACATGTAAAGTGGACAAAATTAATATGCTACACAAAATTGTGAAAAAATTCCGTAATATGGAAAAGCAGCTTTGCAGGACCCTTGTACTCAATGTAAGCAATTCATGTGAGATCTAAATTGACATATCGAATTTGTCCCCTTTGAATGATCTAATGGATGCCGTTTACAGAACCGCGATATCTGTTCTTGATGCAGAGCTATTAATTTATAAGATCCGTGCGTCTATATTTTCGAACTTGCAAATACTTTAAAATTATATTAACGAAAATCAAGCCCTAAATCGAAATTGCGCTTCCAATAGTCACAAGATTTAACTTTATCTCCCAAATCCAACACATTTTCTTAAAATCTGTCTAGTGGTAATCGCAGAAAAGCGTTTTACCGTTTACATATATTTGGATAGCTGAACCGCGAGCTAAAGCTTCCGTTTAAATCAGGGAATGAATCAAGTTACCTAGCGCATTCTGAACTACATGCTGTTTTCTGAACGAAGTGAAGTTATTTTGAATCAAATGAACTCAGAAAGAAGTCGTGAAAGAAAAAAGATGTACCCGCAAAGTACAATTGAAAGACGAAACGACGGTTTTATTTCTCGAAGAAACTCGCATCGCAAACCAAGATATTCCGATGTCTTTATAAAAGCAGCATGGCAGCCAACGCTCCAGATTAACCAACATCTTCATCCGGGAATGCCTGTAGTTTGCATTCAATGTTCTGCTTCGGGGTGGTGTAGTTCGTCCGAAAGAAATTCGTTACCTTGCGCATAACAGTGACCCGACCAAAGCGTTGGCCTCGTGATGAGAAACCGAACGGGGCGCACGATAGTTCTGCGTCGTAGTCCACGTCGTATGCTGCAAGCGCGAAGTCTAGATTGATGCTGAACATCTTCCCGTCACATGCCTGCAAAAGAAAGAGCGCGCCACATATGGTGGAGAAGTTGAGCTCAGTCTTGCCTAACACAAAAATTATACTAGTCGCCTGACAATTCAGGAGCGCCTTTGATTCGCAGTGCATTGTAGGCTTATTAATTCGATTACCATTGCTGCTATACTTCACCCAGCTTGAGGTGTGGTGTGTATTAGAAGGATTGGTGTGTGTAGGTATGTTCACCCACTCACAAAATATTAGGGACCAGGAAATTTGAAGAAATGTGAATATCTCCGCAGCCACCCAACGCAGCCTGGTATTCTAATATTGGGCCTCGACTAGATTATGCGAACACCATTGTCATATACAGTTTTAGCGGCTACTGCTGCAGCCTGTTCGGGAAGTGAACGTTTTCTGATATCTCGTGGTCCGTATACTTTTGTGGCTCGATGTATGTATGTATGTATGTATGTATGTATGTATGTATGTATGTATGTATGTATGTATGTATCTATGTATGTATGTATGTATGTATGTATGTATGTATGTATGTATGTATGTATGTATGTATGTATGTATGTATGTATGTATGTATGTATGTATGTATGTATGTATGTATGTATGTATGTATGTATGTATGTATGTATGTATGTATGTATGTATGTATGTGTGTATGTATGTGTGTGTATGTATGTATGTATGTATGTGTATGTATATATGTATGTATGTATGTATGTATGTATGTATGTATGTATGTATGTATGTATGTATGTATGTATGTATGTATGTATGTATGTATGTATGTATGTATGTATGTATGCGTGTAACTTCTGTCCTGCCAACTTGGATAACTGCGTACTCCACTGTATAGTGCAACTTGCGCCAATGATTGGTATAGGATCGCGCTGCTGTGCTGAAGGAGCCAGGTTAAATAGCAGCGTGGGTTGCTGGGCGTGCAACAATGCGAAGGTGGTGCTTTTTAGTGAACCCCTTCGACGCCGACTTTGCTCACAGCATATATTCCACAGTGTAATTGCGCTCTTCAACGACCCTCTTTCATCTATGAGTACCACAAAGTCTGTGACGTGGTTATACGCCAGTATTCACTAATCTTCTCTGACGCCATCTTTGGTCACTGAGTATGTGCCACTCGGTATGGCGCTTTTTCATATATTCGTCATATAATACATATAATTAATGATTACGCACCAATTATGGAATATATGGCTTAGCGCAATAAATTCGCCAATTATTTTGAAAGGATGAATGCATTGCCAATGTGCCTCTGCAGTGCACTTGCTATGCATTTGACTCTGTTGCGCGACAAAAAGACGTATGCGAGCGCAGGTCCCTGAAAGAGCAACTATGAGCCACATTTTTAAAGTGTAGCTAGAGGGTTTGAAATGCAGCGAAGGCACATTATTTGGCGAAACTCGGACGTCACCGCTGCATTTCTTCCCTTCTTTTCTCCGTCACCTGACACAGCAACGTGCTTCTTTAGTTGCGTCCATTAGTTTAGGTGGATTTGCCAACTTCGTTTAATGTGTTATTGCTTGTTCTTGAGTAACCGATGTTTTGTATTGCGCTTTTCATTGTGGTTGAAATTGTACCGAACTGTTGCCCTCGCTCAATGCCTTCATTGAGCAAGAGAAAAAAAGCTTTTTTTTTCTCAATTGCGTACGGTAGCGGTTCTGAACACGCACACTTTCAGAATTTATAGGAAGCCAGGGCTATTTGCCTTTATTAGCGTTAGCAATTGTGATTACGAAAATACTCGTAACAAACAAACGGATTTCCTGGGCTTTGTGTGTGTTCATCTTTATTCAGGCCTAAATATAGAATCAATGGGAATAAAATTTACCAGGGCGACTCAATGAACTGCACTGCCTAATTATAACATAGCATGTTTGTTTTGGCTGATGATAACAATATTTACTGCAAAAATAATCATAAGAGACCCAAACAGTTTGATTTCTTTCAATATGTTTAACCAGGCATAGATCTAAACAAGCTAAAAAATTTGGTTCCATAACAATGGCGAAAATTGCAGGCCTAAATTTAAACGTATGGCTGTAATTTTATTTTCTGAGTGATAATATTGGCTTTAAAAACATAGAGGTCGACGTCAGCTAGTGCGCTCTATGCTGCTACTTGCACTGAGAAAGAGCAAGGTAATCGCAAAAAGTAGTGAGTGCAGTAAACATATTTCTACTCTGTTTTTTAAAGTGATGGAACTTTGATGCTTAGTGAAAAATAACCGAAATATAGACACCCTCGGGGCACTTTTTGTTATCTTGTTGCAGCAATTAAGACGTTTACATTCAAAGCAGTACGAAGACAATTTTTCGAAGCTTTAAAAATCTTACGAGACAGTATGTTCCGCGTGAATGAAATTTCGAAAAGTAAGCACAAATGAGGTAAGACACGCGCCATTTTAATTTAATACCAGAATTGTCTCGAGACGTCGGTCCTAGCATCATCGACATCATGGTCACGTCGTGACATAGAGAGAATTCGGCTCTGTAAGTGTAGCAGCAATGCTGGGTGCGAAAACGTTGTGCACAAAAAAAGAACACTCCCTCACCGGGGTGCAGCGCACTTTTCTTGTGGCAGCGCTCGCAGGCGGTTGCCGCAGCGATCACACGAACGACGCTAGCCTGTATATCGTAACACCATTGCGGACACGCGCCCAGGGTTCCAAAAGCGAAACTGGGTCCGTATTTACAATAGTTGCCATTCGCTAGTCACATTCGCTAATTATATGTCCACCAGTGAGAATGGCTGAAATTTTCTCTTAATGACAATTCCACCGCAATAGCTATTCTTGAATTTTGGTAAAAAGCTATTGGTGAAAGCCTTTGCAATGCATCTGTTCGAAAAAGCGAATTTCAGGCAATTCTGGTGCTGAAGTTGATATCAGTGAACGCGTTAAGCGGATGGCGCATGGCCGCTAAGAACGAAACGGTTTGTCAGTTCGGCTCCTGGTGGCAGAATTCACAGAGCTTTTCGTTCCTAAATGCTTTTTTTTTTCATTTGCTGATCACCTTCGCTAATAATGTGTCCTACATCGCTATTGGCTAGCATGACGGCTTTTAGCTTGAGAACGTTTTGTGAAAACGGGCTCTGGTTTTCTGAAAAAAGAACGTTGCAATGCATTGTTCACTGTTATTTGCGACCTCCGCATATATTCACAACCCATGAATTGTTTACCGACATATTTACCGGAAAGAAAATGCCTACAACTTCAAAATGGCAATCAACGTTGACTCGAGTGATATTCTTTATTCGGCAGCTGTTAGTAAGATGTACTAAATATATTATGGCGTATGTTGCACACTGGCTGCGCTGTCATTTCTACAGACACAGAAATACGCGTCTAAGACGGTACATTTCTTGTGCCAACAATGAAAAAGCTTGAGCATGATTTCTGCTTTTCCATGTCTTCAGCTGCACTAGGGAGTGACCGCCAATGCCACAAATGTTCAGTTAAATACGTCGCGTCGTCTCCATAAATGCTACGCGCTTGAGAGGGATACAAGGGGTGGGGAATGAATCAAACAAGATGCCGAAATAGGCCTTGAAGTAGCTTCGTAAACGCAAATTTATGCAAGAACATTTATTTGCGCATAAACATTGCCGCCTTAGGGGGTCGCATAATTTTTTGCAGTACAAATCGCCAGCGGCAAATGGCCGTCCTTAAAGCAGTTGCGCCAAAGCTCTCAGAGGCCACGATCTAGTGCACCCTATAGTGCCTGCATTGATTGAAAGTTCCCCACACAAGGTGTTGCGACCTTTTCCTTGAGCAATCTGCAAGTACTTTTATGCGAAGCATATTACGAGGGCTCAACCCAGCTCCTCAGGCGCGGCGGTGACCATGAAATCACGTGACACCGTGACGTCACGACAGAGGAGAAGTGGCTTTGGCTCAACTCTTGCAAGACGGGCTGGGTGGGAATCGAACCAGGGTCTCCGGAGTGTGGGACGGAGACGCTACCACTGAGCCACGAGTACAACGCTTCAAAGCGGTACAAAAGCGCCTCTAGTGAATGCGGTGTTGCCTTAGAAACGCGCTGTTTCTAAGGCGTGCGTCTCTTGCTCAGGCGCACATTTCGTTGCCGCGCCGAACGCTGCTTTGCTCGACGCTCACCGCGTCCAATGCGGGACGCGTAGTCGCTGCCCTGTAGCCCATTGTCTTACACCCCTTGGCGGGTCGACGGGAACGCTGTCGCGTTCCACTCTTGAAGGCGAAGAAGTAATGCATGAGTTGTTTCTTCGTCTAGCCGAACCAAATATAGCCAAGCAACAGCAGTTCACCAGGCTAAACAGTGGTTCAACAACTAAAATAAAGGCTAGTATGCTTCGCATCCTGGGCTTAACCTTACCTAAGCCACAGCCATTTTTTTTTGTCATATAGTCTTAGGCAACAGCCCAGGAAAGGCTGTCAACCGAAAAGTCAGATCTTTTAAATGGACAAATACGGTGGACACAAAGCAACCTGTGGACTTTATCAAAACCTAAATAATTAGATCCCACTGAAGATCTCATGCAACAAATTAAATGCCAACTCCACACGGTTTGACGGCAGATCGCGTTCTGTAAAATCGAATGGAGGAAACGCTCTCATGTAGACGATTCCTCCGTAGTGTGGAACTGAGGCCCGATGTCCCAGTATCCCCAGGATCTTTGAGAATGTCCCAGTATCTTTGAAGCGATAAATCTAGGTCCAGTCAGAGCACGGTGCCTCGACTTATCTTACCGATAGAAATGCGCCCAATTTCGGAGCTTTGATGCTTTATTTTAGGGCGGATTAGTCGCAACGTACACCGGGATACATTAAAACGTACTCCAATCACATCGTGTTCTGAATGAAATCAAAGGAGAAATTATAGTTTAGGGTTTTCCAAAACCTTTATGGGAATCTTCAATCTGAGGCCGCCTTCACAATCGTTGTCATTCGGTAGTCGCATTCGCTTATAATGCGTGGAGAAACAAGAATAACTACAATTTTCTCCTAAAGACAAGACGAAAATATTTTTCTTTTTTCTTCAAGAAGCATGAATGACGGGAATAACGTGGCTATGTTGAGTTTAAGTATCGAGAACAATGAACATTCGTAGACTCCCAAGGCTCCGAGCTAGCATCGGCAACCATCAAGGCACGCAACCCGGTAACGGCTGAAGAAGCGGCAATCGCTCTCGCCACCACCACATGCACAGACGCAGCGGTTATATTCACCGACTCTCAGGCCGCCTGCAGAAACTTCTTGAGGGGCCGCATCTCGGCCGATGCACTCAAGATACGAAAAAGACGAAGCACTCCGCTCCCGTACACCTGCGTAACGTGGGTACCCGGACACGAGGGACTAGAGGGGAACGAAGCGGCCCACGCCGCAGCCCGCGAGCCCGTCAGCCGGGCTCCCCTCTCAACACGCGCTCTCGGACCCATGACAGAAGAGGCGGAGGCCGTACCCACCAACTATTCGGCCATATTGCAACATTACAGGCTCGAGCGTCGAGTGTACCCTCCACGGTACCCTAAACTCAACAGAGAAAAAAGCCTAATCCTTAGACGCCGGCAAAGTGACACATATACGCACGCAACGATAATTCATCGCATCTACCCGACGCTCCACGGCTACTCTGCCCACTTTGCAAAGTACCCGACACTCTGGCACATTTGCTCCTGGATTGCCCGTGGCAGGGAGGCAGCGAAATGCAACCAGAAGCACACGCAAAACTAGTAATAGAAGCAAACGACCTATTCGAAACTTGGGAGGCCAAGCTAACCCTCGGGAACCTGGAAAACCAACGACAACTCGTCGCCAGGGCCAAGAGGGCAGTCGAAGCCAGAGGGTTCCTGGACTAAGGAGCCCTCCCACTTTAGGGTGATACCCGGCCTCGCTCGGGACACTGTTTCGTTTAATAAACGTTTCTCTCTCTCTCTCAGTCTGTCTCAGTGCTGCTTGCTGATTCGTTTGGTAGCGTTTGAAAACTGAGACAAATACATTCGTGCTTTAGCTGGCCTTTTCAATCCGGTGGACTCAATTTTCGCAGTGGAATAGAAGGAAGACACAGACAGGAAATAAATCAATAAATTAAGATAAAAATATTAAAGAAGAGAAAGCCAGGTCACCTGAAACAGGGCGTTATCAAGAGGGCTTGGGTAAAGACAAAGCATTTATGAATATTTCTTACAGTCGAAAAACGAATATACTTCTCGAATACATTTTTAGTATCTGACATTATCAGATGAGCCCGATCAAGCTTGACTGCAAAGCAAAAAAGCGATATAAGTTTACCAGAAATTGTCACTGCAAACATAAAACCTGAGAAGTTAGATAGTGCCGCGAGCTACGTCACTAAGGCGGCCATGTTAAGTTAAACCGCAATCGCTCACACTCATCCAGCCGACTCGCTAAACGAATCAACTGCTTATTTGTTTTTAATGGTTTAACTATACCCTTAATGAACAACGCCTAATAAAGAGGAATGAAATGACAGAAACTTGCTAAAGATGCGAATAGAGTAATGCAAAGCTCATTTTGTAGCAATGGTAAAAAAAATGCTCAATAATAGAAAATAGTTTGAAAAGAACTCAATATTCCATTCGATTCCTTTCTGCCGCATTCTTCTGCCGCGCTCGGGTCTGTTAAAAGATGATTACACGCATAACAATAGCGATGAACGAAAAATAAAACAAACCCTTCTTTTTTCGAAGGGGCTCTGTGCTTGGTAATATTGGATAGTATGGTAGTCCAATTGCTTGTGTAAAAAATCGTTTTCTGAGCTATCCAGGCTTCCTACTTGTCGTAGTCTGAACTTTAATACAATAAACGACATTAGGAAGAACGTGTCCTTAGGCCACTTGGCATACCACAACGAACAACTACGTTCTTGCGCTAAATGAGCTCAAAAGTACACACGTGGACGGGAAAGCGTTCGTCGCGTCCGTGTGCTTAATGCGTTTGGGGTCGGCAATTTTCAGTATCAGTAATGCATGCAAATGGGAGCCCTCGGCGTTTTATCAACCAAACGACCTCCTCTCGCTCCTGCTGTAAGACTGGTAACCATGCTCAAAATGACAGACAAATTAAAGGTGTAGACAAACATTAGATGCGTCATTTTCATTTGTGCAAGCGCCAGCTCTAAAGCCATTTATATGCTAGAATGTCCACTGTGCCGCAAAAACAAAGAGACTGATTGACGCAATAAGACAGTTATTTAATCTCAGGTTAAACGGTCATCGTACTGGCCCTGCGAAAAGACTTCTCGAACCACCTCGGGGACATTTTATCCAACCGGCTCACAGTTTCGATAACGTAAGCTAGTTGTTCTGCAGTTAAACTTTCCTTCACGAAGTTGCGGAAGCACAACCACCTTCCTTGTTCCTACGGTACCCCAGCAAGGGAGGGGCCTCTTCGAATAATCATGCACTTCTTTTATTGCTTAAGCATTGTTGGACTACTTTCCGCCGAAGGCAGTCCGCCCATCCGTGTGTCTGCCTGTGACAGGTGAGGCGATGCGCTCCTCATGTGTACATGGGGCACTTTAGGGGTATATAGGAGAATGCCTCATGAGTACGTGTGACTGCTAATTATTCCTAAATAAGACTCCTTAGGAATAATCAAGGGTAAAGAACCCTAAGTTAGATTAACTACGATAACATTACTTAAGCACAATGGTTTTTATTTGAGAGCAGTTATAAATAGTGATGGAAATAGAAGGAACTTTAAGTTAAATTATTCAGCCTAATGAAAAGCACTTAGGAATAAATTATTAAGTCTAATCACGAAGATTCTCTTGGCATCATTTCAATTGCGCAATAGAAACTGTTAAAGGCAAATCAGGATTAATTAATGGTAATTATGTGATTCACGTCTAATAAGAATTAGGTGTGCGTTTACATTAGCTTCGACCAATAAGATTATTTCGAGTAGTTTTGAGTTTAGGTGGTTCCAACTGGTCATTGCCATATTTCGAGCACATTGCGTCATCCTCTACACAGTGAGCCTAGGCAGCATTCTTTCCAGTCGTTTAAACGAACGAAACAACAAAACGCAACAGAAACGCTAACAAACGTCGCCATCGCATCATCAGACGTGTTCGTTTCTTTCAGAGATAAGTGCGCAAGATGAGCGGCTCGAAAGAATGCTTACGCATTATCTGATAAATCCGACTAGGGTGCATCTGCGGTACTATTTTTCGACATCCGGGCAAACTTTCTTTTGGTTTATTCAATGCCGAGATTAAAGGGAATATTGTCATTCTCCCAAACACAGCACGAAACTGCAAAGGAAACCCATAAGAGTTTCTCAAAAGAAAGCTCCGCAGTTCAAAAAAATTTTTCTGGTATGAGATTAAAGCCCGGACCAACGCCTTTCCCGGGCCGGTGGCCCTACCATGTGAGATAACCAGAAGGCAAGCGGATCGTAGTACGTGGGTGACTTAATCAGGAGCTCAAAGCACAGAGACACCGAAGTTGGCAAATCGGTGCGCGGAATCTCGCAAGGTGAAGAATGGTTCATGAAAACGACTATTGTCGTCCACCACAATGTAGCCAGACCCTACAAAGAAACTTCATACGGGTTTATCAGAAGAATAGCTTCGAAAATGAGGAAAAGGTAACCCTGGTCAGCGCCCCGGGACTTCAGATGGTAATGTGTCCACCTCGTATGCGGGAGGTCCTGGGTTCGAGTGCCTGTGCCCCAAGAAAACCACCGGTTTTTGTAAAGGGTACAGATGTAATGCAGCTCGGGTTTTGATTGTTTATATGGGCTCTTGGATCGAAACGGGGCCCTACAGGCGAATGTCTCCTGGCGCCCCTTGTCCCACCACAACTTTGATGAGATAATTGAGATTCTGCCGCAGCAGTAGGAGGAAGGCACAAGCGTGCTCCTGGCCGGGTGTCGGCCACTAAGAAAGTTACTAGCGCTTGCAAGGTCCCCCACTTGATCAGAAGTAGGCGGCCTGGAACCGTCAGACCAACGTTGGTCTCAGGTTCGAATCCCAGACCAATACGAATTGTTTCCTCAACTACGAAGCATTCTTTCTGAGAAACCAGCTCGGGTTTTTTCTGTAGCTTGAAGCTACATTCGGCAGGATGACAATTTCCGTTTCATTAACCTTCCTTCTCTTTTTTCAATTCCGCAGAACAGATTCGACTATTGCAGTGTCTCTACTTCGAACTGTGGCTTAATTTGCTCACGAGCTGTAGGCTGCTAGCCCTCTGATTAGCTCAGATGGCAGAACATCTGCCCCAGAAAGTCGTAGATCGCTAGGTTAAATCCCGCACCAGCCCGCATTTCTTCCTCAACTGCAAAGCTTTCTTTCTGTGAAACTTGTGTGGGTTCTCTTTGACCAGCCGTGGTTGCTCAGTGCCTATGGTGTTAGGCTTCTGAGCACGAGGTTGCGTTATCGAATCCTGGCCATGGCGGACGCATTTCGATGGGAGCGAAATGCGAAAACACCCGTGTACTTAGATTTAGGTGAGCGTTAAAGAATCCCAGTTCGTCTAAGTTTCCGGAGTCCTCCACTACGGCTTGCCTCATAATCAGAAACTAGTTTTGACACGTAAAACCCCATAATTTAATTTATAATGGGTTCTCTTTGTAACTCCGTACTACACTCAGGTAGATGATAATTTTCGCTTTCACGAACGTTTCAGCATGATGCGGAATTCTGGAAAACCGATTAACCATTGTCGAAATGTGCATAAGTGGACAGAGGGGGGTTGGCGGACTTGCGCTGCATCTGGCTTTCCGAGCCTTTGCGCCGGTCCCTTAGGCAACGATGTACTTGTTGCCTGCATAGACATATTGATGTTGATTCGAATTATCTGGCTCTACTCAAAGCTCCCGAATATTTTGCTCCCCCGTTGGCGTGAGGCAGAGGGAGCTATGCAGTTTTCCCACACGAAGACAGGAACCATTGTCTAAAGGCTGGCTTCAGAGACAATGTTCATTCCAGACACATCACGCGATCTACATACCCTTGTTTGAACACACGTAATCACCTGTTCTCTGTCTTTTTGTGAACCTGTGTCGTTTCACTACTATCATGTACAAGATGGTGGCATTCCTTCTGCAATTAACACCACAAATATGTCGAGAAACACGCGTCTTTTTTCGCCCCAATATTTATAAAGGGTAACCCACAATATTTACGACAATAAATGGTTACCACATGGTCTAGAAAGTTTAAAGCATTTCAGATAGCTTCAAGGGAGCTTCGATAAGAGTTATGTTGCTCCGTCTATGGATTTTGTCATCACCGTTAAGAGCAAGAGTAACTGAAGACAGGTCGCTTGTGTACTCACCAGTACGGCTATCCTACGCTCGGTTAGGTAGGTGAATGCTTTTCTTTGGTTTATGTTGTAGGCATGGCCAGGCACAAGCAGCGACTCAATCCAGCCACCCTCAGCACAGACCTACAAAAATGAAGAAGAATGAATCAAACATAAATCACGAAGAAGAACTTCATCAATTGTATCGCTGCACAAGAATGTATATTTACAGATATTTACATGACTGATTGCACAGGACCAACAGCAGTCAAAGTGGTGCGTATCAGTCTTCATTTCTTCTTTGTCATTGTCCTGACGCTGCCATCTTCGCCTGCCGCGGGGTCAAAATCATCCGAGCGTAACACTCACACCGGGCAGGTGAGAGTTAAGCACTAGCAGACGGGATATGAGATCTTAGCCGATCTGTATATCAGCTAAAGGGGCGAGTTGTAGGTCTAACAAAACAGACACACTTAGAAACGGCTCTTTGAGCTGGACTAGAAGAAAGCAAGCCGACGTCTTCCGCATACTGTTGAAGCGCGAAGGCGTTACTCAGCGCCGACAGATGATTACGAGTCGGCTACCCAAAACCATCTGTCCGGCAAGTCCCTGTGGCACCTTTGAGGCAATTTTCGCGAACGGCAATTTGCGTTGTCTAGTCCTAGTTCCCCTCCTCTCTACCCTGCTTCAAAAACACCACATATACATGCCAATAGGGGAGACCGCACCAGATTATTTTAAATCGTAATGCTTTACAACTTGCAAGGGCAAGCAAAGGGGGCAGCAACGTTTTATAGTCGACTTTGTGGAAGTGCATCTCAGAAGGAATGCGCTCTTTGACAAGGTTCAACTAAAAGTTGCCGCATTGCATGAACGAATGCTATCTCTTTCTTTGCCGTTTCGTTTCTGTGTAAAAAAAGATGTCCTAACATTTATCCCTACAGGGCGATTCAAACCCCTTGGACAAATGAGCACCCCGCACAGAAGGGGGTATCTTGAGATTTATAATTGAGCTACGGATCATGTTTCACCAATTCAAAACGCCAGGAAATTTCCTAGGCTCACCTTCTTGGGGTCTTCATACTTGGCCGCCTGAAACTTTTTGCAAGGTTTAAATAGCTCGAACTCTTCGATTGTCGGCGCGGCTTTGTTGAGAAACTTGGGGGCGTAGAACATTCCTTTCATGCCAAACGACATCGCAAGGGGAACAGAGAGGCCAAGCTTGGCCACTTCCCGAAGTAAATCCAAACTGTCGTTCTGTAAAAGCGTGAGAAGAGAAAGCCCATGCGGACGTGTTAGACACGTCCCAGCTACCGAAGAGCGCGTAAAAGTAGAACATGCCCGTGCTTCTATAGCGTGATATCTTAAAAGAAAAATTACCTCCAGGCTAAAAAAAGAACGACCTTTAGGCCGCTGCATACCAAAAAAACCATTCAGCTCAGCACGCTATCCAAGGAAATGAGTGTTCAAATTTTCGACAACTGTAAAAGGTGACCTGCACTTTAGAGTGTAAGACTTACTGTCTCTTGAACACCGTCGTTTGACTACTGCATGTACAATTTACCGGCAAGATTGTACGACCCTGCAAAATCACATGTTACAGCGAAATGCTGCGTTTTGCAGATTTTCTTTAATAGACATGCTCGTCTTTTATTGAGTCACTTCTGCCACCTATAGCTACGCTACTGCTTACTGTTCTCACTGAGTGTCTGTAAAGTTCAATACGCCACTTCAATACTTCGCTAACCTCTCCCATCCCCCCTTGCACTTTCCTAACACAAAGTCGTCAAAACTAAGCCTCGTAATCGCTACCTTGTGGAACATATCCATCATTAAATGTTGATCAAACTTCACCAAATATTCGCAGTCCCTTCATTCGATCTGGCAGATTTCTTTTCTTTGTCCTTCTCCTCAAGCACTACATCGCGTGAAACCCTTTTAGGCATATTCGCAATGTACATTGTAGCACATCCGGAGGATATATACATCCAAATGTTTGTTCGTGTTATGGTATGGTCTAAGGGATGATCGCCTCATCACATGCAAGCATTAATTACTCCCTTGTGACAAGTAACCCTAAAGTGAAATTTGGTAAAGGCATTTATTTAAAATGCATAGGTGATTATAAAACTTTAGGGCAACATTTATTTGAAGTGTAAGGGTTTTTTGTTATACTTCAGTCGATTGTGATTCATTATGTCCAGTACTTCCCCCACCCGCCATACTATCACAGTGCGCTTATCATGAACCTGAAGTCTTAAGGCCACATTAGTGCCTTTAGTTGCCATTTATATTGCTATTCTCTCGTTACGTTATATTGCAGCAGATTTCCTCATCACGTTTGCCACTAACGCCTTTAACCCTATGATCATTGCTGATGCTTCTTTGGTATTGCTGACTGTCTGTTCTTGCTCGGATGCGGAAACACGCGTATTTGCTTTTTATGCGGAACCGTAAGTGGACAGCTAGTGCAATCGGCGAATGTATGTTCGAAGCCGCAAAGGAAATGGAGGAGGAAGGTGCCCGAAGCTGAAGAGAACCGCGCGAAGGGTAAAGTATGGAGGAGCGCGCTGTTCTTGTGGCAAGGCAACGCCTCCTAGAGTGTCACATGTAAGAGGCTTCCCACTCAGAAAGAAAGGAAGAGGACGATGTACACCTATCGGTCCGAACGGCACGAGCCTTCGAGGCGCGTGACCCGAGTTGTGATCGAGAGAGAACCGGCACTGAGCTTGCATTATCGACGTGGCTCTGGGCCAAGAAGGTCGGAGCGTCAGCATCGCCATGGCGAGGGCAGCCAAGGAGGTTCGGTCATGTCTGTGACGCTGGCGGGCCAGGGTGTGGCCGTCGACCTCGGCGACGTTCGAGCGAGTCTCCTTGGACCTGCTGCAGCTTGTCAGGGCAGTGCCGGGCACTCCAGGAAGGATCCCCCTTCAGGGGTAGACCAGCACGTACGATAGACCCCGGGACGTCACGTCGGCACTCCAAGAAGAAGTAGCGGTGGAACTCGGAGTTAGGCCTAACCAGTGAGGCCGGAGTCCCGCATCATCGACAGAGTTCGAGACACAGGCATGTGGGACGGACGAGTTGACGGACCAACACAACGCGTGCGGAATCGGTGAGAGCACCAAGGATGACGAAGATCTGACCGGTGTCAGACTCGGAGGATACGCGTGAGGTCAAAAGCCTGTTAGAACGCTCCTTCCTCATAGCGTCACTGCCATAGGCTAGGGTTACCGGACATTCCCGTACAAAGCGCTGACTGATGTGACCGGTAAGTGGGGCGTGTTTAATGACTATGAAGTCGGTAGCACAAGTGCTAGTGCTTCATTGTGTTTTGGTTTGCATGAGTTTTCTTTTGAGTTTGGCTTACTTATAATCTGCTTGCTGTGCTGCTCTGCGTCTATCAACCCAACCTCTCGTACCACCCGCACGCCCCCGAGATCTGTGACACACGACATAGAGGAATATCCAGGTGACGTTGAGCGAAGGGAGAAGCAGAAATCAGGTGAAGCGTCGAGGAGGAGGAAGGTAGGCGGACCCGCGATAGGTTCACCTCCTCTGGCAGTTCCTACAGGTTTTGTCTGCGATACAGATGTACCAAGTTCGTCTCGTGATTCGTGATAACATCGTCCTCGCACGCTGTACGCTGTGTGTACGAGTGAAATCGTGAAACAGTGAGCCGATGACTGCTGCTCAAGCTCGTTTGCGCAAGGGAGGAAAGCGGAGGGAAAGTGCCCTATACCGTTGGGGGGGGGGTGAGAGGGGCGCTCTACTCTGGCGGCTGCTGCGTACGGCCCGGCCGGGTGAGCCTTGTCTTGAATACGATCTGCGATGGGGAAAGTGTAGACGTCTAGGTGCACCGAAGGCCGATAGCTTCGTGTGCGCTATAGCAACCATGCGCTTGCGCCCCACCCGCTTTCACGAAGTGAAACGTCACTGTAACTTTATTGTTACAGTATATACTTGAACGTAAACTTTTATTTTCTCTCATGTACCATTGTTCTTGGGCGAAAGCGTACTTCTGCTTCACACCTTTGCAGGCCCTAACAGAGTGTCCTTAACGAAATAAGCTGACCTGGCCATTGACAACATTAAAAGCCTTCTTTTCGAGAACCGACGCTTGTACGTATGTATTTCTCTTCGCGTTTTCAACTTCGTGATTTCGCAGGCGCATCTGAAGGACAGCACACTCACTGCCAGACCTTAGACATCCTTGGCCCATTGGTTGTTTGTTTTTCGTGTAAGCAACGTTTCTAAATTGATATACGTTTTCGAAACCATTTTTTTTTGTGCCTTGCAGAACATGCTTGGCTGCAAAACTCACTAGAAATCACCTTAATTGTTGTAAAGCCGATATGACGCGTTGGTGACAAGAACTTTATAGTTCTTATGGTATAGTTGTCGGCTAGTTGCCCACGTTAGTTTACCAGTGATCTGAAAAGTGGTCCTCACAATATGTATACTCATGACGCGAAAAAATATGCATAGTGTTTTTCTGCTTTTCAAGTTACTGCCTTCGTAACTGCATTTCCTCCTCTGTGCACTTTTACGATGCCATCCTTATCGTGGGAATTTTTTCCGGCCTCACGATTTCGGAACAACGTCAACATAGGAGAGCGGATTTGTCTGCCTGAAGGTCTATATACGAACCAGACCATGAGTATAGCAGCGACATAATACATGTAGATGCGATGCACATTTTGGAGTGTATGTGAGATGAAGTTTTCGCGTAGTGGATTATGAAAACTGTTAATTTTAGCGAACGCATTTTTCAGTGTACTGCGTTCATGCGCCTGCCCGTGAAATCGGCTAGACACGCTACCCCTCACCACGTGACCGCCGATTGCACGTCTACGGGACCGGCCCACCTTGCCCGGCAAAAAGGTCACACAATTTTAATTTACTACCTATTCTCTACGTATACAGAAGAGATTAGTATGTACCTACTGCAGTCAGGTTTCAAACAGTACACCCCTGGATTGAATAATATGCCGAATGTGGGTTGACTATTCAAACACTGCTAAACGAGCACAGTATAATTTTAATGAGATGAATTTTTCGTGTCCCTGTACGGCTGTCTCTTGGGACGGTTCGCTGTAGCATTTCATCCTTCTAATTTTTTTAGAATGTGCTGTAACATGCCACTTTGTTTCTAAGGTATATCTCGTGGTATATGACGATGTTGCCATTTTTTGAAAACGAGTCAAATAAGCATAAGCATCGGATAGCCAAGCGCAGACGCATGTACGTATCTAAAGCAGCAATATTTTGTGCGTGATACTGCACCCCACCTGCATCTGAATGGTACCAACAATATATATCAGAGACAAAGAATTCGTTTCAAGAACAAGATAAGAAATTTCGGATAAAACAGCAGGATTGTACATTCAACTTGTTTATAGCCCGATGTCGGAGAAGTTTTCCAAAATTTATGAACTTCTACGTGAATGAAGCACTAAAAAACGCTCATAAACAATTTCGGAAAAACGATCAGAATTTGCGCAAATCAAAAAGGTCTTCGAGCGCTTGCTTCTCGTAGACACGTGTAAAATGGTTCGGTGCAAGAAAATTTCACTGATCGCAGCGTAAAAATGAAAGGAACATTAATAGACTGTCTACAACACTAGATGGCAGACTCCAAGAAATACTCACATGTTGCAACATAGGCTTCTGCCGTAAAGTCAAAAGGAAAATGTGTATTAAGCATTTTGTTTCTGCATTCCCTCGATAATTTTGTCGTCGTTTCTCTTCTGATAAGTTGCTTTACGTTGCACAGCAGAACTAGAGCAGCACCAAGACAACCGTCGGTTATTGCGAAACGTTTACTTTGTTGCAGATAATCCAAAACAACAACTTTTTTAGAATACAAACACGACTAGTTTGTGTGCCGTATCCAATTCCCATTTGAAACTATGACTATTTGCCTACTAGAAATAATTACGAGTTTTTCCTGTTTCTAATACTTGGGTAAGGGTGCAGAAAGTATTAACAATTTTGTATAATCTCTTCAAAAGGAATGAAAGAAATAAACAAAGAAAATCCGACCAAGCAGTCATGCCGAACACAGGAAAAAAAGGAAGACAAGCTTTTTTAAGAAAGTAATTACGCACCTGAAGGAGTATATTTGTTTCGTGGTTTGCTGTTTCAGTGCGTAATTCCGCAGGCAATAGGGCTCGCGTAGGGAAAAACCTATCAGTCTAGAATTTTTCGCAAAAGCAATTTCAGCCCATCCCAATTCTGGCCATAAGTGTTAGCGAAGGCGACCAGCCAATTGCAGGGCCCACTTAAAAGCGTGACGAATGAAAACATCAGCGCATACGGGCCCAGAGCTTGCCACCGGCCCTTATTTATGGAGAATGCACATAGGGCTACACACGAGCGTAATCAGAACGGTGATATGAGTAAGTGAACTACTCGGCCAGTGAGCAGCAGTAGCCACTACAACTGTCAGCAACGCCTAGCCATGGTTTGTCTGTAAAGTTCCAGTATAACAACGAAATACAATTGTGCTTGGCCATTCTGTAACGCAGATGCCGCTATGCCAGCTTTGCCTTGAAGTCACGCTTTAACTACACTCTGAAGTCTGCCAAAAGTCGTACCACGGTGTGTCCGTAAGTCTTCCAGTGCCCGTCGCCTGGTAAAGGCTCAGCCATAGCAACAGGAATTATACGGCAGTTAAGGAAATCGCTGACCGAGTACGAAAGGTGCGCGATGGAGATGAACATTGATGGTGTGAAGACTGTCCTGCAAATACCATTAAAACAAAGAGAACGACTAATTAGCTTCACTGATCAACGTTATAACTAATCGAAACGTATACGCAGGCCAAAAAGAAGTAGGCGTGAACATTTCAACAGAGGCGATAGTTACTACAATAAACCATGCAGTGTTTTTTTCTGAAGAGTATGACTTCTTTGCTGGCTTCCCATGGTTTGGCCTATCGTGGTATGTGCCTATCGTGCCCGCAATTCTAGAAAACACAGAAAAGCTGAACCAAGTGCCTACACTATAGACAACGAGGTCGACCTTATTGCAAGTGAATTACGATAGGATTGAAGTACGAAACGAGTAAACAATCAACATAAATAAGAAGACAGAAATAGACACAATAAGGAGGTACAATAAAAATTGGTTCATCAAGAAATTTGAACCACCATGCGCATACCTGTTTGACCATGTATATCCCGTCTTTATTCATTCAATGACTTCTCACGTTTTCCACACTTTGTATTACTGTAATGACCAACTTTTTGCTATTTTTTAGATGTACTGCCCCCCTCCCCTGCACTGTTGTGTATTAACATGGGCGATCCTTTAATGGAATAATAAATGATGACGATGTACATCGACCTTGCCTTCTTTAGTCTCGCCGCTTCGTGACTCTTGTTGATGAGCACAAGACCAAGATTGTGGGGTATGCCATCCGAGATGCAGATCGTGTGAAGTTTCTTTAATTTCGCTTTTTAATTTCTCTGGAAACATTTTAGATTTTGGCTAAAAAACTCTTTCATTAGCTTTGAGATAAAGCTCTTTTCTAGCACGCAATCACATTATGACAACATGTACTTTCTTGTGATCACTTGTGTTAGGCTGACAGTTTGCACAAGGTTAGGCCCAGTAATAAGTGACACTTGAATGATAGGCCGGAGAAACAATATATAGAGGACCGGGATTGTAGCTAAAGGAATGTCTCGTTGCTTACCCTACGCTGGGGGATGAGAAAATGGGAAGGTAAAGGAGGGAGAGAAACACCGCGTAGAGGAAGGTACTCGCAAAAACCAGTCATTTTGAAAAGGCACAAAAATGCCTCCACTGCCTGCTGTGTTTGCCAGAAGAAACAGAATGTGGTCCACATGGGCTCGTTCCGTGCTATCTTCATTGCCACTTTAACGGCGTGCGACCCGCATGAAGGCAGGCATTGATTTCTTCCTGATATATCTGTCTTTCCTTTTAAGTATATGCTAAGTGCTGTGAACAATGATATTCTTCGAAAAAAAAAGATGAGGACGCACAAAGGCTATAGGTAATAAGCGTAAAAATGCAGTTTCCGCACCTGCTGCTTCAATGAGAGTTTGACTATATTTAGGGTGTTTTTCTTTCGCAATGCTCTTGCACCGTAGAATAACCGTACACGATGAAGTTTGTAAGAACACAAGATGGTCACATGTAAATAATTCAGTGACAAATCAGCAGTAAACCTGCCAAAATATCTATTTCTCAAAAAGAGTTGCCTAGATCCACAGTGGTCCGTGCAGATGTGTGCCGCATGGCATACGCACATTCGGATGAAACAAGAATATGTTGGCACTAGACCGTTATTTGTCAACATGCGCAGTTGTTCATGTTATTATGCAAGAGTGAGTTTCGAATTTTTAGTAAGCTCTGCAATGTCAGCGGTATCTATTTATTTATTTCACGTACTTTCAAGGCCCGAAGGCGTTACAGAAAGGAGTGGAGTCAAAACAAGAAGTAATGCAGTAAAAAATAAAAAATACAAACAAGTATTAACAAAAAATTTACAAAAGATATTAACAAAAGGCATTCTGAACGGCGGTTTTGAAGTTAGTAGGGTCGGTGATGAGTGCGATTGAGGCGGGAAGGCGATTCCAGTCCGTGCTTGTCCTGGGGATGAATGAGTCACTGTACCGGTTAGTACGGCACAATGGCACCCCGATTTTAAGGCTGTGGTCAGTGCGGGCAGAAATATATGACGGAGGGGTAAGAAGGGTCTCTTTTAAAAGGGGGTTCAAGTGAAAAACTTTGTGAAAAAGGGAGAGACGGGAATATTTGCGGCGTGACGAAAGATCAGGTAAGTTAAGAGTTCGTTTCATTGAAGAAATACTTGCATAGCGAGAATAATTAGATAATATAAAGCGTGCACTGCGGTTTTGAATACTTTCAAGAGAAGAAACTAATGACGACTGAGTCGGATCCCAAATGGCTGAAGCATATTCCAATTTGGAGCGAACTAAAGTTTTATAAAGGGTTAGCTTCAGGGAAGAAGGGGCAGAGCTAAAATTACGGCGTAAGTAACCAAGCATGCTATTAGCGTTTTTAGTAACATAGTCAATATGCGAGTGCCAAGAAAGGTTATTTGATATGTGAAGGCCCAGATACTTGTAAGAGCTAACTGACGTCACAGGTGCACCATTAATAAAGTAGGTGTGCGTGGCAGTGTTACGAGATATACGCATGGCCTTGCATTTATTTGAATTTAGTTGCATGCACCAATTAGAACACCACTCAATTACGCGGTTAAGGTCGTCCTGCAGCTCTTGGGAATCTGAAGGATTAGTAATTTTACGGTAGAGAACACAGTCATCCGCGAAAAGCTTTATGGAAGAGGAAAGAACGCAGTTCGGAAGATCGTTAATATAGATTAGAAAGAGAAGTGGACCCAGGACTGACCCTTGAGGAACACCTGCTGGTACGTTAGAAAACCGAGAATTACAGTTATTAGCGTTTACAAACTGCGTCCTGTTAGAAAGAAAGTTTTTTATCCACTCGAGTACATTTGCGTCCAAGTTAAGTTGAGACAGCTTAAGCAGAAGTAAATCATGGGTCACAGAGTCAAAGGCCTTCGCAAAATCAAGAAATACGCAGTCAATGTCGGTACCTAGATCAGAAATTGCAAAGAGATCATTAGTAAATGTTAAGAGCTGTGTTTCACAGGAAAAGAACTTACGGAAACCATGTTGACAGGGGTTGAAAAAGGAGTTTGATTCTAAAAACTCAGCCAAATGTGAATATATTATATGCTCAAGAATTTTACATGAAATGCTAGTTAGTGAGATAGGCCTGTAATTGCTGGGTAAGTGTGTGTTACCTGATTTATGAACTGGAATCACCTTTCCCACGCACCAGTCGTTTGGAAGAACAGACTGCTGTAATGACTGAGTGAAAATGTGTGACAAGATAACAGCAGAAAATACATCAGTACACTTCAAAATTTTTGAGTTCAGGCAGTCTGGGCCGGCAGAGGAGGACGTTTTTTGATTGTTTATTAGGCAGCTAACACCAACCCAGTCAATAGAGATTGGATCCATAGGCGAAAAACCAGAATTGGATAAAACCGGTAATCCACTAGGCATTGTGGTAACATGTGAAGAGAACACATCATTAAATACATTACAGCATTCTTCAGGAGCAACAGGTTGATCGTTTGGGTATGTTAATTGGATTATTTTGCTTGGAGTACCGTTAACTATGGTCCAGAATTTACGAGGATTAGTTTGCAAGATGGACGGAAGGGTAACAGAATAAAAATGCTGTTTCGCACTAGCGGCGGCTGTGTTGTAGTCACTTTCAGTGAGGTAGTAAGCGGACCAAGCAACGTCACTGCATGAAGCTTTTGCGCGACGAAACAACCGCTTTTTTTTGTTACGTAGTCGCTTCAGAAAGGGGTTGAACCAAGGGGACCGTGGCTTGCAAGAGACTGTTCTTTGCGGTACGAAACGTTCGATTAATGACAACAATTTATTTTTGAAAATGCACCAGTTTTCTTGAACACAGCGCTGATCGCAATTAGCGATGTAAGAAGCTGCGAAATTTTCCATTTCAGTGGTAATGGAAGCCAAGTCGGCTTTGCTGTAATCGCGGATCACCTTCGTAGTTTTCTTTACAGGAGCCCGTGTATTGATATGAAAAGTGAGTGCAAGGTGATCACTTACGCCTTTTATGTAAAGAATTGGGGAAACTGTGTCAGGGTTCGTAGTGAGAATCAGATCTAGTATGTTAGATGAGGAAACAGACACGCGCGTTGGTTTCAGTACAAGCTGGGTGAAGTGGAAATCCAAACAAGTGTTTATAAACTGGGTACTCTGAGAAGACTGGGACGTTGCCGTGTCGTTACGCCAAATGATATCGGGAAAGTTGAAGTCACCAAGAAGAAAAAGGGGAGCGTTAGGGTATCTGACAATTAATTTGTTCAATGCGTCGTGAAGGTCATCGCAAAATGACGTCGAAGCAGTAGGAGGGCGATAGCATGTGCAAAAAATAACATCTCTGTTGTCGAGTACAACGCGCACGCAAACAAGTTCAAGTGGCGTTTCTATGGAAACTGAGCTCGATGTGAGCGTTTCAGTAACCGCAATCAAGACACCTCCACCTGATCGCACACCACGATCGCAACGATAACATGAATACAGTTTTTCACAATCAAAAATTTCGCTATTTTTTATCCGAGCCGAGAGCCATGTTTCAGTGAGACATACTATGTCAGCAGCGCATGAATCAATCAGCGAGGACACCGCAGCACGTTTATTTAGTAGACTTCGCACGTTAGTGACAAAAACAGATATGGTGTTATTAGATTGCGCATGTGCTAGCTATGTCGAACCATTTCCTTCGATAGCTTGACGCGACCGATCAGAAGAGCGTGCTGCACGTGGCATGCTGACTTCGCATACATTGTCAGTGGTAGAACAGTAAACGTAGCACTTCTTGTTCAAAAATAACTTATTTAGCCGTATTGAGTATGTCTGTCCTGATGCCTTAGCAAAATCAAGCAGCTTTTTCCTAGACTGGCGCGTTGCTCGGCAGAAATCTTGTTATAATGTTTTCATTCTTTGGGCTGGTTTTAACATTTGCTTTGTTTATCTCCTTTTTAAATGAAATTAGGGGCGCACGTATCTTGTAAATAAACTTAGTTGTACGTTCTCGCTGTTTGACTCCATGAATTCCTTTTCACCATCTGTATTATTGCGACCACACACATTTTGTCAACTAACCCGGCATGAGACTTTGCGGGGAAGACTGTGCTCTCTCTGCATAGTGCCGCAGTCACACCGCCATACTGAGTCATGAAGAATAAAAATCTAACTGTAAAACGTGGCACTTGGAATGAAAGCAATAAGCTTGATGAAAATATTGATATTCTTTGTCATCCACAGTTCAGTTAGTGCATAATAAAGTGCGATGATAAATACGAAGATGAGTACAATGACAGACGCGCAGATAATTTTCTCAATCTCGAAGTTTTATCTCACAGAACAAGGTCATTATTTATGCAGCATGAAAACTGTTTGTCTCTTAAGTCGTTGTCTCTTAAATCAGTTGTGGCATTTAGCCCGAATATACTTACTGAGCTGGAATACTCGAAAAGGTATAAGTTACTTACACTGGACGTCAGTACGCATAATTGTGTGGTTAAAAAAGTTTCGCAAATAAACATTTCAATTAATTGTTTTAGCGCCCATATTGATATACACGTATTGAAGTCAGTAATATTACAAGGCATTCAAGGCTTGGCATTACAAGGCTTGGAACGAAGTTTGAGACTAGCACCAGCTTCGAGATTTGCGCAGTTAAACTTGCCCTAACAGTAAACCGTTGTTTTAGGTGCTTCTTTATCAAAGTGCCTTTTCAATCAGTGAAGCTCAAAAGTTGCTGGAACACTTATGCATTTCGTCGCCAGCTCTGGGAACGCATATCTTAAAATAGGGGTCATGCATAGCAGTCGTTCGAAGAGCAGGAGAATTTAAGAGCCGCAGCTTACAGTTCGAAAATTGTAATGTTTGGCGTAAAATAATTAGTTGAAAAGCTAGTTACGAAACCTTTACTATTAGCACAGTACTAACATTCGTTTCTCGTGAAAATAAGGTTTGTCTCCGAGACTTGTCTGGCTCAAGTAGAACTGTGCTACATCTCACGGATGATTTCTTTTAAAACTCTGTTAACGAAACCATAAAACATGGCGTATTGCGTTAAAATGTTATTGAGTTTGTGTAGCCTAGCACTTTACCATCAGTTTGCGGCTCTGGAGACATTAACGGTTAGGCAAGTCACAAACACTTCGAAAACCGCAGGATGCAGGAAAATGCCTCGCTTCTCAGAACAGGAGTGATTTGCGACATCATACCTTTACTTCAGTGGTGCTTGTCATTATGTAGTGATGCAATGAGTTCAATATAAACCTTTTTGCAGTAAAACAAGCTCGATGGCCGTCGTCATGATCAGGCAAACTAATTAGACATAAACGACACCCCCTCTCTATGTGTCGCCTGATGCCATAACCAGAACCTGCTTAGAGTCATTCTTTCGACGCCGGGTAAATATCTGCAGAACTATTTTGGCGTTGGCAATTATGTATTAGAGCCAGAAAGACCATGAGCATAGTAGGCTGTACATAATGATGGCGTTGAATAATCAATCCTACTCCATCACTCAGTTTTATTCACTGTACTGAACAGGCACATCATATTCTCTGTATCACGAGTCAGGGAAGCTTCTTGAAATGTCCATTATTGGTAACCAGTCAGGTATATGGATGAATACACGGTTTTCTTCTGACGATAAGGTCATTCTACATGACACGCTGTGGGTTTGACATATCTGCATTTCGGCATCTTGTAACCACTTCCAGAAAACAAACGGTCTCATATGTGTCCTTACGAATCGACAGAGATAACAAAAGGCTTGTCTATACGAGAAATGAAGCAATGATTAGTTGGAGATTAGATTATATTAGTGGTACAGGCGTAGTTAGGTGCCACAAAAGTGGTAAATTGCGCTGCACCCTGTAAAGGGTTCACCGCCATAAATAGCAAATCGCCGAGGGAAAGCCACCGTACGGCACAACTCAGGGAACTAGAGCAAAATCGCTAGGACTATGCAAGGCTGACGCTAGGGAATGGTGTCAGGATGGAGGTGTGCCCAGCGCAGGGTACGTAAAATTAACGCTACAGCATCTATATAGTTGAAAATCAACACCATTGCAGGATACGCTGCTCTATCTCAGAAAACAGCCCTCCTGGCATCTCGTTCTGTAAAGAAAGGCTCAGCCTAGTGCAACAAAAAGAAAACAAGGTCGAGGTAACTGCGCGTGAAATACAATACGAGTAAGTTGGGAATTGAGTAAATAATCAGCGCAAAGAAAAGACAGAAAGACAGTATAGCGAGATATAATCAGCGCTTAAGAATCGAATAATGTCAACTACGATATACGTCGACCTTGTTTTCTCCAGCGCCGACACTTTGTTGACCCTTCCTTTTTTTTCTTTCAGAAGTAGTACAGTATTTTATGTTATTATACTTCTTCATTACCTGGATTACGCCTGATTGGCGCAGTAAACTGGCAGGTAAAATGGAAAAGCAAGATGGATTAATTCTTAGAAAGTCTTTAATTATCTTTTAAACTGTTGGTTGTATGGCAAGTGTTCCCACTTACGACTTGTGATCCGTACATTCGCCAGGTACGTCCAGTTGGAGCGAATTATGAGGATGCCACCAGTCTCCAGACTTGCACTCTGAAAACGTCCGCCTGAATAGACTCTCATTACAGTTATCTTTTTCTTTAAAGAAAAATAAAGCTGCTTTGTTTAAGAAGTAAGTTGAACAAGTGCGACGCGCTCATCTCGAAATTTCCGCTACTTTTTAAATGTTTTCTAACAAGTTGTGCCTGGAGGGCTCACTGGCTTCATTTCGTAAAATTGTCACACGAATATGTGCCTTAATGTATTTATTCAATGTGTGGAGTATTGAAGTTAGGTTAGCTTCTCAATCACGTGTTTTCGCTCATTTTGCAAGTGATGCAGCATGTTCCGAGTAATTTGGCTCCATGAGTGGTTGTGTACCATATATTAGCGGCGATTAAAAAAAAAAGACATGTTAGCTTTACAGTAGAACAGCAGGCATAACCCGCTGAGAAAGGGTGAGGTGGATTCTGTGCGTCAGACTCACGTCATCAAGTTCACAGCGCTGAAGTCGGGTATCTGAGGATCCAGATATAATCCTAAGACGTAGTAAGATGGCCTTTGGGGTGAAGTCTTCGGTTTCAGATGAAGATACACCGCCTGTTAGCAATAAAGACGGGGAAGATATTTCGCCTCATTGCACAACTACACTGTTTCACTGCTGCTATGCAAGATACGTGTCTGGGTTACTTCAGAAATATTTACCGAATGTGCTCTCGCTAGATAGCCAATAAAATGGCTAACTTAGTTATTATATTTGAAATATAATAAACAAGGTACTGAAAATCCTAATGGAGCGACTTTTGCGCATGGCTTGGCTTCGCGAAATGTACTCTTTAACCCTTGTAATTCTTCCGCCATGGCTGTTTAGTGGCTGTGGTGTTGGGCTGCTAAGCACTAGGTCACGGGATCAGATTTCGGCCACGGCGGCAACATTTCGACGGGGGCGAACTGTGAGAACACGCTTGTACACAGATTTAGGTGCACTTTAAAGAGACCCAAATGGTCCTAATTATTGTTGGAGTCGCCCAGTATGGTGTGCCTCATAATCAAATCGTCGTTCCGGCACGGAAAACCCCGTAATTTATATTAGCCCTGATTTTATCGAAGTATCTCGTGTTTTACACTGAGTGTGATTGCAAAAAAATTCAATAAAGTCCTGGAAACTTACCACATCACGTAACGCAGTATTTGTAACACGCCGGAGCGAATTTCTAGTTGTTCATAAATCAACAAAGCAAGAGCTAGTTTACTGCTACACTAATATACGCTTAACTCAAAGAACATTTGTTCGTTTTGCTGCATCATAATCAGTCAACAGGTTGCTCTAATAATTCTTCATGTTAAACTGTGTCACAATTGCAGAGCTACGGTCAATTTCGCAGCACTTTTCGTAGCTGTAAGAAAGCTCATACACGGCTCAATTTGTTTTCCACCAGCACAATGTAAAACATCATCTTTATTTATAGATTGCACCCTTTGCGCTAAGCACTGATAATGTCTGTTCATTCGAAACGGCGCCTAGATACGTCTCTGTAGTTATGGGTCTGTGAAGTGAGTCAGCGATACTTTTTTGAAGGGAATGTGCGCTAGCGACTTGAAAAATTGTGAAGTTGAGCTCTATTGTGCAACAAATAAAATGCCTCTTCTGCATTCTTTAGTCAAACATCACTCACTTCCAGCGAAGTCACAAAGCTAACTCTATATTAAGAGCCGTTGAAATGATATACTACATTTGACGCACTATTGAATTGTGTCCCTTACATTAACAGTATGAAAGCTCATCTCCACAATGACATTTATACTGATCTAATTAGGCGCAATTCAGCACTCCCCCATTTACGCACACACCCACACACGCGTACACTCAAGAACGACCCCGCCACCCAGGGCTCAATATACCAGTTGTTTATTCAGCAAACGGAACCGCCCGAACGAACATAGCATTTAGCCGGGTGTGCTGCCGCTGCGTCTGCTTATCGCAATCATGAACCGCCGCGAGGGAAGCCCATCTCTGGCGTAAATAGGAAGAGTTAACGCTGTGGCGCTGCCCTGTCGCTATTTAGGCGGCAGGTAACACTGCTAAACGCCGTGTTCGGTGATACGCAGAACGTTTGGAAGTACTGAAATCATTTTTCGTGAGCTGTCTTGTCAGCAATTTCTTTCTTCGTATTACGCGAGCATCTGCGATAAGCGGGAAAAAAGTAATACCTAATAGATAAAGTTAGAAGCGATTTATCCGGACGTTTTGCAATCTGTTTTACAATTTACTAATTGGAATGTTTCGTCCAACTTCATTGCTTCCTAAGTTGGTTAATTATTCTTGACCGGGTATGCAATTTAGCAGAAGACAAAAAAAATAGTTTGACTTACTCCATACAATAGTCAGCAACATGCTCTTGGTCACATGGTCTTAGAGTAAATCGGTATACTTTTAAACTCTGGCTAACGTTAGCTTGGACACCCTGTTTAGCTATGAGCCAAATGAATACGGTGTTGGCGGCTAGCACACCTTCGCTGTAGCTACACAGTGCGGGTGTTTGCGAAGCTAAAGCGGCGTGGAGCTAATCGAGATATAAGTGTGATTCGTGTTTCTTACTGAAGCTCGTTACTGTAATGGCCCACCTAATATAAATGTGGAGGTATGTTGGTCTTTCGTGTATTCGTTTTTTTCATTACAAATAAATCGACTCATACAAAACACTGCCGTGGCAACCATGAATTTAGAAGAAAGCTGCGACATGGGAGCTGGCGAGTTTTAGCACATCTCATGGGAGTTGGCAATGGGAATTTAGTCGTGTGCAGCGGCATATTCGGTGGGCCCCATCGATTATCCGTCCCTGACAGTCCCGAACTGCCCTGGGTGGTACTTTCAGCTCACGAGCGTTTCGTATGCAGGTTGTGGGACAGTTTGCGACTGCAAGGACAGACAGTCCAAGAGGCCGACCAGTGTGCCGAATATCAGACGCTATAGGATTCTTAGGCGCACATAATCGAAGAGGCCCACTGGTGCGAACGCAGCTATTTTGTCGGCGACTATCGAGCGGCTCCTCGCGCGATTGAAAGTGCATCGGTGTATACGCGCCACTAGCCCTGTGGGCTGCCTAATCTGCTTATCGAAGTCTGGAACCACCGTGGAGGAAGCACACCACTGGTCTAAATCGCTGTCCTGTCACCTTTTAAGCCGGAGCATGTGCTTTTACTTTATAAGTGGACAACTGGGAGCACTGGAATTGTGGGGCAGGGTTTTGAGAGAATGCTTGTTTATATCTGGAAAAAATCACTCTAGTAAAAGCCTCTTACAATACTATATTACAGCATCTTTTATTATTTACAACATTTCTATTAACTATTGAGAAAAAAGGGCGTTTAGTATGAGCTCTTGTGTCACTCCGAATAATACACTTATGTTGCGAATAAATGGTTTTCTTGGTGTCTACTTCGCCTACGTGACGTAGGTTTTCATTAAATATAAAGTGATACCACGGACTTCTTAAAAAGAGATATTTTTGTTGTGCACAATCGGAGACCTTTCTAAAATTCAGAAAGATACCAAAAATCCGTCTTCACTTTCCTGTGCTGTCGAGGATTCCGAGCCAAGCGGCTTCCAAAAAATTACCTCGTATTTTCGGCACGTGAAGCCCCAGAATTTAACTTTATTTTAACAAATAAGTTGGTGGTCAACTTAGACGCTACACTTTAATGTCATCTTCCCCAGATGTAGAGCTGCCTTTAAACGATAAGATGATGGGCAGTATCTCACACTGATCAGTGTCAGCCAAAAACACTACGTGTGGACACAACAACTGAAACTAACCTCCGGAAAATGCACTTACTACAGAAAAAGATCGTACGTATTGTTGCAAACGTGCCATATCACAGTCACAGTGAGCACCTCTTTAAACAATACAACATACCTACATACAATGTACTCTCTATACAACCGCTCTCTCCTTCGTATATGGCACTCAAACTCAAACTCTGAAAACCGCGTTCTTAAGGAAATTGCTTGTCTGCAAAAAAATACAGCTACCTATATCACCCGTCACGGAGAATATTGGTCTATACCCCCCTCAACAACCAACTACGGTTTGCGAATGACGGAAAATAAGTTACCCAGACTGCTTAATTCACTACATGACGCTGGCATCGACATCATTACCTTAACACGTTCAGAACTATCGTTACTTATCAGAACCTTCTCCTAAATAATGAATCAAGCGTAATTTCTTTTTCACTTGTATTCACATGTCTTGTTAAATGTTTGTAATGGCATAATTTTTGCTCGTCCTTTTCTTTCTCTTAAATATTCCAATAATAATGAACCATCTAGTCTTTTCACCTTTAATTAGGCATCGTCAAGTGTACGCAATTTTCACTTTTATTTGCCTATTGCCAAGTGTATGTAATGTGGTGGTGCGTACTATCTGCATTGCTTTTATTTGTCCTTCTCCCATTTCTTTGTTCCTTTTTTGTTTGTTCCGTTATAGAAAATTCTCTTGAATTGATTGATGATTGTAAATAATATTCATATGTAATGTTCTTTGCGTACGGTCGATTGCGCTACTCACTGCCACCATGTAACACGGGGGCTAAGGGCACCTCAACCTGCCTCATTGCAGCTTTTATCTTAGCCCCCGTCATTGTATTTTAGCAATGGAAATAAATAAAAAAAAAATAAATAAATAAATAAATAAATAAAGAAAGAGAAAGAAAGAAAGAAAGGAAAAAGTAAGAAAGAAAGATAGGAAGAAAAGGATGTCGTTTTACTATATATTGTCTACAACCGACCTGTTCAGTGCTTTAAGAGAACGCTGGAGCATCAATAAAATGGGAATTGAACGGATATGTGGTATGAACGTCTGATTACCCTTATGCTGACATGGGGTGTCACGTCGCTTTCCACTCAGCAAAGTACTAAAGAAAAGTGGCCGCACTTGAATTACCTTGAGCAGAATGAGACACTCATAGACCACTGCATCAGTTGGGTAGTGCGCGCTGACATCCAGCATGCCGAAGTGGGATATATTGTATCTCCAGATATCGTCGATGATGGTGAAAAATTTTGGGTCTTTTATGTCTCTTCTCAGAAGGTGAAACCTGAGTAAAAAGAAGCATGAATAAAGACCCAGAAAACAGAGTAAGACCTTCTCTTGCAATGCGGAGTAGCTGGACCTAATTTATGAATTGAGGACCTCTAGTCTATGACCTCCATAGAGTCTCTTCATTTACTCCAAGAGATGTTAGAGTGAGGAAAGGCCACAGTTTCGCCCGGAAGGCGGAGCATCGATCGCAATAGCAAATTACTGTAAGGATAGCAGTCTTATCTGCCGTATAAACTTGTAAACATTTCCTTAGTAACTAAGTTAACAAGCATGGTGTTAGGCGCGCACAAGCAAGCATGAACACATCCTACTCGATGACCGCACACACTCGCTGTCAAAACGCTAGAGCGAGAAAGCGCGGTGGCAGCGGCGAGGAAGTGACCTTCGTGCTGGCTCTCGCTTAAACGCGAAGTAATCGGAGAGGATGCGGTGCACACGAAGCGATCAGCACTCAGCGCACTGAATCCCCATCGCAGATCGCTTTGAAGATAGGGCCCACGCGGCCGCGCAATACGCGAGCGGTCGCCGCCAGAGTAGACCCCCCCCCTTCCTCTACCCCCTCCCCCTTCCCCGGTGCCTTGCACGCCCGATATTGGGCCAGCATCATCCGCTTACCCTGGCGCGCGTTCAATCGCACATACAGCGTACGGCGCGCGTCGACGATGTTATCGCCCCATGGACTTCATACGGAACATCACGGCAACGACGATGGCAGAAGTGCGTCTGGATGTTTCATATATTTGCCATCGCAGTAAAAGAGGAGGTTTAGGGTAAAAATTGGAGGACGCTTAAGCTTCGCCTTCAAGAGTGGAACGCGACAGCGTTCCCGTCGACCCGCCAAGAGGTGTAAGGCAATGGGCTACAGGGCAGCCATCACTCACGAGGCGCCCCGTATTGGACGTGGTGAGCGTCGAGCCATATGGTCGAGCAACGCAGCGTTCGGCGCAGCAACGAAACGTGCGCCTGAGCAAGCGGAGCGAACCAAAGAACTCGGTATCTCGGAGGGGGAAATGATGCACGCCAGCCAAACGTCCGGATCGACACGGGCAGAGAGATAGACAGATAGTGATCTAAGGAAAGGAAGAATGCTTGATTCTGCAGAGGGAGCAAGGCGAAGCGTTGTCAGGGGAGAGAGAGTCCGGGCCGCCACCCGCCTCGCACAGCTCCAATGCGCGCGTGGCGCGCCATCGGTCGGGGCACCCAGCCGATCTTTGAAGTTGCTTTTTATTTATAAAATGCCTTCCGTGATTTATCGCTCACGGTCAACGTCGCGGACGCCGATGTTGACGACACCGGCTTTTCTGCGACACAAGCTCCTTAACGCTATCGCGTTAAAAATAGAAGGCCTCGTCTGGTTTAGGGCGGGGCTGTCGCCTGGTGATTACTCTAAGTGCACCAATGTAGACTGTGGGTTGATTCTGAGTATATAGAGGCTCAGTAATAATTATCAGTTGCTTCTCCAGGGCAAAACTTTCTTCTTTTTTTATTTAAATAATACTGCAGACCTTATGTGGTCCAAGCAGGAAGGGCAGATAAGAAGGCATATTTACAAACGCCGTAAGGTATTACATAGACAAAAGGTTTGACACATGACACAAAAGAATTTCTTTCAAAACTGTAACTTGAGACGATCTCTTGAGGCAGTGCATTCTATTCGTATATTGTAGCCGGAAAGTATGCGTATTAAAAGAAGTTTGTTTTCGCAAAATATGATATTAAGGCATGGGTATGTTGTAGACGGGTTTTTCATGTTGTTGAAGGTGTAACATAAGGTGAAGAAGAAATTCCAAGCTTTCCCTGGATGAGTGAATGAAGAAACGTTGGTCGAGCAATTTTCTGCCTTATATGAAGAGGTTTAATTTCGTTGGAGAACGTTAAAGCAGATGCGGGATTAGTTCTCTTGAATTTAGTGTAAATGAAGCGCACAGCCCATCCTTGCACGTCTTCTATTTTTGCTGTATCTTTTTTGGTGCACGGGTCCCACACTACATACTCAAGTTTGGGCCGAATAAGAGAGTTATAGGCTAATAGCTTAACGTGACTGAGTGCTCTTTTGAGCTTGTGTTTCAAAAATCCAAGTTCCTTTAACGAAGATGAACTAATGTAATCAACATGGTCGCTCCAGTTGAGCTGTGAATTTATTAAAACGCCTAAACATTTGTAGCTTTCGACTTCCGAGATAGTAGTGCCGTAAGCAGAGTCACCAAAGTGTATTGGACGTTTCTTTCTTGTCATACGCGAAAGCACAGTCTTATCAGAATTGAAGACCCTTCCTGATCTGTCACACAAGGCCACAATTTCACGGAAAGCATCATTCAGTAATATTTGGTCAGCCGCAGAACTCATTGGGGTGTACAGCATGCATTCCTCGGCAAATAAACAAATTTTAACATTTCTATCAATGGAACACACCATGTCTTTTTATATTAACCAAAATAACAGTGGACCTAGTACACATCCTCGGGGCACGCGAGATGTCACTGGAAGTAACGTTGAAGAGATGCCACCAATATCCACAAACTGTGTTCGATTTTGTAGGTAGGACGCAATCCAGTTTACTAAGGTCAAGTGCACGCCTATTAATTTCAGTTTTTCAAGAAGTTCATTGTGGGGAACCTTATCAAATGCTTTGGTGAAGTCTAAAAAAATTAGGCCCAGTTGTCCACAGTTATCTAATACGGAACTAAAGTTATGGATAGCAGTGACCAACTGCGTGACAGTTGAAAAACCTTTCCTGAAGCGGTGTTGAAATTGACCCAAGCATTCTTTAGAGTTTAATATTTCAAGTATGTGGTTAGCGATAACGTGTTTGATTAGTTTGTAGCAGGTACTCGTCGAAGAAATCGGAATGTAATTGCTTCAACACGCGCGGTCCCCTTTTTTATGCACAGGCACAACTCTGCCTGTTAGCCAGTCGGGAGGCAATGAAAAAGACGATAAGAATAAGCAGAAAATTTTTGTTGAAAAATTAGCGAATGATTCAGCATTAGGGCGTAAGAAGGCGTTTGGTATGTCATCTGGACCATGCGAACTTTTGATATCCGTAATCACGTTGTTATGCACAGTGATTTGATATATTTGCTTGTGGGAAGTTCTAAGGTGATCCCAAAATTTATGGGGATCATTTACTATAAACTGTGGAAGACTCTGTGTAAAGGAATGTTTTTTTGTTGATTTATTGCTAGAAGAAAGCTCTTCTGCTAAAATAGCTAACTGACTATAACTGGCGTCCTTAGCTTTTTTCAGCCGTTAAAGCCTTCGTTTTAGGTGAATAATTTGCCGATTTATCCAGGGGTTTGCTTTCTCTAAGCGCGTCTTCTTATCTGGTATGAAGCTATTGATACAATATTTACAGTCTTCCTTGAACGTCTTCCATAACTGTGTGACACTGGTTCCCTCAAACCTTTCATAGCCACTTCCAAGTAATCAAGGGTGGATGCATCCAGTGCTTTTGAATAATGTTTTATGTTCTTATGCTGTGCTTTTTCTATACGTCCGTGGACAACAGGTAAAGATACGACTACTAACTTGTGATGAGATATCCCGTCATGAACAGATACTGTGTAATCACAAAAAGAGCGTTTTATGAATAGCTAAACTAAGATTGACTCAGTAGAACAATGTATTCTAGTTGGTTCGGTGACTATTTGCTGAAGGTTGTGGTACAACATTATATCATAGATAGCGGCAGCATTTTCAGAACATCCAAGGTTTTCGTTAGACCAGTTTATGGTTGGCAGATTTATATCCCTAGCAAGTATCAATTTTTTATTTCTGTAGTTGAACAAAAAAATCTTGCAGCTTATGCAGATAGTCCAGATCTGAATTAAAGGCCTATACAGTGCTCATAAGATGAAAGTGTAGCCAAGATACGTGATTTTCAGAGCAAGGCTTTCATGGTTTACAGGTGAATTTAGAACTATACCGGAAACATTCCGTTTTAGTAAAATGGCTAGGCTACCTCCTAGTGACCCCCCTATCACGCCTAAATACAGTGTATGGTGGAGGAAAGATGCAATCATTAGTGATATCACAGTGAAGCCAAGTCTCGGGTATGACAACTATATCAGGGCTGGGAGTAAACAGAGCGATCTCAAGGGCAGTTGCCTTGTTCCCTATGCTTTGGGCATTTATTTTTGAGATAACAAGGTCACGAAGAGGTGGGTTATCTAAGCTGGTCTGTCAATCAGAGTTACTAGAAGAGAGAGGAGAAATGCTAGTCCGTTGTTCAGTGAAATTGTTCCAAGCGTGCATGCTGTTGCTGATTTTGAGCTTGTCATGAACGAGATAAGCCTTCTTTCCATGCTTCCTCTTCGTTTTGCAAGATTCCCAGAGCAATTTTCGTTTTCTTAGTGTCTCCTTAGAATAATGATTTTGTATGAAAAAAGTCGAACCTTTAAGTTTACTAATATTTGCATACAGAGCCTCTTTTCATTAAAATCTTGGAGGAATGCGATTACAGGTCGGTTTGAGTTGTTATTTGTTTTCCTATTCTATGTATATGGGCAATGGATGATGTTGAGACACCAAGGTGTTTTTCAAGGACCTCAGAAATCACCTTATTTTTAAGTTTCTCTTCCTCTTCAGAGGTATCTTCCATTATGCCATGTATAATCAAATTAGAACGACGACTGCGATCCTCTAGGTCAGTGAGCTTTTGATGTTGCTTGGAAAATGACTGCTTTATCGAGTTCATATGCTGTTCGATTGCAGCAAGTTGTTCAATACCGGCCTTGAAGTCGCCAAAATGATGTTCTATGCTTTCTAGTCTAGTTGCTAAGGAGCTGAAAGATATATCTAGCTTACTTTGGAAAGCTGCCAGTTCCGAAATTTCCTGGTGTATGATGGTTTGGGATTTCATGCATTTATCGAACATTTCCGGGAAATGGGGGCCAGGGTTGCTTTCTACATCACCGCATAAGAGCAGTTTGCACGCATTTAGGCATTCATATGTCCTCCGTTCGAAATCAGATGTTTTGGTGACGTAGAACGTAGAGCGTTTGTTGACGTAGAAAAAAATCCAGGCCCAAAGTCAGAGGAAATGCTAACAGAACTGTTAGCCGGGCAAGCACGAATCAGCGCAGCGATTACCCCGCTCCACTCTAGAATGGCTTCTTTTGAAAAGCGTGTTACGCACATGGAGGTGTTGTCTTCAACTGCAGACGACGCTCTTCAACGCATTCATGATATTGAGAAAACGGTTGATAACCTTAAAGATTTCATTACCAAACTTGACCGCAAAAATGATGACCTGGAAAACCGATCCCGTAGGAATAATTTCATCATTTGCGGCTTGAAGGACGCCCCAACAGGAACTTCTGAGGAACTGTTAGCTTCTGTATCAGAGTTGCTGTCTACCAAACTTGGAATCTAATGTGAAGGTATTGAACGCTATCACAGGCTTGGCACGCAAATTAATGAAAAGACGAAACCTGTAGTTTTTAAACTGCTAGACTTTAAAACATGGCTTTCCATCCTTAAAACGCCAGAAAACTAAAAGGATCTGATACGTGCATTAGTGAATACTTTTCTGCGCGTCTACGGCAAATTTGAAAGGCTCTCTGGGACAATTCGGTTGACATCCACATAGAAGCATTTGCAGTGCCATTCCCTGATAGTCGAAAGTCTTCGTTACACTTGGGATGATGTTTGCAAAAGGCTTGTTAAGGCTCCACGTGCTGGAGTGCCTACGAACACAGAGTTACTCGTTAATAAATGCTCGAAGCTTGCTTAATAAGCTCGAAGATTTCGATTTGCTCGTAGAGTGTTAAAGTCCGTGAATTATTTGCGTGACAGAAACATGGCTCGACAACTCTGTATCAGTTTCTGTTACCCGATTATCAGAAAGGACAGGCAGTTTGCTAAAGGAGGGGGTGTAGCTCTGTTTCTTAGAAAAAGGCATTGATATTTTTGTATTTCCCGAACTTCCGAATACTGAGTGTGTTTGATGCCGGACAAACCTCTCCGGTTTCGTGACAGCTGTCTGTGCTGTATACCGCCCACCCGTTTCTGAAAACATCTTCTTGCACATTACAGAATTCATAGCGGAACACAGGCTCCACAAATATAAAATGATCATTACAGGTAATTTTATTACTCCTTGTATTGATTGGAACTTGTTAATTTCAACAGGCCGTGACAAGGCTGTTGGTGAATGCCTAATTAATAGGGCTATATCACTTGATTTAACAAAAGTGGTTGAATATCCAAGCGTCAGCTCTGTTCTTGACCTTGTTTTTGTTAATGAACAGCTGTTACAGTGCGGTTTTCAGTGTGACGTAGTCGACGGACTGTAACATCACAAGGGTGTTTTCATGAAATTTAACGTGGTTTTTGAGCCCCCCCAAGCCGACATTCAATATGGTTACAGATTTTACCTATGCTAACGACCATGCTATTGTTTAACTGCTAGACTCATCTTTCAGAGATCTCGTGTTTGGGCGCGAAACGTGCAGTGTTGATGCTTTTGTTAGAGCAGTTTCACAGTTTAGTGGATAGTTGTGTGCTTCATTTCGTCCCCACAAAATGTGTGAAACATAACCCGAAGCATCCATGGTACACAAGAGACATTATGCATCTCATAAGAAGCATCAATCGTATGCGCAAGCGCAGCCGGTCACAAAACGAAAACCGCGACTCACTACTTCTTTTACTCAAGTCTGAGCTAAAAACAATAGTGACAGAAGCTAAACACTTTTACTTCAACACAACACTGTCAACCTTTACGAGAGATAACCCACCAAAATTTTTGAAAGGAATACTACCCTCTTCCCATGACTCTGTATCCTTCATTATCAACCATCAGCCTTGCTCTGATCCCGTAGCCATTTCTGAATCCTTTAATAGCTACTTTCACTCTGTCTTTCATCTAGATGATGGTACCAATCCTCCTTTCACTCATAGCTCCGAACAGCAGTTACCCAACCTCGAAGTAAGTTAAGCTTGGGCTCTTAATCTGTTATTAAAAATGGGCAACAACTGAAAGTGCGGGACCACACGCCATACCTAACATGTTCTTAAAGAGGGGCTCGGAATATAGTGCCCGTTATCTTACAGTCATTTTCAATAAATCGCTGGATGCATCATCCGTTCACCAGGCTTGGAAAATTAACAATGTGATCCCTGTGTTTAAATATGGCGATAAACAACAAATTAGTAATTACCGACCGATATCCCTAATTTCCACTTGCTGTAAGCTTCTTGAGCGCATCGCATTATTCACAAGAACATTGTTCAGTATTTAACTTGTCATAATCTACTGTCACACTGTCAGCACGGTTTTCGTTCTGGTTTTTCCACTGTCACTGAGCTCTTTGAATTTACTCACGACGTAGCTTCCGCATTAAATAACCGCGATCGAATCGATGAAATATTTATTTTATTTTATTTCTTTTTATTTTCATATACTGTTGGTCGTCTTGGCCGTAACAGGGTGGGTACAGCTGGTTTGCACATAGCGTAAAAAATGTAGACACTTTAAAAACGTAAATAGGACAAGAAGCAATGAATGTTGGAAATAGAATGCGAAACAAATTATGAAATACAAATGCAACAGTTTGGCTAAGGAAAAAATGTTTCTAACATTGTGACATTGATAATGAAAGCAGCCTAAAAGAAAAACTATTGTATGTATTTCTATGGTGTGACAATGTTTGCACGGCAACACTAAGATTCAATTTCATAAAAGGTTTTTAACGCGTTCCTCAAAGATTTTAATGCTACGCGACTGTAACACAGACCCCGGCAAACTGTTCCATTCCTTAATCGTTCGCGGAAAAAATGAATAAGCGTACACGTCCAGATATGCTTTTGGAATTGAGAACATGCAATGATTGCTTGATCTTTTTCTAGCCTGCTTGGGAGCAAGATAGGGCGTGGTTTCAGTTAGATTATATCAAATATTATTACCAAATAGATTATTCGAAAGCATTTGGCATGGTCTGCCATAATAAGCTGCTTCATATAATGCATATCATACTTAACGGATATTAGTTACTCGACAGGATAACTGAGTACAAATACTTAAGATCCCAGTTCGTCACTTTCAACCATGCACAGTCATCGTCAGCCGCTGTAACTTCAGGTGTGCCCCAACGATCGGTGCTTGGGCCTCTATTATTTATAATTTTAAATAATGACGTAGCAAATCTTATTATGACAACGCAGGGAAGTTACGCCTATATGCCGATGACTGCGTGCTTTATCGTAAACTTGCAAATGCCCATGATTAACTGGAGCTAAACAAAGTGATTCCACTGTTCTGTGAATGGAGTAACGCATGGCAAATGAAAATTAATTTCACTAAGACAGTCGCAATGACCTTTGGTAACAAAATGAATCCGCTGCATTTCTCTTACAGTAATAACGGTAACTACTTGACCCATGTCATCGAGTTCGAATACCTGGGTGTTATTTTTTCATATACCTTAAAATGGAATGCTCATATTAATAACATTTCTGGTAATACACTTCACAAACCCGGCTATCTCAAACGAACCTTATGAAATGCCACGAAGGAATGTAAATTAACTGCTTACAAATCACTAGTTCGACCGATCCTGGAGTACACCTCAACTCTTTGGTCTCCTCATAACGCGTGCGACATTGTCCATTTAGAATGAGTAAAAAAAAACAATACGATTCATCTTTGGCCAGTACGACCGTAACGTTTTACTTCCTTCACATATGCACACTTTATCTTTGCAAACATTAGAACATAGGCGCACACGTGAACCTATCATCATGCTGGACAAGATCGTTCGCACGTCATCTGGAATTCAGGCACCCTTCACATTTGTGCCCTCAAGCGCACGTGCAACCCGACGGGACCATCCATTAAACATTGTTCCTTTCAAATCACATACAGACTGGTTTAAGTTTTCTTTTTTCCGGCTAACTGTTTAAATTAGGAATCAATTGGACGGCTCACTTCGCGCATTGCCAATTGCAGAACTCGTTCTTCAGTTGCCTAGCAATTTGACCTGTTGATCTGTTTTTAATACTTCTGTAATATCTTTCTCTATGCAGCCCATTTTATTTGTTTTTACTAAAGTATGTACCCACTCCTGCTATGTTCCCCCCCGAGACCGCAGTAAATATAAATAAAAAAATGCATGCCTTTAGCTTTTCCCCTTACTTTCGTGCTCTATTTCCGCGTCCCAATTTTAACGCCCAAGAAATAAATTTCACAAAGGCTTTGGCGAAGGCAAGTTGTTTTGCTGGAAAAGTGCCACAGCACGCAGCTTAACCACTTTTGTCTCCGACATTAGATATATTACACACAGTGTGAATGGTCTCCTCCGCTGAGGGCGGCGTATCCCAGCCATCTGTACACAGGCGCTCAATTCATACAGCACCGAGTGACAGCGCGTCGCTGGCATCTGTAGGCGACGCGCTTCGTAGTTCACGAAGCGCGTCGAGGCGTTCGAAGTTCACGAAGCCAACTGTTCGTGCGATAAGTGAACGGGGCGTAGCGTAAGCAACGCTCAGCTAAAGATGTCGAATCTTTTATGCGAAGCATAATACGAGAGCTCAACCCAGCTCCTCAGGCGCGGCTGTGTCGCCTTGAATACCACGTGACACCGTGACGTCACGACAGAGGAGAAGTGGCTTTGGCTCAACTCTTGCAAGATGGGCTGGGTGGGAATCGAACCAGGGTCTCCGGAGTGTGAGACGGAGACGCTACCACTGAGCCAAGAGTGCAATGCTTCAAAGCGGTACAAAAGCGCCTCTATAGTCGGATACAACTTTAGAAAAAAGGGGAGGCCCCGCCCAGATGACCGAAGCGGCGAAGTCACTGGCCGTCCGGCGCATGACGTTGGTCCAGAGTGCGCGCCCATTGGTGGATCCGCCTCGGAGGGGTAAACGCCCCCTTTTTTCTAAAGTTGTATCCGACTATAGTGAATGCGGTGTTGCCTTAGAAACGAGCTGTTTCTAAGGCTCAGGCATGCGTCGCTTGCTCAGGCGCACAGTTCGTTGCCGCGCCGAACGCTGCGTTGCTCGACGCTCACCGCGTCCAATGCGGGGCGTCCAAGGCGAAGCAGAGTAACGCATGAGTTGTTTCTTCGTCTAGGCGAACCAAATATAGCCAAGCAACAGCAGTTCACCAAGCTAAACAGTGGTTGAACAACTAAAATAAAGGCTAGTATACTTCGCATCCTGGGCTTAACCTTACCTAAGCCACAGCCATTTTTTTTCGGCATCTTTACAACGTTGAACCGTTTTGAACCATTCATCCGTTTTATGCACGTTAGTCGGCCTAGCTTATTTTCTGGTCACGTGAAGATTCATGCACTTCACCATAAAGAGACCAAGCACTTCAGTTCTCCACATTTCGGTTTAAAGACTAATTTAAAACATTGGAGAAGCGCTCGCAGACACTCACTTGTCCGCGAACGAAAAGCCCAACTTTGTGTGCTTGTACACGGACGCCTGCGCGACGAACTGCTGGGCTCCGGCGTCCCACAGCTGTATGCCATCGATGAGGGCGTTCTTGTTGTCCTTGTAGAGCGAGTCGTAGAACAAGTAGTCGCACGCGTTGTCTGGAGGTAGGTACGTCGTGTTTCCTCGCCACGCTTCGCTGATGGTGCATACGTAGCTATATGGTGCCATGGGTGTTGCCACTTCAGGTTTAGGCGCTGCGAGGAAAACCGGTCAGCCGATCACGGATGTGAAAGCAAAGAACACTGCCCATCTGTAGCTGAGAAGCATGTGGAACAAATAATCATTTGTGTAATGCAAATTGAGATTCTTCAGTGAAAGCCGGAAGCTTTTTTACGTGTCTGGTCGCACGCGCGCGCGCTAGGCAATCGGTCTCGTCCGGCGCTAACCTCACTCTTTGATAGTAGTCAATACTTGTATACTAAGCAAGCCTGTATAAACACCCTTGTAAAGCTTGCAAAAGAAAAATGGTCGACGAAATGTTGACGCTAAAGAATGCAAGGTCGAGTACATGATTGTTCAAATTATTCTGTGGATAAACGTTAAACGCCTTTCTGTATTGTGCCACTTTTTCATTCTAATGAATGAACCCTTTGCACGCTACATTGTTGGCGAATCCTATCGTACTTCACGCGCAAATACGTCCACCCCTATTGGGTCTGCTGCGGCGCAATGCAAGATAAGAGGCGCACGTTGTATTCCTGTTTTTTTTGTTGATTATATACTTGGTTGTTGACATTTACTACGTTATGTCACCATGGAGGAACATCATTTGATATTATTGTCACCTTGACACGACAGCTATCAGTCACGTAATTCTAAGTAACATCTTTTTTGAACTGCTTACAAGTTATTGAGATCGCAGATACGCAAAACCCGTAGTATTTCAGCTAACAAGGCTTTGTCTTGAAAATAAAAGTGATATCATGTTGTTTTCTCACACATGTGAACGAATATAACACTCAATTTTTCTGTTGATATGTGGACTTCCGTTTGACGTTATCCGTCAGTTTAATTTAGGCTTTTACTTTAAAACAGTCACAATATCTCTCTTTCTTTTGCAATATTTAAGAGCGGTATGCTGTTGTTGGTAGCGTCGACAACACCACTGTATGAACTAGATAAATTTGCGGTATAGACCTAAACAGGAAGCGTTCTTTTGTATAAATAACAAAATTCTTTGCAGCGATGCGTACTTTTATGTGCTGTAGCGGCGGTTAGTCTGAGGGGGCAGACACTGCTGTCAAGTACTCATTCTATTTTGACGCTGCATCATTTTCAGATTGTTGCTGTTGCATTTGTGGTAATCATGGTTGCAGTCGTCATAGTTGACGTAGTGGCGGGGTTGGTATTACTGTCTTCAGTCGCCGCGCGGTAGACAAGTGCCTCTGGTTCAGTGGTGCCGGCATCTGGCATCATGCCGAGGTGGGAAGGCTTCTTAGTCCAGGAATCATCTGGCACCTACTGCCCTCTTGACTTCAGCGACTAGTTATTGTTCATTTTCCGTGTCCTCGAGGGCGAGCTTGGAACCCCACGTTTCGGCTAGGGGGTCTTCGTTGCTTCTCGTTGTGATTCTTCGCTTGCTTGTGGTCTTCGCTATAGTTCGCGTCCACTTGGGGTTTACTTTCGCTGTCTTTGTGCCTTCGGCATTCGAGGAGCAAGTGCGCTAGGGTGTCGGGTACGTTGCACAGTAGGCAGAGGTAACCGTGGAGTGTCGGGTAGAGGCGGTGCATTATCGTTGCCTGAGTGTAGACGTTGCTTTGTACGCGTCTGATGATCACGCTTTCTTCTTTGTCTCTCCCTCCCCGCCACTCTGTACAGGCTGGACACAGCCGCGTCGTCTGATACTAGGTCCGCCATTACATATCTCACTCGTATAGCATGAGTAATTTGCAACAAAATGCACTTCGCGCAAAAAAATAACTGGTCATAATATGCATGTCTGTGCTTACAGACTGTTTGCAGGCTCAAACTAAATTAATTAAGCTGTTCCATGCTGTCTTCTGTCACGGCAACTTCTCCTTTGTGACCGTGAGGCCTGTCAGCTGCTCGGTATAGTTTTTCACATAGAGTGCTTGGAACCCATCTCACACGGTTATAGACCTGTTTAATTTCGCCACTTAAGCCGCGTAACCTGGTAGCTCTGACGAATCGTTCAGACCATCCTTTTTCTTTTTAAGCTGACCGCATGGGTGCAACTACTTTCGCGCAAATGAATCTTCCATATGTTTTGGACGACCATTGGGAGGAATGAAAGCTCATAGAAAGGGAAATAGAGTGATAACGATGTTGCGACTGTCATACACCCCCTGAAATTTCGAACTTTCTTTATATATAAAAATGCCCGATGAAATCAGCAATGAAGTATCATTGGCGCATTCCACCTCATTGACGCTGTGCCTTGTATTGCCTCGACAACCATTATTATCACTGAGGCTAGCCCCCTTGCAGAAAATAGAACATTAATTAGCTAAATCCCAATGCTTCTTTTATTTGTGTATATGGTATTTATTATGAATAAGGGCAAACTCTGACCAAAATGCCGTATAATAAAATAATGAAATCTTCTGAAATAAAAATAAAACGCAAAATAAAATACCCGTCCAGTTTTTTTTTTCTGTCACTGGAGGACCACGGCACATGCTTTGTTTTCATGTTAGTTGACGCAGCTCAAACCAATGTGGCTCAAATATATGCGAAGCCTAAATTTTGCATAAGTCGAGACAACGAGCTTCTCTAGAGACTCGTGGTGCTCGCGGCAGGCCTTGACGCAAGGGTTCACCATTTTCCTCGAATACTCAGTCACAGCCTTCAAAGATGACCTCAAGTGAAGCAAGCTCTCAGTCCAACTTATGCTGCTTCTGAAATGCTCTTCGCATGATTTCTGCTTCAGGAAAACGTTCACTTGAATATGTAAGGTTGCCACCTTGACGACTGTATTCTTTTAGAAGTGTGAGTTGCGCGTGCTCGTTGTCACCTGAGCCTAACAAGACCTTGTCGCACTGCTCACATCCTGCAACAGCTGTCAGCATCCCTCTTAAACAAAACCACCTAAGTAGAATAGCATGTCGCATTCATTTATTTCAAGTTTTTGAATAATAAATTTTCAGAGCCGTCGCTGACATCGGCCTCCACTGCTCCGTGCCCATGTTGGCTATTTGGCACTATGTCGGTGAAGTCCCGCCTAATCTTTACGGCCCACTTTGCACTGGATCAGTACGGCTTCCTCTTGGGCTCTGTCGAAAAACGCCAAAGTTTCCAACTATTTCTGGAATTGCTCACATGGGCACGCAGCCGCTAGTCGTTTCACTGAGAAAAGGAGAGACCAAGTAGCCGCAGGTGCTTTCTTGGACCTGTCACCTTGCGAAGTGAAATCTGCAATGGCCGCGGCCATCGGGAAAAACCGGTCGAGGTGGCGAGTACTCCTTCAATGAATATCCCCCACCCTGCACGGAGTGCTGCCGAGCGACGGACCATTCAGGCACCCCACGCATCCCTCGCGTGCCTGAATGTCCTGCGCCTCGCCAGGGCTCCGCTTGCCAGCACTCCACTTTAACACTATCAATATATATCTTATTTAGTGCCCACCCTAAGAGTTGACGCTGCTATCACAAGCAATGCAATGCATATTTTGAGGTGTGCAGACAGGCGCGTTAGTAAAGTTCACCTGTTACAACACGCCCGCTATAAAGGTAGTATTATATTCCTTGTCAACGCGTAACTGAACTTGATAACGCTTGTATTTTCGTCGTTTCTCAACCTTTTCGGTCAAACATAGTGAGTCACGGCTACCAGGTACTTGTTTACTTAAGCTGTTTTCGCGAGACTACGCTGGCAGACGCCCTTGGCGTCCGAAGATGGAACCACCACTCTACACGAAGAGATTTCGTTGGCCTCAAAAGAAAGTACGCTCTGCGCAGGGCTAAGATTTCGACACCTGTACGGCTGGGCTTTTACTGCCTCGCTTTCCGCGCTGAGAGCTCAGGACGTCAATCATGCCGAAGGGCTCGGAATTTGAATATACTGCTGTAATGGCAGGAAACCAAAACAAGTTTCACATCTTCGAGATTAAAATGGCGTCACTTCCGGTTTCGATGGATATGGCGCCACATTATGTTCTATTCCTGCGGAAATGCTCCCTCCTCACACAGCGCTTAGCCTCATGAGCCAAGGGCCCCCATAACGTAAAACTTTTCTAATATGTTTTTATTCCAATCTCCTGACGTCAGATTTGCGTAACCGCCGATGCAAGCATCGGGTGATTACCCGCTGGGTTGTCGGAAAAAAGCAATCAAACACCCGCCTTGTTCATAGGAGGTCACTTGTTTTCTTGAAAAACGAATAACATTGCCTACATTGAGCGGCTTGTCTTATCTAAAGGGCTGACTAGAGTCGAAGTACACGATCAAGACGAGAGGGATTCGATGGGGAGGAGCCAGTGCACTGAAAATTTATAGCCGCATGAAGAAGGTGTTGCCGGCGTCTGCGATTGGCCCGCTTTCCCTTACTTAGCTTGAGGTGGCTGGTCGAAAATCGCGATGGCATGCAACGGAAGCTTAAGAATGACGCTTAAGCGGATACGCAGCAAAGAAGAGTTGGCAGAATGAGGTCGTAAACGTGCCGAAAGTGCTCGAAAACTTTACACGGTCTTGGACGAAGCTTTATTATACTCAAAATAAACCGATACTCTCCGGCAGGTGCGAGTAGCCAGTGCGTGAGCGATCGGCGGCAGCCATCTTTTATTCCTTTCGGAGCGCGGCAGCCTGCGGCTGTTGATAAGAAAATTTAGCTTTGTTCGACATAATAATGCATCTTTAACGCGTAGACGTCACTTTGACGTGGTGAGATTTTGCGATTTTGTCATGTCGCGTGACTAGCAGGTGAAATCAATGCCGCCCGAAAACTTTTAACCAATAGCCGAGGGCTTACGGCGAAACGGCATCGAATCAGAAATAACTATCTTTCTTTTGTTCGGTCAAATGATGCATAATAGGTGTGTACAAGTCATATCAGATGGGGAGCTATCGTGGTTTTCGTGACGTCGCGTGACAGACAGGTGAAGTGGGGGTGGTCCGAAAAAGTTTTTGACCAATCGCGAAGAGATGATTGCAGAAATGGAATAGAAAAGTTTGGAATAGTTCTACGTTGTAGCGTCCCAGCGATGAACCGCCGTGTTTTGAACATACGGACTTCTATGGAAGCTTTGCTACCAGATTTATTTACCTTGATCTCGCTTTGGCGCACAGTGTTCGCCGCAAGAGTTTCCCTGTAAGGATTACTGTTTCATAACTGTATTTTTCGGGAAGCGGCAACTGTGTGGACTGTGTATACACAGCGGCGGCCTTCGCGGCTCTGCCATTCGGTGCGGTGATCGGTGCGATGTCTCAATGTACCGCGAAATGCAAACACGTAAAAGGCTGCGCTCAACTTTCGCAATAAGAAGTATATTGTCGGTCAATATCAAGAATGAAATGCTCCTAGCTCTAGTTGTCGACGACATTCAAGTGGCTTTGAGGCAAAAGCTAGAGCCGTTATACGGGCACTCAAACGAGAACATTCGAGCAAGTTGCGAGTACAGAACAGGATGGCTCCGTCGACCAGCGAAAACTTATGCCATCTTCGACTGGTCGTTTCTGAACGCTCTGGAGCGCTCTCGCGAGCGGCGTTGTCTTCGGCTGGTTGAAAGAGGGTGCCCGCCCCGCGTTCGGCTGGTTCTTCTCGATTGCTCTCCTCCACCATCGAGCGCTCTAAGGCGCTCCGAGCCCTGTCGTCAGAGCAGTCGTCCAAATTTAAACGTCATCGCAGAGCCGCGCCGCTGCTGTTGGCGACGGCTCACCGTAACCTAGGCAACCTAGGACACTGCGACGAACGCTCGTCCCGCCGGCGCGTCCGCCGGTTTTCCCGGCAGCGCCGGGAGCTTTCCATAAGCGAAACATCGGACGTTGGTAGTAGTCACGTGGTTTAGCATCTGCCATTGCCTCCTCCGAGAGCGAGTCGCACGTTTGGCTTGCGCGCTCGTCCTCTACCTCTGAGCTCGGGGAACGCCGGATTTGCCCGACTTTGCTTCGGGGGATGGATGCGACCAGCCGAAGATATCATTAGTAAACACGTTCTCTGGCTTCGTGCCATTTGCGCTGGACATCAATACATACGCTAGTTACTGCCCAAACAAGTTACAAAAAATATTCCTTCCTAGTTCTTCTTAGTGCTTGTTCACAATATCACTGAACCTATATCTTCTACTAGGCTGAAGTTTCATTTGCCATTTTCAATAGCGATGTTCAAAATGTAGATACAGGGCACCATACTTTTCATTGTAATTATGGTCGCTGAGGTCTGGTTGCCTGTTCAACGCCAGTGGTCCGTGAGTTCCTTGTATCCAGAGATGACACCACGCTGCATGAACAAGCCGGCAGCTTCCGGTGTGCCCTGGATGGCTGTTTGGCCGCGAGAGGATACTTGCAATGAGGTTCAGTTAAAAACAGGTTCGTGGGCTGCGCTGTGCTATTGCGAACACGTATTATACCGATTGTCACATTGTGGCTTGTATATTCTCCAACCAATCTGCTTTGCCGGTTGTTGTTTCATGCTTAAATCTACTGTCGATTACGGAATAACCATAATTTGTTTGATGCAGCTTGTCTGAGATTTCTTTTTGTTACTTGCAATATTGAAGCAGTTTGTCGGTGAGCTCTTGCTGTCTCTGTTGACTTTGCAATAGCTTTTGTACAAAGTTCTGCTGGCTTTTCAATTGCCTGTGCTGGTCCTGCAATTTGCTTTGCTGGTTCTAATGTCTGTTTTCGAAGATCCGCGTGGCTACGGTTTCAGCCGACGAGAAATCTAAGCTGGCCGTACCCCTCAAGCCACTCCAGCCGCTTGCCACGTCAGCCAAGCTCGCGCGTGTGACCGAGCGGGAGCACGAGCGAGATACCGGGCGAAGCAGTCCCTAGTATTGACTTAGATCTGCTGTGTCGGGGAGATGTCAGCAATGCTACTGCTCGAGCTAGTCACCGAGGTACCCAGCTCCGGGAACTCTTCACTGCTGGAGCTCCAGCCGTTGTCCCGTTCACGGAGGCAGTTGAGACGCTGTTGCTGTATGTTGAAGCTTGGTGGGTTTGGTTTCACTCTCTTCTTGCACTCTGCACTTGCAGGTTCGTTCCCTTGTGCGCATACCTTGCAGGTGGGTTTGCAATCGTGGAATTGTAGTTGTGTGGTCTTGCCGCATTTGTAGAAGAAATCCTCTATTGGTGTAGGACAGACGTCGCGCGACGGCGTTTCTACCGATTGGATTCCGGGGGCTGGTTTGGCGTTAGGCCTAAACTAGAGGGCGTTCGTTCGTCGGGAATGGCGTTTGATACATTAAAATGGGGGACACATTTCCAGACGTGGCTAGTGTCCGCCCATTTCTCTCGTCCTGCCGGCTCTACCGGTGTAAATGGGCTTGTTTACACCGGGCTTGTTTGTACCTGGTACTGGGGTTGTTCCAGGATGAGAAGCACGAAAAGTGGGAGGCCATGTTAGTCGGCGCCCTACGGCCCCTGGCGACGAGGCGGGTGATGGCAAGACGCAGAAGAAGAAAATGCTCCTGTGCACAGATACAGCCAGGGCTGGACAAAAATACTTTGCAATTGCTTTATAAAACAAGGCAAGATATTCGGCCACCCCTATTTGAGATACAGAAGCGAGATACCACCTTAATAATTGTATCCGGTACGATACTTCCTATGTCTACATTAACATGCTTCGATACATTGGCGAATTTCTCATTGTACATATTTTAATCAAGCAGCAAACGCGTATGCAAAAAAAAATGTTTGCTTGGAAATTTCTTAACTCTCCGGTCAACCTTCTTTGGTCGGAGTAAGGAATGATAGGTCTGTTTGTAGCTCACAATTATTGTCTTTCTTGCTCAGGGTACTAATATTTTCATTCCAAAAGCAATGTGTGAAAGCCATTAGACGCATGGCTACCCCATTCTCGCATTCTTCAGACTTCGTAACAAAGCACTATGCAATAGAGACTTCAGGAACGACACTTCAGCGCCATCAGAATTTGCGCGATGGACACCGCACGCATTGGCTCACGCAGCACAGCACGGCGACAACGAGCAAATGTCATGGCACCAACACAACTACAAAAAAAAAAAGAAATCAAGAAAACAAAATTCCGCTGCACGCAGAAGTTCTCATGCTTGTTTTTGTCGAGATGGCGCGACCGCCACCACGTGGCTCTACTCCACTTACAAGGACGGGCAGACCTTATCACCTGCCCTGGCCGGAGAGATGTGACGGAAAGACAGAAGCACATTAGTTTTGTTCAGGTGGCTTAGCGGCACCTGTATTAGCTTGAGAGGTGCATACAGCCAACGTTTATAGTTCCGCACACTGGTGCTGCGATAACGAGTATCTTGTATCTTAAGATACACCATACAACATTTCATGTAACGGAAGTACAGGTACTGATGCACGTCTTGCGAGACGTATCATGATACAGATACAATACATAAAGAGTGTCTAGGATGGTATTTAAAGTACATGTATCTTCGATACTTACCCGCATAGATATAGCTGCACGGTATCGAAACCGAGGTTGTCGAAATTATCCGGAATTTCCTACTTGGGCGTGCTTCATAGTAAGATTGCACTTTTTGCGCGTAGAACCCCAGAATGTATCAGTTTAATAATTCTTACCACTTGTGCTCGCAGGTGGTGTGGTAGTTATTCTCGTAGGAGTCGTTTGTGACCTCGGAGGTGCAGCAGTCATTCTCCTAGTCGCAGTTGTTCTTTGAGTGGTCGGCGGGCCTGAAGGAAGGCTCGCACTTGCAGGAAGGCTCGCACCAGCAGGAGTCGCCTGCGACCTCGCAGATGCAGCCGGGCCCGCACTGGTAGGCTGGCCACTGCTGGTTGTGTCTGTTCCGCTGGATATAACGGGGGGGTTATTCGGCACCACAGGTCCCGGTCCTTGACCGCCACCGCCACCGCTTCCTTGGTCCGGGGCTTCATCGACCACATCACTGTCTCCACTGCCACCTGACAAAAAAGAATGAACAACATGTGTGTAAGCATTGGCGTATAGTCAAAACCAATATAGCCATAATAATATCCTCGCAACATTGCGTGCCAGTTGGCGGGGAGTTAGTATGGACATATTTTGGGTGTGTATCAATGCGCAAGGCATTCGCGTCTCATTAGGTTCTACCAAATAATGTCAGAAGTTTAAAGCAGTACCTTAGGATAGATCGTTGCATTTCATTGCGTTTACACACCTGGCCTTGGTACATTACTTTGTTTGAAAACAAAGCCAGGAATTCCAATCCATCAATTAAAGAATCTAGGGCTGGTTTGTAAACTGAACCGCTAAACATTGCATGAAAGGGGCAAATGAAAATTATAAAGAATAGCAACAATTGCTAAACTACGACCCATTGCGCACGACGCCGGACTAGTGGTAATGCATGTTCCAATGGAAACCGCTCTAGAAACAAGGTGCGAGACAGTCACCAGCGCTCACGTGGTGATTGTCTCGGTTCTCGTTTATCGCGCTGTTTGTGCGAATAGGTTACAACATCTGTTGATTTTATGCAGCTTTTAAAAAAAGCTTTAAATCTTAACTATGGTTAACTATTGTTCCTAACTATTGCTTTTCTTCAGTAAAGGCTGGTAGAAAAATTGGGCTTCATTCTTTATTATATTATAGGACAGACGTTGGTGTAAGTGGTTAGGCTACGCAGTGCTTCTGACCTTAGACGAAGGTCCCTAAGTTGATATATCTTAAGATATGTTAAGCGAAGCCAGGCCGTCACCCAAATTTAGATAAAATATGCGCTAGAACATGGAGGAAAGAAAAACTCAGCAGATGGAAGTCAATACTGCCATGACGCTGCGAAGACCGATACTTCGAACTTATCACGCAACGGCCGCGTTACGTTCGCAGTGGAATGCGAATTATGACTTCTGATCGTAGTGCAGCGTACTGAACGCATCTCCCCATGTATACGACAAGGTGTGGAAGCCTTGGATTCATCATTGGATCACTACCACCCCGCCTATTTATGCGCCCTTTGAATGAAATAATAATTCTAACCGGCCAAGCAGGTCTGTGGTGCAACACCAAACAAAGCCGCACAGGCAAATTTCGGCATACGCGGACACATGAGCCTTGTTCTGAGCACGCCAAGGAGGTCGTGGCTCTTTGCCCGGAACCGCCCTCCCCTTATACAGAATCCCATCGTAGAGTCGCCATGGTTACGTGTTTGGGTGCACTTAGGCATGGGGGAAAGAAAAGCGAAACTGTCCCATATGCACCTGCTCCGTCGTAAAAGATGTGTAGGCGCACAAGCGTGCCGTTTCTACGTCCGTACCTCATGACAAGGAATAAAGTTAGTGTGCATATTTTGTATTGGTGCTGGAAGTGACCCATTTTTGAGGACTCCTATATTCATTATTGGTGGACCGGCACCCGTCTTTCACACAATTCGAATGAGGCTCCGTATCAATCTTGGTACTTTGTTTTTGTACAAATTTGTTTTGCAGATCGAGCAAAGTATAAACGTGCTGAAGTCTTCTGTGAATATCATTAAAAGCAGGAGGTGGGTTGCTGGTACCAATAACTCTGGTTAGTACAACCTGCACTGCTACATCTCCGCTCAAGTGCAGCGACTCCTTTATTTAAATAATTTAAAACGAATCCATCCGAGTTAGGGGGAGAATTGCCTTTGGAGTTAGGCAGCACTGGGGCTACGGAATCTCAAATGCTCGAGAGTGCAAGAATAATTATGCTACCTTTTAATGTGACCAATAAGTAGGCGCGCTAAGTGCATCGTGGTTTGGGGCGCGAAAGAGAGGTTTATCCTCGTGTCGAAACACGTCGTGCCGGTCTCGCGGTACCACATACCACTTACTCGAAATCACGCAGGATGGACGTGCTGGTGAAAGCTCCGGTGAATGCTGAGTACAGTCAGCATTCGACGGGACAAGCGCGAACATGGCGTCCTCAAGCGTTTCCGCTAAAAACGATCAATAAAGGATGTAAATTCGGGAGCTGACGTGGAGACCGTCATTATTATGACATTTTACCACCACACTGGTCTAATCGACGGAGTTTTTATTCAGTTGTGTATGATTTCACGCGACCACCACATCCACTTCCGGCGACTTGAAGAATCTCCTTTCTTTCTTTTTTTTGACGTGAGATGCCATGATGTCTTGGACGTGCAAAAAAAAAAACTCGCTAAAAAGCGGAGTAGCTAATTCTTCGCTGAACTTTAGAGAAGTTGACGGTTCGTGCCGAATTATGAAGTGTTGACCTAAAAGCAAGAACATTCGGCATGCGTGTTTCTTGTCGTGTTCTTTTAAATACTATTTAGTTATCACCCTTCCCGGAGAGTGTCCAATATAAGCGACAGTGAGGGTCTAGTTGCATGCGAGCTCATGATATGACCCAGGAAATCGAAAGTAACATAGAAGATGTCTCTTTAAGCACTTCTGAAAGCGGCTCCTCAAATAACTGTGATGATTTTGTAATATATGCGGAATAACTGACATTGACTGCTATCGGCATGAAAATTTATTGATTACTACTATTATCATGTTCACACAAAATCTAAAATTAACCTAACCAACCATTCTTATTTTCGAGCCATGTTTACTCGAGAATCATATCTCAGCTACTACAACATGGTCCGAAGTCAGCTAGAAACACCCTGTAGTCATGAAATTAACTCGACTGAAGCCAACTGAAGAATAAGCGAAATTTTCACTCAACATTCAAGATGAATATAGGTTTATTCCACTGCAAATGCGCGACAAATGCGCCTGGTCACAGGTTTACAGCTCTTCATGACACCACCTTGTGAGTTAACAAAACTGATGCTGTACTGCAAACTTCATTTTCTTTATCGGGACGCTTCAAAGATTTCTAGGGTAAATTATTTCCAGTTTCTTTTCCAACTACTTCTGTAATTTCAAATTCGGGCCAGTCGCCGCCCTCGTTACTGAACAGCTAGGTGGTCATCTGCTAATATTACGACGTTATAGTGATGCTCTAGGAGGCACCACGGCCAAGGTTCTCCGAATTATAATCGTCACTGCGTTTTCCGCATCGTAACTACATTAGACCGCCTTCTGGTGGATTTCACGTTATGCATTGTCGGATTTACGAGGAATGTACGTGCTTAGGCGATCAGGAAATAAACTTTTCTGTATCCAAGAGAAGATCAAGCGCTGCATGATAAATTTTCCGAGGCAGAAATCGGTAGAAAAAGTCTTAAGTTAAATCGAAGAAAATTGGTCACCGATAATGATGTGATCATTTCTACGGATATGGCACCGACATATCAGTTTCTGCATGCAGATACTTTCGAGAGATGAGGGACCAAATATTGCGCTCACATTACAAGTGGCGCTTTAGTTACCAGTGCGTGACGCTTGTTCAGTACACGAGAATTTATGGCCACGAAAGAAAAGTCGATAGGCACTTTAACATAAGCTATAGAGGATGTGTGTCAAAGCCTGCGCTCTCGCGAGACATTTGTTACATTATTGGACAGTCTCATTCAGACGCTTTGTTACTTCCTATTACTTGTTTTCTCCCAACAAATGCGGTGAGTTTGAGCGCCTTAATTACCCGTCACTTAATTAACCTCGCCTTAATTCAGGCAGAAGGTCGTGTGTTCAACTACCACCAATGGTCGTGCATTCAACCATCGGTTGTGGTACCATCAATTCTGGTGCCATTTAATTGTGGTACCACACGAAGGTTGATGGTTCGATTCCCACCAACGGTCATAGGTTCGAGTTCCTTAGTTAATTTTGCCTCAATTAACACCAAAGTTTGCGGGTTTAACTCCCACCACTGATTGGTTGGCAACATCAATTTTGGTGCCATTGGATTTTGGTGCCGTGACGCCGGACCGTCAATTTTTCGATTGTGCCGTACAATGGATTTTTCGGCCTACGAGGCACTTAAGAGGAATCTTTATCTCGGGCCCAAATCCGACACGGCCCAATCATGTACATGCGAAATGTAAAAATGCTTTTCTGGGGTAAGCCTTGGACCGATATTAACGAAACTCGTTTCCTTTGTAAGGTAAAAGTAAATTGTAGTGACCGTTGGAAGCGCAAATTCCATTTAAGGCCTGAATTTCGTGAAGAGAATTTTGAAAAATTGGGAAGCTCGAAAAAAATAGAAGCACGAAGTTTACATATCTGTGCATCTGTACATCTGTGCATCAAGAAAAGATATCGTGATCTTGTAAACGGTATCCATCAGATCACTCAAAGCGGGCAAATTTGATATGTCAATTTATAACTTGCATGATTTCCTAAGGTTGTATGCAACGGCTCTGCAAAATCTCTATAACCATATTATTAGTTTTTTTTAGAATTTCTGTGTAACATATAAATTTTGTCCGGTTTAGATATACTAATATGATATCCAATTCACAGAATTGTGTTATAATCTTTGATTGCTGAGTTACAGAGCTGTAAACTCGATAGTTTACTTCTCTTAAAATTATAAATTGTTGCCATTTTTTACAAACAATTCAGCACATAAATAAAAAATCCATGACTAACAGTCACTAGATTTTAAGTTTTTCGTTTAAATGCTATAAAGGTCGTCAAATGTGGTGCAATGGTTGTCGAGAAAAACGAATTATCCTTTTACATATATTTAGATAGGAGAAACCGAGCTAAAGCTTCCTCTTAAGGCTTTCTTCTTAAAACGAACCAGTGCGTCACATTCCTTTTTACAGTTAGACACTGGCGTTATTCTTACCTGTTGGCACCATGGTGATGACAATTACGCCGCAGCAAAAGAAAAATGCGACGCAGAAAAGGATGATCGTTATCCAGTACAATGACGACGAAGTAGAATCCTTTCTGCAAAAAAGAAAGAAGTGGCAACCTTGAAATTAAACGTGCCACAGCATGTTCGGATAATAAGTGATGTGGTGCAATTGAGGCTAGAGTACTGAAGATTTCGCCGCGGTGACCAAATGGCTACGACGTTATGCTGCTGAACCCGAGGTCCCACGTTCGGTTCCCGGCCGCGGCGAACACATATGCGGTAGGGTTTGATTGTAAAAGCTGCCTCGTTCGGATGCACCTTAAAGAAGCCGATCTGTGGCAAAGTAATACGAAAACAATCAATCCAGCATTTCTCATAGAGGTGCAGTTACTTTAATAAGAAAATCACTACATTTCAGAATGATTCAGTCAACCCGCCATAAATACGATGGCCGTCGAGCCGTCCTGGTATCAATGGTGCATGCACCGCCCGAACAAACAAGGTTAGCGGGGCTCTAGAGACTTGCAGCACGTTTGGGTGAAAAAGCAATCCTGCCAAGTAGACGCACCAAACCGCCTCGCTCAATCAGCTCCAGAGCAGAGTTCTTGCTTCCGCTGCGGGCAATAGCATTGCGCACCCACGTGTTTACGTTCCTGCTGAGTATCTGTGACAGCACCTCTGTCGTAAACGTCCATGATGGCGGTTGACACCGAATCTTAGTCCTTGAGTGGCTTTGCAATGTTAAAACGCTTCATTATTAAATGTGTAAAGGGGCGATGTGAAATGTCGTAGCTTGTAGATATGCCAAAAGCTTGGTGAAAACTCAATCCACTTACGACGATTCTCCTTCCAGGCATATTGTAGCGTTGATCGAAAAACAATCGCTTATTTAGCACCGTCTGTGCATGCATGAACCAGCATCTTTTTTTTAATTTCATTTTATAGACCCAGTTGGCGTCTTTGAAAGCCTGGCTAAAGACAATGCATACTGCCGGAAGTAGCAGGCCCACTGACCCGTTCGTTGCTCCGCAGTGAGAAAGCGCACACACAAGCGATAGATAAAAATTTTCTAAATCAGTGACACTGTAAGTGCGGTTCACTAAAGCAGGAAATACACATGCAAGAAATGTACGATTCTTACAGAAACACTTGTGGTTCTCGCATACAAAAAAGGGGCTAGTTTCACCCCAAGGGCGAAGCAATGACAGCTGTAACATCATTTAGTATTACTCTTTAACTTCTCGGACAGCGTCGTTACCAGACATGGTCACGCTCACGAAGGTGAGCCCTCGTATATTCGAAAATGCATAGTCAATTGGTTAGGCGATTAGGTAGAATGAAGCGATCTTACAAACGAAAGCAGGAGCTGAGTTCTTACACACGCAGATTTGTTTACGCACACAGAAAATCCACGGAACCCTAACCATAAACAGCTTCGCTGTGAAAGGTGTTGCATCACTTCCATTGTGTTAACGTATAGATCGCTGTTGGGCTTGTATGCGATTATTTGCGGAACAAAGTTCGATATTGACGTCCAGATGGCGTCGTGTTTCCAAGCAGTCAAAAAGGATTTCCACCTTCAGCATACTTACTGCGGGGTACCTTTAATGTAAAAGTTGCACGTAGAGAATGAAGTTCAGATCTTTTCATCGGCACTACATATTAGGTAAGGAAGATGAAGTGCGCATAAACAAGGTCAGCCAAATTGTCGATAACTGCAGTACAGCAACTGGAGCTAGCCGCATCACAAGTTCCTGACTCGAGTATGAGCTGCTCTTGCTTCTAGCTGTTCTGCTGCGCCACTTGATTACTTGTTTAATTTGATGCTACCTCCAGCACTGCTGAACACACCCCTTGTCAATTGGTGGGAGTGTTGGACTTTCTATATCACCTCCCCCTTTGAACTCCTGTCTGAGGCTCTGCCACAAAGTATACCTGGCTCCACCTGGCAGACGTTGCCCACACCTGTCTATTGCCTGCTCTGGCACCCTTCGCAAAAGGAATCTCATGGTGTTCGACGGTACAGTTAGGCACGACGTCTACGACTGGCTGTCGCCGTACGAATGGGTGAGCTCACACAATCGATGAGACGATATGAGCAATTTAAACAACTTCATCTTCTACCTCGCTTTTGACTCAGTTGTGGTATAGAAAACTAAGCTTTGATATAGAAATCACGAAGAGGATTTGTAGTAGTTGTTAGCTTTCAACACCAGCTTCACTGATGTTTTCGGTCATCGCGCCATGAGGAAGTAGCGCGCCGAGCAGCTGTTGCGAGAGCGGTCGAAACAATCGGGTAAAACTTTCACCAGGTATATTATAGTCCTCGACTTGTGCTAAAGTGCTGGTGCTTTTATGCCAGAACTTGGCAGGATGAAGTACGATGCCGAATATGTTTTCTAAATGCTGAATACCGAGAGCCCACGTGCTGTAGCAGAGCTCATAGATATGTACCAAAGCTAGGACAAGTTGAGCAGGCAGCGGCATTTGCGCAGGGGCTTTCGAGTGACTGACGAAACCTTTTGCGTCATGGATGTCCTCTTTACGGTCCTCTACCACAAATACAAGCATCGGTGCCGCAGCAAGTTGCATGTTAACTTCTTACTGTACTGTCCTTCGCTTACCTGCCCCTACAGCAGCCATTGCCACAACTGCCGCCTACACAGCTCACCTGGACGTTCTGGCATGTTACCGAACAGCAAGGATGGCTGGAAGCTTGAGAGGCTAACAATCGCACCAAGCACTTTGTATCCGTTTGGCCCTGTTGCTGCACAGCAGGTATTGATGACTTTGTTTGTTTGCTGATATCGTTCTTTCTGTACATCAACAGAAATCGAAGCAATAGCAAAAGGCTATACAGCCTGATAGGGGCTTTTGCTCCGAGATACAGTTCAGCACGCAGTTATAATAGAAGTAGAGAAACAGCAGCAATGTACAATAAAAAACATAAGATAATCATTGAACAATCTAAACTGTCTCTATAGGTATATAAAATAACAGAAGTTTCCTGACCTTGTGCGTGTCCTCTTGTTCATTACTAATAAAGTAGGACCTCGTTATAGGATGATCGTGAGCACCACGCGACTATCTTAACTGTATTGGTATCTTCACTGTATCCGCGTAGTTCAGAATTTTTGCCTTTCTGTAAATACGAAAAAAGGCTTTTCTTTCTATGGGCGCCTCATTCTCGTTCAAAAGAGCCAATAAGACTTGCTTTTTGACAAAAGAATTGCACATCATTGGTAACGGTATCTTGAGATGAGACTGCTGACAAAATGTTTGTGAGCAAAGTTCATTGATTCTTTTACAATACGTGGCAGATTTCACTGTGAATGTGAAAGGCAGTTCAAGCATCTTTGGGTGTGAAGGGCTCAAATTCGGTTGTTTGTGCAATTTTTTCTTGTGATCTTGTCAGAATTTACTGAAGCCGTTAAAAGAGTAAATAGTAATCCTTCGCCGTCTCCCTTGCGTTTAATTAAATTTGAATCGCATGAAGAGCTCTAGTCATGTTGTGTTGCCCGAAATCTGAACGACAATATTGTTACACGCGTGGTGCAGAACAAAGCAAGAGAGTGGCTGGCATCATTTCATGAGTGAATACTTGCACACATTGATAAGCGCCCCATGAGAGGAAAACACGTGTTCTCGTCGTTCCTAAATATAGTAAGGAAACATTTTGTAGGTATTCTTGAGTGCGATCGCGCAAACAGCTCGCTTTTCCGTTCGTTCGGTCTGGCTGCGACGTCACAAAGTAGGCCGTCCGCAAGATTTGTGAGAACGGGAGGGAGAGCACAGCCAATAAACGAGCGAGCCCAGCCCCGGAAGTTTGCGTCACCAGTTTGAGCTTCGATCGGGGACGATACATTAAGTGCAGAATGTTTGCGATGCTTTAATAATTAAACACGTAATATAAGAAAAAGATTCTTACTGTTGCAACATATAATCTGCCTCGGAAATCTCATGCGAGAGCAGAAAACTAATTTAAGCGGCATATATTTTGGTTTAGTCCGCTAGGTGGTATCGCACACGTCAAAACAAATTGGCGGGAGCGCGCAGTTCAATTGCAAAATCGCTGTTCGTCAGTTGCCAAAATGTCGTCGCACAAGAACGTCAAGCTTGGCCCTCACGTGTCGCCACACCAACGCGAACTGTTGGTGGCGTTTATGGAGGGCCATCCCTATCTTGTGCGGGCATCGTGTGCACTCACACCGGAGTGCACGGTGGAGCGGAGGCGGCAGCTTTGGAGTGAGCTCGCCGCCCTGCTGAACACTGAGGGCCCGGCCGCCAAGACAGCCGAACAGTGGCAGGTCTTTTGGCGGAAAGAAGTATATCTTTCGCGCCGAGATGCCGCCACAGCTTCCGCAAGTCAAAGGTGAGGTCGAGGAGCGGTTCTGTTGCTCTCGATATTTACAATGCTGTCCGTAATTGCAGCGGCACGGGTGGTGGCCGTCTGCCCGGCCTTCGTGGCCGCATCATCGCCCTAGTGGGCACCTCCACGGTGACCGGAGTGTGCGAGGCTTTTTACCAACCACTCGACGAGGTAAGCCATTGACAAACGCACCAAAAAAACGGGAGGACGCGGCAGTAATTTACAGTAGTTGCGCCGCGTATACTGCATCGCGTAAGCAATGTTATACCCCAGTCACGCAGGCCGCTTCCTTCGCAATCGCGCCCAGTTTAGATGGAATTTCTCGACAGCCACTGGCTCCTTTCTTCATTCCGCGAAGGAGGCAATAGAAATAGAGAAATTTAGCCCCGATCGGGATCGATTCAGATCAAAAGTGCCTGCGTGACACTGGTATAACAGAAATAGTTTTTCTTCCTTTATGTGCATGTGTTTGCTGCTGGCATGGACAAGATGGTTTACTACTGGGATTTCAAGAGATTTTTTTCTGCTGTCATAACTCTATGTTAGTGCATATTGGGAGGAGCAGATTACGCAAACTTGACAAAACTGCTTCTTCGCATTTTATACATAATTCAGCCCGCCATGGAGGTGACCGTGGAATCTGTGGGCACCACCGCAGGAACCAGTGGCCTTTCACGTGAAGGTAAGCTTTTGCTCTTCCCTGTTGCCTTCCTGTTTGTGGAATCTGTTTCGTATATAAGGAACGCAAACTATTTCTACTCTAACCGTTGAGTGAATGTACCCTCTATAACCAATGTAGGAGCACTGCAGCAGCCAGGAGTGGGCCCTGTTGAGCCACTGCCCCGAAGCCCTCCAGCCACTGCACAGCCTGCAGCTGGCCCTGGCGGAGTGAGAACCAGTAAGTGAAAAGGAAATATCCTGCAATGTCACAGCTTGAATGCACTGGACGTAATGTAGTTGTGTGTTTAGTTCATTAAAAAGTGGTACTTTTTCCAGGCTACCAACCCCGGGTGCAGCGCCGGTCGCGAGGCCCTCGTCGGGCGTCCCACCGGGACGCCTTGGTCGAACGGCTCGCGGATGACTACGCCAGGACCGTCGCACAGAACGACGAGACAAACGAAGTGCGTGTGCCCTTGCCTGCTTTATATGGTGGAGCGTAATAGAATGACAGTAGACAGGTGTAACATTTTTTTAGCAATTTGATGAGCTGCACAGGTCAATAACTCACATACATGGCTAACACGTGTTTCAATAGCTGAACTGAAAAAAAAAGACTAAGGGAGACGGACGAGAACATCATCATACATTACGTACATGGTCATAAACACGGTCACTTGCAATCATTAACACAATGTAACAGCTTCAAACACAGTAATCACTGCCATTAGCATTTCTGCAACAGGCAATAACTGGGTGGACTAGACAACAGGGACACTTGCAATCAATCACACAATAACAGCTTCACACATTCCTATTTCCACTGAAGCTCTTTCTTTTGAGCAGTTTCATAGACATGGCAAGTTGCCTGTAATTAAATCACTCGTTTTAGAACACTGCCTCATATGACTTACTCGTTTCAAACCTTGGCCGCCCACCTTCAAGTATTACCTAATGAATTTTTCCGCATATGCTGTAATTGCACCACACACATCGGATTGCGCATGCTGATTGTGATAGTTCTCCCCCATCACACAAAAATATTCATGTCTGAAACATTTTTCCCAAGGCAGCGGCGCTTCACATCGCCGTAAAGTTTCCTTTATTTTGACGCACTTAGAAACACTATAGCTTGCATAGTTCATTGAGGACGATGGAGAACACAAACCTCAATAAACTATTGAAACATAAAAAAGGAGAACACTGTTAATTAATGAGTTGCAATGGTTGTAATTAAGGCAGTAAGAGGAAAACTTTGCCACACAATACACTCAGGACTGTGGCTATTTCCACAAAGTTTGAAGTTGCTAACTTGTTCTGGAAAGCTGGGAAACATCACATATAATGGCAGTGCCACAGCTTGCAATGCTTGAATAACAATTTATATACAGGGTCCAATACATGCTTTTGCAACAAAATGCAACATAGGGCCTAGCATTCTTTGCTACAGTGATACATGTCAAGGTCGCTTGCTCATTTGCAATCCCAAACTTATTGCTATGCCATCTGTTAACTTTCCGGCGGCTCGACAGCATAAAAGTACATATGGTATTGATATTTCTTTGCACAACTACATGAAAACCAACAACAAAAAACAGATACCATGGTGCAGACAGACAACAACATAGAAAGTGTTTGTCCTTGTCCCCATAACTAATGAACATATGGTAACCTGAATGAGCATACATGCAGTTGAGCGCTTTTATACCTAAAGTGCTTGGGACCACCGAAATCATCCGTTTTACAGCTCACTTTGTAAACATTGTGCACAGCACGCCTCACTAGGAACCGACCGAACATAATTACTCTTTCGTTATGCAGGTCACTTTGCTGTAGAGGTGCTTGACCGATTGTGCGGGAATGGATGCTGATGTAATGATTTATTTCTAGCTCCTGCGTGGTATCCGCCAGGGCGTAGACCGGCTGGCTGCAGCTACTGAGCGGGTCGTGGCTGCTGTGGAGCGGCAGGCCGACCAAGTAGCGGAGGCACTGCGGCCAGTGGGGCAGCTTTCGCAGCTCTTGGGCCAGCTGATGCAGGAGGCAGTGGCTGCAAGGAGGGAATAGGCGATTTGAAGTTTTACTATTTATTACTTGTATTTTTTGTATTATTCATTATTATTCGTTCATTATTATTCGTTCATTATAACTTTGATCTTGTTTTGTACATTTGAAGTTTTATTATTTATTACTTGTATTTTTTTGTATTATTCATTATTATTCGTTCATTATAACTTTGATCTTGTTTTGCACATTTGAAGTTTTATTATTTATTACTTGTATTTTTTTGTATTATTCATTATTATTCGTTCATTATTATTCGTTCATTATAACTTTGATCTTGTTTTGTGCATTTGAAGTTTTATTATTTATTACTTGTATTTTTTGTATTATTCATTCATTATAACTTTGATCTTGTTTTGTACATTTGAAGTTATATTATTTATTACTTGTATTTTTCGTATTATTCATTATTATTCGTTCATTATAACTTTGATCTTGTTTTGTACATTTAAATATTTTTTTAGTGATCTAAACTTTGAGATGTTACTCGAAGGTAGCAGAAATTAAATAGTTACCTTATTTCCGTTATGTGCACAAGAAATTGCATACTATTTTTGTAACTTTATTGTTAGTATGTTTTAGTATTTTTTAGCAAGTATCATTAATATGTTTAGGGTGTTTCAGTCATATGAGTTAGGTGGCAGTCATGCTAGCGTTGCTCTTTCTGTACTCTGTGTTGTTGCACTGAGGTCCAATTTTTTTTCTTGCAAGGTTCCATATCCAGTGTCTACCTGAAATCACTAGATGGCTGCTTTATAATTGTGTTACACATTACATATAGTGAAGCTAACTCTTGATTTGGCGCCTGACGGGGATTCTCCAGCTAACAGCTGATGCCTTGTACGCGGAGAAAAACAGTATTAGTCATATTGTTTTCAACTAGGTCATGTTATTCCTGCCATTTATATCGAAGTACAGAATGCGTCAGGCTTGCATGATGCTTTTTATTTGTATGCTTACCACTTTTATAATGAGAGGGTAATAAGTGTTACATGAAGCACTTCTGGCTAGCCACATAGGCTCCTGCTGTGATATTTTTTTGCTACTACTTCCATGTAACTTTATATATGCTAAGCTACAGCTATGGAGTGCATTACTGTACCTGATACTGAAAAGCAGTTCAAGGTGCTGTGATATGTGACATACACACGTCCTGCAGGCTTCCTGCTACAGCAGCACGTTAGTCCAGCTCATTCTGACATATTTCGTCACTGTTACTACTTCAGATATGTTGTATTATATGGGGTGTATCTGAATGCAGAACATGTAGCGGCTGACATTTATCTGTATTTTTTTGTGACACGAGGATGTTTACAAAGTTGAAACCATGGAGTACATTAAAGTAATACCATTTCCTTGAGCTACACCATGTCTTGGCTTTACTCCATGCTGGCTGAATATACTACATGAACAATGTGCCCGTTGCAGTGTGAAATGAAATGTTCTTGTGACGTTTCAATCTAGCTACCCAGCTGGCTACAGGGGTGGACAAAAATGTCGAAATGGCACGACATGTCTTCGTGCAAAACCTACCTCTGTCTGTTTTGTTTTCAAAATTCCCTGTTATAACAGAGTGTCATTTTGTATTTTGTGTTTCTAGTTATTTAGGAATAAAATTACAAAAGAAAAAAAGAACCCGGAAAAAAGATGCAGCAGCACACCCGCTCAGGTGCTTGTGCTGTTTTTTGTATTCTCCTTGAATTTGCGTTCCCATCACGAACTAAGTTGCCCAGCAACACTTTTTTAACGTCTCTTCCACTGTTTCTAAACCTTTTGTTACTGTGACACACCCTGTGAAAATCCGCAATGGGGATTTCAGTATTAATTAAAACAAATATTTTTGAAAATGCCTTGCATCCTTTTTATCAAGGGCGACCATTTCAATTTTTCAATGGCATTATGAGGTTTGCCTTTTCACGCCGATGTTGGAGAACTCACCTGGCTTTACGGTTGAGCCGCGCGACGAGGCTGCTGTTGCTGCCTCAGCCGACGATGCAGCACACGCAGGTGAGTGGTACGCCAGCTAGGGGCCGCAGAGAACAGGTTGACAACCTGGCTCCTCATCTGCTTCGCCCTCATCAGCAGCTCTCTGGGCGTTTCTTGCCGGCAGGTGTGGTGCCCTTGAGACACAGGCAAGCCCTGTTGCAGCGGTGGCTGGTTGTCATCAGCCTCCTCATCACTGTCCTGCAGCTCCGGCTCCCCTGCCTTCAAAGCAATGTTGTGGAGAGCGGCGCAGGCTGCCACGATTGTGGCTGCATCCTTGGGCTCATAAAGGAGTGTCCGGTACCTTTGAAGGCACCGGAACCTTGCCTTCAAGACGCCAATAGCCCTCTCCACAACGTTCCTCATGGAGGCATGGGCCTGGTTGTAGCGCCCCTCCGGAGTGTCAATGCCTGGATGGCCTGGCACAGGAGTCAGCAGCCATGGCTCAAGAGGGTAGCCCGAGTCTCCTGCATGTTGGAAACATAACTGTGTAATATACTTCACTGATTGCAACATGTCTGCAGCACTCACCAAGCACCCATTCTCCACGTCGCAGGTTACGTGTGAGGCGGCCTAACAGTGGTGAGTGCCTCCACACGTAGGAGTCATGGCACGATCCGGGGAAACGGGGATCGATGTCCACGATGCGCATATGGGCATCACACACCTGGAGGGCAGAACAAACGGGCGGAAAATGGTTCAGAATAAGCAATTTGAGCTGGAATATTCTCATATTTCACGTCATGCTGACAGATAAATAGTCTGAATGAAATCTTTTTGCAACAACATGATTTCATAATTCTTTCCCAGACACAGCTGCATTCTTTCTCACATTAGTAAAAAGCAATCTCCGAAATAGTCTTCTTTAATTATTGCAAGAAATGTGCAAAAAGCTACATTCACGAGACATTTGTGAATTAACGCTCATCATAGCCGCCTTGGTTGTTGAATGCGTACTCTTATACCCGTACCGCAAGGGCACTATCGATCAAGTTGATTCGGTTCGAAATTATCAACCGCGATTACCTGCCTCCCGCAGCTTAAGCAAATGAGTCAATCTGGACCGAGAAATTAAATTCCGAACGGGTTCGATCACGATCGATATTGCTTTACGTGGTACCCGTATTGTACACACTACGACGGCATTACATAAAACCGATAACCTAATAAAAGATGAGAGCGTGCAAAAAAAAATGTCAGATCGTGAGTACTTACGATCATGGTATTCAAGGCGTAGAAGCCCTTTCTTGACATGAAGCCCGCGGTCTCGCCCGGGCTGAGTCCTTCGGGCTGTTTGATCGCTATGAGCGTCCCGTCGACGCAGGCCACTACACCGGGAATGCGGCCCCGAACCGCAAAGGCCGCCTTTGCAGTAGCCTTGCCGGCCGTTGACAACGGGAAGCTTACCCAGCCCTGTTGCCGGCCCACCACGGTTATTGCTTCCGCAACTGCGTGAATGCTTTCGCTCACGGAAGCTTGCCCCATCGATACGAATTCTTCGCTGCCGATGGATCTTTGGTAGCTCCCCGTCGCGAAGAAACGGAGAGCGCAAAGCACCCTCTCTTGCGTCGTGATGCCACCGGTCCGAAGGCCACCGATGGCGTCTTCCAGTTGCTCGCAGAGCCAGCGCACAGTGCGCTTCGAGAGCCTGAAGTGGTCGCGGAACTCTTCCTCGGTAAGCTCGTCAAATGCGTCCCGAAAGATGCGTTGCCGAGGCTGCCCGAGCGACTCCAAAAGCGCGATAATAGGAGCGGCCATCGCGACTCGTGAGCACCAAACAAACCGCCGAACAATGAACGCGATTCTCTGAGCACAACGTGAAACGGCGAGCATTCTCGACAAATGCACTCGGATCAATCAAAATTAAAACAGCACTATTTATATTTATCACAGCGCAGGCGCAGCATTTAATTTCACTGTGATCACAGTTGTTTTCAATAATTAACATCGCTAAGGTTCGGCGATGGCGGATCGCGTTTTAATCTCGAAAAACTCGACCCCCGCCAGGGCCAGCCATGTTCGGCGAGCGACGACATTATGAGCAGACGACAGGCGCATCGTCTGCTACTAGCGCTGCTATGGCAACGGCCATTCATTCTTCGAAGCGAATGCCCTTGTCGACCGTTCCACGAAAGCGGCCGTTTCCCCTCGCTTTTGGAATGATTGACAGGAGTGTGACGTAAACGTATTTTGTGGTCCCGCCCCGGCGCAATGACGGCCGTGACGAAACGCGCGGGCGCCAACGAATCACGAGAGGGCAAGCGAGAGAACGGAAAAGCGAGCTGTTTGCGCGATCGCACCCCTTTTCGTCACTATAGCCGCTTTCACTCTATTGCAGGGTAAATACATGGGTGCCTGGGGGAGTTGGGAATAGCATTTCCCGGCACTATAATTTTAGTTCCCTAAATTTGGATTCCTCATAACGAGGTGTGACTAGAAACAAGTGGGGAAGTTGAAGTTAGTAGGAAAAAGGTGTAAGTACGTCCCATGTACTTACCAGTAGACGCGGGTATCTGTGATTCGTCTGAACAAAAGAAAAAAATCTTGTATTTCTACACATTTTCGCATCGTAGACGACATTCGTTATAACAGACCTAGACCATGACGAGTGAAAGAAGGCTATAGAGCCCCCCTCCCTCTCGACACCACCCCCTTGGGCAGGAGCTGTTCAGAAGCGTGTTTCCCTCAAGAAAGGTAATTCTGTTAATTGTCCCCGACAGCTGCCGCGGTGTTAGACTAGCAAGCATTGGCCACATGCTTTATGATAACAGCCTTATAGAAGCTATCATCAGACTGTAAATATAGTCACCCGCCGTCGTTGCTCAGTGGCTATGGCGTTAGGCTGCTGAGCACGAGGTCGCGGGATCGCATTCCGGCCACGGCGGTCTCATTTCAATGGGGGCGAAATGCGAAAACACCCGTGTAGTTAGACTTAGGTGTAGAACTCCAGGTGGTCGAAATCTCCGGAGTCCTCCACTACGGCGTGCCTCTTAATCAGAAAGTGGTTGGGGCACGTAAAACCCCATGATTTAATTTTTAGAATATGGTCCCCTAGGGCTCTTCAAAAAGACTGCAGGCAGACGTACAGCGGTATCTGCGCTTATCCAGACTGATATCGTTCACATCGTTCACCTGAAGCCGCATAATGCTGTACTAAGATCTGTACATTGTGAGTGTTCTTGTCCTTGAGGCGGGGGGACAACACCAAACGTTACGAGATTTAAGGAGACCGCAGTGTGGGGAGGAAGACCAGCGCCAACAGCAGCAGCACCGCCAAACTTCCATACAAGATTCTTACGTCGAAGAGACAGAGCCCTATCCTAAGCTACTCATCCCCCATTACATTAAACAAACCTTCCAACAGCAGGAGTATGTAAGTACTAAGGAAACGCAAATGCAGCTTGTTACGTGCTATCTTGGTTGCTACTATGCTGTATCGCTCATAGCGAAAATACATGCAAATAGGGTTTTATGCCCGCAGTATGTCCCTTCGTTGCCCTCACCCAAACATCTTATCGCTTGATGGGATCGATGACGTGTCTAAGGAGCCTGTCGCAATATACATGGATAAATACTGTCCAGCAACTCAGGAAATTTAGCTAAGCACTTGTACGAAACACTACTTATTTTGAACAATGGTCACGTTCCTGTAATCACTTAGGTTATATACCCGCACATCGATTAGCTGAAAAACATAGTTTTGACCTAACAGATGAAGCATGCACTCAAGAAATAACAAAACCAGGCACTTCATATGTTCTACACAAAGCATTTCAACTGGAGGTCAACATGCATTTACAAATTAGTACATGGCTATGGTGTTGGTCTTCTAAGCATGAATTCGCGGGATAGAATCCCATCAATGGTGGCTGCATTTTGATGGGGACAAAATGGGATAAAATACTCGTGTGCTTAGATTTAGGTGCATGTTAAAGAACCGCGGGTGGTCCAAATTACTGTGGAGTGCTCCACTATGGCGTGTTTATTAATGGGATCATGGTTTTGTCACGAAGTCCCACAATTGAATTTAATTAAAATAGTCTACGTTATGGCTAGAAGAAGTTACCAAGCAATGATCGAGTTAATAAACTTAAGATAATCGAGCACAGCTTTAGAAATAATGGGCTAGCAGTCACTCACAAGTACCTAATTGGCTGCTATTTTTTTCCTTTTTGTTTTATTTACAACGAAGTAAGTGCAATCGGAAGCGCTCAGAGACAATATAGTGAAGTTTTCGCACTCTCCTCAAGGAACTATATCGTTTACGGAGTTTGTATTTAGCGAAAATTGGGGCACAGATGCGGGGGGTGGAAAGGGGGGGGGGAACAGTCATGCTATGGGTGAAGTGTGCCGGAAAATTGAGGCTCAACAAAATTGATCAACACTCGTTTTCAGCGTTTTCAAAGTCACTGTGCCAAATGCTTACAAAATAAACCGGTTCGATTTGTTGAAGCAAAAGTGACAGCAATATTTTGTTTGACGATATTGTGGCCCATGTGACTGGCAACGTGAAAACGTGAGTGCGAATTGCGTATGTTATGTCCATTAAAATTTTATCAACGCTACCTTTTGTGCGTTGTACGAGACGCGTTCTTGGTTTTCTCTACCTTTTCTTCTGACCTGTCCGAGACGCGGTGCTCATAGCTTATCGAAATAAGAATAATGCCGTGTATGATATAGTATAAAAATATTAACTCGGTAGAATGAGTTTAACTCTAGCGGAAGATTACTTATATATGGCCTGCATAGATTTACCAGCGTGTTTTATGAGCCCAGTAGGAAGCAATGCTAAATTAACGGCAATGTTTCATTCCATGAAGAATGGGGACATCCCATGGGTGATGCGCGAGGGAAGTTTTATGAGCATCAGTTAATTACGGGATTGCAAAAAAAATTGCTTAGACACGTGCTTGAAAATGGCGTACGGCCATTCTATGCAATGTTTTCCACAGTCCTGGGAGAACCACACGTGTCACCATGTTCACATAAGGAAAACTTGGATCATGCTAGTTGCAATCTGAGGAGAGAGTTTAATGCTCCTGGCGAGAACATAGGTGTATTCAGTGCTCAATTTCTGCCTATCTTTATACGTTATATAAGCGCCCGCGGTGTCCTTGGTGAAGAAATCGAGTAACCTTCATGCTTCGTTAGCATGTGGTGCATGTTACGAAGGATGTGTAGGCAAAGTCAGAAGTGTGTGAGTGAATTAAGACTGTTTTTATTAGTTATTGAGATTGTTTTTATGAGATTGTTTATGAGATTGTTTATGAGTTTTTATGAGATTGTTTAAGTGGGCTTTATGAACAACCTAAAATTTAGCTAGTTGTATTGAAAGAACTGCGGATGCCACTGACACCAAATTTCGGGGAAAAGGGGGGATCGTTATGGCTGATATGCCTTCAGAGCTAAATCCATGTGGGCGAAAGACGGTGTTTGGTATACATTTGTTAAACAAATGCTTGAAAGTGTTATATTCGGAAAATTTTTTTCAGGTGTGTTATTAGGAGCAATAAAATATTTACTCCTACTGCTCGAAAGAAAATATTCTCGCTGGAAATTGGACGATATTTTTGCATGGCCGCAGACATCTCCTGGATATGACAGCGCTGATTCAATTTTAACACTGATACCACTGCCAACGTTCAGAATATTAGTTGGTGAGAGCATTTGCTGGCAAAATTACCTCGCAAATATTTTACGCTACGGCACTGATGCTCAAGTGAATGACTCACCATCGGCATGTGTGCAACCGCTGCTTTACGGCTTTCGGATATTACTTTGAAAAAACACTCCACAATTATCTTACTATCTTTCCTAGACATATTTGCACGCTTACTTATAAGTGTAATTAAATAATTATTGGCATTTATTAGATACCTGCTCACTTAGACACAGCAGCATTCAAAATGGGAACAATAACGGCAATATTCTGGTAAAAATAGGAGTGTTCATATTTTACAAAATGTCTTTTTTCATGAAATCTTTATGTTTATGCAACAAAAAGGCAACAACTACAATGTGGTGCAATTTTTCTGATATTTATGCACCATACCGGTCGCAAGCTTTGCCTTAATGCAAACATCAAATCGGCGAGATAAAAAGTTTGAGAAGTATACGGAGCGATGTCATGTACGCAAAACGGGTATATGGCGCTCGTAGAGGAAAGAATGTTTACTTCTGCTTTATGCAGGGAGAAGTATAGATCATAGGTCTAATTACATTAAAGGGACCGACAACCAACTAATTTTTGTGGTAGCCATTTTCTTTCATGCAGTGGAAAGCTTACCGGTCACAGTGTCCAATGCTGCTGTGGTAACGCCTTCGAACAGTTTTCATAATCATTTCCGAATCTTCAGTCGCGAACGTCATTATGAAGTCGAACGCTAGAAATATGCTGCAAACAGTCGTAGGTGACCATGATAGCGATTGCACGCGCCATTGGTGGGGAGTGGTGGGATATTCCAGTGGTCTTATTCATGTAGTGGTGGCACCCATTCGGGGAACAATTAGCCAGCAGCATTTTTTTGTATTTCATAAGGGAACCAGAGAACTGAACGTACTCGAATGCAAACCCCCGCACCAATGAAAGCACTCATCTGAGCCCCCATGCCATGAGGGACACCACGGCTCTGCCATTCCACTGGATGCCACGAAGGCAGCGCCGCTCGTTATTATGAAGTTTGTTCTGTCAGTTACTCGTAATAAGGATAGAACATAGCGCAAGCGTCTATGTGGTATAAAAGCGGCGGTTTTGAACGATAATTGTAGCAGCCGACTTACGTATAGTAATCTGATTGCATACACTTCAAGCACTAAGCTTTCGCGGCCGGTTCGTTCCACACACCATCATTTTTTACTTTTGCTTCTTTGGAATTTAACGCGCCAACTTTAAAATTTAATTTTTGCGTAAATAACGAACAGCGTGCTCAATTTTATCACTACAAAATAGTTTTATTTGTCATTTATACCGACATCGCACGACATGTCGCGGGTGGTTTTGGGTCCCATTAAACGATGCCGAAGCTACTGTGTGCATGGCAGGGACCCATTCGAGAGAAAATGCTAAGTATAGGAACATTACCAATGGCCAGATGAAAGAAAATCACGTATATCAAAGAATGTGTTGTACATACTAACCCAAGCTGGACTGATATGCAGAGTCGTATCCAGGTTGGTTGTCTGGAAAAGAAGAGAACGCACGGCTTAGCCTCGTCTGAGACTTGGAAGTTAAGTTTCTAGGTGTTACAAATATGCAATAATGAATAAGGTCACAATTAACAGCACTGCTGCCGCCACGACGGAGTAGATGTGTAGCATATATACGCTATTTCTTTACAACCATAGATACCACGTGGAATACTGAAGGCGCTGGAAGCCGTCGCATCAACATACAGCGTAAATAGGCAGCTCATTTATGTCAAGGTTCAGGAATTCTACTAAGCCCTCTACGGGTGACGTGACCAAATGCATGTTGCTGGCCATATAGTATGAAGACGGTCCGACTATATATTGTACTAGGCCTAATTCCATAATTAGTTAAGATAGGTTGTCCCTCTTAGCATGAGCGTTGTTAGGGCACAATTGCGAATGCGAAAGTTGTAGACCGTTCTAGAAAACATTCATTGCAGCATTTTGTGTCTTTCTGATCGGTATGTATAGTCAGTTATACATACCGACCACACCGATATATATATATATATATAACCGGCCTTCATACTGATGAAGGCCGGACCCCGGCCGAAACGTCCATAATCAGCTTCATTATATATATATATATATATATATATATATATATATATATATATATATATATATATATATATATTTCAATGCGAAGTTCTGTAGGTCCGGTGCATAAGTAGATTGAGAAATGAAGGTGCACACTTACGAAAATTGCATCTTTATTGTGTGTAACGTTTCGGCCGTGGCACGGCCTTCGTCAAATAAAAACTATTTTATTCTGACGAAGGCCGTGCCACGGCCGAAACGTTAGAAACATTAAAGATGCAATTTTCGTACGTGTGCACCTTCATTTCTATATATATATATATATATATATATATATATATATATATATATATATATATATATATATATATATATATATATATATGTATATATTGTGAGACGAGGTCAGTTAACAACCAGTAAATATCGCTAAATGGATTCATAGCACACCATTGGTACTTACAAACCAGTATTGCTTTTCTATTTTGTTACCGTACAATGCAGAATATTAGATCACATGCTAAAATGAGGAAGGGACGAAAATACTACGATGCAAATAGCACGAACACTTGAAATGCATATAAGTTGCGGGTGCCACCATGCCGAGTTTTACGACGTATTGTGGTTAAATGCCCCATTCTGTACTGGCGTGTCACCACAAATTTCTCTTGCACCAGATTTTTTTTATTGGATGATGTCTTTGTAATATCAAAAGCACGCTAAAAGCTACACAATGACATAAAGCTGTTTCCCACTTATAGCGGAGAGTCAGGCTCTCAGCGGTTCTCACTTCGCAAAAAAAAAAAAAACGAATCTCAGCGAACACTGAAAGGATGCTTGATAAAGTAGTATCCCCGCCCGTCTAGGCTGGTTGCAATGCTAGGCTACCATCATCTACTCATGCACGAACAACGCACAAAAGCGAGATTCTAGATCCGCGGCCAGGCAATTAACAATCGTAACGGCAAGTTATTATGTGCCATAAGAAAACTGAGAAAAATAATGGAATAGCTAGCAGAGAAGTGCTAAGTTGGGACGTTTTTTTTTCAGTGACTCTTAGATGATTATATCTACATATCTATCATGGGGATATCTATCTAAATACGCATGCGTTTCGTCTACCTCTTTGCAATCTGTGTGTTATGGCATTACAAGTATGATTTCAAAAACATTGCTGTTGGACGTTCCATTCTACTGCTGTTTATGAACAGCTGTCTGCCGCCTGCTGTCTACAGGTCTACAGTGTCAATTACCATCAAGCGAAAGACGGCCTAAGTGTCTTTATTTCTACACTTAAAATTTTGATCCATACAGTACACAACAGCTATCGCTATTCGGCGTACCATGCATATGGAATTCTCTTTTCGCACCTGGCACCTGCGCCATAAAACCTCATATATCATCATCATACCATGCATCACTATAGGCGGTGTTTTCTTTTAATCATCCACAGATTTTTTTTTGATATCACCTTGCATGTAGAAAAATTCTAATATTGAGCGGATAGTAAAGTCTCGTAATTACTTTAGAAGCAAATATTGTTCTTGCCCAAATCGCAATTAATCTTCGAATGTCTGGTCAACTTAGAACTAATATTGCACTTGACGCTATTTTTGAGGTAATCACATAAGTTGACGACAAAATAATTTGTATTCCAGTGCTTTTTAGGCTTCAGTACATAAGAAAGTGTTTCGGTAAGAAAGTCGAACAGTGCACTTTCACCGCTATTTTGACTGCGCTTATCTCAAAACAGGTGTTAGTTCCAAATTATTTCCATGTGCATGGGCCTTCTGAAGAAACTGGCTTGAATTCATGCATTGCAGTATGTGCGCGAAATAAATTGGTTAAAAAGATGATTAGGTATAGTTCCCTTATTATTTATTAAGCTTATTGCTTTCAAGCTTAGAGGGATACTGAAGAAAACTTTTGTTGCCGAGATCTTTAGTCCAAATGGAAGCTTAGGCGCTGAAATTGCTTGACACAGCCTTGCTTTCATCGAGAAACTAGTGGAAATGTACGAAGTTCATGCATTTTTTCGCAAAATCTCGCATGTAGCGGCCGCACTTTGAACTAGAGGAAGTGACGTTTCCCTGACGTTCTCTGGGCCGGAGACCTGCGTTCCAGCCATCACCCGCATGGATGGCGGCGAATGACAGCGCACGACGTTCTATCTGAGCACATGCTCCCGGCCGCATACAAGCGGAGCTTGTGGCCAAGTCTACAAAATTTTGTGTTGCCTTCAAAGTTTGTCGTGTGTGCTGGGGCCCTATAATGTAAAACTGTTCCAATATGTTTTTATTCCAATCTCCTGACGTCAAATTTGCGTAACCGCCAACGCCAGCATCAGGCGGTCACCCACGGGGTTCTCTGAACAGACGAAGAAAACGCTGTTTTTGTTCATAGGAGGTCACATTTGTTCGCTTGAAAAACAAATAGCATTGCCTACACCAAGCGGCTTGTATTATCTAATTGTCTGACAAGAGGCGAGGAGCACGCTCAAATGAACATGGGTTCGATGGGGCCGAGCCGCGGTACTGGATGTCGAGAACAGGATAAAGAGGCTGGCGCCGACGTCTGCGATTGGTCCGCTTTCCCTTAGATTGTGGTGGCTGGTGGATATTCGGTGCGGCATGCAAGGGAAGCTTAAGAATGAGACTAGAGGAATACTCAGCAAGGAAGAGTAGGCAGAACGCGGTCGTAAACGTTCCGAAAGTGCTCAAATACATTACATGGCCATGCAAAAAGCTTTATTATGCGCAAACTCATGCTCTCCGGTGGGGGCGAGTAGCCAGTGCCTCAGCGAACATCGGCAGCCAGCTTTCATTCCTTTCGGAACTGGGCAGCCTGCGGCTATACAGATGAAAATTCAGTTTTTTTGGCATATTAACGCCCATTTAACGCGTGCACGTCACTGTGACGCGGTGAGTTTTTGGGGTCTTGTGGCGCCGCGTGACAGGCAGGTGAAGTGGGTCCAGCCCAAAACCTTTTGACCAATAGCCGAAGGCTAATGGCGTAAAGGTGTCGAATCAGACAACTGTTTTTCATTTGTTCGGTCATATCATATCAGATGGGAAGCTATCGCGGTTTTTGCGACATCCCGTGACAGGCAGTTAAAGTGGGGGCGGCTCAAAAAAAGTTTTAGCAATCGCAGAGCGCTGATTGCAGAATTGGAATAGAAAAGTTTGGAATACTTTTACGTTATAGCACCCCTGCTTAGTGTTGCTACCAGTGACGCACCTGGCAGAACGCAGGAGAATGCCTGTAGGCTCCTGCACAAAAGGGTGTGGGAAATGTATCGCCATCAGAGACAAGACATGTCACACATTCATGGCAGAGCTGAAGCTTCGAAGAATATGAATTCGGATTGCGCGCTCATCGCATCCATCATGGGTACCGCCAAAGCGTGACTTTCTGTGCTGTGAACACTTCGAGTGAATAGCAGATGAGTCCTGTTTTGCTGCACATCTGCGGGATGTCCACGAAAGGGCAGCGCCTAAACCCTACTGCTGCCCCGTACATTTTCGTCAGAAAGTGGAAAGAAGAAACAGCGGAGCACGTGGAGTTGCATTCGAAAAGAGAGTTCCGAAAGAATCATGTTTTTTTTAGTTTTTATTGCACAGAAGCAAAACGAAGACTAGATTGGCGGGCGATGCGAAAAGGCATCGTAGAAGCTTGGTCCTTCAATACTTTTCATCGGAGGGGAAGGAGGGGAATTCTGTAAATATACACCTGGTGGAATGTCCATTTCGACCGCGGCTAATTGGATGCAGCCGTACGAGACAAGAGGAGACGAGCGGCCCTAGCCAATCAGCAGCGGCTGAAATAGACAGTCCACTTGGTGGACTCTTACAGAATACCACCCCTGTTCATGAAACTTCCGTGTAACGCTGTGGCAGAGCTCCATGTAGCGTGCGCAGTGGACGCACCAAAGCACTGGCGCGAGTAGAAGGTGGACGTGCAGATGCCGAACGAACGCCACAGGCTATGCGTGCACTCACTATTGTGCGAGAACTGTCTGCCTGTATCGGTGCGTGAATATTGTCGACACAACGTCCACATCACCGCTCTGTTTCTGTACAGCATTGAGCAACTTCAGTGCGAACAATTTCGAAACTACACCTTTCTTCATTTCGAGCTTGAACCCCGTCCGACACAGCGGCTTAACTCATTATTCTCATTGTACACTTGGACTAATCCATTGTTAGAAAGGGACTACAGAGGAAGAAGAAGAAAAAATAACTATTATAAAGTTAGAGGATGGATGTCGTGGAGGCCCGTAGTCCAGGGCCCCAATGGCAGCCGCCAGCGCTCGTGCTCGTCGTATCAGGGTCCGCCAGACGAGATCCGAGATACGAGATCCTCTTTAATGTGACGAAGAACATCGTGAGGGTACAAACGGGGGCGAATTCCAAAGTGGTTGAGGGAGAAGCTATTGTGCATCTCCAAGAAAGGTTGGAGGCGTTTTAAGATTACATACTCAAGCAGCTTTCCAATGTACGATGTGAAGTAAATTGGCCGTAACTTTTTGCTCCACAGTGGTTTTTTGAGCTTGAGCATGAAAGTGATTTCGGCAGGCCGCCATTCCAGAGGGAGAGTGCCGGCATGCCAGGGCTGATTGCACACAGCACAGCGCGTTTCCAGGTCCTCATTCGGGAGATTTCGCGGCAGAATATATTGCATCCCATCGTCATCGAGTGCCATGTTCCTGTACATGTCTGCGAGTGCGGCTTTCATATTATGGACAGTTATGTCAGTGCCTAGCGGGTCACTTTCTTAGCTTGGCTTAGAGCCACGGGGAGGCACCGGTGTTCAAGGTTCTTCAGGAGCTGGTTTCCGTCTCCTCCCTACTGGTGGAGGACTATTTGAAGCGGCGCATTTTCATGCGATTTTGTGTTTCTCGTATCTATTAGTGACCGAAGGATGAACCCAGGCTCTCGCGGTGCCCAGCGTACCAATTACCTTACCACAAAACGTATGGCAGCTAACATTGGTCAGGTGGCCCGCGTATTCGTGGGCTGCTCTGGTGATTTGGGATATTCTGATGGCGAATTTTAGATTGAGTTTGTGCCATTTCCCCCGTTTTGTGAGACCTCGGCGCTCGTCCCACGGATGTAAGACATGCCGGCCCACCTCGGAGGTCTTTGTCGTCGTGGTTATGCGGATAATTGATTTGTTTATATCGTTGCGTAAATCCATGAGCCCACTAAGATAAATTTGGTGGCTGTGATCTCCTGTTTCTCGATCTCTGCGGGTTTTTCGGAGTTTGGTCCAACTTGTAATAAAGGTTTTCTTTTCAGCACGTTTGTAACTTGTGCCATTGATGTGGATGACTATAATGTGGTGATCGCTACCCAGCCTGTCGCCCGTGTTCAGCCACTTGCACTGGACCCTTCTCGTGAAAGTCAGATCCGGGCAAGTGTCTTTCGCGAACACTAGTTCCATGGCGAGCAGACTTGGTATGATCGGTTATAAGGATGAATCGGTGATTATGTGTGTGGTCTCAAATTCAGGTGCCCTTTTGTGTGTTATTGCGATATCCACAGGCCACGTATGTAGCTTTGAAATCACCGCACAACCCGGACGGTGGGCCCATCTTGAGTTCTGTGAGTAGGTAATGGAAATTTTTCAAGCGAGCATGAAGTGCATTGTATACATCTAAAATGTACAGGCTATATTATCGCATGACCGCGGGGCCAATTTCAATGATTTGATGAGGAATGTCTGACGTTGGAATAGTATGTGTATAGGGGAGTTTCCTGGACACGAGCGCACACACTTTCGCTTTGCACGAGCCCGTTACGGTCCCGTAGCCACTGATTGAATCAAATGCGGCGCCCGGCTCTTGGAGATTTATGATGTCCGGCAGTTCTGACGCTGCGGCAACGTACTGTTGCAGCGAGACCCGTTTAGACCCGTTTAGAAAGGGCAAGGTTCTGACTTGTGTGGTATAAGTCGCGGGTAACATTTTGCGTTGCGACGATACATTGGATTTTTTTACAAACACTGCTCCGGGAGGGCACATGTAACAGGCGAACTAAGACATCAGGAGAGCCCCTCAAATTATAATAAAGAATGCGGCGCAGGATCTCCAGGGAACCCAAGGCGTAGCGGGGTATGAAAACTGGAAGCAGGGTGGCCCGTGTGTAGGGGACGCGGGGGCCGAAACGTGCCAGGGGGTGTGCGTATAAAAAATTGCCTGCCCGCCACAGCTGACAGCCGAGTTTTTATGCGCATTTATAGCTATAAACTTATAAATCCCTGGCACGCGCAAGCCTCGGCGAGCCCCAACCCACGGACCAGTCCGGCTTCCAGTTCTGGTGTCCGCGTTGCCACTTTGGTGTCCTGGAGGCGCCGCCTATAATGCGAAATAATGGCACGTTGTTTTAATAGGTAAAAAAACACAATTGAATATATGTAATTACGTCCAGCGGCGAACTTGTGACGCTAAGTTCAAGACTACCGCACCCCGCGACTTCTTCCGGAATGGCAATAGGGTCAAACCATACAACACAGGCTGCTCAGTATCTATCTATCTATCTATCTATCTATCTATATCTATCTATCTATCTATCTATCTATCTATCTATCTATCTATCTATCTATCTATCTATCTATCTATCTATCTATCTATCTATCTATCTATCTATCTATCTATCTATCTATCTATCTATCTATCTATCTATCTATCTATCTATCTATCTATCTATCTATCTATCTATCTATCTATCTATCTATCTATCTATCTATCTATCTATCTATCTATCAATCTATCTATCTCTCTCTCTCTCTATCTATCTCTCCCTCTCTCTCTCTCTCTATATATATATATATATATATATATATATTTATATGTGTGTGTGTGTGTGTGTGTGTGTGTGTGTGTGTGTGTGGGTGTGTGTGTGTGTGTCCCACAAACATCTTTTCGAAGCGAACGCTCAATTTTACTTCATTAAAGTTTGCAGCAGCACATATCACATAATTCAACGTAAAAGTGCATTGTGGACCATCCCCCTGATGAGTTTTACATGCTGATAAAGTACGAGTGCCTTAGCGTGAGTCTGACAATCTCAAGGCACCCTCAGCGGTTATTTGTTGTGTGCCTATTCATTATTCAAAACAATATCACTGCACGGCGTGCCACGTCGTCGCAAGAAATTAGGGAATTCGGCAGAGCAATCGCTCAGTGGAATAAAAAAGAATAAAGGAACTAGTTAACATCATTTCTCAGGCGAGAAGTCCCTTGGTCTCCCCTCTTTTAGCGTAAAGCCTTTCTGTTCTCCGGGCCACTAGGCCTAACGTTCAGCCGGCTTGCTGTGCAACAGCACTGCAGCTAGATACACGAGCGGAGACGCAGACTGAAAGCCAGAACCCTGCCACGCTCCGTAGGAGGCAAGAAGACAGCACTCACCCATAACGATCGATGCTCTGGTCGGGCCTGTGCTTTACCGAAGGAGTGAACACGGTGCTTCGAGTTCGCGAGTCGGAGCTGAAGAAGAAGATGGTGATGACGATGAAGCCTCAGTCAATGGCACAAACCCACTGTGGGGGATAGGCCACGAATCGGGTGCTAATAAGGTTCAATAAATCAAAGAAAATAAATTGCTTTATAAATAAATAACTCGAAAAAGAAAGGAAAACAAATAATCCAAGATGCAAAATAAACTACGAATACATGAGATAAAGTATTGATCAATACTATAGTAAGCCTTGCGTTGATAGGAATGTTAAAAAGAAAAAAGCCAAAAAAAGGATGTACTTAAACTTGAGTAAGGTAAATTATGAATAATAATAGTAAGATTTAAACTGTGAATATGTGCTTTCATTTTTTTGAATTTTCTACACTGCAGTAGAAATAGATCAATTCTTGAAACTAAAAACTATTAACAAGGCATTCTTTTTTTTGCACCACATAGAAAATTATAAATGGCTAGGCAAACGTTCCTGTGGCTATATCTCTGAGGTGTTGCTTCACGGGAGATTATAACAGTGCTGCTTAAAAGTAATCCTAAATTTTGAAGAGGAATTTCTAGACAGTTTTCGATGAGTAGAAAACCACCGGCATGATAATAAAAATGATCTATAGCTACGTTGAAGTGTAGCACACCTGCTTGTTCTTATTCTTCTTCCAGCTGCTGTTGATGATAAAAGTTCTCACGGAAGCTGTGTACCCACTAAGGGGGAAATGCGGCTGGAGGTAGTGTGGGAGAAATTCGTATTCTAATAGGCCAAATGATACACGTAAATTGAAGGATTCCAAAAATCTATATAGTGCATGCCTTCGCAGTAAGGTTACCAGCATTCGTACTACTCATTTTGCACTTTCTAAATTGTACAACAGTATTGTAATACATATGCTCTATCTACTGTAAAGCAAAATTACAAAAGAGCCAATACCAAATAAGAAACCAAAGGCGCTATCAATTTGAAGAATCATTTGATTTTATTGAAATGAATAATGAGCAGACAAGTGTGAAGATAAAAATTTTGAGTTATCGTGGAAATAGGTTTCTGATTCTTAAAAGTCAAACAAAACACAGCAAGCATCCTTTTTTCTATTAGCTGGTAGGCTGACAAGGATGAACCAACCGAACAATCGCAGTTGCAGCGTATCACATAAGTGTGTAGGCTATGGGAAATTGGCCACCAATCGGGTTGTGTGAAGGAGAAAAAAATAAAAGCCAACCTTTAAATATAAACAGAAGATAGTAGCGATTTATTATTACTACTATATTATTATTTATCACAAAAGAGCGACCATATTTCTGATGGGGCCAGCTGTCTCGCAGGTAGAAGTTCACTAGCCTAAAGCAGTTGACTCCAGTACAGTCAAGCCGTCGGGCAGAACACGGCAGGAAGGTAGAATAATGATAAAATGACATTCCAGCAATATCCAGCAAAGCTGAAAACATGAAATAAAAGTCAACAAATTACTAGCATATAATGTCAGTTAAGTGATCTCAGAAAATATTTACCAGTTTCATTAGTCCCTGCTTTTTATCATTCAAATACCATTCCTGAAACTTCACAGCGCTTGCTGGAAATAAGAAGCGCACATACAAAGTATAGTCTGTTAAATGCAGTGCCAAACAGCATAGCGAAAGGACTAACTGACGCGGAACGTTTAGGCGAAGCTCGCAAAAGAAATGTGCCGTAACCCTGATAAGATGAAGAGGAGGAACTCAAACGACAGATTTGGCTGCGTTTCAGAATGTCAACCCTTTGAGTGAAAACTTCTCTAAAACACGACAGATAAAGCTGGTGCTCATGAGGCCTCATCACCGTGTTCTAAAACATCCACAGACCTGATCTGTGAGGCAGTTCATTGTCTCTGTTTTTTTTAAACTTCTAACCGTTTTTTAGTGATTTGTTGGCGCTTGCCCTTCCTTAGGATGAGCGCATTGAAAATTACTCTGCGCCAGCTTGGCCTGCGCCTGTATGTTCCTTTATTGTCTTTGGGAAAAACAGGAGCTCCCAAACAGGACGCGCGCAATACCATAGAGATGTTCAGTTGTGAATACCACGATACAATTGGTTACTGTTCTCTTATTTACTTCTTTCGTCGTCTGTTACCGTAGCTGAATATTCATTTTTTAGGACGCAGAAATTGTATAATCCGCATCTTAGTGTCAAATCCCACTTTGTTCTTTATGGTGCCTGTTTGTTTTTCAAAACCTTGAAAAGACAATATAATTGAGCAGATGATTCCTTTCCGTCATTTATGTGATTAGGCCTGACCGTCTAACTGTGAAACAAGCACTGGAAGCATGTGCCAACGGCGACTGATATCTGTCCCAACATTGTTTTAACTACGAATTGCAATACAATGGCAAAATTATAACTACACAGCTCCAATTTGCTCTCCGTAAAGCTACGGGGAACCAATTCGGCAGGAATTGACGTGCACCAGCGATAACCTGTATACTAAAGTAGGCCAGCTGAGTTATTGGAATTAGAGCAGAGATATTGCAAGTGGATTTGAGCAAGGCTGGTGCTAAAGTAGCACGTCACTTTTTTCTTCGCCTCGCTAAAGTCCTCCAACATTAGCGACGGCCTACTTTTTGAAAGGACATTAAAGCCAAATACTAAGCTGACGTAGAGCCTTAAAAGACCATTCCAGCAACTTGAAAGTGCTTGTTTGGCGCCAAGAAAAGACTTAGTTTATGAGAAAATCGCGTCTGGAGAGTCTTTTCACCTTTAGCAGAATTCAAATGAGCCGTTACCAAGCTGGGAGTGGTGATGTTGCACATACCATCACCGCCCTTTATCGCTGCCGATGAGTAAAACAGCGCCCGCCTGATGGAGCTGCTGTTTGTCGCGCAAAACGCGAACTTGCGGCCACGGAGAAACAGTGCCAAGAAAGAGGGTTGAATTCCTTGCTAAACCTGCTCTTGGTGAAGTGGCGTGGAACGTTCGGAAATCCACAAACATCGCACGAATATGGTGTTCTTTGCTACTTGCAGTTTCTGTGAGTTCGGCGAGCCAGCAAAATCGGCGCAGAACTACCCGATAACGAAACTACACAAACGCAAAAGCGCGGGCGACGCACAGTGGAAAAACAAAAGCTTTCTGAGGCCTGCGTCACTGTCAGCGGCAACGTCAATAAGCTCTTTTTATTTTCTAAAATTCAAAAAGAGCTGGCAATAGCATTTTCTTTCGTATTGCTATGGAATAGAATAATGTTTGTATTATGAGTGGCAGAGTACTAGTGATATTGCGTTGGGGGGCGTTGAAGCATCAAACGCTACCTGAGTATTATCACCACAATTATTATACGCCTTCGATCGCAGGATTTGTTGAATAAAGCGAATAGTTTTTCAGAAGCTTTCGGCTTTTTGATACCATTGACAATACTCGATCGCTACTGCCTAACTATAACTGTTTTTTAGAAGAGGCTGCTGTCAATAGGTGGCGCCTGATACTCCATCTTATTTAATGTAAAGATATCGCCCAAAGGCATGGCCATAGAAGCAGCAGTCTGTAGAAAGCAAGACCCTAGTGACGTCATTTCGAAAGCACAGGAAATGTGGCTGTTTACAATATATTTATCTACTCGGGAAACTAGAAACGAGGTTCCACTTGTGAGCACTCTGCGCACATGGCACCCGTGAAGAGGGGCTCCACAGCCATGAAAACAGGAAGAGAGAGAGAGAGAGAAGACATGTGGATGTTCTTAAAACACTGAAATGTATAATGAATATCCGGGGGTAAGAAAACTGACAAGAAGTCTCTTGCGGTTGGGCATATGAAAGGGGAACGGTAGTCTTAGAGGAGTACGGGCCAGAGTGGACTGTCTTGTAGCAGAGGTAACCGTTGCTTGAACAAAAAAATAGGGGTTACTTTCCAGAGAAGAATTTATGTGATTTATGTTCCAGAAAGCAGAATAGAGGAAATAAGCAATAGGTTACTGCAGATGTCTGGTGAACATATGTGCTGCTACAGCTCATTGTAAAATGCGTTTACCACTTTATATCACTCCATCAGAGCATTCGACAAACGTCACCTTCATGAACAGATCAATGCAGGACTACAGAAATACGAGGGCGAATCAGGAAGCCTTTGTCCCTGTTTTTTACAATTGCAAAGAACGTAGATAGAGGTAACTACAAATATACATACTATTTCACGTACCTTACACTACTTTACACATAATCCCGACACCGGTTCAGACATTTGTTCCATTGCAGCGCCCAAATTGATATGCCTCGGTGGTCAGTCAGCGACAATCGCGGCCTCCCCGAACGCTCATTGTCATGCAAGTCATCACGACCCCTTTGCGATCTCACAACACCACCACCTCACACTTCTTAAAGCGAGATATCCTCTCTAATAGGCCGGTTGCATTTCCCTGTGGATTTTGATGGGCGTTACACCCTTACCCCAAAGAAAACAAATCGCACTTAGCTGCTGGTTCACCGTGGACATACGAAGCACAGCCGCCATCTTCAATAACTGACAGTAGCTCCGTGGCGTGGAGCTACCGGAATATAAGGCCAGGCCGGTCCAAGAAAAGCCGACCGCTCGGAATGGATATGTTGACTTCGCATTTAAAACGGTAACTTGGCTAGAAATGATAGGGGCAAAGGCTTTCTGATTCTGCTCATATTTAGAGTGAATAGTGCAATTTCCGATCCTTTAATTGTTTATGGTGACCAGGGACGATTATTTACGAGCTACCTCGTAAAAAAATGAGGTCACGTGTGATATACAGGTCAGATATCAGGCAGCACCAACCGGCGTCACACCGATTTTGCAGCAGCGAAATTTCTTTTCTTTTGCTGCGTCAAGTTCTATCTGCAAGTCAGCGGTGTGGCGGGTGGATTGCAATGTGAGTTTTCGCACCGGCTGAACTTTGTATGTGCTTCCTCGTGATGCCGTGTCCGTTTGTGGGAAACGCAAACCAGACTGTTAACCCAATTAAATGCGAGTTTGAGCTCACACGTGTGATGCTTTGCCAATGTCCAAGCGAGTGCTCACACAGGCCTTGGCTTTAGTGTACAAAGAAAATTGCAATGGCAGCAACGAACAGCGAACGTGCGTGCTTGATGCGCATCATGTATTTGCAATTTATTTGCCTTGCCTCCATATAAGATTTGTAGATTTTCCTCAGAGTAACGATATCTTGGCTGACTTGAGGAGCAGCATTTATGAGAAGCAAGCTCTGCTACTTCTGTTTATGAAAAAGAATGAACTGAAACGAACTGGATAGAAGGGAAGCTGGACAACAGTCCATCTTAATGCATTTTCAGGGCAGAATTTAGCGCACTTTGGCACGTAGTGACTGCCTAGGAGCATATTGCAGAGCAGCTCCATGACAATCACTTGACTGCATTGTGTAATTTTGTGTCAAAAGAATTTGTTACAGCAAAACAGAGTGTGCATGAGACGGCGACATGAAGAAAGCAAGAAACGCTGGAATGCTGTGATCATGAGTTGACTTCATTCTGGACCCTCATGTAGGCTGCACATCATGAAAGGTCGAAAATTTAGATGACGTGGACATGTCAGTCGGTGTATTCATCTTGTTTGGAAGTGTTTCTTTAGGTCCTGCAAACTGATACAGTCTGGATTATGTGAGCGGGGGCTTCACCGTAGGAATCAGGAGCCAACGATGAAGGCGGATATCGTGAGGATGAAAATAAGAACAAACATATGGAAATCTCTGTTACTAGGTAGGGACTTATTCAGACCAACTTGAGCTTAAGCGCAAGAGAGCACGTAGGGCAACACAGAAACGAAGACACAGCGGTACAAACAACAGCATTTTGGTTAACAAATATGTCCTATGGTACAATAGGAACAAAAAGCCGCCGTCACAGTGGAGCTTACTTTTTGGCATAATCATCCACCACAGGCCGCTACCACAACACGAACAAATTTCGCTTTTTACAGGGAAGCTATTACGGGCGAGTTCCATCAGGAATGTGTCCGTGTAGACACAAAACTATCACCATGATTGGCTCCGTCGTCGTCGTAGTCATCCAAAGCTGGCTGTTAAGCGCCCGTCGGCGCGACTGCGTGAACGAGCTCGTGCCACTGCTCCCGCGTTCATAGTCGTCATTAATAAATATTTAATTAATTTATAAACTTTACGACGAAACCAATTTTACAGCGAAGCTGTTAAGGGCTGATTCCCCCATAACTTTGGCCCTGTTTTGGCACAAAAATCCCCATGCTTTGACCGATCCTGAAGATAGTGCAATGCCGGGCTGATCCGCGATGGAAGTGAAGTAGGCGTTAAGTACTCCCCACGCGTGGGCCGATCACGAAGGTAGTGCAATTTCCGGCCGACCCGCGGTGGAGGTGAAGCAGGCGCTAATTCATTTATTCATTCATCATTCATTAAACTTTATTTTGCGAAAGAAGTCGGAGTCGACGTAGGCAGGGCCCTCAATCTAGGGCCCCACTGGACCAGTTGAATAAGGGCTAGTCGCTCTCCAGGATCCGAGCTGGCGAGTAGTACCTCCCACTGCTCCTTATTAAGGATGCAGACATGTAGCTGTTTGTCTACTTCAACGGCATTGTTGGGACAATCCCATGGCATATCAAACAGAGTTAGCTTTTCACTACACCTTGGCCACTCAGCCTTGCATGTTTCGGGAAATAATTTGTTCAACGATTTAAGATTATAAAATAGGTTCGCTCGTATTTTACGGAGATCGTTGGCTTCCGTATTGTTCAGTGATTTGTGAGGTGGATCGAATGTGCGTCAGTCGATTCTCTGACACGTGAGGAAGTCTCTGCTAGAAGTGGGGATATGAGTGTGTGAAAGTGCGATCACCTAGCCTTGCGCAGTTGGGAAGTTCTCGATCTAGGGTGTTGGCTTTCTCGTTGCCCCGAAACCCGGCGTGTTCGGAGCACCATATGACTTTATGGTAATGTTTACAGTTAGTAGAAAGCAAGTCCGTTATGTTTTTGTGAACCAAACCTTTTATGAAGAGTTTACATGCACCCTGGGAGTTTGATAAGATGACGGCGCCATTGTCAGCTTTATCCTGCAATCTAATGGCGTTGGCAATATCTGCCTCTTCCGCTTCTGCCGTAGAAGTGGTGACGATTCGATTACAGTGGTTAAGGTCTAAGCTGTGATCGACCGCTGCGTAAATGAATCCTCTCTTGTAGGATAATTGTGCTGCATCTACATACATGACGTCGGCATTATCCACGTACACATTGGTGAGCGCCTTGACTCCTGCATCTCTTATGTACAGGTGTCGGCTGTGATGCATGTTTTTGGAAGGGGTGCTATATAGTTGTGTTCTGCAATTATTATGCCTCTTCTAAGTCCTTGTTAACATATGTTGGATGCTGGGGGTAGCCCGCTCTCTTGAGGATAGCCCTTCCAGAGTGGGTCCCGCTAAGGCGCTGTCGTTGAGGAAGGGGTACGGCAGCTTTAGTTCAGCATAGCTATTGTATGCCACTGGAGACAGGATCTTGTCCAAGGCCGTATGCTTGGGAAGACCAACAGCAGGTTTCTAAGCATACCTGATATTAACTTCGGCTTTCTCCTCGTCCGCCTTCCTTGTCTTGTGGTACGGAAGGCTATAGGGGATTCTGCTTACTATCAGTGCGTGGATGAGCCTAAGAGTGTCTTCTTCCCTCAAGCCTGTCCGATAGCGGTTAATCTTTTGATCATTTTGGCAATCTATTGAGTGATTGTGGTTAGCAGGTCTAGAGTGTGTCTGGCGCATCGGTTGTTCTGGATTCGGAAACTCAGGATGCGTATGATATCCGCTTCTCTGACTGTGTGTCCGCCCACTTAGATATTGATGGGAACATTTCTTTTGTGTCGTTGATTGGGGATGCTTATCACTCGACTTCTCTGTTGCGCATTGGAGCACGCTGCTTTTGGCGAAGGAGGACATTGCATTTGTTGCTTGTTGAAGAGTGTCCTCCGTGTAACCGACAGTGTGCGTGTTCGCCCAGATAGTGATACTGTGAGTGTACAGTGTGTAGCCTAGATATTTTATTTGGTACAGGGGTATGGTGTAGGATTTGGAGTCGAGCTTGTAGGACGATCGGAGGAACTTGGGGCGACAGGACTAGGCGAGCAGGATTTATTTGCAGTATTTACATTTTGAACAAGTGATACGTTTCCACAGTCTAGCATGACTCCCAAATGGAGCCCGCAAGAGGAAGCATACAGCAGACGAGCACACAGCTCACGATTACATTGACAAGCACAGAGCAAGACGACGGGCACGCACTAGCAGCCGACAACAGCCGTTTTTAAACAGTTCGTGTTCCCTAGATCCCTAGGCGAGACAAAACATTCGACGCCATCGTAAACAAGCCGCCTCTCTGCGGGAAGGTTTACACACACACGTACGCACTTTTACGGCACTCGACGCTGACCTTCGCAACGCAGCCGTCGTGTTGTCCATTGTCCTGCGTCCCCGTAGCCAGGTGGTCACACCCGACCCCAGGCGGCACCTCCAAATTCCAGAGCGGACCTCACAGAGTGGCCTCCGCCACTGCCCATTGTCGGGCATCTTCAAAGGCCCGTGAAAAGCCACCGCAAGGCATCTCCTTCCTGGGAATTCCGCTGCTTCAGTCGAACCGTGAAGGCGTTGGCGATTTCACTAACAATAGCTGATCGCGTTTAGTCATGTGATGCCGAGGAGCGGTTGACACGGCACCTCACGGTCCCTACAAAACGAGTGACCGCGGCAGGTGTTGAAGGCTTTCATGGTATCTTCGGGGAAGCCCGCTACGCTCGCAGCTGCAGCTAGCTGCGCAAACTTGCATGTTGCCATCTTGACAGGCCATTCCTAACAATGGCTACGTTGATGGCTACGTTGAACAGGAGCTGTGATATAACGGAGCGTTGAGGTATACCCTTGTTGTGTATGTTGAACGGGTCTAATTTGGTTTGATGCAGGCCTATAGTCGACCTTCTTCCATTCGAAAAAATCTGGTATAATTAGAGAGCTTTCTAGAATCTGTCGCGTTGAGCTCGTCGAGCACCGCTTCTTGTGGCAGATTGTCGAAGGCTCCTTTCAGGTTTAAGGCTAGTATGAGGTTTTCGTTTCTTGTGCGAATCTTGGTTAGCATTTCTTCCCCGGTGAGCCAGAAGGCATCCTGTGGAAAGGGGCCTGGCTGGAACCCGACGTCACGGGGAAGTAGTGTTTGCGTTCTAGGTATCTGTGTAGTATAGGGGTCATCACATTTTTGAACATTTTCCCAAGACAGGACGTGAGGGATATTGGTCTAAGGGGTTCTAACGTAGGTGTTTTGCCCAGTTTAGGGATAGTGATTTTAATGACTTTTCTCCAGCTATCTGGTAACTGACCCCCGCTCCAACAGTTCTCGCTAAAGAGGTGTGTAAAAGCCTCTAGGGCTTCATCGCTGAGTTTTCATGTAATGGCGTTTCTAATCTTGTCTGAACCTGGCGCTGTGTTAATCCAGGCAACTCGTGCTGCTTGGAAGACTTCGTGCGCGCTAATGGGTGCGTCTAGGTCGGAGTTTGCTTTTCCCATGTATTTTTTTGAGCATGGAGGTATATTGTTGGTGTGGTGGTTGATGGTGGTTGGTGGTTGTATGTTGGTATGGGTCCTATGTACTTCTCCTTAAGTTTATCAATGAGTGCTTCGTTGGCAAAATGGATGGAACAGGTGTGCTATATTGTGTAGTATTCTGCTAGTCTCGTTCTTGGTTTTGCCGGGTTCTAGCACGAATGGGAGGATGTTATATGATTTTTCGTGCATAGAGCGCTTTTCAGGGGGCCACAGAATTGTAACCAATTATCTGTCGCGAGTTTCGAAACGTCGATGTTGGCTTTTTCTAAAAGCTCGGCAATGCACTTGCATAGCTTCTTGTTTAATATTTGTTATTTTCATCGTCTCAGCATGCTCTTTCTGGCTTCCCGCATGTGTAGAAAATGAGAATGTTCTGCTTCTTCATCGTCATCATCATCATCATCAGCCTGTTTTACGTCTTGGAAGTGCCGGCCACGCAGCGTCGTAACGTGGAAAGGCACGTCATGAAGATTGCTCAAAATTATTTTATGGGAAATGAAAACTAAAAAAGATACATTCCTTCCTTGGAATGTAATTAAATACTATATACAACAGCATTGAATGAACCACAAGTTTTACTTACACCAGTGGTGTTCTCTTTCGATGAGAAATTATTGATATTCTTCAATTTCTAGCACGCCTTTCGTCCTTTAAGCAAGTGACATTCGCACCTAGCGTAATTCATCTCTGTGCGTGATTATTGGTTAAGCCAGGCAATACTACAGAGATTTTTAATAACAATTTCTGAGTCTTTGCAATTAAATTACTGGTAAAGTTAGAAATTTTGTGAACAACTGGTAAAAATCGGAGCCCTTCTTGTTTCTTTATATTTAATATCATACATTGAGCCGTATGTGTGCGGCAAGAGCAGAACGCAGCTGAAACATTGAACGTTCCTGGAAACACTGCTTTTGTCGGCAACCGGATTGCGTTATTATCTCAGAGTGCCGCAGCGAATGCTCGCGTACAACTTTTGTTTTTCAGTTTTGGAAGTTCTTGTACAAGTACGAACAGCCGGCCAAGTTCGCGTTGTAATGTAATTATACAACAGTGCCATGGACGCACAGAGAGAAAAGAAGCAACAGGACGGTGGGCCGACATGACAGCGCACCGTCTTCTTTTCTGTTTCTTTTTCCTGTCTGTGTCCCTGTGCCTATATTATATCAATTTTTTGTGAAAACCAGCGTCAGGTGGCCGCTGATCATGGCTTGAAATGCACATTCACAAAAACAGCCCATTACCTTCCACCATCACAATTTGTGTGCTTCCGCAGCCACTTCAACCAGTCATTGAATTCTCATAACTAACTTCTACCTTTGATAGATCTTTCGTCTGCGAGCATTCCGGAAGAGAGTCTGCAGTTCAGCTGCCTATGAATTAGGGAAACTCGGATAGCCTCTTCAATACATTCGGCATAGTAAAATTTAGGCTTCTGAAATAAAACTGGGAAGTAATTGCCTGGCACACCTCCTACGACTTCTAGTACATGCTTCTGGGCCTTTCCGTGATCGCAGCAGCGTGACACGTCTCGTGTCATCGCAAATGCCATGCGCAGTGACCATATTGCATGAGTTGTCACAAAGTTAGTGAATGTTAGGCTGATTTTAAGAAGTACCAGAAGCAAAATTTTATTGTGTCGTCCTTCTCCAACCTTGATAACATAACATTAAGATATTATCGAGCGATGATAAAGAGACGAGCCGCCGCGAGAACGACGACGAAGTTGGTCGCTGCCCCTAGCGCGAGCAAGGGTAGGCCTGGCTGTCTGGCACCAGTATAGATAGCCTGTAAATAGCCTCTTTTGTCTGTGTCTTTTCACATGTAACATTCTGGTTGAGGTGGGGTGTATTATTGCCAAGTATTATCGTCCTACCCAGATATTTTCGCCTTCGACGATCGCCCTTTACGCCAGACACGTGCGGTAAAGCATCGGATTCTTACTGGTGATACTACACCTATTCACCGACGACCGCATCGAGTTTCTGCGTGGAAACGGCGAGTAATTCAAAACGAAGGGAATAAATTCTAGATAAAAAATTCATTGAGCCTTCTTCGAGTCCATGGGCGTCACCTGTGGCGTTGGTTAAGACGAAGGATGGCACGTGGTTCTTCTGTGTAGACAACTGTCATCTGAACAACATTACAAAAAAGGACGTCTACCCGCTCCCACCTACAGACGACGCGCTTGACTGCCTGCACGGTTCCAGCTATTTCTCTTCTATTGATCTTCGTTCTTAATACTGGCAGATTGCTGTTGACGATATGGATAGAGAATTAGCTGCATTCATCACACCTGATGGCCTATACCAATTCAAAGTAATGCCGCTTGGATTATGCAACGCCCCTGCCACCTTTGAGCATATGATGGACTCCTTGTTCCAAGGTTTCATATGGTCCACATGCCTCTGCTACCTGGACGACATCATCGTCTTCTCGCCAACGTTCGACACTCACCGTCAGCGTCTAGCAACAATTCTTGATATATTTCGAAAGGCGAAGATGCAAGTTAACTCGCCCAAATGTCGTTTTAGCCACCGTCAAATTACTCTTCTGGGCCATCTCGTTGACGCTTCCGGAGTACAGCCTGATCCCGACAAAAACCGCGCTGTCCGAGAGTTTCCGGTTCCGAAAACAGCCGTAGAATTTCGAAGTATGTAGGACTATGTTCGTACTTTCGTCGTATTGTTCAAATATTGCGGCATTTGCTACACCCCTCACTAATCTTTTGAAGAAAGGCGTGCAATTATCGTGGGGTACTTCAGAAGCCGCCGCCTACTCTCGTCTCGTGACTCTTCTAAACTCACCACCCATTCCCGCCCACCTCAACCCTGATGCCCCTACAGAATTGCGTACAGATGCCAGTGGTCATGGCGCAGGCGCCGTGTCAGCCCAGCGTCAGCGGGGCCAGGATCGCGTTATTGCTTATGTGAGCCGCCTCCTAGCACCATCGGAGCGCAACTATTCCATTGCGTAACGAGCGTGCCTTGCTGTTGTCTGAGCGCTCGCTGAGTTCCGTCCTTACCTTTACTGTCGCCCATTTTCCGTAGTCACTCACCATCATTCTCTCTGCTGGCTCTCATCACTAAAAGACCCTACAGGCCGGCATGGTCGATGGGCTTTGAGGCTACAAGAATTTTCATATTCCGTGGTGTACAAGTCTAGCCGCCTGCACCAAGACACTGGCAGCTTGTCGCGTTACCCTGTTGACGACTCTGACTCCTCCAATATTGCCAGTGCTTCTTGCGTATTCTCTGCATCGCAGTTGCTTCATATCGGCGACGAGCAACGTCGTGACGCCTACATCAGAACACTTGTCGACCGTTTTGTACACTATCCGGCCGATGCTGATCTACGCCTCTTCGTCATCCACGACGGTGCCCCCTACCGTTATAACCTTAATCCGGACGGCTCTCAATTCCAGATTGTCACAGCTAAACACCTCCGCTCCACCGTTATAAAAGAGCTTAGCGACGCACCAATGGCAGGACACCTCGGCGTATCTCGAACTTATGACGGTGTACGTCACCGTTTCTTCTGGCCCGGCCTTGCCCGTTCCGTACGAGGTTACGTCGCCGCTTGTGAACTTTGCCAACGACGCAAGAAGCCTTCCCAGCTCCCCGGTGGTTGCTGCAGCCGCTTGACATCCCTGCTGAGCCATTCCATCGTGTCGGCTTAGACCTTCTCGGCCCATTTCCGGAATCTACATCAGTAAACAAGTGGCTTGCAGTCACGGCGGACTACGCGACCAGCTAAGCCGTAACCCATGCTCATCGGACCATTTACGCAACTGATGTGAGGGACTTCCTCCTACATGATCTAATTTTAGCGCATGGTGCTCTGCGTCAATTGCTAACAGACCATGACCATACGTGTTTAGCCAAAGTCATTGACGACATCATACGTGCCTGCTCAATACAGCATAAATTTACCATCTCCTACCACCCCCAAACGAATAGCCTCACTGAGCATTTGAACTGCACCCTTGCAGACATGCTATCCAAACACGTTCCAGACGACCACCATGACTGGGACCACGCTCTACCGTATATTACCTTTGCGCACAACTCTTCCCGTCTCGAAACTGCTGGCTTTTTCCTGTTTTACCTTTTGTATGGCCGAGAACCAGCGCTACCACTGGACGCTGTGCTTCCGTCCGCCACCGCTTGAAATAGCGATTATGCCCTGTGATGCAATCACCCATGCTGACCATGATCGCCAACTTGCGCGCACTCAACTACAAGTGTCTGAAGGTAAACAGAAGCAGCGCTACGACCTCGGCCACCATCATGTCCATTTTGTGCCCGGCACCCTTGTGTTGCTTTGGTCACCATAGCGTAAAGTCGGTCTCTGTGAAAAACTGCTTTCCTGTTACACAGGCCCATAACGCGTGCTCCGCCAAGTGACCGATGTCACCTATGATATCGCTCCAGCCACGCCCACTAGGTCCTCCGCTATGACAGCCAGTGACATTGTCCACGTCGCCCCACTCAAGCCCTACAACTCCCCACGCGCCTTGGATCTTTAACCGCACCGCAATGCGCTTTTGCCACCGGGGGAGGGGGGGTAGTATTACGATTTATTCGAGCTATGCTCAAGACACGGGCCTCCGCGAGAACGACTATGAAGTTCGTCGCTTCCCTTAGCGCGAGCGAGGGTTGACCGGGCTATCTGGCTCCAATGTAAGTAGCCTGTAAATAGCCTTTTCCGTCTGTATTTTCACACGTAACAAAATTTACAATTTTAACTTTTTACATAGGGCTAAATATGGTTTTGCACCTTAAGAAGTGAACTCTAAGCTCACATTATAAATCATCATGTCAATTTGAAATTGCTGCCTCTAAGGCTCTACTACAAACCGCACCATTTTGTGGCGACAGACTGTGTAACGTTACGAAATGCGGGGCCACCGCTGTGTCGTTTGCTGCAAAACAGTTCAAAAGCAAATGGGCGTTTGGCTCCTCACACTACACACGTGCTGCCTTCAATGACGCAGCCAAGGCATCGCCGTGAAATTGTGGCCGCACTTCCTCAGTAAGCGCGGTGAATAGCAGCAGCAGGTCGCCAAGAGGCACATTAAGAAACGAAACGACGCATGGCGGCCATGACATATGTACAGCTTCTCCAATAACTTCCGATGATCACAGGCGATGCTTACAGCCGATGCATGCTGTTGTGCTCTTGAGGGGGCGCACGAACCTGCGCGCGTTGGCGTTGTTTAATTAGCTTTCTGCCTTGTATATATATATATATATATATATATATATATATATATATATATATATATATATATATATATATATATATTGATGCGCGTGCGTGTTTTTGTGTGCGCGTATGTGTGTTGATTTTTTCGACATGTAGCGTTTCCGGTATTCTGGCAAGCACGGGTGGTTTACCTGTTTAGCGGGGGCGTTAACGCGAGCGGCCAGATTGGTGGCGTCAGCTGGTGGTGCAAAGCTTAACCAAACAAACACAAACCTAATTCCAATATTCTGCTTAGCTCCTAGTGCAAATTTTTGGCAGTTGCGAAATCGTGTTCACACTTACGCAGCTGCAAAAAATTTGCACCAGTAGCGAAGGGATATAGTGGATTACTGCAGTTTTATCTCTGCGTTTGTCTGGTTGTACTGTACGCTACTAGGCGGCTGCACCGCTCTGGCCGCTCACCTTTACGCCCCCGCAAATCCTGCAATCCGTCCAACTGCTCCCGTTTACCGGAATAGCGGACAGGCTAAAATTCTCTAATAGCGAATGTTTATTGCGTACACGTTCCTTTGACATGGGGAGTTTTTGCGGTTTTTGTGACGCCGTGGATGGGACCGACCAGCAAGGCGGATGCGGCCTCAAATTTTTTACCAATAGCAGATGGCTAATTGTGACAAAGACGGATAATCTGAAATATTTTAATTTGTTCTGTGGAACAGTGCATAAGCAGTTGCTACACATAATGCTGTGATGAGGCGTTTTCGGGTATTCGATGACGTTGGGTGAGAAAAAGGCAAAGTAGGCACGGCTATAAAATTATAAGTGGACCAAGAGCAGTTTGCAACTTCTCTGCTTTAGCGACCTTTAAGGCGTATTCTGTAAGAATGCCGCAATGTCCATCCATAGGCATAAGGACTTTAACTTATAGTTACCTTGCCAGAGGGGTTCGATTTTAAGCATAATAGAAAAAAAATTAATGAACATCGTTCCATCCGTCCCTCCGTCCGCCCTTCCGTCTATCCGTTCACTATAAAGGTCCTACTGTCAGGGAGTATTTCTTTTCAAAGGAGGAGAGGGGGCAGGGATCATCAATCTAGTGTTTAGTTGAAGAGGTGCCATGCAAAATAGGCAAACAATTCAACACTGCCATGATTGACTGTATAGGCTGCAATAAAACACTGTAAAAACAGCATACTATACTGAATGGTATGAGAGCAGATAACATGCGTTCAAGATATTTAAAGACCTTCTAGTTCTACATTGCAAACAGATGAATCTCACGTTACAAAGCAGAGCACACTGTTAGTTAGTTACCTGTAAGAAGAGAATGCTTGTGAAATCTAAAAAAAAAATAAGGAGGTACACCGCGCAAAGATTACTAGCAGTCAGGACATTTGATACCTGTGAATAAGTTTTTCAGCTTCGTTAGAGTTATGTCCAGCCTTAGTGTGAAAACGCAGGTTGCTACTCAGCTGTTTAGCGTATATCAAATTGTGAGGGTATCGGAATATGTAAGAAATTACATGAAAGTTATGAGGATATAAACTTTGGAGCAGGACTTTAAGGGCTTCATTGCCACGAATGATGTGCTCTTTGTCTGGGTCCTACAAGTTGACGGGTACGCAACTGGGGTGCGAACTGTTCTATTGTAGGGTAGATTTCTCGTGTGTGTCGAAGCGGGTTTCAGGTTACGTTTGACTAGACGAAGGCAGCGGTGACCACATGCGAGGGAAGTACCAATGTTGCTTTTATAACGTTAGGGTCAATGCGGAAACGGAGCCATAGGGACTGATAGCTCGAAGTTACCTTAACGTTAGCATTCGTTTACAGGTAGAAAGTCTGAATCCTGGAATTTCGGCTAGCAAAAGACACAAGTTTAGTTTTCGAAAGGTTTAGTGGCCTTAACCGTATCTGGCACCATGCGTTTGCTGCATTAGGATCAGACTGCAGAGTTTGTGGGTCAGCCAAAAAGGTATTGCGGTAGAATACGCAGTCGTCCGTAAAAGGTATGACTCGTGGTTCAAGGTTATCTGGTAAGTCAATGTAATAAGAAAAGAAGTCACAGTTTCTTGCCCCAGGCAATGTATTGGTTGCTGTAGCAAACTATTAGCTATACGATGTAAGGTAAGCTACATAAACTTCTGTAAACATTCGCTTGTTAGCTGAGTTCAGAAGCACGTTGTCACGCGTGCACAGGCAAACACGAACGCCTGTCACTCCATGAACGTGGACAATAGCTGTCAGATCACTGGTGTGAAGAAGTGGGAGAGCAGGCGGTGTGCATATTGCCCTTCGTGCTGACTCTCGCTTCCGCGCGAACTGATCGCACGAGAGCAGAGTGCCCACGAAGCCAGCAGATACGTCCTCCAGGAGAGGACGCACGCTGTCGCGCTCAGACGCCGTAGCTGAAGTAGGAAAGTATACACAACTAACCTGCCCTCTTCCACCCTCTTCTAGCGCATGCGCATCTCGCCGCTCCTCTCCTGCGCGCACTTTGCCAGCCTTCCTCTCGTTCTCGTACATGCCACAACAAGAGGATGAATGGTGGACATTGCTGGTTTTGTTAGGGGACAATGGTGAGGAAAACGGTCGAGAGACTTCAAGCAATCTACACACATCTACACACGAGAGAAACAACTTAGCATCGCATGAATAACCCTTGCGGGAACGGCAGTGATACATAACAGTTATGTTGTACTCTTGGAAATATTTTATAACTTGTGGGTGCAGGACATGTTAGAAAAATTTTCACATTATACTTGTTATAGATATGGGTCTGTAGATGGGAGGTAGAAAACGTTCATCAGAATAAAAGATTGGTATGACCTTAGTTAATCCCGGCAGGTTAACAATGTTTGAATCAGAGAACAATTAGGGAACTATTTGGGAGAGTGCATGGGACAGCACTTGCCATGTGTGTTTTCTTTTAGAATAATCTGATTTCATCTATTGTGGTCGCATCTCGAAAAAAAAATTTTTGACTTCTCCAAATAAATTTTCGCTTCATCAATTACTGTCACAGACATTCTTACAGCAGAGAGCACGCTTAAATTCAGGCATGTAGTGACATCTCCGTACCTAAATATCCAGGAAAATGCGTCGTTTATTCTTCGAACCTAAATTACGGGACACTCTCGCCGTTTGAGTCTGTGAGGGCTACATCGAGATAAGAAGGTCGTTTTATTATACGCAAAAACGAGTGATCATTATTCATCAGACATTGATGCGAAATCATGACAGGAAAGATGTTCACCGGTATATTCATGTAGGAACTTGTATTTAGGACCGCATTATTGTATTGTTTCCATGATTCCGAGAACCTGTCTTTAACCGAATTTTGATGTAGACGCTTCGTTTTGTTATTGAGACCTTTGAGTGGTTTGTTACAACCAGGTGTGTTGCTATATTTTATAGCTACACCTGGAGCGAACCTCTAACTTGAGTTATCAATTCTTTCTCTAAAAGGTATGCAATTCTGTTCTACTGCTCGTAATATATCTTCATGTAAAATGTCATCGAACAATGACACATATGAGTTTTTACTTGCATAGTGAGGCTTTTTATAGCATTTTGTACCCTAGGGTATAATTTTCTGTTTGGCGTTCGAAGTAAATGACCAGGGATGATCGGACGATCATCGAAGAGTAATATCCGAACATGAGGTGAGGTATCAGTGAGGAGGAGGTCAACGCACAGCGGTTCTTTGAATTTTTTCAAGTTTATCTCCTAAAAACAGTTGGTGAGGGCTCCAAACTGGGGAGGCGTACTCCAAAACCGGGTGAATAAATGCTTTGTACGTAATTACCTTCATATGTGTTGTTGCATGATGCAATGCTTTTCTTAAAAATAAGTTTCCTGTAAGCTCTAGAGCAGACCTTCTCCACTTGGAGGCGCCACACAAGTCATGATACCACCCCTACGTACCTAAATCTGCGTACATTCAAGAAATAGTTGTCACGAATTTTATACTGAAAGGAAGACGCGGTTTTCCTTCTTGTTATATGAGCAAACGTCAATTTCGAATAATTTATTTCCATTTCCCATTTTATGCACCAGTCATTTGAACCTTGGAGGCATCGATTAATTTTCCTATGGTCAGTTTTATCTTCCACTGTCAAATAAAGCAAAGAATCGTCGGCAAAAAGTTACTGACCCTTGTGGAACCCCGAACAAGACTTCTAGTGGATGAGACATGATGATTTCTATGCGCACGGATTGTACACGACCACTCAAATAGGCTGCAAACCAGTTCACAATGTCGGGAGCAATACCTGCGTTCTGAGTTTTCAAAAGCAATTTACAATGCGGTAGCTTATCAAAGGTCATTGCAAAAACGATGCAGACGACTCCAATTTGTTCCCAGGTATGCACAGCTAAATAAAAATCATGAACCGTCTCAATCAGTTGCGAAATGGTTCACAATCCGCTGCGGAAACCATGTTGTCACGAAAAGAAAAAGTTATTGGCTTCAAGGAAAAGAATGATATGCTTTGCTACTGCATGCTCTATAAGCTTACAGGTCCCAGAAATAAGTGATATGGGACGATAGTTGCTAACTTGGATTCGCCTGCCAGATTTAAAAACAGGAATCACAACACCACCGCGCCAATTTTGAGGTAGTGAACTGGTTTCCAAGAATTTTTTCAAGATTATGGTTAGGTAAAATGACTCCCATTCAGCATATCGCCGTAAAAAATCACTTGGGATCCCGTCTGGCCCGCTAGCTTTCTTGGTATCAAGCGTAAGCAATTGCTGAAATATGCCTGCCTAAGTGATTTCTAGTGGGCCCGTTGCGCAGACGCCCAATTCACTGCGCTAATTGTTTCTTTCCTCTGTTTTCGTCTTCGTAAATTCTGACTGGAAGAATACGTTGAAGCAGTCAGCTTTGTGCGTATTTTCCGTGATCATTTGAGATCCGCTTTTTATCTGGTGTATCTGTTCTTTTTTTATCCCTTAAGTGCATCCAATACTTTTGTGGCGAAGCCTTCAAGAACCCAGGAAGCGGTATGTAAAAGTACTTTTTCTTAGAATCCCGTAACGCTAATTTTAATTGAGCACAAAAACTGGACACCTTGGCTTGGTTTTGTTTGTTTTTGTAGAATCGTTTTATGCTGCGTTTTATGTATATTATTTCCCTAGTTATCCATGGGCTCTGCTCCTACGTATTTTTCATGCTGGTGGGAATAAATTTATCTATGCAATGCTCGACGATTTCCTTGAAACATTGCCAAAATTCTTCTACAGATTCACTAGGTGACACAAGGTGAAATTCACTAAACGATAGACTTAAGGTATCCACTATTGTTGTATCGTCTGCCCGTGCGTAGTCTTTTTAATTTAAAACCAGGTGATCGCCGGCGACTGAGTATATCGATTGGTATGTCGACGGATATTATTTTCTGGTCTGATATTCCTGGTTCGACCGACACAGTATCAACAGCTATTTTGCAAGATAGGAACACAATGTCTGAAACACTTAAATTATGGGGTTTTAAGTGCGAAAACCACTTTCTGATCATGAGGCACGTCGTAGTGGAGGACTCCGGAAATTTCGACCACCTGGGGTTCTTTAGCGTGCACCTAAATCTAAGTACACGGGTGTTTTCAGGAACACAAGGTCTAACAATGAATATAAAGCGTCTTGTATATTTTCTTCAACAATTTGCAATTAATTATGGTAAATCATAATTTTCAGTAGCTTTTCTGCACTCGAAACTTCCGTGTGTCCGGGCGAGAGAGTTTTCAAGTTTATGTAGTGTAAATTAACATCTCACGTCATAATTAGCCTTTACTTCGTCCAGGTAATAGTGCAGTCGACTTTGCTCTAAATCGGTCAGACCTTTCGGATTGTGTACACTTTTTCTGCGTCTCTATTTTTACTTTTACATTCAACTTTCCAATTATTTCAATTCTTTCCTAATCTCAAATATTGTTCTTAAGAGGAAGCTTTAGCTCGGGTGCGCCGACATAAATACATGTGAAAGGAGAATTTGTTTTTCTCGGCAACCACTGCAACAAATATAACGAAATGTGTTGCGTTAAAAAGAAAAACTTAAAATCTAGTGAATGTTGATATCGAGTTTTTTACTTAGGTCGTGAGTTTTATATTAAAATTGGAGAAAATAATAAATTTTGCGAAAACAGGACACTATCAAGTTTACAACTGTAACTCAGCAAGAAAAAACGATATCACGATTCTGTGAATTTCATGTGATAGCGCATGTAAAGTGGACAAAATTAATATGCTACACATAAATGTGAAAAAATTCCGTAATAAAGAAATACAGCTTTCCAGGACCCTTGTACTCAATGTAAGCAATTCATGTAGGATCTAAACTGACATATCGAATTTGTCCCCTTTATATGATCTAATTGATGCCATTTACAGAACCGCGATATCCGTTCTTGATCCAGAGCTATTAATTTATAAGATGCGTGCGTCTATATTTTCGAACGAGCAAATAGTTTAAAATTATATTAGCGAAAATCAAGCCCTAAATCAAAATTGCGCTTCCAACAGTCACAAGATTTAACTTTATCTCTCAACTGCAACACATTTTCTTAAAATCTGTCTAGGGGTTATCGCAGAAAAGCGTTTTACCGTTTTACATCTATTTGGATAGCTAAACCGCGGGCTAAATCTTCCGTTTAAATCAGGGAATGAATCAAGTTACCTAGCGCATTCTGAACTACATGCTGTTTTCTGAACGAAGTGAAGTTATTTTGAATCAAATGAACTCAGAAAGAAGTCGTGAAAGAAGAAAGATATGCCCGTAAAGTACAATTGAAAGACGAAACGACGGTTTTATTTCTCGAAGAAACTCGCATCACAAACCAAGATATTCCGATGTCTTTATAAAAGCAGCATGGCAGCCAACGCTCCAGATTAACCAACGTCTTCATCCGGGAATGCCTGTAGTTTGCATCCAATGTTCCCTTTCCGGGTTGTGTAGTTCGTCCGAAAGAAATTCGTTACCTTGCGCATAAAAATGACCCGACCAAAGCGTTGGCCTAGTGATAAGAAACCGAACGGGGCGCACGATAGTTCTGCGTCGTAGTCCACGTCGTATGCTGCAAGTGCGAAGTCTAGATTGATGCGGAACTTCTTGACCTCACATGCCTGCAAAAGAAAGAGCGCGCCACATATGGTGGAGAAGTTGAGCTCAGTCTTGCCTAACACAAAAATGATACTAGTCGCCTGACAATTCAGGAGCGCCTTTGATTCGCAGTGCATTGTAGGCTTATTAATTCGATTACCGTTGCTGCTATACTTCACCCAGCTTGAGGTGTGTTGTGTATTAGAAGGATTGGCGTGTGTAGGTATGTGCACCCACTCACAACATATTAGGGACCAGGAAATTTGAAGAAAAGCTGAATATATCCGCAGCCACCCAACGCAGCCTGGTATTCTAATTTTGGGCCTCGACTAGATTATGCGAACACAATTGTCGTATACAGTTTTAGCAGCTACTGCTGCAGCCTGTTCGGGAAGTGAACGTTTTCTGATATCTCGTGGTCCGTATACTTTTGTGGCCCGATGTATGTATGTATGTATGTATGTATGTATGTATGTATGTATGTATGTATGTATGTATGTATGTATGTATGTATGCATGCATGCATGTATGTATGTATGTATGTATGTATGTATGTATGTATGTATGTATGTATGTATGTATGTATGTATGTATGTATGTATGTATGTATGTATGTATGTATGTATGTATGTATGTATGTATGTATGTATGTATGTATGTATGTATGTATGTATGTATGTGCGCGTGTAACTTCTGTCCAGCCAACTTGGATAACTGCGTAGTCCACTGTATAGTCCAACTTGCGCCAATGATTGGTTTAGGATCGCGCTGCTGTGCTAAAGGAGCCAGGATAAAAAGCAGCGTGGGTTGCTGGGCGTGCAACAATGGGAAGGTGGTGCTTTTTAGTGAACCCCTTCGACGCCGACTTTGCTCACAGCATATATTCCACAGTGTAATTGCGCTCTTCAACGACCCTCTTTCATCTATGAGTACCACGAAGTATGTGACGTGGTTATACGCCAGTCTTCACTAATCCTCTTAGACGCCATCTTTGGTCACTGAGTATGTGTCACTGGGTATACTGGGTATGGCGCTTTTTATATATTCACTCATATAATACATATAATTAACGATTACGCACCAAATATGGAATAGATTGCTTAGCGCATTATATTCGCCAATCATTTTGAAAGGATGAATGCATTGCCAATGTGCCTCTGCAGTGCACTTGCTAAGTATTTGACTCTGTTGCGCGACAAAAAGGCGTATGCGAGCGCAGGTCCCTGAATCAGCAACTATGAGCCACGTTTTTAAAGTGTAGCTAGAGGGTTTGAAATGCAGCGAAGGCACATTATTTGGCGAAACTCGGACGTCACCGCTGCATTTCTTCCCTTCTTTTCTCCGTGATCTGACACAGCAATGTGCTTCTTTAGTTGCGTCCATTAGTTTAGGTTGATTTGCCAACTTCGTTTAATGTGTTATTGCTTGTTCTTTACTCACCGATGTTTTGTATTGCGCTTTTCATTGTGGTTGAAATTGTACCGAACTGTTGCCCTCGCTCAATGCCTTCATTGAGCAAGAGAAAAAAAAAAAGCTTTTTTTTTTCTCAATTGCGTACGGTAGCGGTTCTGACAACGCGCACTTTCAGAATTTATAGGAAGCCAGGGCTATTTGCCTTTATTAGCGTTAGCAATTGTGATTATGAAAATACTCGTAACAAACAAACGGATTTCTTGGGCTTTGTGTGTGTTCAACTTTATTCAGGCCTAAATATAGAATGAATGGGAATAAAATTTACCAGGGCGACTCAATGAACTGCACTGCCTAATTATAACATAGCATGTTTCTTTTGGCTGATGATAACAATATTTACTGCAAAAATAATCATAAGAGACCCAAACAGTTTGATTTCTTTCACTATGTTTAACCAGGCATAGATCTAAAGCAAACTAAGAAATTTGGTTCCATAACAATGGCGAAAATTGCAGGCCTAAATTTAAACGTATGGCTGTATTTTATTTTCTGAGAGATAATATTGGCTTTAAAAACATAGAGGTCGACGTCATCTAGTGCGCTCTATGCTGCTACTTGCACTGAGAAAGAGCAAGGTAATCGCAAAAAGTAGTGAGTGAAGTAAACATATTTCTACTCTGTTTTTTAAAGTGATGGAACTTAGTGAAAAATAACCGAAATATAGACACCCTCGGTCCACTTTTTGTTATCTTGTTGCAACAATTAAGACGCTTACATTCAAAGCAGTACGAAGACAATTTTTCGCAGCTTTAAAAATCTTACCAGACAGTATGTTCCGCTTGCATGAAATTTCAAAAAGTAAGCGCAAATGAGGTAAGACACGCGCCATTTCAATTTAATACCAGAATTGTCTCGAGACGTCGGTCCTAGCATCATCGACATCATGGTCACGTCGTGACATAGAGAGAATTCGGCTCTGTAAGTGTAGCAGCAATACTGGGAGCGAAAAAGTTGTGCACAAAAAAAGAACACTCCCTCACCGGGGTGCAGCGCACTTTTCTTGTGGCAGGGCTCGCAGGCGGTTGCCGCAGCGATCACACGAACGACGCTAGCCTGTATATCGTAACACCATTGCGGATACGCGCCCAGGGTTCCCAAAGCGAAACTGGGTCCGTATTTACAATAGTTGCCATTCGCTAGCCACATTCGCGAATAATATGTCCACCAATGAGAATGGCTGAAATTTTCTCTTGATGACGATTCCCCCGCAATAACTTTTCCTGAATTTTGGTAAAAGCTATTGGTGAAAGACTTTGCAATGCATCTGTTCGAAAAAGCGAATTTCAGCCAATTCTGGCACTGAAGTTGATATCAGTGAACCCGTTAAGCGGATGGCGCATGGCCCCTAAGAACGAAAAGGATTGTCAGTTCGGCTCCTGGTGGCAGAATTCACAGAGCTTTTCGTTCCTAAATGCTTTTTTTTTTCATTTGCTGATCACCTTCGCTAATAATGTGTCCTACATCGCTATTGGCTAGCATGACGGCTTTTAGCTTGAGAACGTTTTGTGAAAACGGGCCCTGGTTTTCTGAAAAAAGAACGTTACAATGCATTGTTCACTGTTATTTGCGACCTCCGCATATATTCACAACCCATGAATTGTTAGCCGACATATTAACCGGAAAGAAAATGCCTACAACTTCAAAATGGCAATCAAAGTTGACTCGAGTGATATTCTTTGTTCGGCAGCTGTTAGTAAGATGTACTAAATATATTATGGCGTATGTTGCACACTGGCTGCGCTGTCATTTCTACAGACACAGAAATACGCGTCTAAGACGGTACATTTCTTGTGCCAACAATGAAAAAGCTTGAGCATGATTTCTGCTTTTCCATGTCTTCAGCTGCACTAGGGAGTGACCGCCAATGCCACAAATGTTCAGTTAAATACGTCGCGTCGTCTCCATAAATGCTACCCGCTTGAGAGGGATACAAGGGGTGGGGAAGGAATCAAACAAGATGCCGAAATAGGCCTTGAAGTAGCTTCGTAAACGCAAATTTATGCAAGAACATTTATTTGCGCAAAAGCATTGCCACCTTAGGGGGTCGCATAATTTTTTGCAGCACAAATCGCCAGTGGCAAAAGGCCGTCCTTAAAGGAGTTGCGTCAAAGCTCTCAGAGGCCACGATCTAGTGCACCCTATAGTGCTTGCATTGATTGAAAGTTCCCCACACATGGTGCTGCGACCTTTTCCTTGAGCAATCTGGAAGTACTTTTTTGTCATATAGTCTTAGGCAACAGCCCAGGAAAGGCTGTTAACCAAAAAGTCAGATCTTTTAAATGGAAAAATACGGTGGAAACAAAGCAACCTGTGGACTTTATCAAAATTTAAATAATGAGATCACACTAGAGATCTTTTGCAACAAATCAAATGCCAACTCCGCATGGTTTGATGCGAGATCGCGTTGTGTAAAATCGAATGGAGGAAACGCAGTATCTCCAGTATCCAGTATCCCCAGTATCTCCAGCATCTTTGAGAATGCCCCAGTATCTTTGAAGCGATAAATGTAGGTCCAGTCAAAGCACGGTGCCTCGACTTACCTTACCGATAGAAATGCGCCCAATTACGGAGCTTTGATGCTTTATTTTAGGGCGGATTAGTCGCAACGTACACCGGGTTACATTAAAACGTACTCCAATCACATCGTGTTCTGAATCAAATCAAAGGAGAAATTATACTCTAGGGTTTTCCAAAACCTTTATGGGAATCTTCAATCTGAGGCCGCCTTCACAATCGTTGTCATTCGGTAGTCGCATTCGCTTATAATGCGTGGAGAAACAAGAATAACTACAATTTTCTCCTAAAGACAAGACGAAAATATTTTTCTTTTCTCTTTTCTTCAAGAAGCATGAATGACGGGAATAACGTGGCTATGTTGAGTTTAAGTATCGAGAACAATGAACATTCGTAGACTCCCAAGGCTCCGAGCTAGCATCGGCAACCATCAAGGCACGCAACCCGGAAACGGCTGAAGAAGCGGCAATCGCTCTGGCCACCACCACATGCACAGACGCATCGGTTATATTCACCGACTCTCAGGCCGCCTGCAGAAACTTCTTGAGGGGCCGCATCTCGGCCGATGCACTCAAGATACGAAAAAGACGAAGCACTCCGCTCCCGTACACCTGCGTAACGTGGGTACCTGGACACGAGGGACTAGAGGGGAACGAAGCGGCCCACGCCGCTGCCCGCGAGCCCGTCAGCCGGGCTCCCCTCTCAACACGCGCTCTCGGACCCGTGACAGAAGAGGTGGAGGCCGTACCCATCAACTATTCGGTCATATTGCAACATTACATGCTCGAGCGTCGAGTGTACCCTCCACCGCACCCTAAACTCGACAGAGAAAAAAGCCTAATCCTTAGACGCCTGCAAAGTGACACATACGCGCACGGAACGATAATGCATCGCATCTACCCGACACTCCGCGGCTACCTCTGCCCAGTTCGCAAAGTAGCCGACAATCTGGCACATTTGCTCCTGGAATGCCCGTGGCAGGAAGGCAGCGAAATGCAACCAGAAGCGCACGCAACACGAGCAATAGAAGCAAACGACCTATTCGAAGCTTGGGAGGCTACGCTAACCCTCGGCTACCTGGAAAACAAACGACAACTCGTCGCCAGGGCCAAGAGTCGAAGCCAGAGGGTTCCTGGACTAAGGAGCCCTCCCACCTTAGGCTGATACCCGGCCTCGCTCGGGACACTGTTTCGTTTAATAAACGTTTCTCTCTCTCTCTCAGTCTGTCTCAGTGCTGCTTGCTGATTCGTTTGGTAGCGTTTGAAAACTGAGACAAATACATTCGTGCTTTAGCTGGCCTTTTCAATCCGGTGGACTCAATTTTCGCAGTGGAATAGAATTAAGACACAGACAGGAAATAAATCATTAAATAAAGATAAAAATATTAACGAAGAGAAAGCCAGGTCACCCGAAACAGGGCGTTATCAAGAGGGCTTGGGTGAAGACAAAGCATTTACGAATATTTCTTACAGTCGAAAAACGAATATACTTCTCGAATACATTTTTAGTATCTGACATTATCAGATGAGCCCAATCAAGCTTGATTGCAAAGCAAAAAAGCGATATAAGTTTACCAGAAATTGTCACTGCAAACATAAAACTTGAGAAGGTAGATAGTGCCGCGAGCTACGTCACTAAGGCGGCCATGTTAAGTTAAACCGCAATCGCTCACACTCATCCAACCGACACGCTAAACGAATCAACTGCTTACTTGTTTTTAATGGTTTAACATTAACCCCTAATGAACAGCGGCTACTAAAGAGGAAGGAAATGACAGAAACTTGCTAAAGATGCGAATAGAGTGATGCAAAGCTCATTTTGCAGCAATGGTAAAAAATCGTCAATAATTGAAAATAGTTTGAAAAGAACTCAAGATTCCATTCGATTCCTTTCTGCCGCATTCTTCTTCCACGCTCGGGTCGGTTAAAAATGAATATACGCATAACCATAGTGATGAACGAAAAATAAAACAAACCCTTCTTTTTTCGAAGGGGCTCTGTGCTTGGTTATATTGGATAGTATGGTAGTCCAATTGCTCGTGTAAAAAAAATTACCGACGATTACGTTACTTCCTAATGCAAAATTTGAGCGCAGCAAATAAGCTGTTTCACCTTTTCGATAGATTGAGGCAAAGAAATCGAGCAACACATGTATGTGCTATCACAGAATTTTTTTTTTATTTTTCACACGTATTCCTTTAACAAAAACTCCACTAACAGTTCTTGACAGTCATAAAGGAAGCTTTGTCGTCGGAGAAATAGACTGATATATGTTCGACTTGGTACACCAATGCTTGATTCTCATAGACGAGATCTATACAAGTGCCTCGCGAGGTTGTCACAGCCGTGGGACGCGTTACGAGCGAGAGGAACGGGGTGTTCTCCCGCATAAGTGTTAGGAAATTGCTGTTTGTATTTATGTCAACATTAAAGTCCCCCACTACTAACATCGGTTTGGATCGATGGACGGTTAATGCGAGTTGCAGGAAGTGCACGACGTCTTTGGTGAGTGCGGTAGCGGACTCACGAAAGCGGTATCAGTCGGTCGCTGCTAGCGCTGGGGGGATGAAAGGGAGGAGGAGCTGGTTACGAGGCCGCCGACAAAGCCGACGACGACGCGAAACCCAGGAACGGACGCCAAAGAGCCCTTTGTGTAGCCAGCCCTCTTCCACAGTCTCTCCTCCTCCCTTCCATCATCCCCTCTCGCCCGGAGAGCCGACAGCGCGTATGAGCGGCGGCGGAGCAGGTTACGAGGCCGACGACAACGCCGACGACAACGCCGACGACGACGCGAAACCCAGGAACGGACGCCAAAGAGCCCTTTGTGTAGCCAGCCCTCCTCCACAGTCTCTCCTCCTCCCTTCCATCATCCTCTCTCGCCCGGAGAGCCGACAGCGCGTATGAGCGGCGGCGGAGCAGGTTACGAGGCCGACGACAACGCCGACGACAACGCCGACGACGACGCGAAACCCAGGAACGGACGCCAAAGAGCCCTTTGTGTAGCCAGCCCTCCTCCACAGTCTCTCCTCCTCCCTTCCATCATCCTCTCTCGCCCGGAGAGCCGACAGCGCGCATGAGCGGCGGCGTAGCAGGTTACGAGGCCGACGACAACGCCGACGACGACGCGAAACCCAGGAACGGACGCCAAAGAGCTGCGCTCTAAAATCGTTTTCTGAGCTATCCAGCTTCCTACGTGTCGTAGTTTGAACTTTAATACAATAAACGACATTAGGAAGAACGTGTCCCTAGGCCACTTGGCATACCACAACGAACAACTACGTTCTTGCGCTAAATGAGCTCAAAAGTACACACGTGGACGGGACAGCGTTCGTCGCGTCCGTGTGCTTAATGCGTTTGGGGTCGGCAATTTTCAGTATCAGTAATGCATGCAAATGGGAGCCCTCGGCGTCCTATCAACCAAACGACCTCCTCTCGCTCCTGCTGTAAGACTGGTAACCATGCTCAAAATGGCAAATTAAAGGTGTAGACAAACATTAGATGCGTCATTTTCATTTGTGCAAGCGCCAGCTCTAAAGCCATTTATATGCTAGAATGTCCACTGTGCCGCAAAAACAGAGACTAACTGACGCAATAAGACAGTTATTTAATCTCAGGTTAAACGGTCATCATACTGGCCCCGCAAAAAGACTTCTCGAACCAACTCGGGGACATTTTATCTAACCGGCTCACAGTTTGGATAATATAAACTAGTTGTTCTGCAGTTAAACTTTCCTTTTCGAAGTTGCGGAAGCACAACCACCTTCCTTGTTCCTACGGCACCCCAGCAAGGGAAGGGCCTCTTCGAATAATCATGTACTTCTTTTATTGCTTAAGCATTGTTGGGCTACATTCCCCCGAAGGCAGTCCGCCCATCCGTGTGTCTGCCTGTGACAGGTGAGGCGATGCGCTCCTCATGTGTACATGGGGCACTTTAGGGGTATATAGGAGAATGCCTCATGAGTACGTGTGACTGCTAATTCTTCCTAAATAAGACTCCTTAGGAATAATCAAGGGTAAAGAAGCCTAATTTAGATTAACTACGATAACTTTACTTAAGCACAATGGTTTTTATTTGAGAGCAGTTATAAATAGTGATGGAAATAGAAGTTACTTTAAATTAAATTATTCAGCCTAATGAAGAGCACTTAGGAATAAATTATTAAGTCTAATCATGAAGATTCTCTTGGCATCATTTCAATTGCGCAACAGAAACTGTTAAAGGCAAATCAGGATTAATTAATGGTCATTATGTGATTCACGTCTAATATAAATTAGGTGTGCGTTTACATTAGCTTCGACCAATAAGATTATTTCGAGTAGTTTTGAGTTTAGGTGATTCCAACTGGTCATTGCCATATTTCGAGCACATTGCGTCATCCTCTACACAGTGAGCCTAGGCAGCATTCTTTCCAGTAGTTTAAACGAACAAAACAACAAAAAGCAACAGAAACGCTAACAAACGTCGCCATCGCATCATCAGACGTGTTCGTTTCTTTCAGAGATAAGTGTACAAGATGAGCTGCTGGAAAGAATGCTTACGCATTATCTGATAAATCCGACTAGGGTGCATCTGCGGTACTATTTTTTGACATCCGGGCAAATTTTCTTTTGGTTTATTCAATGCCGAGATTAAAGGGAATATTGTCATTCTCCCCAACACAGCACGAAACTGCAAAGGAAACCCATAAGAGTTCCTCGAAAGAAAGCTCCGCAGTTCAAAAAATTTTTCTAGTATGAGATTAAAGCCCGGACCAACGCCTTTCCCGGGCCGGTGGCCCTACCATGTGAGATAACCAGAAGGCTAGCGGATCGTAGTACGTGGGCGACTTAATCAGGAGCTCAAAGCACAGAGACACCGAAGTTGGCAAATCGGTGCGCGGAATCTCGCAAGGTGAAGAGTGGTTCATGAAAACGAATATTGTCGTCCACCAGAATGTAGCCGGACCCTACAAAGAAACTTCATACGGGTTTATCAGAAGAATAGCTTCGCAAATGAGGAAAAGGTAACCCTGGTCAGCGCCCCGGGACTTCAGATGGTAATGTGTCCACCTCGTATGCGGGAGGTCCCGGGTTCGAGTGCCTGTGCCCCAAGAAAACCACCTGTTTTTGTAAAGGGTACAGATGTAATGCAGCTCGGGTTTTGATTGTTTATATGGGCTCTTGGATTGAAACGGGGCCCTACAGGCGAATGTCTCCTGGCGCCTCTTGTCCCACCACAACTTTGATGAGATAATTGAGATTCTGCCGCTGCAGTAGGAGGAAGGTATAAGCGTGCTCCTGGCCGGGTGCCCGGCCACTAAGAAAGTTACTAGCGCTTGCAAGGTCCCCCACTTGATGAGAAGTAGGCGGCCTGAAACCGTCAGACCAACGTTGGTCTCAGGTTCGAATCCCAGACCAATACGTATTGTTTCCACAACTACGAAGCATTCTCTCTGAGAAACCAGCTCGGGTTTTTTCTGTAGCTTGAAGCTACATTCGGCAGGATGACAATTTCCATTTCATTAACCTTCCTTTTCTTTTTTCAATTCCGCAGAACAGATTCGACAATTGCAGTGTCTCTGCTTCGAACTGTGGCTTAATTTGCTCACGAGCTGTAGGCTGCTAGCCTTTTGATTAGCTCAGATGGCAGAATATCTGCCCCAGAAAGTCGTAGATCGCTAGGTTAAATCCCGCACCAGCCCGAATTTCTTCCTCAACTGCAAAGCTTTCTTTCTGTGAAACCTGTGTGGGTTCTCTTTGACCAGCCGTGGTTGCTCAGTGCCTATGGTGTTCGGCTTCTGAGCACGAGGTTGCGTTATCGAATCCTGGCCATGGCGGACGCATTTCGATGGGAGCGAAATGCAAAAACACCCATGTACTTAGATTTAGGTGAGCGTTAAAGAATCCCAGGTCGTCTAAGTTTCCGGAGTCCTCCACTACGGCTTGCCTCATGATCAGAAACTAGTTTTGACACGTAAAACCCCATAATTTAATTTATAATGGGTTCTCTTTGTAACTCCGTACTACACTCAGGTAGATGATAATTTTCGCTTTCACGAACGTTTCAGCATGAGGCGGAACTCTGGAAAACCAATTAACCATTGTCGAAATGTGCATAAGTGGACAGAGGGGGGTTGGCGGACTTGCGCTCCATCTGGCTTTCCGAGCCTTTGCGCCGGTCCCTTAGGCAACGATGTACTTGTTGCCTGCATAGACATATTGATGTTTATTCGAAATGTCTGGCTCTACTCAAAGCACCCGATTATTTTGCTCCCCAGTTGGCGTGAGGCAGAGGGAGCTATGCAGTTTTCCCACACGAAGACAGGAACCATTGCCTAAAGGCTGGCTTCAGAGGCTATTCATTCCAGACACATCACGGGGCTACATACCCTTGTTTGAACAAACGTAATCACCTGTTCTCTGTCTTTTTGTGAACCTGTGTCGTTTTACTACTATTATATACAAGATGGTGGCATTCCTTCTGCAGTTAACACCACAAATATGTCGAGAAGCACGCCTCTTTTTTCGCCCCAATATTTATAAAGGTTACCCTACAATATTTACGACCATCAATGTTTACCACATGGTCTAGAAAGTTTAAAGCATTTCAGATATATTGCTCCGTCTATGGATTTTGTCGTCACCGTTAAGTACAAGAGTAACTCAAGTCAGGTACTTTGTGTACTCACCAGTGTGGCTATCCTGAGCTCGGTTAGGTAGGTGAATGCCTTTCTTTGGTTTACGTTGTAGGCATGGCCAGGCACAGGCGACGACGCAATCCAGCCACCCTCAGCACAGACCTACAAAAATGGGGAAGAATGAATCAAACATAAATCACGAAGATGAACATCATCAATTATATCGCTGCACAAGAATGTATATTTACAGATATTTACATGACTGATTGCACAGGACCAACAGCAGTCAAAGTGGTGCGTATCAGTCTTCATTTCTTCTTTGTCATTGTCCTAACGCTGCCATCTTCGTCTGTCGCGGGGTCAAAATCATCCGAGCGTAACACTCACACCGGGCAGGTGAGAGTTAGGCACCAGCAGACGGGATATGAGATCTTAGCCGATCTGTATATCAGCTAAAGGGGCGAGTTGTAGCTCTAACAAACCAGACACACTTAGAAACGGCTCTTTGAGCTGGGCTACAAGAAAGCAAGCCGACGTCTTCCGCATACTGTTGAAGCGCCAAGGCGTTAATCAGCGCCGACAGATGATTACGAGTCGGCTACCCAAAACCATCTGTCCGGCAAGTCCCTGGGGCACCTTTGAGACAAGTTTCGCGAACGGCAATTTGTGTTGTCTAGTCATAGTTCCCCTCCTCTCTACCCTGCTTCCAAACATCACATACACATGCCAATTGGGGAGACCGCACCAGTTTATTTTAAATCGTAATGCTTTACAACCTGGAAGGGCAAAAAAAGGAGGCAGCAACGTTTTATAGTCGACTTTCTGGAAGTGCATCTCAGAAAGAATGCGCTCTTTGACAAGGTTCAACTACAAGTTGCCGCATTGCATGAACGAATGCTATCTCTTTCTTTGCCGTTTCGTTTCTGTGTAAAAAAGATGTCCTAACATTTATCCCTACAGGGCGATTCGAACCCCTTGGACAAATGAGCACCCCGCAGAGAAGGGGGTATCTTGAAATTTATAATTGAGCTACGGATCATGTTTCACCCATTCAAAACGCCAGGAAATTTCCTAGGCTCACCTTTTTGGGGTCTTCGTACTTGGCCGCCTCAAAATCTTTGCAAGGTTTAAGTAGCTGGAACTCTTCGATTGTCGGTGCGGCTTCGTTGAGAAACTTGGGGGCGTAGACCAGTCCTCTCATGCCAAACGACATCGCAAGGGGAATAGAGAGGCCAAGCTTGGCCACTTCCCGAAGCAAATCCAAACTGTCGTTCTGTAAAAGCGTGAGAAGAGAAAGCCCATGCGGACGTGTCAGACACGTCCCAGCTACCGAAGTACGCGTAAAAGTAGAACATGCCCGTGCTTCTCTAGCGTGATATCTTAAAAGAAAAAACCTCCAGGGTAAAAAAAGAACGACCTTTATGCCGCTGCATACCAAAAAAAAACCATTCAGCTCAGCACGCTATCCCAGGAAATGAGTGTTCAAATTTTCGACAACTGTGAAAGGTGACCTGCCCTTTAGAGTGTACGACTTACTGGCTCTTGAACACCGTCGTTTGACTACTGCATGTACACTTTACCGGCAAGATTGTGCGACCCTGCAAAATCACAAGTTACAGCGAAATGCTGCTTTTTGCAGATTTTCTTTAATAGACATGCTCGTCTTTTACTGAGTCACTTCTGCCAGCTATAGCTACGCTACTGCTTACTGTTCTCACTGAGTGTCTGTAAAGTTCAATACGCCACTTCATTACCTCGCTAACCTCTCCCACCCCCCCTTGCACTTTCCTAACACAAAGTCGTCAAAACTAAGCCTCGTAATCGCTACCTTGTGGAACATATCCATCATTAAATGTTGATCAAACTTCACCAAATATTCGCAGTCCCTTCATTCGATCTGGCAGATTTCTTTTCTATAGTGTTCTCAAGCACTACATCGCGTGAACCCCTTTTAGGTATATTCGCGATGTACATTGTAGCACATCCGGAGGATATCTACTTCCAAATGTTTGTTCGTGTTATGGTATGGTCTAAGCGGTGATCGCCTCATCACATGCAAGCAATAATTACTCGCTTGTGACAAGAAACCTTAAAGTGAAATTTGGTAAAGGCATTTATTTAAAATGAATAGGTTATTATAAAACTTTAGAGCAACTTTTATTTGAAGTGTCAGGTTTGCTTCTTATACTTCAGTCGATTTTGATTAATCATGTCCAGTACTTCCCCCAGCCGCCATACTGCGACAGTACAGTTATCATCTTCCTGAAGATTTAAGGCCACATTAGCGCCTTTAGTTGCCTTTTCTATTTCTATTGTCTTATTACCTTATATTCGAGCAGATTTCCTCATCAGGCTTGCCACTAACACTTTTAGCCCTATTTTTATTGCTGATGCTTCTTTCGCATTGCTGACTGTCCGTTCTTGCTCGGATGCGGAAACACGCGTATTTACTTTTTATGCGGAAGTTTGAGTGGACAGCTAGTGCGTTCGGCGAATTTACGTTCAAAGCCGCAAAGGAAGTGGAGGAGGAAAGCGCCCGGAGCTGAAGAGAACCACGCGCAGGGGAACGTATGATGGAGCGCGCTGAGCTTGTGGCGAGGCATCGCCTCCTAGAGTGTCACATGTAGGAGGCATGCGGCGCAGAAAGAAAGGAAGTAGACGATGTACACCTCTCGGTCCGAACGGCACGAGCCTTCGAGGCGCGTGACCCGAGTTGTGATCGAGAGAGAACCGGCACTGAGCTTGCATTATCGACGTGGCTCTGGGCCAAGAAGGTCGGAGCGTCAGCATCGCCATGGCGAGGGCAGCCAAGGAGGTTCGGTCATGTCTGTGACGCTGGCGGGCCAGGGTGTGGCCGTCGACCTCGGCGACGTTCGAGCGAGTCTCCTTGGACCTGCTGCAGCTTGTCAGGGCAGTGCCGGGCACTCCAGGAAGGATCCCCCTTCAGGGGTAGACCAGCACGTACGATAGACCCCGGGACGTAACGTCGGCACTCCAAGAAGAAGTAGCGGTGGAACCCGGAGTTAGGCCTAACCAGCAAGGCCGGAGTCCCGCATCATCGACAGAGTTCGAGACACAGGCATGCGGGACGGCCGAGTTGACGGACCAACACAACGCGTGCGGAATCGGTGAGAGCACCAAGGATGACGAAGATCTGACCGGTATCAGACTCGGAGGATACGTGTGAGGTCAAAAAGCTCCTTCCTCATAGCGTCGCTGACATAGGCTAGGGTTACCGGACTTTCCCGTACAAAGCGCTGACTGATCTAACCGGTAAGTAGGGCGTGTTTAATGACTATGAAGTCGGTAGCACAAGTGCTAGTGCTTCATTGTGTTTTGGTTTGCATGAGTTTTCTTTTGAGTTTGGCTTAGTTATAATCTGTTTGCTGTGCTGCTCTGCGTCTATCAACCCAACCTCTCGTAACACCCGCACGCCCCCGAGATCTGTGACACACGACATAGAGGAATATCCAGGTGACGTTGAGCGAAGGGAGAAGCAGAAATCAGGTGAAGGTTCGAGGAGGAGGAAGGTAGGCGGACCCGCGATAGGTTCACCTCCTCTGGAAGTTCTTACAGGTTTTGTCTGCGATACAGATGTACCAAGTTCGTCTCGTGATTCGTGATAACATCGTCCTCGCACGCTGTACGCTGTGTGTACGAGTGAAATCGTGAAACAGTGAGCCGATGACGGCTGCTCAAGGTCGCTTGCGCAAGGGAGGAAAGCGGAGGGAAAGTGCCCTATCCCATTGGGCGGTGGGGGTGAGAGGGGCGCTCCACTCTGGCGGCTGCTGCGTACGGCCCGGCCGGGTGAGCCTTGTCTTGAATACGATCTGCGATGGGGAAAGTGTACACGTCTAGATGCACCGAAGGCCGATAGCTTCGTGTGCGCTATAGCAACCATGCGCTTGCGCCCCACCCGCTTTCACGAAGTGAAACGTCACTGTAACTTTATTGTTACAGTTTATACTTGAACGTCAACTTTTATTTTTTCTCATGTACCATTGTTCTTGGGCGAAAGCGTACATGTGCTTCATACCTTTGCAGCCCCTAACAGAGTGTCCTTAAAGAAATAAGCTGACCTGGCCATTGACAACATTAAAAGCCTTCTTCTCGAGAACCGACGCTTGTACGTATGTATTTCTCTTCGCGTTTTGAACTTCGTGATTTCGCAGGCGCATCTGAAGGACAGCACACTGCCAGACCTTAGACATCCTTGGCCTATTGGTTGTTTGTTTTTCGTGTAAGCAACGTTTCTAAATTGATATACCTTTTCGAAGCCTTATTTTGTGCCTTGCAGAACATGCTTGGCTGCAATACTCACTAGAAATCACCTTATTTGTTGTGAAGCCGATATGACGCGTTGGTGACAAGAACTTTATAGTTCTTATGGTGTAGTTGTCGGCTAGTTGGCCATGTTAGTTTACCAGTGATCTGAAAAGTGGTCGTCACAACATGTATACTCACGACGCGAAAAATTATGCATAGTGTTTTTCTGCTTTTCAAATTACTGCCTTCTTAACTGCATTTCCTCCTCTGTGCACTTTTACGGTGCCATCCTTATCGTGGGAATTTTTTCCGGCCTCACGATTTCGCAACAACATCAACATAAGAGAGCGGATTTGTCTGCCTGAAGGTGTATATACGAACCAGACCATGAGTATAGCAGCGACATAATAAATGTAGATCCGATGTACATTTTGGAGTGTATGTGAGATGAGGCTTTCGCGTAGTGGATTATAAAAACGGTTAATTTTAGCGAACGCACTTTTCAGTGTACTGCGTTCATGCGCCTGCCCGTGAAATCGGCTAGACACGCTACCCCTCACCACGTGACCGCCGATTACACATCTACGGGACCGGCCCCCCTTGCCCGGCAAAAAGGTCACACAATTTTAATTTACTACCTATTCTCTACGTATACAGAAGAGATTAGTATGTAACTACTGCAGTCAGGTTTCAAACAGTACAACCCTAGATTGAATAATATGCCGAATGTGGGTAGTCTATTCAAACACTGCTAAACGAGCACAGTATAATTTTAATGAGATAAATTTTTCGTGTTCCTGTACGGCTCTCTCTTGGAACGGTTCGCTGTAGCATTTCATCCTTCTAATTTTTTTAGAATGTGCTGTAACATGCCACTTTGTTTCTAAGGTATATCTCGTGGTATATGACGATGTTGCCATTTTTTCAAAACGAGTCAAATAAGCATAAGCATCGGATAGCCAAGCGCAGACGCATGTACGTATCTAGAGCAGCAATATTTTGTGCGTGATACTGCACCCCACCTGCATCTGAATGGTGCCAACAATATATATCAGAGACAGAGAATTCGTTTCAAGAACAAGATAAGAAATTTCGGATAAAACAGCACGATTGTACATTGAACTTGTTTATAGCCCGATGTCGGAGAAGTTTTCCAAAATTTATTAATTTCTACGCGAATGAAGCACCAAAAAAAACGCTCATAAACAATTTCGGAAAAACGATCAGAATTTGCGCAAATCAAAAAGGTCTTCGAGCGCTTGCTTCTCGTAGACACGTGTAAAATGGTTCGGTGCAAGAAAATTTCACTAATCGCAGCGTAAAAATGAAAGGAACATTAATAGACTGTCAACAACACTAGATGGCAGACTCCAAGAAATACTGACGTGTTGCAACATAGGCTTCTGCCGTGAAGTCAAAAGGAAAATGTGTATTAAGCATTTTGTTTCTGCATTCCCTCGATAATTTTGTCGTCGTTTCACTTCTGATAAGTTGCTTTACGTTGCATAGCAGAACGGGAGCGGCACCAAGACAACCGTCGGTTATTGCGAAACGTTTAGTTCGTTGCAGATAATCCAAAACAACAACTTTTTTAGAATACAAATACGACTAGTTTGTGTGCCGTATCCAATTCCCATTTGAAACGATGACTATTTGGCCACTAGAAATAATTACGAGTTTTACCTGTTTCTAATACTTGGGTACGGGTGCAGAAAGTATTAACACTTTTGTATAATCTCTTAAAAAGGAACGAAAGAAATAAACAAAGAAAATCCGACCAAGCAGTCAGGCTGAACACAGGAAAAAAAGGAAGACAAGCTTCTTTAAGAAAGTAATTACGCACCTGAAGGAGTATATTTGTTTCGTAGTTTGCTGTTTCAGTGCGGAATTCCGCAGGCAATAGGGCTCGCGTAGGGAAAAACCTACCAGTCTAGAGTTTTTCGCAAAAGCAATTTCAGCCCATCCCGATTCTGGCCATTAGTGTTAGCGAAGGCGGCCAGCCAATTGTAGAGCGCACTTAAAAGCGTGACGCACAAAAACATCAGCGCCTACGGGCCCAGTGGTTGCCACGAGCCCTCATTTACGGAGAACGCACATAGGGCTACACACGAGCGTAATCAAAACGGTGATATGAGTAAGTGAACTACTCGGCCAGTGAGCAGCAGTAGCCACTACAACTGTCAGCAACGCCTAGCCATGGTTTTTCTGTAAAGTTCCTGTATAACAACGAAATACAATTGTGCTTGGCCGTTCTGTAACGCAGACGACGCTATGCCAGCTTTGCCTTGAAGTCACGCTTTAACTACACTCTGAAGTCTGCCAGAAGTCATACCACGGTGTGTCCGTCAGTGTTCCAGTGCACGTCGACTGGTAAAGGCTCAGCCATAGCAACAGGAATTATACGGCAGTTACGGGCATAGCTGACCGAGTACGGAAGGTGCGCGATGGAGATGAACATGGAAGGTGTGAAGAATGTCCTGCAAATACCATTAAAACAAAGAGAACGACTAATTAGCTTCACTGATCAACGTAATAACGAATCGAAATGTATACGCACGCCAAAACAAGTAGGCGTGAACATTTCAACAGAGGCGATAGTTACTACAATAAACCATGCAGTGTTTTTTTCTGAAGAGTATGACTTCTTTGCTGGCTTCCCATGGTTTGGCCTATCATGGTTTGTGGCTATCGTGCCCGCAATTCTAGAAAACACAGAAAAGTTGAACCAAGTGCCTGCACTATAGACAACGAGGTCGACCTTATTGCAAGTGAATTACGATAGGAATGAACTACGAAACGAGTCTATTCTTTAGATGTACTGCCCCCCTCCCCTGCACTGTTGTGTATTAACATGGGCGATCCTTTAATGGAATAATAAATGATGACGATGTACATCGACCTTGCCTTCTTTAGTCTCGCCGCTTCGTGACTCTTGTTGATGAGCACACGACCAAGATTGTGGGGTATGCCATCCGAGATGCAGATCGTGTGAAGTTTCTTTAATTTCGCTTTTTACTTTCTCTGGAAACATTTTAGATTTTGGCTAAAGAACTCTTTCATTAGCTTTGAGATAAAGCTCTTTTCTAGCAAGCAATCACATTATGACAACATGTACTTTCTTGTGATCGCTTGTGTTAGGCTGACAGTTTGCACAAGGTTAGGCCCAGTAATAAGTGACACTTGAATGACAGGCCGGAGAAACAATATATAGAGGACCGGGATTGTAGCTTAAAGAATGTCTCGTTGCTTACCCTGCGCTGGGGGAAGAGAAAATGGGAAGGTAAAGGAGGGAGAGAAACACCGCGTAGAGGAAGGTACTCGCAAAAGCCAGTCATTTTGAAAAGGCACAAAAATGCCTCCACTGCCTGCTGAGTTTGCCAGAAGAAACAGAATGTGGTCCACATGGGCTCGTTCCGTGCTATCTTCATTGCCACTTTAACGGCGTGCGACCCACATGAAGGCAGGCATTGATTTCTTCCGGATATATCTGTCTTTCCTTTTAAGTATATGCTAAGTGCTGTGAACAAGGATATTCTTCGAAAAAAAAAAGATGAGGACGCACAAAGGCTATAGGTAATAAGCGTAAAAATGCAGTTTCCGCACCTGCTGCTTCAATGAGAGTTTGACTATATTTAGGGTGTTTTTCTTTCGCGATGTTCTTGCACCGTAGAAAAACCGTAAACGATGAAGTTTGTAAGAACACAAGATGGTCACATGTAAATAATTCCGTGACAAATCAGCAGTAAACCTGCCAAAATATCTATTTGTCAAAAAGCGTTGCCTAGATCCACAGTGGTCCGTGTAGATGTGTGCCGCATGGCATACGCACATTCGGATGAAACAAGAATATGTTGTCACTAGACCGTTATTTGTCAACATGCGCCGTTGTTCATGTTGTTATGCAAGAGTGAGTTTCCAATTTTTAGTAAGCTCTGCAATGTCAGTGGTATCTATGTTATAATGTTTTCATTCTTTGGGCTGGTTTTAACATTTGCTTCGTTTATCTCCTTCTTAAAGGAAATTAGGGGCGCACGTATCTTGTAAATAAACTTAGTTGTACGTTCTCGCTGTTTGACCCCATCAATTCCTTTTCACCATCTGTATTATTGCGACCATACACATTTTGTCAACTAACCCGGCGTGAGACTTTGCTGGGAATACTGTGCTCTCTCTGCATAGTGCCGCAGTCACACCGCCATACTGAGCCATGAAGAATAAAAATCTAACTGTAAAAAGTTGGCACGTGGAATGAAAGCAATAAGCTTGATGAAAATATTGATATTCTTTGTCATCCACAGTTCAGTTAGTGCATAGTAAAGTGCGATGATAAATACGAAGATGAGTACAATGACAGACGTGCAGATAATTTTCTCAATCACGAACTTTGATCTCACAGAACAAGGTCATTATTTACGCAGCATGAAAACCGGTTGTCTCATAAGTCGTGGCGTTCTCGACCATGTGAGAACGCACCAGGATGACGCAATAGGCCAAAATACGCTGAGCGAAGTTCACTGACGAAAGAATCCCATTCTATCCACATCATGAGCTAGAAGGTTCGCGGGCTCACTTTTCAGAAGCACGACGCGCCAAGCATCTCAATGTAATGGCTTTCATGAGGAAATACGTAAGGGGGTCACCTTCTTATACTTGCATGCGTGGCCTAGTGGTTTTAGTAAAGGGGTCCTGTAATGGGACAACTCGGTTCAAAGTCAATCTTTAGAAACGTAATTTCGTTCTGCTTATACATTTGAATTGGAACACAATTTTTTTGAAAATCAGTTGTGGCATTTAGCCCGAATATACTTACTGAGCTGGAATACTCGAAAAGGTATAAGTTACTTACACTGGACGTGAGTACGCATAATTGTGTGATTAACAAAATTTCGCAAATAAACATTTCAATTATTTGCTTTAGCGCTCATATTGATATACACGTATTGAAGTCAGTAATATTACAAGGCATTCAAGGCTTGGCATTACAAGGCTTGGAACGAAGTTTGAGACTAGCAACAGCTTCGAGGTATGCGCAGTTAAACTTGTCGTAACAGTAAACCGTTGTTTTAGGTGCTTCTTTATCAAAGTGCCTTTTCAATCAGTGAAGCTCAAAAATTGCTGGAACACTTATGCATTTCGTCGCCAGCTCTGGGAACGCATATGTTGAAATAGGGGTCATGCATAGCAGTCATTGGAAGTGGAGGAGAATTTAACAGGCGCAGCTTGTAGTTGGAAAATTGCAATGTTTGGGGTAAAGTAATTAGTTTAAAAGCTAGTTGCGAAACCTTTGCTATTAGCACAGTACTAACATTCATTTCTCGGGAAAATAAGCTTTGCCGCCGAGACTTGTCTCGCTCAAGTAGAACTGTGCTACATCTCACGGATGATTTCTTTTAAAACTCTGTTAACGAAACCGTAAAACATGGCGTATTGCGTTAAAATGTTATTGAGTTTGCGTAGCCTAGCACTTTAACATCAGTTTGCGCCTCTGGAGACAGTAACGGTTAGGCAGGTCACAAACACTTCGAAAACCGCAGGATGCAGGAAAATGCCTCGCTTCTCAGAACAGGAGTGATGTGCGACATGATACCTTTATTTCAGTGGTGCTTGTCATTATGTAGTGATGCAATGAGTTCAATAGAACCTTTTTGCAGTAAAACAAGCTCGATGACCGTCTTCATGATCAGGCAAACTAATTAGACATAAACGACACCCCCTCTGTATGTGTCGCCTGATGCCATAACCAGAACCTGCTTAATGTCATTCTTTCGACGCCGTGTAAATATCTGCAGAACTATTTTGGCGTTGGCAATTATATATTAGAGCCAGAAAAACCACGAGCATAGTAGGCTGTACATAATGATGGCGTTGAATAATCAATCCTACTCCATCACTCAGTTTTAATCACTGTACTGAACAGGCACATCATATTCTCTGTATCACGAGTAAGGGAAGCTTCTTGAAAAGTCCATTATTGGTAACCAGTCAGGTATACGGATGAATACATGGTTTTCTTCTGACGATAAGGTCATCCTACATGACACCCTGTGGGTTAGACGTATCTGCATTTCGGCATCTTGTAACCACTTCCAGAAAACAAACGGTCTCATATGTGTCGTTATGAGTCGACAGAGATAACAAAAGGCTTGTTCATACGAGAAATGAAGCAATGATTAGTTGGAGATTAGATTATATTAGTGGTACAGGCGTAATTAGGTGCCACAAAAGTGGTAAATTGCGTTGCACCCTGTAAAGGGTGCACCGCCATAAATAGCAAATCGCCGAGGGAAAGCCACCGTACGGCACAGCTCAGGGAACTAGAGCAAAATCGCTAGGACTATGCAAGGCTCACGCTAGGGAATGGTGTCTGGATGGAGGTGTGCCCAGAAGAAGCGATTAAAAGTCGCAGGGTACGTAAAATTAACGCTACAGCGTCTATTGGCCTCGAGCTCCACCACTGGAAAAGCTGGCGCCACCGTCGGCGTGACGTGCTAGGAGGGATCACGTGGACATAGCGGCCGCGTCGGCTGCTTCGGGCGCGCCAAAGCGAGCTGAAAACGAGTTTAAATTCCCTCGTACGCTGCGGTCCTCATTTAGTGGCAAAATTTTCCCGCTTCAAGTGTCTCCTTTACAACGCTTGCAAGCACTGATAATAGGTAGTGGCTGCCTTTGAAGGCGCGCAGCATTGTAGGCTACTGCTCGGTGCCGCAGGGCCGGACGCACGTAACGGAGGCCGGTGTCAGCCTTATTCACACGTAGCCGCAGGACAAGGAGCTGTGTGAAGCTTGGCTCGCGAAACATAAAACCGGCAAACAGTCATCGGCTACAACTCGGGTATGCAGCAAGCAGAGACGCGAGGAAGATTTCTGCTACGGCGCCCGGTCTGCGATGTTCTGAAAACGCGCACTGAGATCCTCGCCCGAGTCCGCTGCCCGACTAATGTCATGACGGTTTGGTCTATGAACTTGTCGATGCTATAGATACTGGCAAGTTCAGTGGAGTGGAAAGGCAGCGGTAAGAAGCACATATTAAAAAAGCATGGCATATGGTCATGTTTGTGTTATGAATTAATGCACTGGATTACAAAAAAGGAGCGGCGGGAAATTGCACGCTGAGAACACCGATAAACATACAGTGCGACGCAACTCGAAAAATAACATTGAAAGGTCATAGAATTTAGAAGAAAAAAAAAAGATTGAATCGTCGCGACGGCACATCACAGTCCCCGTAGGCGTCGAAGTCTCTACAGACAGACAGACAACGAACTTTACGTTGAAGTCTCTACACTGAAATTATTTTTGAACAGCTCTGATAGCACCCACGCAACAATGGTTGCTTGTATACTGCCAATGCTCATATTTGGCTGCCTAAAGCTCATGGTACGGTGCGAAAACGCGCGCGCGGAGAAAGCGAAACAGTGCGCGGACAAACTTGCAGACGCGCAGTCGGTCGCTACGAAGCTGCGCGATCGCTGCATTGAGGCTTCATTCTATTACGCTCCATTTAGTTATACAAACACTATAAGAACATATTTCACATAGTTTGGTCTCGGCGTTTGCCTACCTTTCACGCAAGAAGGCGGTTCGGGAGACTCCATCGCGGCGACCGCGCGCAGTGGCGTTCACTGTACGTATTCGGTAAAGAGATAGCGTCTGTAAACGACTGTGTGCTTTCAGTTTACCCAAGATCATTATTTAGACAGTAAGAAGCTTCTCTCCTTTCGAATGTACTTACAGAAATGTCCAGGAGAGCTCGCGCAGGGTGTTTTCAGTGAGCGCTGACAGCAAAATCTACGAGGAGCGCGCCACGTGATCCCTCATACTACGCCAGCGAGGCGCTTCCGATAGATGGCGACTCCGCAACTCCTCGCCGCCAATATAGTCGAAAATCAACCCCATTGCACGATACGCTGCTCTATCTCAGAAAACAGCCCTCCTGGCATCTCGTTCTATAAAGAAAGGCTCAGCCTAGTGCAACACAAAGAAAACAAGGTCGAGGTAACTGCGCGTGAAATACAATACGAGTAAGTTGGGAATTGAGTAAATAATCAGCGCAAAAAAGAGACAGAAAGACAGTATAGCGAGATATAATCAGCGCTTAAGAATCGAATAATGTCAACTACGATATACGTCGACCTTGTTTTCTCCAGCGTCGACACTTTGTTGACCCTTCCTTTTTTTTCTTTAAGAAGTAGTACAGTAATTTATGTTATTATACTTCTCCATTACCTGGATTACACCTGATTGGCACAGTAAACTGGCAGGTAAAATGGAAAAGCAAGAAGGATTAATTCTTAGAAAGTCTTTATTTATCTTTTAATCTGTTCCTTGTATGGCAAGTGTTGCCACTTACGACTTGTGATCCGTACATTTGCCAGGTACGTCCAGTTGGAACGAATTATAAGGATGCCACCAGTCTCCAGACTTGCACTCTGAAAACGTCCGCCTAAATAGACTCTCATTACAGTTATGTTTTTGTTTAAAGAAAAATAAAGCTGCTTTGTTTAAGAAGTAAATTGAACAAGTGCGACGCGCTTATCTCGAAATTTCCGCTACTTTTTAAATGTTTTCTAACAAGTTGTGCCTGGAGGGCTCACTGGCTTCATTTCGTAAAATTGTCACACGAATATGTGCCTTATTGTAATTATTCAATGTGTGGAGTATTGAAGTTAGGTTAGCTTCTAAATCACGTGTTTTCGCTCATTTTGCAAGTGATGCAGCATGTTCCGAGTAATTTGGCTCAATGAGTGGATGTGTACCATATATTAGCGGCGTATAAAAAAAAAGACATGTTAGCTTGACAGTAGAACAGCAGGCATAACCAGCTGAGAAAGGGTGAGGTGCATTCTGTGTCTGAGACTCACTTCATCCATTTCACAGCGCGGTAGTCGGCTATCTGAGGATCCAGATATAATCCTAATACGTAGTAAGATGGCCTTTGGGGTGAAGTCTTCGGTTTCAGATGAAGATACACCGCCTGTTAACAATAAAGATGGGGAAGATATTTCGCCTCATTGCACAACTAGACTGTTTCGCTGCTGCTATGCAAGATACCTGTCTGGGTTACTTCAGAAATATTTACCGAATGTGCTCTCGCTAGATAGCCATTAAAATGGCTAACTTAGTTATTATATTTGAAATATATTAAACAAGGTACTGACAATCATAATGGAGCGACTTTTGCGCATGCCTTGGCTTCGCGAAATGTACTCTTTACCCTGTAATTCTGCCGCCATGGCTGTTTAGTGGCTGTGGTGTTGGGCTGCTAAGCACTAGGTCACGGGATCAGATTGCGGCCACGGCGGCAACATTTCGACGGGGGCGAACTGTGAGAACACGCTTGTACACAGATTTAGGTGCACGTTAAAGAGACCCAAATGGTCCTAATTATTCTGGAGTCGCCCAGTATGGTGTGCCTCATAATCAAATCGTCGTTCCGGCACGGAAAACCCCGTAATTTATATTAGCCCTGATTTTATCGAAGTATCTCGTGTTTTACACTGAGTGTGATTGCAAAAAAATTCAATAAAGTCCTGGAAACTTACCACATCACGTAACGCAGTATTTGTAACACGCCGGAGCGAATTTCTAGTTGTTCATAAATCAACAAAGCAAGAGCTAGTTTACTGCTACACTAATATACGCTTAACTCAAAGAACATTTGTTCGTTTTGCTGCATCATAATCAGTCAACAGGTTGCTCTAATAATTCTTCATGTTAAACTGTGTCACAATTGCAGAGCTACGTTCAATTTCGCAGCACTTTTAGTAGCTGTAAGAAAGCTCATACGCGGCTCAATTTGTTTTCCACCAGCACAATGTAAAACATCATATTTATTTATAGATTGCAGGCTTTGTGCTAAGCACTGATAATGTCTGTTCATTCGAAACGGCGCCTAGATACGTCTCTGTAGTTATGGGTCTGTGAAGTGAGTCAGCGATACTTTTTTGAAGGGAATGTGCGCTATCGACTTGAAAAATTGCGAAGTTGGGCTCTATTGTGCAACAAATAAAATGCCTCTTCTGCATTCTTTAGTCAAACATCACTCACTTCCAGCGAAGTCACAAAGGTAACTCTATTTTAAGAGCCGTTGAAATGATATACTACATTTGACGCACTATTGAATTGTGTCCCTTGAGTGAACATTAACAGTATGAAAGCTCATCTCCACAATGACATTTATACTGATCTAATTAGGCGCAATTCAGCACTCCCCCATTTACGCACACACCCACACACGCGTACACTCAAGAACGACCCCGCCACGCAGGGCTCAATATACCAGTTGTTTATTCAGCAAACGGAACCGCCCGAACAAACATAGTATTTAGCCGGGTGTGCTGCCGCTGCGTCTGCTTATCGCAATCATGAGCCGCCGCGAGGAAAGCGCATCTCTGGCGTATATCGGCTGAGTTAACGCCTGTGGCGCTGCCCTGTCGCCTTTTAGGCGGCAGGCAACACTGCTAAACGCCGTGTTCGGTGATACACAGAACGTTTGGAAGCACTGAAATCATTTTTTGTGAGCTGGCTTGTCAGCAATTTCGTTTTTCGTATTACGCGAGCATCTGCGATAAGCGGGAAAAATGTAATACCTAATATATAAAGTTAGAAGCGATTTAACCGGACGTTTTGCAATCTGTTTTACAATTTACTAATTGGAATGTTTCGTCCAACTTCGTTGCTTCCTAAGTTGGTTAATTATTCTTGACCGGGTATGCAATTTAGCAGAAGACAAAAAAAAATAGTTTCGCTTACTTCCTGCTATAGTCACCAACATGCGCTTGGTCACATGGTCTTACAGTACATCGGTATACTTTTAAACTCTGGCTGAAGTTAGCTTGGACACCCTGTTTAGCTATGAGCCCAATGAATACGGTGTTGTCGGCTAGCACACCTTCGCTGCAGCTACACAGTGCGGGTGCTTGCGAAGCTAAAGCGGCGTGGAGCTAATCGAGATATCAGTGTGATTCGTGTTTCTTACTGAAGCTCGTTACCGTAATGGCCCACCTAATATAAATGTGGAGGTATGTTGTGTGTTTCGTGTATTCGTTTTTTCCATTACTAATAAATCGACTCATACAAAACACTGCTGTGGCAAACATGAATTCAGAAGAAACCTGCGATATGGGAGCTGGCGTGTTTTAGCGCATCTCGTCCGAGTTGGCAATGGGCAATTCGTCGCAGGCAGCGACACATACGGTGGGCCACTTCGATTATCCGTCCCTGACAGTCCCGAACTGCCCTGGGTGGTACTTTGAGCTCACGAGCGTTTCGTATGCAAGTTCTGGGACAGTTTGCGATTGCAAGGACAGAGAGTCGAAGAGGCCGACCAGTGGGCCGAATATCAGACGCTATAGGATTCTTAGGCGCACATAATCGAAGAGGCCCGCTGGTGCAAACGCAGCTGTTTTGTCGGCGACTATCGAGTGGCTCCTCGCGCGATAGAAAGTGCATCGGTGTATACGCGCCAGTAGCCTTGTGGGCTGCCTATTCTGCTTATCGAAGTCTGGAACCACCGTGGAGGAAGCACATCACTGGTCTAAATCGCTGTCCTGTCACCTTTTAAGCCGGAGCATATGCTTTTACTACATACGTGGACAACTGGGAGCACTGGAATTGTGGGGCGGGGTTCAGAGAGAATGTTTGTTTCTACCTGGAAAAAATGACGCTAGTAAAAGCCTGTTACAATACTATATTAGAGCAGTTTTTAATATTTACAACATTTCTGTTATCTATTGAGAAAAAAGGGTTTTAGTATGAGCTCTTGTGTCACTCCGAATTAATACACTTATGTTGCGAATAAATGGTTTTTCTTGGTGTGTACTTCTTCGCCTACGTGACGTAGGTTTTTATTAAATATAAAGTGATACCACGAATTTCTTAAAAAGAGATATTTTTGTTTTGCACAATTGGAGACCTTTCTAAAATTCAGAAAGATACCAAAAATCCGCCTTCGCTTTCCTGTGCTGTCGAGAATTCGGAGCCAAGCGGCTTCCAAAAAATTACCTCGTATTTTTGGCACGTGAAGCCCCAGAATTTAACTTTATTTTAACAAATCAGTTGGTGGTCAACTAAGACGCTACACTTTTATGTCATCTTCCCCAGATGTAGAGCTGCCTTTAAACGATAACATGATGGGCAGTATCTCACACTGATCAGTCTCAGCCAAGAACACTACGTGTGGGGCACAACAACTGAAACTAACCTCCGGAAAATGCACTTACTACAGAAAAAGATCGTACGTATCGCTGCAAACGTGCCATATCACAGTCACAGTGAGCACCTCTTTAAACAATACAACATACCTACAATGTACTCTCTATACAACCGCTCTCTCCTTCGTATATGGCACTCAAACTCAAACTCTGAAAACCACGTTCTTAAGGAAATTGCTTGTCTGCAAAAAAATACAGCTACCTATATGACCAGTCACGGAGAATATTGGTCTATACCCCCCTCAACAACCAACTACGGTTTGCGAATGACGGAAAATAAGTTACCCAGATTGCTTAATTCACTACATGACGCTGGCATTGACATCATTACCTTAACACGTTCAGAACTATTGTTACTTATCAGAACCTTCTCCTAAATAATGAATCAAGCGTAATTTCTTTTTCACTTGTATTCACATGTCTTGTTAAATGTATGTAATGGCATAATTTTTGCTCGTCCTTTTCTTTCTCTTAAATATTCCAATAATAATGAACCATCGTATCTTTTCACCTTTAATTATGCATCGTCAAGTGTACGCAATTTTCACTTTTATTTGCCTAATGCCAAGTCTATGTAATGCGGTGGTGCGTACTATGTGCATTGCTTTTATTTGTCCTTCTCCTATTTGTTTGTTCCTTTTTTGTTTGTTCCGTTATAGAAAATTCTCTTGAATTGATTGATGATTGTAAATAATATTCATATGTAATGTTCTTTGCGTACGGTCGATTGCGCTACTCACTGCCACCATGTAACACGGGGGCTAAGGGCACTTTAACCTGCCTCATTGCAGCTTTTATCCCGTCATTGTATTTTAGCAATGGAAACAAATAAATGAATAAATAAAGAGTAAGAAAGAAAGAAAGTAAGAAAGAAAGAAAGGAAGAAAAGGATGTCGTTTTACTATATATTGTCTACAACCGACCTGTTCAGTGCTATAAGAGAACGCTCGAGCATCAATAAAATGGGAATTGAACATATATGTGGTATGAACGTCTGATTACCCTTATGCTGACATGGGGTGTCACGTCGCTTTCCACTCAGCAAAATACTAAAGAAAAGCGGCCGCACTTGAATTACCTTGAGCAGATTGAGAAACTCATAGACAATTCGATCAGTTGGGTACCACCTGTTGACATCCAGGAAGCCGAAGTGGGATATATTGTATCTCCAAATATCGTCGATGGTGGTGAAAAATTTTGGGTCCTTTATGTCTCTGCTCAGAAGGCGAAGCCTGAGTAAAAAGAAGCATGAATAAAGACCCAGAAAACAGAGTAAGACCTTCTCTTGCAATGCGGAGTAGCTGGACCTAATTTATTAATTGAGGACCTCTAGTCTATGACCTCCATAAAGTCTCTTCATTTACTCCAAGAGATGTTAGAGTGAGGACAGGCCACAGTTTCGCCCGGAAGACGAAGCATCGACCGCGATAGCAAATTTCTGTAAGGATGGTAGTCTTACCTGCCGTATAAACTTCTAAACATTTGCTTATTAACTAAATTAACAAGCATGGTGTTAGGCGCGTACAAGCAAGCATGAACACATGTTACTCGATGACCGCACACACTCGTGTCAAAACGTTGCAGTGAGGAGGCGCGGCGGCAGCAGCAGCGAGGAAGTGACCTTCGTGCTGGCTCTCGCTTAAACGCGAAGTAATCGGAGAGAATGCAGTGCGCACGAAGCGATCAGCACTCAGCGCACTGAATCCCCATCGCAGATCGCTTTCAAGATAGGGGCCACGCGGCCGCGCAATACGCGAGCGGTCGCCGCCACAGTAGAACTCCCACCCTCCATCTACCCCCCCTCCTCTACCCGGTGCCTTGCAAGCCCGATATCGGGCCAGCATCATCCGCTTACCCTGGCGCGCGTTCAATCGCACATACAGCGTAAGGCGCGCGTCGACGATGTTATCGCCCCATGGACTTCATACGGAACATCACGGTAACGGCGATGGCAGAAATACGTCTGGATGTTTCATATATTTGCTATCGCAGTAAAAGATGAGGTTAAGGTTAAAAATAGAAGGCGTCGTCTGGTTTAAGGCGGGGCCATCGCCTAGTGATTACTCTAAGTGCACCAATGTAGACTGTGGGTTGATTCTGAGTATATTGAGGCTCAGTAATAATTGTCAGTTGCTTCTCCAGGGCAAGACCTTCGTCTTCTTTTTATTTAGGTAATACTGCAGACCCCATGTGGTCCAAGCAGGAAGGGCAGATAAGAAGGCATATTTACGAACGCCGTAAGGTATTACATAGACAAAAGGTTTGACACATGACACAAAAGAGCGAAACAAGTCAAAGGAAATACATTCCACATCAATCAGCACATCAGAATTCATTGCTAAATTTCTTTCAAAGCTGTCACTTGAGACGATCTCTTCAGGCAGTGCATTCCAATCGTATATTGTGGCCGGAAAGTATGCGTATTAAAAAAAGTTTGTTTTCGCAAAATATGATATTAGGGCATGGGTATGTTGTAGACGGGTTCTTCATGTTGTTGAAGGTGTAACATAAGGTGAAGAAGAAATTCCAAGCTTTCCCTGGATGAGTGAATGAAGAAACGTTGTTCGAGCAATTTTCCGTCTTATATGAAGAGGTGTAATTTCGTTGGAGGCCGTTAAAGCAGAAGCGGGATTAGTACTCTTGAGTTTATTGTAAATGAAGCGCACAGCCCATCCTTGCACGTCTTCTATTTTTGCTGTATCTTTTTTGTGCACGGGTCCCACACTACATACTCAAGTTTGGGCCGAATAAGCGAGGTATAGGCTAATAGCCTAACGTGACTGGGTGCTCTTTTGAGCTTGTGTTTCAAAAATCCAAGTTTTTTTAACGAAGATGAACAGATGTAATCAACATGGTCGCTCCAGCGAAGCTGTGAATTTATTAAAACGCCTAAACATTTGTAGCTTTCGACTTCCGAGATAGTAGTGCCGTAAGCAGAGTCACCAAAGTGGATAGGACGTTTCTTTCTTGTCACGCGCGAAAGCACAGTCTTATCAGAATTGAAGACCACTCCTGATCTGTCACACTAGGCCACAATTTCACGGAAAGCATCATTCAGTAATATTTGGTCAGCCGCAGAACTCATTGGGGTGTACAGCATGCATACATCGGCAAATAAACAAATTTTGACATTTCTATCAATGGAACACACCATGTCGTTTTATATTAACCAAAATAACAGTGGACCTAGTACACATCCTCGGGGCACGCGCGATGTCACTGGAAGTAACGTTGAAGAGATGCCACCAATATCCACAAACTGTGTTCGATTTTGTAGGTAGGAAGCAATCCAGTTTACTAAGGTCAAGTTCACGCCTATTAATTTCAGTTTTTCAAGAAGTTCATTGTGAGGAACCTTATCAAATGATTTGGTGTAGCCTAAAAAAATTAGGCCCAGTTGTCCACATTTATTTAATACGGAACTAAAGTTACGGATAGCAGTGACCAACTGCGTGACAGTTGAAAAACCTTTCCTGAAGCCGCGTTGAAATTGACCCAAGCATTCTTTAGAGTTTAATATTTCAAGTATGTGGTTAGTGATAACGTGTTCGATTAGTTTGTAGCAGGTACTCGTCAAAGAAATCGGAATGTAATTGCTTCAACACGCGCGGTCCCCTTTTTTATGCACAGCACAACTCTGGCTGTTAGTCAGTCGGGAGGCAATGAAAAAGACGATAAGAATAAACAGAAAATGTTTGTTGAAAAATTAGCGAATGATTCAGCATTACGGCATAAGAAGGCGTTTGGTATGTAATCAGGATCATGCGAACTTTTGATATCTAACCGGAGTAGGGCTTCAACAACGCCTTCGTAAGATCAAGTGATTGATTCTTCAGGTGGAAGGTCAAACACATGTTCATTGGCACTCTCTTCAGAAAAGACAGAATGAAAGTAGGCATTGAAATGCGCAGCAATTGATTGAGGACCCGTAATCACGTTGTTATCCACAGTGATTTTATTTATTTGCTTGTGGGAAGTTCGAAGGTGATCCCAAAATTTATGGGGATCATTTCCTATAAACTGTGGAAGACTCTCTATAAAGGAATGTTTTTTTGCTGATTTAATGCTAGAAGAAAGCTCTTCTGCTAAAATAGCTAACTATTTATTAATATACTATTTATTAATTAATAGCTAACCTTTTCGTTTTGCAAGATTCGCAGAGCAATTTTCGTTTTCTTAGTGTCTCCTTAGAATAATGATTTTGTATGAAAAAAGTCGAACCTTTAAGTTTACTAATATTTGCATACAGGGCCTTTTTTCATTAAAATCTTGGAAGAATGGGATTACAGGTCGGTTTGAGTTGTTATTTGTTTTCCTCTTCTATGCATACGGGCAATGGATGATGATGAGACACCAAGGTGTTTTTCAAGAACCTCAGAAATCACCTTATACCTAAGTTCCTCTTCAGTTTCAGAGGTATCTTCCATTATGCAATGTATAATCAAATTTGAACGACGACTGCGATCCTCCAGGTCAGTGAGCTTTTGATGTTGCTTGGAAAATGACTGCTTTATCGAGTTCATATGCTGTTCGATTGCAGCAAGTTGTTCAATACCGGCCTTGAAGTCGCCAAAATGATGTTCTATGCTGTCTAGTCTAGTTGCTAAGGAGAGGAGAGATATATCTAGCTTACTTTGGAAAGCTTTTTGTTCCGAAATTTCCTGGTGTATGATGGTTTGGGATTTCATAGTTTTATCGAAGATTTCCTGGAAAGGGGGCCCAGGGTTGCTTTCTACATCACCGCATCAGAGTAGTTTGCACGCATTTAGGCATTCATATGTCCTCCGTTTGAAATCAGATGCTTTGGTGACGTAGAGCGGATTATTGCTTTGTACACAAGATCGTTAGTGCGTGATCAAAGCTCCGTGCTTGTTGCTTTGTAATGTGAAAACCTGGTCAAGACTGATTTGATAAAACGCTACACAATGGCCCAGCAAGCACCCGTATGGCAGCTGCATGACAAACAGTTCTTGGAAACATGTGTTCTTCATACTGCGGATAGCCGCAAGCATCGCTGGCCAATTCTTCGTGACAACTGTTCAAGCTTCCTTCGCGGAAACTGCACCCTCACTGGCCCTCAATTGAGTTCTTCCTATCAACCGATAGATGGCAATGCATCCACAGCTCCATCTCCCATCGATCTCGCCTGTCTCAACGGCGCATGGCACAACACTGGAACGTCATAACATAACAGTGACGCACCGGCCAATCCTCTTCAGTGGGTCTGGCAGTGGCATGGCAAACGGTTCTTGGAAATACGTATGCTTCATTTGGCAGGTAAGCCACAATTACGCTTTGAAATGTTATGGAACAATAATGGTTTCTTATTGCTGCTGCCAGGCCCTCATCACTTCGTGTGTATTTTTTCTTGTATACTGAATTCCTTAAGAATTTTGTTGCAACTGTCCAGCAATGTCGAAAATATCCAGGCCCAAAGTCAGAGAAAATCCTAACAGAACTGTCAGCCGGGCAAGCACGAAACAGCGCAGAGATTACCGCGCTCCACTCTAGAATGACTTCTTTTGAACAGCGTGTTACACACATAGAGGTGTTGGCTTCAACTGCAGACGACACTGTTCAGCGCGTTCATGATCTTGAGAAAACTGTTAACCTTAAAGATTTCATCACCAAACTTGACCACAGAAACGATGAGCTGGAAAACCGATCCCGTAGGAATAATTTCATCATTTGCGGCTTGAAGGAGCCCCCAACAGAAACGTCTGAGGAACTATTAGCTTCTGTACCAGAGTTGCTGTCTACCAAACTTGGAATACAATGTGAAGGTATTGAACGCTATCACAGGCTTGGCACTCAAATTATTAAAAAGACGAAACCTGTAATTTTTAAACTGCTAGACTTTAGAACATGGCTTTCCATCCTTAAAAACGCCAGAAAAATAAAAGGATCTGATACGTGCATTAGTGAATACTTTTCTGCGCGTCTGCGGCAATTTTGAAAGGCTCTCTGGGACAATTCGGTTGACACCCACATAGAAGCAGAAAAGTAGATATTGCAGTACCATTCCCTGATAGTCGAAAGTGTTCGTTACACTTGGGATGATGTTTGCAAAAGGCTTGTTAAGGCTCCACGTGCTGCAATGCCTACGAACACAGAGTGACTCGTTATTGAGCAGAAACTAACTCTTTTAAATATAAATGCTCGAAGCTTGCTTAATAAGCTTGAAGATCTCAATTTGCTTGTAGAGTGGTACAGTCCGTCAATTATTTGCGTGACAGAAACATGGTTCGACAACTCTGTATCAGTTTCTGTTACGCGGTTATCAGGAACGACAGGCAGTTTGCTAAAGAAGGGGGTGTAGCTCTGTTTCTTAGAAAAAGGCATTGAAATTTTTGTATTGCCCGAACTTCCGAATACTGAGTCTGTTTGGTGCCGGACAAACATCTCCGGTTTCGTGACAGCTGTGTGTGCGGTATACCGCCCGCCCGTTTCTGAAAACATCTTCTTGCACATTACAGAGTTCATAGCGGAACACAGGCTCCACAAATATAAAATGATCATCACAGGTGATTTTAATACTCCTTGTATTGATTGGAACTTGTTAATTTCAACAGGCCGTTACAATGCTGTTGGTGAATGCCTAATTAATATGGCTATATCATTTGATTTAACACAAGTGGTTGAATGTCCAAGCGTCAGCTCTGTTCTTGACCTTGTTTTTGCTAATGAACAGCTGTTACAGTGCGGTTTTCAGTGTGACGTAGTCAATGGACTGTAAGATCACAAGGGTGTTTTCATGAAATTTAACGTGGTTTTTGAGCCTCCCGAGCCGACATTCAATATGGTTACAGATTTTACCTATGTTAACGACCATGCTATTGTTTAACTGCTAGACTCATCTTTCAGAGATTTCGTGTTTGGGAGCGAAACGTGCAGTGTTGATGCTTTTGTTAGAGCAGTTTCACAGTTTAGTAGAAAGCTGTGTGCTTCATTTCGTCCCCACAAAATGTGTGAAACATAGCCCGAAGCATCCATGGTACACAAGACACATAATGCATCTCATAAGAAGCATCAATCGTATGCGCAAGCGCAGCCGGTCACAAAACGAAAACCGCGACTCACTATTTCTTTTACTCAAGTCTGAGCTAAAAACAATAGTGACAGAAGCTAAACACTTTCACTTCAACCCAACACTGTCAACCTTTATGAGAGATAACCCACCAAAATTTTTGAAAGGAATACTACTCTCTTCCCATGACTCTGTATCCTTCATTATCAACCATCAGCCTTGCTCTGATCCCGTAGCCATTTCTGAATCCTTTATTAGCTACTTTCATTCTGTCTTTCATCTAGATGATGGTACCAATCCTCCTTTCACTCATAGCTCGGAACACCAGTTACCCAACCTCGAAGTAAGTTAAGCTTGGGTTCACAATCTGTTATTAAAAATTGGCAACAACTGAAAGTGCGGGACCACACGCCATACCTAACATGTTCTTAAAGAGGGGCTCGGAATGTAGTGGCCGTTATCTTAGTCATTTTCAATAAATCGCTGGATGCATCATCCGTTCCCCAGGCTTGGAAAATTGACAATGTGATCCCTGTGTTTAAATATGGCGATAAACAACAAATTAGTAATTACCAACCGATATCCCTAATTTGCACTTGCTGTATGCTTGTTGAGCGCATTATTCCAAAGAACATTGTTCAGTATTTAACTTGTCGTAATCTACTGTCACACTGTCAGCACGGTTTTCGATCTGGTTTTTCCACTGTCACTCAGCTCTTTGAATTTACTCACGACATAGCTTCCGCATTAAATAACCGCGATCGAATCGATGCAATATTTATTTTATTTTATTTCTTTTTATTTTCAAATACTGTTGGCCGTCTTGGCCGTAACAGGGTGGGTACAGCTGGTTTGCACATAGCGTAAAAATTGTAAACACTTTACAAACGTAAATGGGGCATGAAGCAATGAATGTTGGAAATACAATGCGAAACAAATTATAAAATACAAATGCAATAGTTTGGCTACGAAAGACATGTTTCTAACAATGTGACAGTGATAATGAAAGCAGGTTAAAAGAAAAACTATTGTATGTATGTCTAGAATGGTGTGACAATGTTTGCACGGCACCACTAAGATTCAATTTCATAAAAGGTTTTTTAACGCGTTCCTCAAAGATTTTAATGCTACTCGACTGTAAAACAGACGCCGGCAGACTGTTCCATTCCTTAATCATTCGCGGAAAAAATGAATAAGCGTACATGTCCAGATATGCTTTTGGAATTGAGAACATGCAATGATTGCTTGATCTGACTTTTCTAGCCTGCCTGGGAGCAAGATAGGGCGTGGTTTCAGTTAGAATATATCAAATATTATTACCAAATAGATTATTCGAAAGCATTTGGCATGGTCTGCCATAATAAGCTGCTTCATATAATACGTATCATACTTAACGGATATTAGTTACTCGACAGGATAACTGAGTACATATACTTAAGATCCCAGTTCGTCACTTTCAACCATGCACAGTCATCGTCAGGCACTGTAACTTCAGGTGCCCCAACGATCGGTGCTTGGGCCTCTATTATTTATAATTTTTATTAATGATGTAGCAAATCTTATTAATGACACCGCAGGGAAGTTACGCCTATATGCCTATGACAGCGTGCTTTATCGTAAACTTGCAAATGCCCATGATCAACTGGAGCTAAACAAAGTGATTCCACTGTTCTGTGAATGGAGTAACGCATGGCAAATGAAAATTAATTTCACTAAGACAGTCGCAATGACCTTTGGTATCAAAAAGAATCCGCTGCATTTCTCTTACAGTAATAACGGTAACTACTTGACCCATGTCATCGTGTTCGGATACCTGGGTTTTATTTTTTCATATACCTTAAAATGGAATGTTCTTATTAATAACATTTCTGGTAATGCACTTCGCAAACCCGACTATCTCAAACGAACCTTAAAAAATGCCACGAAGGAATGTAAATTAACTGCTTACAAATCACTGGTTCGACCGATCCTGGAGTACACCTCAATTCTTTGGTCTCCTCATAACGCGTGGGACATTCTCCATTTAGAATTAATTAAAAAAAGCAATGCGATTCATCTTTGGCCGATACGATCGTAACATTTTACTTCCTTCACATATGCACACTTTATCTTTGCAAACATTAGAACATAGGCGCACACGTGAACCTATCATCAAGCCGGACAAGATCGTTCGCACGTCATCTGGAATGCAGGCACCCTTCTCATTTGTGCCCTCAAGCGCACGTGCAACCCGACGGCACCATCCATTAAACATTGTTCCTTTCAAATCACATACAGACTGGTTTAAGTTTTCTTTTTTCCGGCTAACTGTTTAAATTAGGAATCGATTGGACGGCTCACTTCGCGCATTGCCAACTGCAGAACTCGTTCTTGAGTTGCCTAGAAATTTGACCTGTTGATCTGTTTTTAATACTTCTGTAATATCTTTCTCTATGCTGCCCATGTTATTTGTTTTTACTAATGTATGTACCCACTCCTGCTATGTTCCCCCCGAGACCGCAGTAAATATAAATAAAAAAGGCACGCCCTTAGTTTTCCCCTGGCTTTCGTGTTCTATATCCGCGTCCGAAATTTAACACCCAAGAAATAAATTTGACAAAGGCTTTGGCGAAGGCAAGTTCTTTTGCTGGAAAAGTGCCAGAGTACGCAGCTTGACCACTTTTGTCTCCGACCTTAGACATATTACACACAGTGTCAATGGTCTGCTCCGCTGAGGGCGGCGTATCCCAGCCATCTGCACACAGGCGCTCAATTCATACAGCACCGGGTGACAGCGCGTCGCTGGCATCTGTAGGCGAAGCGCTTAGTAAATGAGCCAAATTAGCGCAGTTCACGAAGCCAACTGTTCGCGCGATAAGTGAACGGGCGTAGCGTAAGCAACGCTCGGCTAAAGATGTCAAATCTTTTTTTTTCGGCCTCTTTACAACGTTGAACCGTTTTGAACCATTCATCCGTTTTATGAACGTTAGTCGGCCTAGCTTATTTTCTGGTCACGCGGAGATTCATCGCACCGCCACCATATAAGAAAAGAGACCATGCACTTCAGTTCTCCACATTTCGGTGAAAAGACTAATTTAAAACATTGGAGAAGGGCTCGCAGACACTCACTTGGACGCGAACGAAAAGCCCAACTTTGTGTGCTTGTACACGGAAGCCAGCCGGATGAACTGCTGGGCTCCGGCGTCCCACATGTGGACGCCATCTATGAGGGCGTTCTTGTTGTCCTTGTAGAGCGAGTCGTAGAACAAGTAGTCGCACGCGTTGTCTGGAGGTAGGTACGTCGTGTTTCCTCGCCACGCTTCGCTGATGGTGCATACGTAGCTATATGGTGCCATGGGTGTTGCCACTTCAGGTTTAGGCGCTGCGAGGAAAACCAGTCAGTCGACCACGGATGCGAAAGCAAAGAACACTGCCCATCTGTAGCTGAGACGCACGTGGAACAAATAATGATTTGTGTAATGCAAATTGAGATTCTTCAGTGAACGCCAGAAGCTTTTTTAAGTGTCTGGTCGCACGCGCGCGCGCTAGGCGATCGTTCTCCACCTGCGCTAACCTCGCTCTTTGATAGTAGTCAATACTTGTATACTAAATAAGTCGGTATAAACACCCCTGTAAAGCTTGCAAAATAAAAATGGTCGACCAAATGTTGACGCTAAAGAATGCAAGGTCGAGTACATGATTGTTCAAATTTCTCTGCGGATAAACGTTAAACGCTTTTCTGTATTGTGCCACTTTTTCATTCTCATGAATGAAGCCTTTGCACGCGACATTGTAGGCGAATCCTATCGTACTTCACGCGCAAATACGTCCAACCATATTGCGTCTGCTTCGGCGCAATGCAAGATAAGAGGCGCACGTTGTATTCCTGTTTTTTTTTTGTTGAATATATCCTTGGTTGTTGACAATTACTACGTTATGTCAGCATGGAGGAAGATCATTTGATATTATTGTCACCTTGACACGGCAGCTATCAGTCACGTAATTCTAAGTAACATCTTTTTTGAACTGCTTACAAGATATTGAGACCGCAGAGAAGCAAAACCCGTAATATTTGAGCTAACAAGGCTTTGTCTTGAAAATAAAAGTGACATCATGTTGTTCTCTTACACATGTGAACGAATATAACGCTAAATGTTTCTGTTGATATGCGGACTTCCATTTGACGTTATCCGTCAGTTTAATTTAGGCTTTTACTTTAAAACAGTCACAATAACAATTTTCTTATGCAACTTTTAAGAGTGGTATGCTGCTGTTGGCAGCGTCGACAACACCACTGTATGAACTAGATAAATTTGTGGTGTAGAGCTACACAGGAAGCGTTCTTTTGTTTAAATAACAAAATTCTTTGCAGCGATGCGTACTTTTATGTGCTGTAGTGGCGGTTACTCTGAGGGGACAGACACTGCTGTCAAGTACTCATTCTATTTTGACGCTGCATCATCTTCAGATTGTTGCTGTTGCATTTGTGTTAATCATGGTGGCAGTCGTGATAGTTGACGTAGTGGCGGGGTTGGTATTGCTGTCTTCAGTCGCCGCGGTAGACAAGTGCCTCTGGTTCAGTGCTACCGGCATCTGGCATCATGCCGAGGTGGGAAGGCTTCTTAGTCCAGGAATCATCTGGCATATATTGCGCTCTTGACTTTGGCGACTAGTTATTATTTATTTTCCGGGTCTTCGAGGGCGAGCTTGGACTCCCACATTTCGGCTAGGTGGTCTTCGTTTGCTTCTCGTTGTGATTCTTCGCTTGCTTGTGGTCTTCGTTATGGTTCGCGTCCACTTGGGGTTTACTTTCGCTGTCTTTGTGCCATGGGCATTCGAGGAGCAAGTGCGCTAGGGTGTCGGGTACGTTGCACAGTAGGCAGAGGTAGCCGTGGAGTGTCGGGTAGAGGCGGTGCATTATCGTCGCCTGAGTGTACACGTTGCTTTGTACGCGTCTGATGATCACGCTTTCTTCTTTGTCTCTCCCTCCCCGCCACTCCGTACAGGCTGGACACAGCCGCGTCGTCTGATACTAGGTCCGCCATTACATATCTCACTCGTATAGCATGAGTAATTTGCAACAAAATGCACTTCGCGCAAAAAAATAACTGGTCATAATATGCATGTCTGTGCTTACAGACTGTTTGCAGGCTCAAACTAAATTAATTAAGAGTTTCCATGCTGTCTTCTCTCACCACAACTTCTCCTTTGTGACCGTGCGGCCTGTCAGCTGCTCGGTATAGTTTTTCACATAGTGTGCTTGGAACCCATCTCACACGGTTATAGACCTGTTTAATTTCGCCAGTTAGGCCGCGTAACCTGGTAGCTCTGTCGAATCGTTCAGAACATCCTTTTTCTCTTTAAGCTGACCGAGTGGGTGCAACTACTTTCGCGCAAATCAATCTTCCATTTGTTTTGGACGACCATTGGGAGGAAAGAAAGCTCATAGAAAGGGAAATAGAGTGATAACGATGTTTCGACTGTCATACACCCCCTGAAATTTCGAACTTTCTTTATATATAAAAATGCCCGATGAAATCAGCAATGAAGTATCATTGGCGCATTCAACCTCATTGAAGCTGTGCCTTGTATTGCCTCGACAACCATTATTATCACTGAGACTAGCCCCCTTGCAGAAAATAGAACATTAATTAGCTAAATCCCAATGCTTCTTTTATTTGTGTATATGGTATTTATTATGAATAAGGGCAAACTCTGACCACAATGTCATATAATAAAATAATGAAATCTTCTGAAATAAAAATAAAACGCAATATAAAATAATAGTCCAGTTTTTTTTCTGTCACTGGAGGACCACAGCACATGCTTTGTTTCCATGTTAGTTGACGCAGCTCAAACCAATGTGGCTCAAATATATGCGAAGCCTCAATCTTGCATAAGTCGAGACAACAAGCTTCTCTAGAGACTCGCGGTGCTCGCGGCAGGCCTTAACGCAAGGGTTCACCATTTTCCTCGAATACTCAGTCACAGCCTTCAAAGAAGACCTCAAGTGAAGCAAGCTCTCAGTCCAACTCATGCTGCTTCTGAAATGCTCTTCGCATGATTTCAGCTCCAGGAAAAGTTTCACTTGAATATGTAAGGTTGCCACCTTGACGACTGTATTCTTTTAGAAGTGTCAGTTGCGCGTGCTCGCTGTCACCTGAGCCTAACAAGACCGTGTCGCACTGCTCACATCCTGCAACAGCTGTCAGCATCCCTCTTAAACAAAACCACCGAGTAGAATAGGATGTCGCATTCATTTGTTTCAAGTTTTTGATTAATAAATTTTCAGAGCCGTCGCTGACATCGGCCTCCACTGCTCCGTGCCCATGTTGGCTATTTGGCACTATGTCGGTGAAGTCCTGCCTAATCTTTACGGCTCACGTTGCACTGGATCAGTACGGCTTCCTCTTGGGCTCTGTCGAAAAACGCCAATGTTTCCAACTATTTCTGGAATTGTTCACATGGGCACGCAGCCGCTAGTCGTTTCACTGAGAAAAGGAGATACCAAGTAGCTGCAGGTGCTTTCTTTGACCTGTCGCCTTGCGAAGTGAAATCCGCAATGGCGGCGGCCATCGGGAAAAACCGGTCGAGGTGGCGAGTACTCCTTCACTGAATATCCCCTACCCTGCACGGAGTGCTGCCGAGTGACGGACCATTCAGGAACCCTACGCATCCCTAGTATGCATATTAACCTGCCCCTCGCCGGGGCTCCGCTTTCCAGCACTCTACTTTATCACTATCAATATATATCTTCTTTAGTGCCCACCATAAGAGTTGATGCAGCTATCACAAGCAATGCAATGCATATTTTGAGGTGTGCAGAAAGGCGCGTTCGTAAAGTTCACCTGTTACAACACGCCCGCTATAAAGGTTGTATTATATTCCTTGTCAACGCGTAACTGAACTTGATAACGCTTGTACTTTCGTCGTTTCTCAACCTTTTCGGTCAAACATAGTGAGTCACGGCTACCAGGTACTTGTTTACTTTAGTTGTTTTCGCGAGACTACGCTGGCAGACGCCCTTGGCGTCCGAAGATGGGACCACCAGTTTACACGAAGAGATTTCGTTGGCCTCAAAAGAAAGTACGCTCTGCGCAGGACTAATATTTCGACACCTGTATGGCCGGATTTTTACTGCCTCGCTTTCCGCGCTGAGAGCTCAGGACGCCAATCATGCCGAAGGGCTCGGAATTTGAATATACTGCTTTAAAGGCAGAAAACCAAAACAAGTTTCACATCTTCGAGAATGAAATGGCGTCACTTCCGGTTTCGATGGATATGGCGCCACATTATTTCTTATTCCGGTCGAAGTGCTCCCTCCTCACACAGCGCTAAGCCTGATGAACAAAGGGCCCCCATAACGTAGAACTATTCCAATATGTTTGTATTCCAATCTCCTGGCGTCAGATATGCATAACCGCCGACGCAAGCATCGGGTGATTACCCGCTGGGTTGTCTGAAAAGAGCAATCAAACGCCCGCCTTGTTCATAGGAGGTCACTTGTTTTCTTGAAAAACGAATAACATTGCCTACATTCAGCGGCTTGTCTTATCTAATGGGCTGACAAGAGTCGAAGTGCATGCTCAAGACGAGAGGGATTCGATGGGGAGGAGCCAGTGCACTGAAAATTGATAGCCGGATGAAATAGGTGTTGCCGGCGTCTGCGAATGGCCCGTTTTCCCTTACTAAGCTTGAGGTGGCTGGTGGAAAATCGCGACGGCATGCAACGGAAGCTCAAGAATGACGCTTAAGCGGATCCGCAGCAAAGAAGAGTTGGCAGAATGAGGTCGTAAACGTGCCGAAAGTGCTCGAAAACGTTACACGGTCATGGACGAAGCTTTATTATACTCAAAATAAACCGATACTCTCCGGCAGGTGCGAGTAGCCAGTGCGTGAGTGATCGGCGGCAGCCATGTTTTATTCCTTTCGGAACGCGGCAGCCTGCGGCTGTTCATAAGAAAATTTAGCTTTGTTCGACATAATAATGCATCTTTAACGCGTAGACGTCACTGACGCGGTGAGATTTTGCGATTTTGTCACGTCGCGTGACAAGCAGGTGAAATCAATGCCGTCCGAAAACTTTTAACCAATAGCCGAGGGCTTACGGCGAAACGGCATCGAATCAGAAATAACTATCTTTCTTTTGTTCGGCCAAATGATGCATAATACGTGTGTACAAGTCATATCAGATGGGGAGCTATCGTGGTTTTCGTGACGTCGCGTGACAGACAGGTGAAGTGGGGGTGGTCCGAAAAAGTTTTTGGCCAATCGCGAAGAGATGATCGCAGAATTGGAATAGAAAAGCTTGGAATAGTTTTACGTTGTAGCGCCCCAGCGATGAACCGCCATGTTTTGAACATACGGGCTTCTATGGAAGCTTTGCTACATTTATTTACCTTGAGCTCGCTTTGGCGCACAGCGTTCGCCGCAGGAGTTTCCCTGTAAGGATTACTCTTTCATAACTGTATTTTTCGGGAAGCGGCAACTGTATGAACTGTGTATACACAGCGGCGGCCGTCGCGGCTCTGCCATTTGGTGCGGTGATCGGTGCGATGTCTCAATATACCGCGAAATGCAAACACGTAAAAGGCTGCGCTGCACTTTCGCAATAAGGAGTATATTGTCGACATTCATGTGGCTTTGAGGCAAAAGCTAGAGCCGTTATCCGGGCACTCAAACGAGAACATTCGAGCAAGTTGCGAGTACAGAACCGGGTGGCTCGGTTGACCAGCGAAAACTTAGTAAACACGTTCTCTGGCACCGTGCCATTTGCGCTGGACATCAATACGTACACTAGTTACTGCCCAAACAAGTTATAAAAACTATTCCTTCCTTGTTCTTCTTAGTGCTTGTTCACAATATCACTGAACCTATATCTTCTACTAGGCTGAAGTTTCATTTGTCATTTTCAATGGCGACGTTCAAAATGCAGATACAGGGCACCATACATTTCATTGTCGTTATGGTCACTGAGGTCTGGTTGCCTGTTCAACGCCAGCGGTCCGTGAGTTCCTCGTTTCCAGAGATGACGCCACACGGCTTGAACAAGCCGGCAGCTTCCGGTGCGCCCTGGATGGCTGTTTGGCCGCGAAAGGATACTTGCAATGAGGTTCAGTGAAAAACAGGTTCGTGTGCTGCGCTGTGTTATTGCGAACACGTATTATACCGATTGTCACATTGTGGCTTGTATATTTTCCAACCAATCTGCTTTGCCGGTTGTTGTTTCATGCTTAAATCTACTGTCGATTACGGAATAACCATAATTTGTTTGATGCAGCTTGTCTGAGATTGCTTTTTGTTACTTGCAATATTGAAGCAGTTTGTCGGTGAGCTCTTGCTGTCTCTGTTGACTTTGCAGTAGCTTGTATAAAAGGTTCAGCTGGCTTTGCAATCGCCTGTGCTGGTCCTGCAATTTGCTTTGCTGGTTCTAACGTCTATTTTCGAAGACCCGCATGGCTAAGGTTTCGGCCGACGAGAAATCTAAGCTGGCCGTACCACTCAAGCCACTCGAGTCGCTTGCCACGTCAGCCAAGCTCGCGCGTGTGACCGAGCCGGAGCACGAGCGAGATACCGAGCGAGGCAGTCCCCAGTATTGATTTAGATCTGCGGCGTCTGGGGAGATGTCAGCAATGCTGCTGCTCGAGCTAGTCACCAAGGTACCCAGCTGCTCCGGGAACTCTTCACTGCTGGAGCTCCAGCCGTTGTTCCGTTCACGGAGGCAGTTGAGGCGCTGTTGCTGTATGTTGCAGGATGGTGGGTTCGGTTTCACTCTCACCTTGCACTCAGCACTTGCAGGTTCGTTCCCTTCTGCGCATATATCCTTGTAGGCGCGTTTGCAATCGTGGTCTTGTGGTTGTGTGGTCTTGCCGCATTTGTAGAAGAAATCCTCTATTGGTGTAGGACAGACGTCGCACGACGTCGTTTCTCCCGATTGCATTCCGGGGGCTGGTTTGGCATTAGGCCTAAACTAGAGGGCGTTCGTTCCTCGGGAATAGCGTTCGATATCTTGAAATGGGGGACACATTTCCAGACGTGGCTAGTGTCCGCCGATTTCTCTCGTACTGCCGGCTGTACCGGTGTAAATTGGCTTGTTTACACCGGTACTGGGCTTGTTTACACCGGGCTTGTTTGTACCGCTTACTGGGCTTCTTCCAGGATGAGAAGCACGAAAAGTGGCAGGCCATGTTCGTCGGCGCCCTACGGCCCCTGGCGGCGAGTCCGGTGATACCAAGACGCAGAAGAAAAAAACGCTCCTGTACACAGATACAGCCAGGGCTGGACAAAGATACTTTGCAATTGCATTATAAAACAGTGCAACATATTCGGCCACGCCCATTTGAGATGCAGATGCGAGATACCACCTTAATAATTGTGTCCGATACGATACTTCCCATGTGTATATTAACATGCTTCGACACATTGGCGAATTTCTTATTGTACATATTATAATCTAGTAGCAAACGTGCATGCAGAAAAAAATGTTTCCTTGGAAATTTCTTAACTCCAGCCAACCTTCTTTGGTCGGAGTAAGGAATGATAGGTCTGTTAGTATCTCACAATTATTCTCTTTCTTGCTCAAGGTATTAATGTTTTCATTCCAAAAGCAATGTATGAAAGCTATTAGACGCACGGCTACCCCATGCTCGCATTCTTCCGACTTGGTAAGAAAGCACCATGCAAAAGATACTTCAGCAATGACACTTCAGCGCCATCAGAATTTGCGCGCTAGACGCCGCACGCATTGGCTCACGCAGCACAGCACGGCGACTACGAGGAAATATCATGGCACCAACACAACTACAAAAAAAAAGAAATCAAGAAAACAAAATTTCGCTGCACGCAGAAGTTCGCATGCTTGTTTTTGTCGAGATGGCGCATCCGCCACCACGTGGCTCTACTCCACTTACAAGGACGGGCAGACCTTATCACCTGCCCTGGCCGGAGGGCTCTGACAGAACGACAGAAGCACATTAGTTTTGTTCAGGTGGCTTAGCGGCACCAGTATTAGCTTGAGAGGTGCATACAGCCAACGTGTATTGTTCCGCACAATGGTGCTGCGATTACCAGCATCTTGTATCTTAAGATACACCATACAACATTTCATGTAATGGAAGTACAGGTACTGATACACGTGTTGCCAGACGTATCATAATACAGATGCAATACATAAAGAGTGTCTAGAATGGCATTTAAAGTGCATGTATCTTCGATACTGACCCGCATAGATATAGCTTCACGGTATCGGAACCGAGGTTGTCGAAATTATCCGGAACTTCCTACTTCGGCGTGCTTCATAGTGAGATTGCACTTTTTGCGCGTAGAACCCCAGAATGTATCAGTTTAATAATTCTTACCACTTGTGTTCGCAGGTGGTGCCGTAGTCGTTATCGTAGGGGTCGCTTGCGACCTCGCAGATGCAGCCGAGCCCGCACTGGTAGGCTGGCCACTGCTGGTTGTATCTGTTCCGCTGGATATAACGGGGGGGTTAGTTGGCCCGACAGGTCCCGGTCCTTGACCGCCACCGCCACCGCTTCCTTGGTCCGGGGCGTCATCGACCACATCGCTGTCGCCACTCCCACCTGACAAAAAAGAATGAACAGCATGTGCGTAAGCATTGACGTATAGTCAAAACCAATATAGCCATAACAATTTCCTCGCAACATTGCGTGCCAGTTGGCGGGGAGTTAGTATGGACATATTTTGCGTGTGTAACAATGCGCAAGGCATTCGCGTTTCGTTAGGTTCTACCAAATAATGTCAGAAGTTTAAAGCAGTACCTTAGGATAGATCGTTGCATTTCATTGCGTTTACACACCTGGCCTTGGTACATTACTTTGTTTGAAAGCAAAGTCAGGAATTCCAATCCTTCAATTAGAGAATCTAGGGCTGGTTTGTAAACTGAACCGCTAAACATTGATTAAAGGGGCAAATGGAAATATTAAAGAATAGCAACAATTGTTAAACTACGAGCCATTGCGCATGACCCCGGGCTAGTGGTAATGCATCTTCCAATGGAAACCGCTCTAGAAACAAGGAAGGAGTGAGACAGTCACCAGCGCTCACGTAGTGATTGTCTCGGTTCTCGTTTGTCGCGATGTTTGTGCGAATAGGTTATAATATCTGTTAATTTTATGCAGGTTTTAAAAGAAGCTTTAAATCTTAACTATGGTTAACTATTATTCCTAACTATTGATTTTCTTCAGTAAAGGTCTGTAGAAAGTTTGGGCTTTATTTGTTATTATATTATAGGACAGACGTTGGTCCAAGTGGTTAGGCTATGCAGTGCTACTGGCCTTAGACGAAGGTCAATAAATTGATATATCTTAAGACATGTTAAGCGAAGCCAGGCCTTCACCCAAATTTAGAGAAAATATGCGCTAGAAAATGGGGGAAAGAAAAACTCAGCAGATGGAAGTCAGTACTGCCATTACGCTGCGAAGACCAATACTTCGAACTTATCACGCAACCGCCGCGTTATGTTCGCAGTGGCATGCGAATTATGACTTCTGATCGTAGTGCAGCGTACTGAACGCATCTCCCCATGTATACGACAAGGTGTGGAAGCCTTCGATTCAGCATTAGATCACTACCACCCCGTCGATTTATGCGCCCTTTGAATGAAATAATAATTCTAACCGGCCAAGCAGGTCTGTGGTGCAACACCAAACAAAGCCGCACAGGCAAATTTCGGCATACGCGGACACATGAGCCTTGTTCTGAGCACGACAAGGAGGTCGTGGCTCTTTGCCCGGAACCGCCCTCCCCTTATACAGAATCCCATCGTAGAGTCGCCGTAGCTACGTGTTTGGGTGCATTTAGGCATGGGGGAAAGAAAAGGGAAACTGTCCCATATGCACCTGCTCCGTCGTAAAAGACGTGCAAGCGTACAAGCGTGCCCTTTCTACGTCAGTGCCTCATGACAAGGAAAAGCTATATAATGTGCATATTTTGTATTGGTGCTGTAAGTGACCCATTTTTGAGGACTCCTATATTCATAATTGGTGGACCGGCACTCGTCTTTCACACAATTCAAATGAGGTTTCGTATCAATCTTGGTACTTTGTTTTTGTACAAATTTGTTTTGCAGATAGAGCGAAGTATAAACGTGCTGAAGTCTTCTGTGAATATCATTTCAAGCAGCAGGTGGGTTGCTGGTACCAATGAGTCTGGTTAGTACAACCTGCACTGCTACATCTCCGCTCAAGTGCAGCGACTCCTTTATTTAAATAATTTAAAATGAATTCATCCGAGTTAGGGGGAGAATCGCCTTTGGAGTTAGGCAGCACTGGGGCTACGGAATCTCAAATGCTCGAGAGTGCAAGAGTAATTGTGCTACTTTTTAATGCGACCATTAAGTAGGCGCGCTAAGTGCAGCGTGGTTTGGGGTGCGAAAGAGAGGTTAATCGTCGTGTCGAAACACGTCGTGCCTAGAACTGAGGTGAAACAGCGCGAAAAACACGAGGACACAAGGAAACAAATACCACAGACAAGCGCTGTTTTGTTTCCTTGTGTCCTCGTCTTTTTCGCGCTGTTTCACCTCAGTTCTAAGTATGAACCAACTAGCCCTCATCAAGATCTTACTAACGTCGTGCCGGTCTTGCGGTACCACATACCACTTACTCGAAATCACGCAAGATGGACGTGCTGGTGAAAGCTCCAGTGTACAGTAGCTGAGTACAGTCAGCATTCGACAGGACAAGCGCGAACATGATTTCCTCAAGCGTTTCCGCTAAGAACGATCAATAAATGATGTCAATTCGGCAGCTGACGTGGAGACCGTCATTATTATGACATTTTAACACCCCACTGGTCTAATCGACGGAGTTTTTATTAAGTTGTGTGTGATTTCACGCGACCACCACATCCACTTCCGGTGACTTGAAGAATCTCCTGTCTTTTTTTTTTGACCCGAGATGCCAGGATGTCTGGGAGGTGCAAAAAAAATAACTCGCATAAAAAGTGGAGTAGCAAATTCTTCGCTGCAGTTTAGTGAAGTTCAGGCTTCGTGCCAAATTATGAAATGTGGACCTAAAAGCAAGAACATTTGGCATAAGTGTTTCGTATCATGCTCTTTTAAATACTATTTAGTTATCACCCTCTCCGGATAGTGTCCAATAAGTGTCCAATATAAGCGACAGTGGGGGTCCAGTTTCATGCGAGCTCATGATATGAGCCAGGAAAATCGAAAGTAACATAGAAGATGTCTCTTTAAGCACTTGTGAAAGCGGCTCCTCAAATAACTACGATGATTTCTGCTCAGGTTGCAGTTTCTTTCTCAATGTAGCTATTGCGTCATGGCTCTCTACTGCGCCCAAGTGGTCCTCTTCTTAGGTGCATGTGCCTTCGGCAGAGTGCAGTAGCTGCCGGCGTGAAAAAAGTCGAATGCTTTCAATGTATCTTGTGCAATTAGCTCTCAATGCCGCGGCAACGCAGTGAGTAATACAAGGTGACACAGTTTGCGTTCTCAATAAAGCCACTGCAAGCTGTGGAAAGATTATCGAAATGCCCTTTAATGCCATACTTGTTGAACGACTGCAGCTCCAAACTTTCCTCTGCTAACTTCGTTAGGAGGTTGTATGGCTCACAGAAAGAAATCTGCATGCTAAGATTGTAGACGCTGAAATAGTTCAGCTACCATGCGAATGTTGGGCGCGCATTTGTACAATTTGCCAAGGTTTCGATGAGGAAGTAAACTGCATCGTCTTGTATCGATAACAGCGTTTCATCTATGTTGCGTGCGGGAAAGAAAATGTGCATTTTGTCATATTGTCTCTTTCTTCAACGCTTTTGTAAAAATTGAAATTTTATACGTGACATACACTGCGCACACACACGCACAAAAAACAATTCCGACACCCTACCGCTGCTAAATATGGACACTCCGCCGCCAAAATCACTCCCTGTACTTGCATTTGATGATTGATGGATTAATGGATTTTAATGGCATAAAGGCCAGCTCAGGCCAAAGAGCGCCAAACATATGATGGCATTTCTCGCTTTCTACGTTTTTGTGCTGTGTATGGTTAATTATTGTGCGCGAATGGATATTTAATGCAAAAAGATACATGAAAAATTACGTTATCGCAATGCCAAAAGTCTGCGATGAAGATGAAGGTCAATGAAGCTTATCTCAGCCTCCTCAACGTCGCCATATGAGAGAGGAACGAATTTCAGGCAAAATCTATGAACTGCTTGAAATTTTCACTTTAGTTGCCGTGTCAATACGGCTCATCAGTCCTATCATTCCCACCACAAAGTGAATGGATCACATAACGACTAGACCCAGATTTTTCTTTGGTGTTCTTTGTAGGACATTTCTTAACTCCGTCATTAAATTTCTTAACTCCGACCAACCATCTTTGGTCGGAGTAAGGAATGATAGGTCTGTTAGTATCTCACAATTTTTGTCTCTCTTGCTCAAAGTATTAATATTTTCATTCCAAAACAACGTGTGAAAGCCACTAGACGCAAGGCTACCCCATTCTCGCGTTCCTCAGACTTCGTAACAAAGCATCATGAAAAAGAGACTTCAGACGACACTTCGGCGCCATCAGAATTTGCACGCTAGACGCCGCACGCATTGGCTCACGCAGCACAATGCGGTGACTACGAGCAAGGGTCACGGAACCAACACAATTAACAACAAGAAATCAAGGAAACAAATATTCAGCTGCACGCAGAAGTTTGCATGCTTGTTTTTGTCGAGATGTCCTGACCGCCACCACCCGGCTCTACTCCACCTACAGGGACGCGCAGACCTTATCACCTGCCCTGGCTGGAGGGCACTGACGAAAAGACAGAAGCGCTTTAGTTTTATTCAGGTGGCTTAGCGGCAGCAGTATCAGCTTGAGAGGCGCATACAGCCAACGTTTATAGTTCTGCACACTGGTGCTGCGATAACCAGTATCTTGTATCTTAAGATACTCATTACAACATTTCATGTAACGGAAGTACAGGTACTGATACACGTCTTGCCAGACGTATCATGATACAGATACAATACATAAAGAGTGCCTAGGACGGTATTTAAAGTACATGCATCTTCGATACTGACCCGCACTAGACATAGCTCCACGGTATCGAAACCGAGGTTGTCGAAATTATCCGGAATTTCCTACTTCGTCGTGCTTCATAGTGAGATTGCACTTTTTGCGCGTAGAACCCCAGAATGTATCAGTTTAATAATTCTTACCGCTTGTGCTCGCAGGTGGTGCGGTAGTTGTCCTCGTAGGAGTCGCTTGTGACCTCGGAGATGCAGGCGGGCCCGCACTGGTAGGCTGGCCACTGTTGGTTGTATCTGTTCCGCTGGATATAACGGGGGGGTTAGTTGGCCCGACAGGTCCCGGTCCCTGACTGCCAGCGCCACCACCACCGCCACCGCTTCCTAGGTCCGGGCCTTTATCGACCACATCCCTGTCCCCATTCCCACCTGACGAAAAAGGATGACAGAATGTGCGTAAGCATTGACGTAAAGTCAAAACCAATGTAGCCATATTATTATCCTCGCAACATTGCATGCCAGTTGGCGGGGATTCAAATTGGACATATTTTACGTGTGTAACGATGCACACGGCATTCGCATTTCGTTACGTTCAAACAAATAATGTCAGAAGTTTAAAGCAGTACCTTAGGATAGATCGTGGCACTTCATTGCATTTACAGACTTGGGGCGCTAAAACGTAAAACTATTCCAAACTTTTCTATTCCAATTCTGCTATCAGCCCTGCACGATTGGTCAAAAACTTTTTTCGACCACCCCCACCTTACCTGTCTCTCACGAGACCTCACGAAAACCACGATACTTCCCCATCTGATATGATGTGTACACACTGATTACGCATGATTGACAAAAAAAGGGAAACAGTTATTTCTGATTCGACCCCTTTTCGCCATTAGCCCTCGGCTATTGGTAAAAATTTTCGGGCTGCACCCACTTCACCTGCCTGTCACGCGAAAGACACACACATAAAAAAACAATTCCGACACCTGCTGCCGCTAAATATGGACACTCCGCCGCCGAAATCACTCCCTGTACTTGCATTTGACGATTGATGGATTAATGTGCTTTAATGGCACAAAGGCCAGCTCTGGCCAAAGAGCGCCAAACATATGGTGAAATTTCTCGCTCACTGCTTTTTTAAGCTGTGTATGGTTAAGTATTGTGCACGGATAGATATTTAATGCAAAAAGCTACAGGAAAAATTACATTATCGCAATGCCAAAAGTCTGCGATGAACATGAACGTCAGTGAAACTTACCTCAGCATCCTCGACGTCGCACAATGACAGAGTGATGAATTTCAGGCAAAATCTATGAACTGCTTGAAATGTTCACTTTAGTTGCCGTGCCAATACGGCTCATCAGTCCTATCATTCCCACCACAGGTTGAAGGGATCACAAAGCGACTAGACCCAGATTTCTCTTTGGCGTTCTTTGTTAGACGTGCACTAGCCTTTCTCGCCTAGATCACAGGCTCCTATGTTCTTAAACTACAATACAATTATAATGGGCGTTCCTGCATAATTCTTGCGCATTGTTGCAGTTATAACCCAATGATGTTTAAACATGCTTGATGTTTGAATTCACAGATCTGTTCGAAGCCACTAGGATAAAGATCAGGCACCAACCACACAATAACTACCAGTCCCATTTCCGCTGAATCGCGATGATTTCAGTTTCACATAGACACCTTATGTGTCGTCAGCGCAGGACTTCCTTCGAATAATTTTAGTTCGCAACTATATTGCTGACAACTGCCCCCCCCCCCCCCCCCCCCGTGGCGTTTATGATAGGACATTGATGAGGTGGCCTTTCTCAAAGGAATAAAAAGCCAGTTGCACAAGAGGTGATCAATAACGTGGAGAATAGCGCGTGCTTATGAGCAGCCAACACGAGCCCAGTCAATCCAGTATCCTCTGGGCCAAGGTGTCACAACTACAACACTCGGAGCAGTGCTCCTGTCTTACCTTGCTGCTATCCAAATATACAGGAACGGAGCATAACGACGCATTGCGTTGATTGACAGCCGACGTACTTCAGCGGCTGGCAAGCGAACGTTTTAGGTAGAAATCTTCGTCCCAAATAAAACAAGTAAGGCGGGCCACAATCACACAAAAGAATTCACAGCATAACATGAGCGTTAGTTTACGAAGAGACGAAGACGCTGTTCGAGAGAATGCAGACGCACGTGAGGTTGCTTGAATTTGGAATGTCATACAAGATGGACGCGAATGAGCAGCATTCTAGATAAGAACGAGCTTTCCCCTCTACTCTCATGGAGAAGAATTTTTTATGCTAGATTTGATGGGGCCCAGAATCATGGCAATGTCCCATTTTCTTGACCCGGAACGACATCGTCACAAAGGTAGATATGCAAATTATTGCCAGGTGGCCGAGTCCCCGAGTTTGCAAGCGCGGCGCCGGAAAGAAGCAGGTCGGCTCATCGAAACAAACTAGTTCATCATGGTGGAGCTTGGCGCTGTACACGACTGGCTGAAGGCTTGCAACGATGGATGGCGGGCGCTGAACGAACAGATCGAATGTAACAACGCGGAAGACTATGAAGACAACGTCGTGGCTACTGTGGTTACTGTGTGCGGAACACATGAAACAGACGCAGATGTCAGTGTCAGTGAGCCCAGGTATTGTTCCACGTAATGACGTGGCGGATACAGCTATGACGGCAGGAGGTCGAGTCCTCGAGGATACAGTGACATGATCTCACTGATTATGGACATCGAAGCTTTAAATGCGGCACATAAGCGGAAGCCCCGTCACAATGGCAGCCCTCTGCGACTTGTCGAAGCACATCGTCCTCAAAAACTCTGGTCTTATGAACATCAAACGCTTTTACAGTTTGAACAAACTTCTTACTGAACAGGTGACGCTGGCAGTACTTTTTGAAGCGCGGGGACACATCTGAGCAAGCAACTTCGAAGGAGCTTTTGTAAAATTATAGGAGGATGACATTGTTACTACAGTTTTTTATTGACCGGAAACTTTCACTTTTGAAATAAGAGAGCACTCTTCCTAGCGGAGCTTGGATTAGGCTTCAGAAATAGTTCGCTAAAGGCGACGGACGTCTGCGTCTCATTCTACGAGGTGTGGCGGCTCCATTATAGGGGCCTCGAAAAGGTATTCTTAGACGTGAAATATTGAACTTAAAAGTTAAATAGAGTATTTAGGAAATAATTTGCAGCAAGGACTTCGGTGCGTGCATTAGATGCGGAATTATGAGACAATTTTAGTTGGGTTCACCTTTGATACCCTTCTCCCGTTCCTTGTTCAATGCATTACACCACGAAGGCTACATTGGAGTGGGACGTTCGAGAATATTCTGCCAAGAACGTAACCGGAGAGCGCAGTTCAAATTCTACTTTGGGGTTTCACGTAGACACCACTATTTGCTGTTTTTGGAGCCTACGACGCGCCAAATTAAGCCAAAAGCGTTTGGCGGCCTCAGCTCGCCGAGTCGCAGTGCGCTCCGCCAGCTCGCTCTTCGAGGCACCCCATGGTGACCGTGGTATCTACGCTATACCTAGAACACGCACCTACATGCATGTGTAGTGCGTATGCGCAGCGTTTGTTATGTGCACGACTGGGGTGGAGTGCGTGCTCGGCCTCAAGTGCTTTGTCTGACCGTGCTACGTTGGGCGGACCGGCTTTGTTTTACAGTAGTAGGACGAAGTACTGCACAACTACAGTACTACTACAGCAGTAGTAGTAGTAATAAGTAAAAGTTAGACACAGTGGCTACGACAGCAATGAGCAGTGTGGCCAAAGTTTATTAAGGAGCAAGTTTTAAGCGCCTGATGGGTCTAAGAATTCGCTGTCCGGCGTTATAAAAAATTTACCGTCCAACGTTATTGCCCCAAAATTTAATGGAACCAAAGGTGATGTTGCCATCCGGGACCTTTGGTGGAACTCGAACGCACGACCTTTGGTGGAAGTCGAACCCACGACATTTCGTCTTAAGTAAGGCAGATTTTATTATGATAAAGCTAATTAATGCGCTGGGACCCACGACCTTCGGTGTTAAATAGGACAATAAGGTAAATAAGGCAATGAGGCCACCATAGGCCCACGGCCTTTGGTGGCGTCGAACGCTCGACCTTCGGTGGAACCAAAATTCAAGAGTACCAAACTTAATGGCGTCACCATTGATGGTTGGACCCAGGACAACTGGTGGGAGCGGAAACCACAACCTTTGGTGCTAATTAAGGCGCAGTTACTTCTCTAGTTCCCTAAGACACTGGGACCTACGACCTTTGGTGGGAATCACCAAGCAATAGAAAGTCAGAACGCATTCGTATGAGAATGTCAACTAATTTAATGAATGTCTGGTGAGCACGCAGGCTTTTGTCTTCATCCTCTACAGCGTATGCTAAAGTGACTGTCACATTATTTTTCTCTCTGGGTGGTCGCGACCAAGCGTGAGCAGACAATAATAGGCTTTTCCCGGAATTTTATAACTACGGAATAATGATGAATTCCGGATGTAATTCCTGAAGTACGTTAGCACGGACCTGCGTCCACGTGCGCAGCATTCTTTTTCTACTGTATGTAGACTGTTCGCGGAACACAGTGTATCACACACAGAACACACAGAATGCGAAAATCCACACAGACCGCGAAAATCCAAATATGTTAGAAGCAAATTGCTTCTTCAAGTTCTCGTCCGCCGCACTGACGTAAGCGGGGCTAGTCGGTTTCATTGTCGCTCGGTGAGCGCGAGCCACCGCTCTCGTGCGACCGAACAAGAGCATACGTTCCCTCGCAGGCAATAAGAATGAGTCGAGTCCTTCGCCTTTATTCTAGGACAGCCAATTTCGTTTTGCGATATTATTCGCTGAACGACGCCCATCGCGACCTCTTTGCCACACTGCAACGTAGGAGGCACTCGTTGTACTCTGCCGAAGTCTCGGCATATCATATTGACCGCAAATAAAGACACGCATAGCAGACGAGAACACATAAACGACGCGGGCGGTACGGTAAATTTCAACTGGTTTAATCACGGCAGCCCGTGGACACATATAGACAAATAGAACATGCGCAAAATGCAGCAAACAAGAACACTCATCAGCCTAGCGGGGCAACCAATCATAAAAAAAAAATATTTTTGATTGAAACAACACAATGGAAGTGCAACTAACACAGTCTTGGCGTTTCTTTCTTATGTGATAGGCCTCCATCAGGTCGCGAATCTTTATCTCCTTAAAAAGAGGTGCACAGTGACAGGCATTCCAGTGGGCAGGCAAGTGCACCAATTCATCTTTCGTTAATTTTGTTCGTGTTCCCTGGATCGATCCTTCAGGCACCATCCTGTGTACCCCATGTAGGACTTGCCACACGCCAGGGGGTTTCGTACACATCTCCAACATTGTATTTTGCCAACGTCTTGGTATGGTTCTTGCTAAAGCCATGCCTTCCTTTAGAACTACAGAAGGTGTGGGGGCAGAGTCACGCGAGCATAAAAGGGGCTGAAAAGACAAGGGGGACTCCAAACCTGCCTGCCACCTTCCTTAGGTTCTGAGCGACCCTGTGCATATACGGTGCCACTTCAGGTCTTACGGCCATAGTAGTCGTCCTCACCCTTGCTTTGCTACTAGATTCTTTTAACTTCTACAGGAGGGTTTCCACCACTGGCGTTACCATCGAGTCAGGGAACCCTGCCGCCTCAATACAGGAAATCTCATTGTCAAAGGCAAGCTGCATCTTGTGCACACACAATTTGCGGAGAGCTGATCCTAAGCATTGCATGGCTTCTCCTCGTTTAACAATCTGTGACAGGGAGGAGTCATAAAATGAAAAGCCAAGACTGGGTTAGTGGGAATTCCATTAGGTTGTTTCATTCAGAAATATATTTTTGTGAACAGCTAGGTGGCCATTTGCTGATTGGTAGGCACCACGACCATGATTCTCCGAATCATAATCGTCACTGCGTTTTCTGCATCGTAACTACATTAGACCGCCTTCTGGTGGATTCGACGTGATTCATTGTCGGTTTGAGAAGGAACGTACGTACTTAGGCGATCAGGAACTAAACGTTTTTCTGTAGGCAAGAGAAGATGAAGCGCTGCATGATAAACTCCTTGTAGCAGAAATTGGTAGAAAAAGTGTTCGGTTAAATCGAAGAAAATTGTCAGCGATAATGACGTGATTATTTCTACGGATATTGCACCGACGTCATATCAGTTTCTGCTGGCAGATACTTTCGAGAGATGAGAGACCAAATATTTGGCTCGCATTACAAGTGGTGCTTTAAATACCAGTGCGTGACACTTGTTCAGTAAACGCGAACTTATGGCCACAAAAGAAATGTTGATAGGCACTTTAACATAAGCTAAAGAGGATGTGGGTGAAAGCCTGCGCTCTCGCGAGACATTCATTAAATTATTGGACATTCTCATTCAGATGCTTTGTTACTTCCTATTACTTGTTTTCTCCCACCAAATGTCGAGAGGTTGAGTGCCTTGATTACCGGTTACTTAATTAACCTCGCGTCAATTAAGTCAGAAGGTCGTGGGTTCAACTACCACCAATGGTCGTGCATTCAACCATTGGTTGTGGTACCACCAATTCTGGTGCCATTTAACTGTGGTACCACACAAAGTTTGAGGGTTCGGTTTCCACCAATGGTCATGGGTTCGAGTTCCTTAGTTAATTTTGCCTCAATTAACACCAAAGGTCGCTGCTTTAACTCCCACCACTGATTGGTTGGCACCACCAATTTTGGTGCCATTGAATTTTGGTGTCTTGACAACGGACCGTCAATTTCTCGATGGTGCCGTACAATGGATTTGCCGGCCTATGAGGGACTTAAGAGGAAGCTTTATCTCGACCCCAAGTCCGACAGGGCCGATTCATCTACATGCAAAATGTAAAAGTGCTTTTCTGGGGTAACCCCTGGACCGATATTAATGAAATTCGTTTGATTTGTGAAGTAAAGGTAAATTGTAGTGACCGTTGGAAGCGGAAATTCCATGTAGGGCCTGAATTTCGTGAACAGAATTTTGAAAAATTTGGAAGCTCGAAAAAAATAGAAGCATGAAGTTTACATATCTGTGCATCTGTGCATCTGTACATCTGTGCATCAAGAAAAGATATCGCGATTTTGTAAATGGTACCCATTAGATCACTCAAAGCGGGCAAATTTTATATGTCGATTAATAACTTACATGATTTCCTAATGTTGTGTGCAAGGGTTCTGCAAAATCTCTATAACCATATTATTAGTTTTTTAGAATTTCTGTGTAACATATAAGTTTTGTCCGCTTTAGATATACTAATATTATATGCAATTCACAGAATTATGATATCATCTTTGATTGCTGAGTTACAGACCTGTAAACTGCATAGTTTACTTCTCTTAAAATTATTAATTTTTGCCATTTTTTACAAAATATTCACCACATAAATGAAAAATCCAAGACTAACAGTCACTAGATTTAAGTTGTCGAGAAAAACGAATCACCCTTTTACATGTATTTAGATAGGAGCAACCGAGCTAAAGCTTCCTCGTAAGGCTTTCTCCTTGGAAAAAACCAGTGCCTAACATTCCTTTTTACAGTTAGACGCTGGCGTTATTCTTACCTGTTGTCACTATGGTGATGACAATTATGCCACAGCAGAACAAGAATGCCCCGCAGAACAGGATGATGGTTATCCAGAACAATGACGACGAAGTAGAATCCTCTCTGCAAATAAGAAAGAAGTGGCAACATTGAAATTAAATGTGCCACAGCATGTTCGAACAATACGTAATGTGGTGCATTTGAGGCTAGAGTATTGAAGATTTCGCCGCGGTGACCAAATGGCTACGACATTCTGTTGCTGACCCCGAGGTCCCGCGTTCGGTTCCCGGCCGCGGCAAACACATATGCGGTAGGGTTTGATTGTAAAAGCTTCCTTGTCCGGATGCAACTTAAAGAAGCCGATCTGTACCAAACTAATACGAAAACTATCATTCCACCATTTCTCATAGAGGTGCGGTTACTTTAATAAGAACGTCACTACATTTCGCGAACATTCAGTGAACCTGCCATCACTACGATGGCCGTCGGGCCGTCCTGGTATCAACGGTGCATGCACCGCCCGAACAAATAAGGTTAGCGGGGCTCGAGAGACTTGCAGTACGTTTGGGTGAAAAAACAATCCTGCCAGGTAGATGCATCAACCCGCCTTGCTCATTCAGCTCCAGAGCAGCGTTCTGGCTTCCACTGCGGGCAATAGCATTACGCACCCACGTGTCGACGTTCCTGCTGAGTAGCTGGGACACCGCCTGTGTCGTCAACGTCCATGATGGCGGTTGACACCGAATCTTTGCCCTTGAGTGGCTTTGCAATGTTAAAACGCTTACTTATTATATACGTAAAGGGGCGATGTGAGATGTCGTAGCTTTGTAGATATGCCAAAAGCTTGGTGAAAAGTCAATCCAGTTACGACGATTCTCCTTCCAGGCATAGTGTAGCGTTGATCTAGCAACAATCGCTTACTTAGCGACGTCTGTGCATGCATGAACTAGCATCTTTTTTTATTTGACTTTTTAGACCGAGTGGGCGTCTTTGAAAGCATGGCTAAAGACAATGTATACTGTCGGAAGTAGCAGACCTACTGACCCGTTCGTTGCTCCACAGTGAGAAAGCGTACACACAAGCGATAGATATAAATTTTCTAAATTAGTGGCACTGTAAGTCCAGTTCACTAAAGCAGGAATTACACGTGCAAGAGATGTACGATTCTTACAGAAACACTTGTGGTTCTCGCATACCAAAAAAGTTAGTAGTTTCGCCCCAAGGGCGAAGCAATGACAGCTGTAGCATCATTTAGCATTACTGTTTAACTTCTCGGACAATGTTGTTACCAGACATGGGCACACTCACGAGGGTGAGCCCTCGCTTATCCGAAAATGCATAGTCAACTGATTAGGCGCACAAGTTTTTGCGTAGAATGAAGCGATCTTGCAAACGAAAGCGGGAGCTGAGTTCTTGCACACGGAGATTTGTTTACGGACACAGAAAATCCACGCAACCCTAACCATAAACAGCTTCGCTATAAAAGGTGTTGCACCTCTTCCATTGTGTTAAAGTATAGATCGCTGTTGGGCTTGTATGCGATTAATTGCAGGACAAAGTTCGATAATGACGTCCAGATGTCGTCGTACGCGTTTCGGAGCAGTGAAAAAGGTTTTCCACCTTGAGCATACTTACTGCGTGGTACCTTTAATGTAAAAGTTGCACGTAGAGAATGAAAGTCAGCTCTTTTCATCGGCACTAAATAATAAGTAACGAAGATGAAGTGCGCATAAACAAGGTCAGACAAATTGTCGATAACTGCATTACAGCAACTGGAGCTAGCCGCATCACAAGTTCTTGAGGCGAGTATGAGCTGCTCTTGCTTCCAGCTGTTCTCCTGCGTCGCTTGATTACTTGTTTACTTTGATGCTACCTCCAGCACTGCTGAACACACCCCTTGTCCATTGGTGGGAGTGTTAGACTTTCTATATCGCCTCCACGTTTGAAGTCTGGTCTGAGGCTCTGCCACAAGGTATACCTGGCTCTACATAGAAGACGTTGCCCACACCTGTCTATTGCCTGGTCTGGCACTCTTCCCAACAGGTATCACATGGTGTTCAACGGTAAAGTTGGGCATGACGTCTACGACTGGCTGTCGTCGTACGAATGGGACGATATGACCAATTTAAACAACGTCATCTTTGCCTAGCTTTTGACTCAGTTGTGGTATAGAAAACTTAGCTTTGGTATAGAAATCACGAAGAGGATTTGTAGTAGTTGTCAGCTTTCAAAACCAGTTTCACTGATGTTTTCGGTCATCCCGCCATCAGCAAGCAGCGCGCCGAGCAGCTGTTGCCAGAGCGGGCGAAACAATCGGGCAGAACTTTCACCAGGCATATTGAAGTCCTCGACTTGTGCTAACGTGTTGGTGCTTTTATGCCAGAACATGGCAGAATGAAGTACGATGGTGATTATATTTTTGAAATTCTGATCACCAAGAGCACAAGTACTGTAGCAGAGCTCATAGATATGTACCAGAGCTAGGACGAGTTGAGGAGGCAGCGGTATTTGAGCAGGGGCATTCGAGTGGCTGATGAAACCTTTTCCGTCATGAACGTCCTCTTTCTTCACTATCCCCTCGACCATAAATACAAGCATCGATGCCGGAGCAAGTTGCATGTCAGCTTCCTGTACTGCCCTTCGCTTACCTGCCCCTACAGCAGCCATTGCCACAACTGCCTCCTACACAGCTCACTTGGACGCTACAGCGCGTTACTGAACAACAAGGACTGCTGTAAGCCTGAGCGGCTAACAATCGCGCCAAGCACTTTTGATCCGTCGGGCCCTGTTGCTGCACAGCCGGTATTGATGAGTTTTTTTGTTTATTGATTTCTTTCTTTCTGTACATCAAGAGAAATCGATGCAAAAGGAAAAGGCTACACGGCCTGACAGGGGCTTTTGCTCTGAGATACAGTTCAACACGCAGTCATAATACAAGTAGAGAAAGAGCAACAATGTACAATAATTACCATTAGATAATCATTGAACAAACTAAATTGTCTCTATAGATATATAAAAAAACAGAAGTTCCCTGACCTTGTCCGTGTCCTCTTGTTCATTACTAATAAAGTAGAAACTCGTCATAGGGAAGTCGTGAGCACCGGGGAACTATCCCAACTGTATCAGTATCATCACTGTAGCCGCGTATTTCAAAATTTTTGCCTTTCTGTAAATACGAAAAAAAGCTTTTCTTTCTATGGACGCCTCATTCTCGTTCAAAAGAGCCAATAAGACTTGCTTTTTGACATAAGAATTGCACATCATTGGTTACGGTATTTTGAGATGAGAGTGCTGACAAAATGCTTGTAAGCAAAGTTCATTGATTCTTGTACAAGACATGGCACATTTCATTTTGGATGTGAAAGGCAGTTTAAGCATCTTTGGATGTGAAGGGCTCAAATGTGGTTGTTTGGGCAATTTTTTCTTGTGAACTTGTCAGAATATACTGAAGCCAGTAAAAGAGTAAATAGTAATCCTTCACCGTCTCCTTTGCCTTTAATTCAACTTGCATCGCATGGAGAGCTCTATTCATGTTGTGTTCGCCGAAATCTGAATGGCAATATTGTTACACGCGTGGTGCAGAACAAAGCAAGAGAGCTGCTGGCATCATTTCATGAGTGCACACTTGCACACATTAATTAGCGCACCACGAGAGGAGCGCACGTATTCACGTCGTTCCCAAACATAGTAAGGAAACATTTTGTAGGCATTTTTGTCGTCACTATAGCCGCTTTCACTATATTGCAGGGTAATTACATGGGTGCCTGTGGGAGTTGGGAGTAGCATTTCCCGGCACTATAATGTTAGTTCCCTAAATCTGGATTCCTCATAACGAGGTGTGACTAGAAACAAGTGTGGAAGTTGAAGTTAGTAGGAAAAAGGTGTAAGTACGTCCCATGTACTTACCAGTAGACGCGGGTATCTGTGATTCGTCTGAACAAAAGAAAAAAATCTTGTATTTCTACACATTTTCGCATCGTAGACGACATTCGTTATAACAGACTTAGACCATGACCAGTGAAAGAAGGCTATAGAGCCCCCCTCGCCCTCGACACCACCCCCTTGGGCAGGAGCTGTTCAGAAGCATGTTTCCCTCAAGAAAGGTAATTCTGTTAATTGTCCCCGACAGCTGCCGCGGTGTTAGACCAGCAAGCATTGGCCACATGCTTTATGATAACAGCCTTATAGAAGCTATCATCAGACTGTAAATATCGTCACCCGCCGTCGTTGCTCAGTGGCTGTGGCGTTAGGCTGCTGAGCACGAGGTCGCGGGATCGCATTCCGGCCACGGCGGTCTCATTTCGATGGGGGCGAAACGCGAAAACACCCGTGTACTTACACTTAGGTGTAGAGCCCCAGGTGGTCGAAATCTACGGAGTCCTCCACTACGGCGTGCCTCATAATCAGAAAGTGTTTTGGGCACGTAAAACCCCATGATTTAATTTTCGAATATGGTCCCCTAGGGCTCTTCAATAAGACTGCAGGCAGACGTACAGCGATATTTGCGCTTACCCAGACTGATATCGTTCACATCGTTCACCTGAAGCTGCATAATGCTGGACTAAGACCTGTACATTGTGAGTGTTCCGCAGGTGGGCCAAATTAATGTGGGTCCTCCACTATGGCGTGCTTATTAATCCGATCATGGTTTTCGCATGAAGTCCCACAATTTATTTTATTTCAAATAGTATACTTTGTGGCTGGAAGAAGGTACCTAGCAATGATCGCGTTAATACACTTAAGATGAAAGAGCACAGTGTGAGAAATAATGGGCTAGCAGTCGCTCACATGTACCTAATTGACTGCTATTTTTTTCGTTTTTCATTTATTTACAACGAAGTAAGTGTAATCGGAAGCTCTCAGAAACGATATATTCATGTTTTCGCACTCTCCTCAAAGAACTAAATCATTTATGGAGTTTGTATTTAGCGAAAATTGGGGCATAGATGCGGGGGGTGGAGGGGGGGGGGGAGGAACGGTCATGCCATGGGCGAAGTGTGCCGGTAAATTGAGGCTCAACAAATTTGATCAACACTCGTCTTCGGCGTTTTCAAAGTCACTGTGCGAAATGCTTACAAAGTAAACCTGCTCGCTTTGTTGAAGCGAAAGTGGCCGCAATATTTTGTTTTGCCCTACTGTCGCCCATGTGACTGGCAACGTGCAAACCTGAGTTTGAATTGCGTATGTTATGTCCATTAAAATTGAATGAACGCTACCTTTTGTGCGTTATACGAGACGCGTTCTTGGTTTTCTCTATCTTTTCTTCTGACCTGTACGAGACGCGGTGCTCACAGCTTATCGAAATAAGAATCATGCCGTGTATGAGATAGTATAAAAAATAATAACTCGGTAGATAGAGTTGAACTGTAGCGGAAGATTACTGATATATGGTCTGCAGAGATTTACCAGCGTGTTTTATGAACCCAGTAGGAAGCAATGCTAGAGAAACCGCAATGTTTCATTCCATGAAGAATGGGGCATCCCATGGGTGATGCGCGAGGGAAGTTTTATGAGCATCAAGTAATGACGGGATTGCAAAAAAAATGCTTAGACACGTGCTCGAAAATGGCGTTTGGCCATTCTATGTAATGTTTTCCACAGTCCTCGGAGAACCGCACGTGTTCACATAAAGGAAAGTTTGGATCATGCTAGTTGCAATCTGAGGAGAGAGTTTAACGTTCCTGGCGAGAATATAAGTGTATTCAATGCTCAATTTCTACCTATGTTTATGCGTTATATAAGCGCCCGCGGTGACCTTGGTGAAGAAATCGAGTAACCTTCATGCTTCGTTAGCATGTGGTGCATGTTACGAAGGATGTGTAGGCAAAGTCAGAAGTGTGTGAGTGAGTTAGTGAACTTAGTTATGGATACAGGCGCATAAGATTGTTTAAGTGCGCTTTAGGGAACAACCTGAAATTTAGCTAGTGGTATTGGAAGAACTGCGGCTGCCACTGGTACCAAATTTGGGGGAAACGGGGGGATCGCTATGGCTGATATGCCTTCAGAGCTAAATCCGTGTGGGCGAAAGACGGTGTTTGGTAAACATTTGTTAAACAAATGCTTGAAAGTGTTATATTCGGAAATTTTTTTTCAAGTGTGTTATTAGGAGCAATAAAATCTTTACCCCCACTACACGAAAGAATACATTCTCGCTGGAAATTGAACTATATTTCTGCATGGGCGCACACATCTCCTGGATATGACAGCGCTGATTCAATTTTGAACACTGATACCTCTGTCAACGTTCAGAATATTAGTTGCTGAGAGCGTTCGCTGGCAGAATTACCTCGCAAATGTTTTGCGCTACGTCACTGATGCTCTCATGAATGACTGACTATCAGCATCTGTGCAACCGTTGCTTTACGGGTTTCAGATATTACTTCGAAAAAACACTCCACAATTATCTTATGATCTTTCCTAGACATATTTGCACGCTTACATATATGTGTAATTAAATAGTAATTGACATTTATTCGATACCTGTTCACTTAGACACAGCAACCTGCAAAATGGGAACAATAACGGCAATATTCTGGCAAAAATAGGAGTAATCATTTTTTTGCAAAATGACTTTTCTAATGAAATATTTATGTTTAGGCAGCACAAAGGCAACAACTAGAATCTGCTGCAATAATTTTTTTATGTATGCACTATACCGGTCGCAAGCTTGGCCGAAATGCAAACATGAAATCGGCGAGATACAAAGGTTGAGATGTATACGGAGTGATGTCATGAGCACGAAACGGGTATATGATGCTCGTAGAGGAAAGAATGTTTGCTTCAGCTTTATGCAGGGAGAAGTATAGATCACATGTCTGATTACATTAAAGGGACCGACAACCAACCAATTTTGTGGTAGCCATTCTGTTTAATGCAGTGGAAACCTTACCGTTCACAGTGTCCAACGCTGTTGTGGTAACGCCTTCGAACAGTTTGCATAAACATTTCCGAATCTGCAGTCGCGATCCTCATTATGAAGTCAAACGCTAGAAACATGCTGCAAACAGTCGTAGGCGAGCGTGATAGCGATTACACGCGGCATTTGTAGGGAGTGGTGGGATTTTCCAGTGGTCATATTCATGTAGTTGTGGCACCCATTCAGGGTGCATTTAGCCAACAGCATTTTTTGTATTTCATAAGGGAACTGGAGAACTGAACGTACTCATTCGCGAACCCCCGCTGCAAAGAAAGTACTCATCTGAGCCCCCATGCGATAAGGGACACCATGGCTCTGCCGTCCCACTGGATGCCACGGAGGCAGCGCCGCTCGTTATTATGAAGTTTGTTCTTTCAGTTATTCGTAATAAGTATAGACCAAAGCGGTAGCGTCGATGTGGTATAAAGGCGGCGGTTTCAAAGGATTAGTGTAACAGCCGACTTACGTGTAGTATAATCTGATTACATACATTTCAAGCACTGAGCTTTCGCGGCCGGTTCGTTCAACACACGGTCATTCTTCTTCTTTGGAATTTAATGCGCCAACTTGAAAGTTTCTTTCTCACGTAAATAATGAACAGCGTACTCAATTTTTTTCACTGTAAAATAGATTTTTTTTTCATTTCTAGCGACATCTCACGACATGTTGCGGGTGGTTTTGGGTCCCTTTAAAGGCTGCTGAAGCTACTGTGACCATGGCATGGACCCATTCGGGAAGAAATTCTAAGTATGGGAACATTACCAATGGCCAGATGAAAGAAAATCACTTAAATCAAAGAGTGTGTTGTATATACTCACCCACGCTGGACTGATATGCAGGGTCGTATCCAGACTGGTAGTCTACAAAAGAACAGTACGCACGGCTTAGCCTCGTCTAAGACTTGGAAGTGAACAGTTTCTAGGTGTTGCAAATGTGCGATAATGAATAAGGTCACAATTAACACTGCTGCCGCAGCAACGGAGTAGATGTGTAGCATAAAATACGCTATTTTGCTACAACCATCTATACCACGTGAAATACTGAAGACGCTGGAAGCCTTCGCATCAACGTACAGCGTAAATAGGCAGCTCATTTAGGTCAGTGTTTAGACATGTGCCTAAGCCCTCTACAGGGACATGACCAAATACGTGTTGCTGGTCATGGTATGAAGCAGGTCCGACCATATATTGTACTAAGCTTAATTGCATAATTAGTTAAGATCGTTCATCCTGCTTAGCAAGTGTCGTTGTTAGGGCGCAATTTTGAATGCGAAAGTCGTAGATCGGTCTAGAAAACATCTAATTCAGCATTTTATATCTTTCTAATTGTTATGTATAGTCAATTTCCCCTACTTCTAAAGAATCCTGGCAAATATATATATATATATATATATATATATATATATATATGTATGTATGTGTAGATTGTGCGATGAGGTTTTGGCACCCAGCCTCTCCTTTATTCTCTCGAGTGAGAGCCCCCCCACCAGGCCCCAAAACGGCGATGGCGAGTATGTACGGGTGAGAATATGAAGCGTTTGAATAATGCTCACACTAATTACCCCGCGTGCGCAAGCGGCGAGCCAGGCCGCGAGTTAGCCAGGAGGGTAACGCCGAACGAATGCTTTGAGACGCGAAACATGAAAGATCTCCCAACCACGATAACTGTGGTCCGAAGAAACGTCTACGGGAGTAACGCGATAGTTCAGGGGGGATGTTTGTTCATTAATAATGTAGGGTCAGATCAAGCGGGATTCAAACTTTTCGCACAAACCAGGTGTACGAACGGGCGTCCAAAGGAGCACCTCTTCTCCGGGACGAAAAGAGACGGCGTGACGGGAGATGTCTTAACGTTGCTTGCAATCTAGTTGACTGACTTCGGTGTTGAAGCGAGCGCGTAGACGGCATTCAAGTCTCGATACGAACTGTTCGGGTATACTGGCCGAGGTGTTACTTGGGGCATTGAAGAACGCGGCGTCGATTGTGAATGTCGGTGAACGGCTGTAAACTCGGTAGAAAGGTGAGTACCCCGTAGTTCGTTGAATAGAGGTGTTGTGAGCAAACGTCACAAACGGTAAAAGTTTGTCCCAGTTGTCGTGGTTTGGCCCGATATACATTGATATCATATCTATGAGTGTGCGATGAAATCGCTCGGTTAAGCCACTTGTTTGAGGGTGAAATGCAGATGTTGTCTTGTGAACTGTGCCACAAGCTCCGAATACTTCTTTGATCATTGTTGACAGGAAGATCTTGACGCGGTCACTTAACAGTACACGAGGTGCACCATGACGCAGCACAATGGCATCCGCAAAGAAGGTGGCAACGTCTGAAGCCGAACTAGAGTGTAGAGCAGCGGTCTCTGCGTAATGTGTGAGCTGGTCAACAGCTGTCACGATCCATCCAGGGCCGACTAGGTCAACAGCTGTCACAATCCAGGGTCGACTAGGTCTATCCCAACAATGGCAAAGGCTGTCGCGGGACGTGGGATAGGCTGTAAAAGCCCAGCAGGAGGCGAAGTCGGCCATTTCCTCCGTTGACATTGGGCGCAAGAAGCGACGTACTTGCCTGCCCAAAAGAAACAGCTCCTAACGCGGTGGTATGTCTTGTGGAAGCCCAAATGGCCAGCAGAAAGGTTATTGTGAAAGGCTTCAAGAACTTGTGTAAGCAGCTAACATGGAAGAAGAGACACCCAACGGTGTCCGTCAGAGTTGTAAATGTAGCGATGCAGCACATCGTCGACGAGCTTAAATAGTTGCAGTTGTCGGCGTAATCTGGGATTTGGTGCAGAAGTAGTTCTGCACAGGTGTTGGATAAGTTGAATAATGCCGTTGCAGTGCGGATCAGAACGTTGACATGAGGCGAGCTGAGTGACGCGATTGGAAGATAACGTGCCAGTAAGCGCTAGAGTTAATAACGAGAGTGGAGACTTTGTCTTATCGTCAAGTGGCGGGCAGTGGAGACATGTACTCCAAGGTAGTGGTGGCAGCGGGCAGCGAGAGAGAGCGTCGGCATCTTGATGCTTTTTCCCAGACTTGTAGACAACCTCAAAATCGTATTCTTGTAATCGGACCACCAAGCGGCCAAGGCGTCAAGATAAATTTTGAATTGACGACAACCAGCATAAGGCCTCGTGTTGCGTTATGACCGGGAAGTGCCCTCCGTAAAGGTATGGTCGAAATTTTTGTATCGCCCAAACTACAGCGAGACATTCCTGCTCTGTGATCGAATAGTTCTTTTCGGCAGCCATTAATGCGCGGCTGGCATATGCAACAACTCTCCCTCGTGAGGTGGTATCATGCTGTTGAAGGACAGCACCGATTCCATGGCCACTAGCGTCGGTGTGCAAACAAGTTGCGGCCTTCTCATCGAAGTGAAAGAGGACAGGGTTGGTGGTTAATGTTTGCTTGAGGGCTTGAAAAGGAAGTTCGTAATCGTCTGCCCAAGGGAAAGCAGTGCCCGACTTAAGCAACTTGTGCAGCGGTGACGCCACGGCAGCAAAATGACTGATGAAGCGGCGGAAGTAGGATGCCAGGCTTAAGAAACTACTTAATTGTTTGGGATTTGCAGGGCCAGGGAAGTGAAGCATGGCAACAACCTTGCCAGGATCTGGTCGAACGCCATCTTTGCTGATGAGCTTGTCCAACACTTTGATGTTCTTTCGGGCGGAATGGCATTTCTTTGTGTTAAGTTGGAGTCCAGCGTTGGAAATGAATGTAAAAAAATCGTCTAAACGCTTAGGGTGCTGACCTAAAGTTGTAGAAAAAATAACAATGTCATCTAAATAGCACAGGCAGCTCTTCCACCTACGGCCAAGTAAAACTGTGTCGATCATGCACTCAAATGTTGCAGGAGCATTACATAAACAGAAGGGCATGACGTTGAACTCATAAAATCCGTCTGGTGTTGCACAGGCTGTCTTGTCCTTGTCCGCTTCGTGCATGGGGATTTGTCAGTACCCGGATCGGAGGTGTAGACTAAGGAAATGTTCTGCACCCTGGAGGGAGTCAATGGCATCATCGATTCTTGGCATAGGATATACTTCTTTGCGCGTGATTTTATTAAGGGCTCGAGAATTGACGCAAAATCGTACAGAGCCGTCTTTCTTGCGAACTAAGACAACAGGAGACGACCGAGAACTGGACGATGGCCGTATGATGTCTCGCAGTAGCGGCACGAATATGATAATCAAATGTGGTAGACAAACGTGGTGATTCGGTGTGAAGCAGTATCTGCGATAGAGGTTCGGTGTCAGTAAAGCAAGTCAGAGTAGTGCCATGGGAGAACACAACTGGCAAAGAAGTAGGGTTACGAACACCGATAAACGCTCTACCATCCTGAAACGGCATCAGGCTAGGAGTAACGCTAAGCCCACCAAATATGGAGTGACCGCTGGGCGCAAGGAAAACATCACCATTAAGAATGGTGTCGGAAGTCAGTGTGAGAATATGCTCATTGCCCGCGTGAATGAAACAGTCTGTACACGTGACGAAACGTAGGCTATGAGCATCGATAGCGGATAAAGATTCGGTGTCCGTCAGATGAATAGCTCGCTGACGGCAAGAGATGAAAGCTGAGGCGGAGGAATAGAAGTCCCATCCCAATATCATCGCGTAGGTACACGAAGACAGCACGACGAACAGAATGTGGTGAAGGATGCCATCAATGAAAACACGCGCAGTGCAAATACCTAAGGGCGGAACAAGAACTGCATTAGCACAACGAAAGGGAAGGCCATTATACGGTGTCTTCACTTTTCGCAACCAAGAAGGCAAGCGAGTACTAATAACGGAAAGCGATGGACCTGTGTCAACCAAGGCTTCGATTGGAACCCTTCAACACACACCAACAGTACATTTGACGTGCGCTCCGGAGGAGTTTCACGTAGTTCAAAGGATGCAGCCTTACCTCCTGAAGCTCCACCATTTAGTGTTCCGCGCGGTGATCGGAGGACGAAGTAGCCGGTCGAAGAGGAGAAGAGGAGTGCCGCATCGGTGATGGAGAGCGACGACCTGGGATAGGCAATGAACCGGCAGTGTTGAAGTCCTGTGGAGATTGGGGACATCGTGGATAGTAATCGTAGTAAGGACGCCGACGTTGTGGTACAGGGCCAGAAAACTCATTCCTTTCAAACCCATCATAGCCACGTCCTTCATCTTGCTGATGGCTTCCGCAAAACCTTGAAATGTGGCCACGGATACTGCAGTAGTACCAAACCGGTCGAGGTTAATTCCACGCGTTCTAAGATGAAACAGCTGGTGGTCTTGTAGTAATAGTATTCAGGGACACGTGCGGTGCAGGTGCCTGTTGTGGTAGCTGCTGGGAGCGTGGCACTATAGAGGCAACCTGAGCATATGTTGGTGTACGGGTAGGGTGCGCGATAGGGACTTGCGGGCAGGTCACGGCAGCTATCTCTTCTCTCACCATGTGGTGTAGGTCACCCCCAGGAGGCATTCGATGGACCTCAGCAGGTTTTGACGAAGCTTGGGCGTGCAGTTCCTCACGGACGATGGAGGGAACCAAGGTACGTAGCTCGCTGTCGTTGGACGCCTTGAAATCATATGTGTCAGGGTGTAGGCGGAGCATATGGAGCTCATCGAGACGCTGACACGTACTGATTGTGTCTGCGACGGTAGTGGGATTCAGCACTACAAGAGCATTGAATGACACTGTCCCGATACCCTTGAGCAGGTGGCGTACACGGTCACTCTCTGCCACTGAGGTGTTCACGCGGCGGCAGAGTGCGAAGGCGTCTTCTATGTACGAAGTGTACGACTCGCCCGAGTGCTGAACACGTTCAGCAAGCTTCTTGGCAATATCGGAGTGGACAGACGAGTTCGTGAAAATCTGGCGTAGGCGGTGTTTAAAGGCGCTCTAGGTGACGAAATCGAGCTCATGATTGTAAAACTATGTTTTCGCAATGCCGGTTAGGTAGAAGGCGATGTGAGCAAGTTTTGCTAATTCGTTCCGGTGGTTAAAGTCACTCACGCGCTCGTATAGCTCCAACCAGTCTTGAATGTCGGCACCTGGATGCCCAGCAAACATCGTGGGTCCTTCTGAGGGGTGGTGACTGTCAAAGAAGGGGTTTCCGCAGCAGCAGGCAACGTGGATATAGTGGGATTAGTCTGCTAGTCTTGCGACATGGTTGAGTGCAGTTGGTAGAGGCGGCGACCCGAGCGGAGCTCCAGGGATGTAGCGTAGGTGAAAGGGGAGAGAGACCGGGAGCGAGAGGACGAAGTATCCGGACCGCACATTCCACCACTTGTGAGACGAGGTTTACGCAGCAAGCCTCTTCATATTCTCTTGCGTGAGAGCCCCACCACCAGGCCGCAAAACGGTGACGATAGGTATGTACCAGTGGGAATATCCAGCGTTTGAATAATGCTGACAGACACACCCACATATACATACACACACAGACACACACACGCACGTATATATGCATATATATATATATATATATATATATATATATATATATATATATATATATACGAACACACGCCCGCATGCGAGCCACGATAGCGGTGCTCCACCTTGTATGAACGAACGGCACATTTAGCTCAATGCGCCTCTATCTACGCGTCACCGCCGCTTTTGGCAAGCCACGCTGAAACTTTGAGGGGCACTGCGCTTCTCTCATTGGTCGCCCAAATCAGTTGTCCCCCGATTTTCGGCGCCGCACGATTATGGCTGCCTAATATTTGCGCTTCCGCTAGTTGCAATTTCGAGAGTTTCAGCCGCTTACACGAGCCCCGCGCAAGCGGGTCGAATCTGCTTGCCGGGCTGAAATCAGTCTGCCGAGTTCATGTAAACGTTGGCTAGCCACGCTGAACGCATCTAGAGTCGGGCATAAGCAGCCTGACCACATGTGGCGGATTGACCCAGCCCGACCCGCTTCTAGTGTTCGCAGCGACGGTACTGAAAACAACCGCAAATAAGCGAAAAAAACATATAAATATATATAATATATAATATATATATACATACATATATTACTATATATATATATATATATATATATATATATATATATATATATATATATATATATATATATATATATATATATATATATATATATATATATATATGTATATGTATATATATATGTGTGTGTGTGTGTGTGTGTGTGTGTGTGCCATACACAGCTTTTAGAAGTGAACGCTAAATTTTGCTTCATTAAAATTTGCAGCAGCGCATATGACATCTCTCAACGCACCCTCAGCGGTTATTTGTTGTTTGCCTATTCATTATTCAATACAAAATCACTGTACGGCGTGCCGGGTCGTCGCAAGAAATGAGGGAATTCCACAGAGCAATCGCTCAGTGCATTAAAAGAGAATAAAGAAACTAGTTAACACCCTTTCTCAGGTGAGAAGTCACCTTGGTCTCCGCTCTTTTAGCGTAAAACCTTGCTGTTCTCCGGGCCACTAAGCCTAACGTTCAGCCGGCTTCCTGTGCAACAGCACTGTAGCTAGATACACGAGCGGAGACGTAGACTGAAAGCCAGAACTCTGCCACGCTGCGTAGTAGGCAACAAGGCAGCACTCACCCATAACGATCGATGCTCTGGTCGGGCCTGTGCTTTACCGAAGGTGTGAACACAGTGGTTCAAGTTCGCGAGTCAGAACTGAAGAAGAAGAAGAAAATGATGATGATGATGAAGCCTCCGTTAATAGCACAAACCCACTGTGGGGGACAGGCCACGAATCGGGTGGTAATGAGATTCAATAAATAAAAGAAAATAAATTCCTTAATAAATAAATAACACGAAAAAGAAAGGAAAACAAATAATCCAAGATGCAAAATAAACTATGAATACATGAGATAAAGTATTGATCAATACTGTAGTAAGCCTTGCGTTGAAAGTAATGTTAAAAAGAAAAAAGCAAAAAAAGGATATAGTCAAACTTGAGGAAGGGTTATTATGAATAATAATAGTACAATTTAAACTGTGAATTTGTGCTTTTATTTTTTGAATTTTCTACGCTGCAGTAAAAAAAATCAATTCTTGAAACTAAATACTATTAACAAGGCATTCTTGTTGCGCCACATAGAAAATTATAAATGGCTGGGCAAACGTTCCTTTGGCTATATCTCTAAGCTGTTGCTCCAAGGGAGAGTATAACAGTGCTGCTTAAAAGTAATCCTAAATTTTGAAGACGAATTTCTAGACATAGTTTTCGATGAGTAGAAAACCGCCGGCATGATAATAAAAAAAACGATCTATAGCTATAGCTATGGAAGAAGATGACGCCGAGTAGGTCGGATGCGCTCCGATCGGCTCCTGCTTTTTCTCGATCTCTTGGAGGTTTATGAAGTGGTGGCCCGTGAACTTTGCGTGCATTATTTCAGTGAAGTTCTACCGAACACGTGGATAGCAGTTTTTTGGAGGTGGGTGGAGGTTCTGAACATTTATCGCCGATCTTGTGCCGACCACGCCGGACTGAGTGCTAGCCCTAACGCTAAACGCAACGGCGCCGGTCTCGACGAGACGCTGGGCTGCTGCCACTGGCCTGCGTTAGCCTGTAGGCGCTAGTTCACCGCTTTTTGTGCGATGGAGAGTGACGACGACGGGGACGATTTAGCCCCCGAAGGTTTTGGGAAAGATTCTGGCTGGATAACGGTCGCCAAACGGCGCGTTTGCAAGAACGCTTCCGGGCGTCTTGGCACAAACCCGTCCGCGGCCCACCCTGACGGCCAAGATACGCTGCCGGACCGAAATAGATATAGAGAAGCTAAACGCAAGATTATCCGGGGCAGCAAGATGCCACCACTACCAAAGGACGAAATGAAGATTGTGGTCAGACCCAGAGGCGGACTGAGTATTACCAAGGCAGGCCCAACAGTGGTCGCAGAAGCCATATGGGCTGCAACGGGTATCAGTACGACGGAAAGAGAGTGGGACACTATGTGCCCCAATCCGATGCAAAATGTGATGGTGATCAGCACATCTAGTCACGAACACGCGGTTCGTTACGCCGCTGTGGAGAACATTACAGTCGCCGGGAAGCAGCATGAGGTGAGCGCGTATGTTGCTGCGCCGCACGCCACTTGCAAGGGGGTAATTCGGCGCATCGCAATCGAGGACGGACCTGAGGTCATTGACAGGAAGATAGTGAACCGGAGAAATCCACTCGCGCTCGGTGCCAAAAGAATCAAGAATACTGGAACTGTGGTGGTGTTATTCGAGGGATATAAGGTCCCAAATTACGTTGCGTATGGGGGCACTCTGATCAGGTGCACGCTTTACCACAAACAGATGGATGTTTGTTACACCTGCGGACGCCTTGGACACCGCTCCGATGTCTGCCCGTCACCAGAGGAAGTGGTATGCAGGGGTTGTGGAGCAACCAATCCCGATGAACAACACAGCTGCGATCCAAAATGCAAGTTATGCGGCGAGGCCCACCTGACCGCAGCTAAGGAATGCAAGAAACGTTTCCAGACGCCGTACGTAGTTCGACGCAGAAGAGGAGAACGCGCTCGCAACGCTGAGCGGGAGGAAAGAAGCAAGCCATCACCACCCTTCAAGGATGAGCAACACTTTCCAGCTATCTCCGGTGAAAGGCACCCACGCTCTCAAGAATCGGACTCATCGGCCCCATCCGGCACCCGAGGCCGTTCCCAATCCAGAGGGCGATCCAGATCCCGGGGGCGCTCCAGATCCAGAGGACGGACAGCGTCTAGAGGGATGAGAATACGCATCAATTCCGGAAGCCGCATTAGGCCCGACAGCCGCACCAGGTCCAGTTCCAGACCCAGAGGGCACCAGACAGGACCGGTACCTGGATCGTCGAGACCAACCACCTGGGCTGACATTATCCGTGGAGGACAGGCAGAGGTGAGGTCGGGGGCATCCTCAGAGCATGTGACAGGAAGCGCGCATAAAATAGCACAACTTGAACGCGAGAATGCGAATATGAGGGAGATTATTAAAAAGCTTACGTCGGAAATCTTGGAGATCAAACACGCGAGAGGAACGCGTCCTCCGCCTGCGTCCGCTCCGTTGGAAACACCCCAACCTATGGAGGTTCCTATAGCGGAGGGCGAACAAGATGAGGCGAGACCCTCTAAAAAACGAGCAGTGGCTTGTGAGCAGGATAGTCTTCCGGGACGCGCAAGGTCAGAAATTCGCGAAATGTTTTCAGCGCTAAGCGACAGCGTAAGGCAACTGGCGGAGAAGGTCTCCCAGATACAAAGCGAGATGGCCTTTCAAACTGAAAGTATGAACAAACGTGTGTCCAAAATGGAGTCGTTCCTAGAGAACGTAATGTTGCCAATCCCTGGTCCCAGCGTCAATGTCGTACCACATGCTCCCATTGGGTCCCCTATAACTGGGGACAATTCATCCGTAGAATATGGGGACAAAAGTAGACAGCAACAAGATGGCGGGCTCAAATGAATCTTTTCGCATTTGGCAATGGAACTGCAGGGGCTTTCTAAAGAAGAAAGCGCCTCTGCAGCAGTACATTCGCAGCAATTCCGAAAAACCACATGTAATCCTTATTCAAGAAACCCTGTCTGGTGAAGTCAATTTGTCGGGATATCAATGGATTCTTGGTCAAACTGGGAAGAGAGGTGTATGCACCCTTGTAAGTCGTAAGCTCACATATATCACTCACGACCTGGGGATGGCCACCTGTAAGGCAGAGCATGTGATGATAGAAATCATACCAGGCCGATTGAGACGCCAGAGCGTTTTCATTCTTAACGTGTATAGTAGCCCCAATGACCTTCGCCAGCGTTTCAAAGCGCTTCTAAGGAAGGCAGTCAACCTCGCCGGGACTAATCCTTTGGTGATAGCCGGGGACTTCAATGCCCCGCACTACGCGTGGGGCTACATATACAACACGGTCACGGGAAAGGAGTTATGGCAGAATGCTACAGACTTGGACCTTACGCTCGTCACTGATAAGTCTTTTCCGACCAGAATGGGAACATCTTCGTGCAGGGACTCGACTCCGGATTTAACGTTCATCAAGAATTTGTCAAAGGCGCAATGGACTAACACTGCTGTTGATCTTGGCAGCGATCATTATATCCTCGCTACACACTTTCCAACAGCACCTAGGAGGCCGAAGGAGTTCTTCTTCACGGCTTGGGACAAGTTCCGCAAGATAAGGAATGAGCGCCAACCTCCAACCACCAGACTGAGCCTTGAACAGTGGATAGACCAGATCACGGAAGATATCAAGAGTAACACTCACAAAATATGCACGGACCTTCCCGTGGAAAAGATGGATAGTCGCCTAGCCCATCTACTTGAGGCTAAGCAGTCACTCCTCAATCGATGGAAGGGCCAACGGCTAAATCGCAGACTACGCAAAAAGATTGCTGAACTCAATAGAACCACAGAGGAGTACTGCCACACCCTCTCAAAGCAACAGTGGGACGAGGTGTGCAACGCCGTTGATGGTCAAATTCGGAATGGTCGAAACTGGAATCTTTTAAAGCATCTTCTGGACGACACCAATACAAGGTCCAACCAGCAGCATGTGATGGCAAAGCTTCTGCATACAGCCACACGAACCAAGACCACGGAGGAAGTCCTGCAGAGCCTGGTGGAGAAGTACCTCCCTGTTGGTTCCCGGCAAGGGACATCGGTCGCCTACGCAGACTACCTTGGACCACCCAACTCCGAGCTGGATGCAGACATCAGCACGGAAGAGGTTAGGAGGGCGCTGCATGAGCTTAATAGCAAGTCTGCTACTGGTCCCGACGGCATCACAAATAGGACCCTCCGTAACCTGGACGATCACTCGATAGAATACCTGACAGAAGTCATCAACGAGACATGGAAGGAAGGCAAGGTCCCGGAAGCATGGAAGCGGGCACTTACAGTACTTATCCCCAAACCTGGCAAATCATCAAGCCTGGACAACTTACGACCAATATCGCTCACATCCTGCGTTGGCAAGGTCGCAGAACATGTCATACTCAACAGGCTCACGAGGTTCATCGAGCACAGGGAACTCTACCCCCACACGATGATTGGCTTCAGGGCAGGTCTGTCCATACAGGACGCCATGAAGCTCATCAAGAGTCAGATAATCGACAATGACACGCGGGACACTCGGGCCATCCTTGGATTAGATTTGGAGAAGGCTTTCGATAATATAGCCCATCAATTTATACTGCAATCGATATCCGAGCTTGGTCTGGGTGTAAGATTCCATGATTACGTCAGGTCATTTTTGCACCGAAGAAGAGCGACTCTCCGCGCAGGAGACATGATCGCGGAAGAAGTGGAGCTTGGAACAAAAGGCACTCCACAGGGCTCGGTGATCTCGCCCACTTTGTTTAACCTGACTATGATCGGCCTTTCCAGAACACTTTCACGAGTCGAGGGCATCCGGCATACCATCTATGCGGATGACATTACCATTTGGTGTGTTGGCGGAAGTGATGGACAGGTTGAGAGTGCGTTACAGGAGGCCTTCGAGGTCACGGAGGGCTATCTTCGACCCACGGGATTAAACTGTTCGGCTAAGAAGTCAGAGCTTTTACTATACCGCCCCTTAAGAAGAGGTCGTAAGCCCATGTGCTGGAGACCACTGTCTGACAGCACCATTTGTCTTCGCACGGGCAAGGGAGACAAGATTCCTAGGGTCGACGCAATAAGAATACTCGGCATGGTAATCGAATTTACTGGCTCTAACGCGCAAACGATAATCAAGCGCACGACCAAGACGGACAACGCAGTACGTCTCATCCGAAGGGTGGCTAACCGCCATCATGGCCTTAAAGAAGATAATGTGTTACGGTTGATTAACGCCTTTGTGCTTTGCCACTTTGCCTACGTGGCGGCTATGCACAGATGGCAAAGAGCAGAGAGGAACAAACTCAACACGTTGCTCAGGAAAATAACTAAGCGAGCCCTGGGTATACCAATCTTCACCAACACCAATCGCCTGCTCCAGCTAGGTGTGCATAACACTATGGAGGAGATTGCAGAGGCTCAGGAAAGAGCGCAACTTGCCAGACTCTCCACGACCGCCGCCGGCAGGAGGATATTACAAGAGCTCGGCTACCCACCATCTGCAGAAGCACCAAGAAAATGCCAGTTAGCACGGGACATACGAGATTTGATCTCCGTATCGCCGATACCAAGAAATGTACAGCCTGAATATAACAAGGGTAGAAGGAAAGCAAGAGCTTCAACCATACTCAAACAGATCCAGACAGAGGCGCGTAGAGCCTGCTTTGTTGACGCGGCCGCATATCGGAAGGGGTGCTCCTTTTCTGCAGTAGTGGTGGATTCCAAACAGCGACTCACGAACTGCGCATCTGTACGAACCGGAAATCCGGCAAGAGCCGAGCAGGTGGCCATTGCCTTGGCGATGCTTGATGACAGCAGCGACGTCATCTACAGTGACTCACGGTCAGCCATAAGGGCATTTCAGTGTGGAGTGATCTCAGAACAGGCTTTTGGGCTGCTTCGTAAGGCAGGTCCGGATAAAATCAAGCATCACTTGCTTACTTGGTTCCCAGCCCACGTTGGGCACATGGCGGGTGTCCCAACGAACCTCAATGAGACGGCCCACGCTGCCGCGCGCGCACTGACTGACCGCGCTGGCGCTGTAACGGCCGAAGAGAGGGTTACGCATGGTAGGGACGCGCCTGCCACTTACAATGAACTTCTTAAACACTTCTATCTCTCGTGGCGACAATACGCTCCTCCTCACCCCAAGCTCACTAGGCCTCAGGCACTAACATTCAGACTGTTGCAGACAGAAACTTATCCCAACCTGTCCACGTCACATGCGATATATCCGGAGATTTACACTGATGACGCGTGCCCTGCTTGCGGGGATAGATCAACACTTTCCCACATGCTCTGGGGATGTATCTCTATAGCAAGCCCTGACCTCAGCTCAGCTAGGTGGGAGGCGGCCCTCCGCAACCCACTCCTGGATTAGCAACGTTGGGCTGTCCAGCAGGTCCACGATGCGGCTGGCAGGCTAGGCCTGTCGGTCCCGACGTGGGAGCGGCCCGCCACGTGCTAATACGCGTTCTGCAGGACTGTAAAATAAAAGTTACTCAATCAATCAATCAATCAATCTATAGCTATGTTGAAGTGTAGCACACCGGCTTGTTCTTATTTTTCTTCCAGCTACTGTTCATGACAATAGCTCTCATGGAAGCAGTGTACCCACTAAGGGGGAAACGCGGCAGGAGGTAGCGTGGGAGAAATGCGTATTCTAATAGGACAAATGAAACACGTAACTAGAAGGATTTCAAAAATCTATATAGTGCACGCCTTCGCAGTAAGGTTACCGACCATCATTCCTACTACATATTTTGCACTTTGTAAATTGTACAACATTATTGTAATACATATGCTCTATCTACTGTAAAGCAAAATTACTAAAGAGACAGTAACAAATGAGAAAACAAAAACGCTATGAATTTGAAGAATCCTTTAATTTTAGTGAAATGAATAATGAGGAGACAAGTGAAAAGATAAAAAGTTTGAGTTACCAGGGAAATGGGTTTCTCATTCTTAAAAGTCAAACACAACACAGCAAGCATCCCTTTTGCTATTAGCTGGTTGGCTGACAAGGTTGGCTGACAAGGCCGACAAATCACAGTAGCAGCGTATCACATAAGTTTGTAGGCAACAACACATAGCTCTATGGGAAATTGGCCATCAATCGGGTTGTGTGAAGGAGAAAGAAATATAAAGCCAACCTTTAAATATAAACAGAAGGTAGTAGCGAGTAGCGAGTTATTATTACTACTATATTATTACCTATCACAAAAGAGCGACCATAGTTCTGATAGGGCCAGCTGTCTCGCAGACAGAAGGTCATTAGCCTAAAGCAGTTGACTGCAATACAGTCAAGCCGTCGGACAGAGCACGGCAGGAAGGTAGAATAATGGTAAAATGACATTCCAGCAATATCCAGCGAAGCTGAAAACGTGAAATGAAACTCAACAAATAATAGCATATAATATCAGTTAAACGGTGTGAGAAAATATTTACCACAGTTTCATTAGTCCCTGCTTGTTATCATTCAAATACCATTCTCGAAACTTCACAGCGCTTGCTGGAAATAAGAAGCGCACCTACAAAGTATAGTCTGTTAAATGCAGTGCCAAATAGCATAGCGAAAGGACTAACTTAGGAGGAACGTTTAGGCGAAGCTCGCAAAGAAATGTGCCGTAACCCTGATATGATGAAGAAGAGGAGGAACTGCAACGACAGATTTGGCTGCGTTTCAGAATGTCAACCCTTTGAATGAAAACTTCCTCTAAAACACGACAGATAAAGCTGGTGCTCATGAGGCTTCATCATCGTGTTGTAAAACATCCACAGACCTGATCTGTGAGGCAGTTCATTGTCTCTGTTTTTTTTAACTTCTAACAATCATTTTTTAGTGATTTGTTGGCGCTTCCTCTTCCTTAACGTGACCGCGTTGAAAATTACGCTGCGCCAGCTTGGCCTGCACCTGAATGTTCCTTTATTGTCTTTGGGTAAATCAGGAGCTCCCAAACAGGACGTGTGCAGTACCATAGAGATGTTCAGTTGTGAATACCGCGACAGAATTGCTTACTGTTCTCTTATTTACTTCTTTCTTGGTCTGTTACCGTAGTTGAATATTCATTTTTAGGGCGCAGAAATTGTATAATCCGCATCTTAGTGTCAAATCCCACTTTGTTCTTTATGTTGCCTGTTTGTTTTTCTAAACCTTGAAAAGACAATATAATTCAAGCGATGATTCCTTTCCGGCATTCATGTGATGAGGCCTGACCGTGTAACTGTGAAACAAGCCGTGGAAGCATGCGCCGACGGCGACTGATATCTGTCCCAATATTGTTTTACCTACGAATTGCAATACAATGGTAAAATTATAGCTATACCGCTCCAATTTGCTCTCGGTAAACCTACGGGGAACCAATTCAAGAGGAATTGACGTGCACCAGCGATAACCTGTATACTGTAGTAGGCCAGGTGAGGTATTGCATTTAGAGAAGGGATATTGCATGTGGATTTGAGCAAGGCTGGCGATAAAGTAGCACGTCACCTTTTTCTTCGCCTCGCCTAAGTCCTCCAACATTAGCGACGGCCGACTTTTTGGAGGGACATTAAAGCCAAATACTAAGCTGGCATAAAGTCTTAAAACACCATTCCAGAAACTTGACAGCCCTTGTTTGGCGCCAAGACAAGCCTTAGTTTATGAAAAAATAGCGTCTGGAGGGTCTGTTCACCTTAAGCACAATTCAAATGAGCCGTCCCCAAGCGGGGAAGGGTGATGCTGCACACGCCATCACCGCTGGCTATGAGTAAAACAGCACCCGCCTGATGGAGCTGCTGTTTGTGGCGCAAAACGCGAACTTGCGGCCACGGAGAAACATAGCCAAGAAAGAGGGTTGAAATCCTTGCTGCAGCTGCTCCAGGTCAAGTGTCGTGGAATGTTCGGAAATCCCACAACATCGCACGAATTTGGCATTCTTTGCTACTTGCAGTCTCTGCCCGTTCGGCGAGCCAGCAAAATAGGTGCCGCACTACCCGATAACGAAACTACTTAAACGCAAAAGTGCGGGCGGCGCAGAATGGAAAAGCCAAACCTTTCTGAGGCCTGCCTCGCAGTCAACGGTAACGCTAATGAGCTCTTTGGCTATCCACCACACTAAGGGCACTCGACCTTGCACGTATCGGGAAATATTTTGCTCATTGAGTTAAGATCACGAAATAACGTTCGTTCGTATTTTACGGAGTTCGTTGGCTTCCGTATTGTTGAGTGCTTTGTGAGCTGGACCGAATGCATGTCGGTCCATTCTCTGACACGTGAGCATGTCTTTGCTAGAAGGTGAGATATGAGTGGATGTGAGTGTGATCACCTGCCCCGCTCGGTTGGAAAGTGCTCGATCTAGGGCGTTGGCTATGTTGTTGCCCGGAAGCCCGTCGTGGCCGGGGAATCATATGACTTCGTGGTAATCTTTGAAGTTAGCAGGAAGCAAGTCCCTTATGTTTTGTTTTTGGGAACTAAGACTTTTATGAAGAGTGTACAGGTGTTCTGCGAGTTCGATAAGATCACGGAGCCATTGTCAGCTTCATCCTGCAGTCTACTGAAATTGACAATAGCTGCCTCTTCCATTTCGGCCGTAGAAGTGATGAATATTTGATTGCAGTGGATGAGCTCCACGTTGTCATCGATCGCTGCGTAGATGAATGCTCTCTTGGTGGATAGTTGTGCTTTATCTATATATATGACGTCGGGATTATCCTTCTTCATGTTGGTGAGCGTATTGACTCTGGCCTCTCTTCTGTCCAGGTGTCGGCTGTGATGCATCTTTTTTGGAATGGGTGCGATTGAGATATGTTCACTAATTATTATGCATATTCTGCGCCCTTGTTAACATATGTTGGATGCTGTGTGCAAGCCCCACTCTTGAGCATCGCCCCTCCATAGAGGGTCCCGCAGAGGTGTTGCCGTTGAGGTAGCAGTATGGCAGCCTTTATCTCTGCATAGCTATTGTATACTACTAGAAACAGGAGCTTGTTCATGGCGATATGCTTGAGAAGGCCGACAGCAGCTTTTCAGGCATCTCTGATAATTACTTCGGCTTTTTCCTCTTCCGCCTTGCTTGTTTTGTGGTACTGAATGCTATAGGTGATTCTGCTTAGTACCAGTGCGTGTATGAGCCGAAGAGTGTCATCTTCCCTCATATCTGTCCGATAGCGGGTAATCTTTTGATAATTTTGGCAATCTGTATCGTGATTGTATTTTGCGTGTATAGGGTGTGTCTGGCCCTGGATCCAGAAACTCAGGATGCGTATCATATCCACTTCCTTGAGTGTTTTTCCACCCACTTGGTGATTGATGGTAACCTGCCTTTCTATCGTTCATTGTGGATGCGTATCCCTCCCAACCTCTCTGGTGCGCATTGAAGCCCGCTCCTTTTGTCGAAGGCGGACATTGCATTCGCTGCTTGTTAAAGAGTGTCGTGCTTGTACCCGAAAGAGCGCTTTTTCGCCCAGAGAGTGATAATGTGAGCGTAAAATGTGTAGCTTATATCTCAGATTTGGTCCAGGTGTCTGGATAGTCTCTTGATGGCTACGTTGAACAGGAGCGGTGAGGCATACCCTTGTTGGGAGTGTTGAACGGGCCCAGTCTGGTTTGATGCATGCCTATTGTCGCCCTTCTTCAATTCAAAAAGATCTGGTATAGTTCTAGATCCTTTCTCCACAATCTGTCAAGTTGAGTTGTTGAGTTCGTCGAGCACCGCTTCTTGTGAGATATTGGCGACGGCTCCTTTCAGGTCTAAGGCTAGTATGAGGTTTTCTCCACGCGCTCGAATATTGGTTAGCATTTCTTCTCTGATGAACAGGAAGGCATCCTGTATGAAGGGGCATGCCTGGAACCCGATGTACCGGGGAAGTAGTGGTTGCGCTCTAGGTTTCTGTGTAGTCTGGTGGTTATCACATTTCTGAACCTTTTCCCGAGACAGGACGACAGGGATATTGGTCTAAGGGCTTCTAACGTAGGTGCTTTGCCTGGTTTGGGGATAGTTATTTTAATTACTTCTTTCCAGCTACCTGGTTACTTACCGCGCCTCCAGCAGTTCTCGCTCAAGAGGTGTGTGATAGCCTATAGGGCTTCATCACTGAGTTTTCTTGTAATGGCATTTGTTATCTTGTCTGAACCTGGAGCTGTGTTCTTCCAAGCAGCTTGTGTTGCTTGGAGGACTTCACGTGCGCTTCGTGAGGCCGGGGTTCACTTTGCCCATATATGTTTTGGAGCATGGCGGTACGTTGTTGGTATGGTGGTTGGTGTTGGTATGGTGGTTGGTGGTGGTATGTTGGTATCGGTCCTATGTGCCTCTTCTTAAGTTTATCAATAAGTTCTTTATTGGTACTTTGGAACAGGCGTGCTATATTGTGTAGTGTTCTACTAGTCTCGTTCTTGGTTTTGTCCGGTTCTAGCATGCATCTGAGGATATTATATTTTTTTGTCATTCATAGAGTGTTTTTCAGGGAGTCACAGAATTGTAACCAATTATCTGTTGCCAGATTCGAAACGTAAATGTTGGCCTTTTCTGAGAGCTCGGCAATGCGCTTGTATAGCTTCTAGTTTAATTTTTTGTGATTTCGATCGTTTCAGCATGCTCTTTCTGGCCTCCCACATGTTTAGGAAATCATTATCTACTATGTCTTTTTGAATTCAAGAAGGGCGATGAGAGGTATGCATCAAACCAGACAGGACCCGTTCAACACACCCAACAAGGGTATAACTCACCGCTCCTCTTCAACGTAGCCATCAAGAGACTGTCCAGACACCTGGACCAAATATGAGATCTAGGCTACACATTTTACGCTCACATTATCACTCTCTGGGCGAAAAAGCGCTCTTTCGGGTACAAGGACAACACTCTTCAACAAGCAGCGAATGCAATGTCCGCCTTCGACAAAAGAAGCGGGCTTTAATGCGCACCAGAGAGGTCGGGATTGATACGCATCCACAATCAACGATAGAAAGGCAGGGTCCCATCAATGGCCAAGTGGGTAGACAAACATTCAAGGAAGTGGATATGATACGCATCCTGAGTTTCTGGATCCAGGGCCAGACACACCCTATGCACGCTAAATACAATCATGAAACAGATTGCCAAAGTTATCAAAAGATTACCCGCTATCGGACAGGCATGAGGGAAGAAGACACTCTTAGGCTCATCCACGCACTGGTACTAAGCAGAATCACCTATAGCCTTCAGTACCAAAGCAAGGCGGAAGAGGTGAAAGCCGAAGTTATTATCAGAGATGCCTACAATGCTGCTATTGGTCTTCTCAAGCATATGGCTATAAACAAGCTCCTGTCTGTAGTGGTATACAATAGCTATGCAGAGATAAAGGCTGCCATACTGCTACCTCAACGGCAACGCCTCAGCGGGACCCTCTACGGAAGGGTGATTCTCAAGAGTAGGGCTTAAACACAGCATCCAACATATGATAACAAGGGCGCAGAATATGCATAATAATTAGAGAACATATCTCAATCGCACCCATTCCAAGAAAGATGCATCACAGCTGACACCTGGACAGAAGAGAGGCCAGAGTCAAGACGCTCACCAACATGAAGAAGGATAATCCCGACGTCATATATACAGATAAAGCACAATTATCCACCAAGAGAGCATTCATCTACGCAGCGATTGATGACAACTTAGACGTCATGCACTGCAATCAAATATTCATCACTTCTATGGCCGATATGGAAGAGGCAGCTATTGCCAACGTCAGTAGACTGCAGGATGAAGCTGACAATGGCTCCGTGAACTTATCAAACTCCCAGAACACCTGTAAACTCTTCATAAAAGGCTTGGTTCGCAAAAACAAAACATAAGGGACTTGCGTCCTACTAACTTCAAACATACCACGAAGTCATATGATTCCCCGGCCATGACGGGCTTCCGGGCAACAACAGAGCCAACGCCCTCGATCGAGAACTTTCCAACCGAGTGGGGCAGGTGATCACACTCGAACACACTCATATCTCCGCTTCTAGCAAAGACATCCTCATGTGTCAGAGAATCGACCGACATACATTCGGTCCCGCTCGCAAATCACTCAACAATACGGAAGCCAACGAACTCCGTAAAATACGAACAAACGTTATTTCGTAATCTTAACTTAATGAGCAAAATATTTCCCGAAACATGCAAGGTCGAGTGCCCTTGGTGTGGTGGGTAGCCAACTCTGTTTGATATATCATGGAATTGTGCCAACAAAGCCCTTGAAGTAGTCAAACATACACGTCTGTGTCCTTAATAAGGAGCAGTGGGAGGTACTACTCGCCAGCTCGGATCCAGGAGAGCAACTAGCCCTCATTCAACTGGTCCAGCGGAGCCCTGGACTGAGGGACACGCCTACATCGACTCCTACTTCTTTCGGCAAATAAAGTTTAATGAATGAATGAATGAACGAACGCCTGCTTCACCTCCACCGCGGGTGGGCCAGGCATTGCAGTATCTTCAGGATTGGCCCTTGTATGGGGAGAGCTTAACACCTGTTTCACTTCCGTCGCGGGTCAGCACGGCATTGCAGTATCTTCGGGATCGGCCCATATGTGGGGTGTTTTGCGTCTACACAAGGCCAGGAGTCTGGGGGAACTAGGCCTTAACAGCTTCGCTGTAAAATTGGTTTCGTCATTGCGTTTCCCAAATGATTCATCATTATTGACAACTGCGAACGCGGGAGCAGTGGCAGGAGCTCGTTCGCGCAGTTGCGCCGAGGGGCGCCAAAGAGCAAGCTGTGAGACTACGACGACGCTGGAGCCATTCATGATGATATTTTTGTATCTACACGGACACGATCATGAGGGAACTCGCCTGTAATAGCGTAGCTGTAAGAAAGATAACTTGTTCTTATCGCGGTAGCGGCCTGTGGTGGATGATTTTGCCGAAACGTAAGCTACACTGTCATGGTGGCTTTTTCTTCATATTGTACCATAGCATATATTTCTTAACCAAAACGCCGTTCGCATCGTTGTGTATTCGTCTCCTTCAGTTCTCCTACGTACTCTCTTGCGCTTAACCTCAGGTTACTCTGAATGAGTCTTTACCTTGTGCGAGAGGTTGCCATATGTGTCTCTTGTTTTCATCATTACAATATTTGCCTTCATCGTTGGCTCCTGATTCCTTAGTTGAAGCCACTCCTCACACATTCCAGACCGCATCAGCTTGCGGGACCTAAAGAAACACTTCCAAACAAGATGAATACTCCGACATGACGACGTCATCTAAATTTTCGGCCTTTCACGATGCGCAGCCTACATGAGGGCCCAGAATGAAATCAACACACGGTCGCAGCATTTTTGCGTTTCTTGCTTTCTTCATGACGCTATCTCATTCACACTCCGTTTTGCTATCACAAGTACTGTTTACATAGAAATTGCACAATGCAGTGAAGTGATTGTCATGGAGCTGCTCTGCAAAGTCTACTAGTGAGTCACTACCTGCTAAGGTGTGCGAAACTCCATCCTGGGAATACATTCGCATTGACAATTGTCCAGTTTCCCTTGCACTGAGTTTGTTTCACTTTATTTTTTATAAACAGAAGCAGCAGAACATGCTCCTCATAAACACTGCCCCTCAAGTCAGTCAAGATATCGCTACTCTGAGTAAAATCTACAAATGTAATATGGAGGCAAAGAAATAAATTGCAAATCCCAGATGCGCATCACGCACGCACTTTGGCTGCTTCTTGCTGCCATTGCCATTGTATTTTGTACATGAAAGTGAAGGCATGTTTGCGTACTCGCCCAGACACTGCCAAAGCAGTACTCGCGTGGGCCCAAACTCACGGAAAATTCTGTTAACAATCTGCTTTTCGTTCGCCAAAAACGGGCATGGCATCACGAGGAAGAACATAGAAAGTTCAGTCAGTGAGATAGCTCACAGTACAATCCACCCGCCACACCGATGTAGTCGCTTGACCTGCGGGTAGAACTTGGCGCAGCAGAAGAAATGAAAATTCGCTGCTGCAAAATCAGTTTCATGTCGGTCGGTCCTCTCTGACATCTGACGTGTATGAGGCGCATGACCTTACTATTTTACAAGGTAGCTCGTCAATAATCCTCCCTAGCCAACATAAATCATTTAAGGCTCGGAAATTGCACTATGCACTGTAAGTGCGAGCAGAATCAGAAAGAGTTTGCCCCTCTTGTTTTTGCCAAGTTACGGTTGTAAATGAGAAGTCAACATATCCATTCCCAGTTCTTGAACATGGCGGTTGTGCTTCGCATGTCCACGGTGTACCAAGAAGAAAGCGCGATTCGTTTTCTATGGAGCAACGGACGAACGCCCATCAAAATCCAGAGGGAAATGCAGATGGCCCATAGGGGAAGGTATCTCGCTTTGAGAAGTGTGAGGTGGTGGTGTTGTGAGTTTGAAAAGGGCCACGATGACTTGCATGGCAATGAGCGTTCGGGGAAGCCGTGTGCGTCGCTGACTGACCAAAGAGACATCACAAATTGGATGCTGCAATGGGACAAATGTCTGAAGCGGTGTCAGGATTCTGTGTAAAGTAGTGAAAGGTACGTGAAATAGTACACATATTTGTAGTTAGCTCTATGTACCTTATTTTCACTAATAAAAAGCAGGGACAAAGGCTTTCTGATTCCCCCTCATATTTCTGCAGTCTGGCATTCATCTGTCCATGAAGGTGACCTTTGTCGAATGCTCTGCTGGAGTTATGTGTAGTGGTCCATGTATTTTACAATGAGCTGTAGCAGCACGTATATTAAGTGGACATCTGTGTTAAGATATTGTTTAATTCAGCTCTTCTGCTGTCTGGAACATAAGGCAAATAAATACTTCTCTGGAAAGCTAAGCGTATATATCAGTTCAAGCAACAGTTATAAGCTACGAGACAGTCTGCTTTGGGCCGTACGCCTGTAAGGCTAGCGTTGCTCTTCCATATGCTCAACCGCAAGACACTTGTTACCGGTTTTCTCAGCATCAAATATTCCGTATAGAGGTCAGTATTGGAAGAACATGCAGATGTGTTTTCTCTCTCTCTTCCTGTTTTCATAGCTGTGGAGCCCCTATTGACGGGTGCCATGCATGCAGTGTGCTCCCAAGTGGGACCTCGTTTCTAATTTCCCGAGTATAGATTTATATATTTTAAACAGTCACACTTTCTGTGCTTTAGAAATGACGTCACTAGGTTCCTGCTTTCTAATGACTGCTTCTTCTATGGCCATGCCTTTGGGCGATACCTTTATTTTAAAAAGAGGAGTATCACGCGCCACCTTTTGGCAGCAGCCTCTTCTGAAATACAGGTGAAATTAGGCACTAACGATCGAGTATTGTCAATGGAATCAAAAAGCCGGAGGCTTCTGAGAAGCTATTCTCTGTAATCAACAAATCATGCGATGGAAGGCGTACATTAATTGTGGTGAGCATATTCAGGTAGCGTTTGATGCTTCAACGCCCCTGAACCCAATATCCCTAGTACTCTGCCACTCATAATACAAGCATTATTGTATTCCATAGCAATACGAAAGAAAATGCTATTGTCCAGCTCTTTCTGAATTTTACAAAAAGAACGAGCTCAATGACGTTACCGTTGACAGCGAGGCAGGCCTCAGAAAGCTTTGGCTTTTCCACTCTGCGCAGCCCGCGCTTTTGCGTTTAAGTAGTTTCGTTATCGGGTAGTGCTGCACCGATTTTGCTGGCTCGCCGAACTCACAGAGACTGCAAGTAGCAAAGGCTACAATATTTGTGCGATGTTGCGGGATTTCCGAACATTCCGCGCCATTTGACCTAGAGCAGCTGCAGCAAGGATTTCAACCCTCTTTCTTGGCTATTATTTCTCCGTGGCCGCAAGTTCGCGTTTTGCGCCACAAACAGCAGCTCGATCAGGCGGCGGCTGTTTTACTCATCGGTAGCGATAAAGGGCGGTGATGGTGTGTGCAACGTCACCGTTCCCAGCTTGGGGACGGCTCATTTGAATACTGCTAAAGGTGAACAGACCCTCCAAACGCTATTTTCTCGTAAACTAAGTCTTTTCTTGGCGACATACAAGCGCTGTGAAGTTACTGGAATGGAAGTTTAAGACTCTACGTCAGCTTAGTTTTAGTTTTAATGCCCCTTAAAAAATTCGGCCGTCGCTAATGTTGGAGGACTTAAGCGAGGCGAAGAAAAAATTGACGTGCTACTTTATCGCCAGCCTTGCTCAGATCCACTTGCAATATCCCTGCTCTAAATCCAATAACTAAGCTGACCTACTACAGTATACAGGTTACCGCTGATGCACGTCAATTTCTGCCGAATTGGATCCCCGTAGCTTTACCGAGAGCAAATTGGAGATGTATAGCTATAATTTTGCCATTGTATTGCAATTCGTATTTAAAACAATGTTGGGACAAATATCAGTCGCCGTCGGCAAATGGTTCCACGGCTTGTTTCACTGTTAGACGGTCAGGCCTCATCACATAAATGACGGAAAGGAATCATCGCTTGAATTATATTGTCTTTTGAAGGTTTAGAAAAACAAACAGGCAACATAAAGAACAAAGTGTGATTTGACACTAAGATGCGGATTATACAATTTCTGCGTCCTAAAAAGTGAATATTCAACTACGGTAACAAACGAAGAAAGAAGTTAATAAGAGAACAGAAGAAGAAGAAGGAGTAGAAGAAGAAGAAGAAGAATATTCAACTACGGTAACAAACGAAGAAAGAAGTAAATACGAGAACAGAAGAAGAAGGAGGAGAAGAAGAAGAAGAAGCAAGCTGCTCGCTCGAAGGTTCCTGCTCGTTCGCTGCGGTTTCTGTCACTTGGCCAGGTTTTGGGTGATATAATGCTTTACTAATCTTATTTCTTGCGCTCTCGCTAATTCTAACGCCACCTTCTTCCTAGGCTGATGTCTAAAAACTCCCCATGCAGGGCTTTGTCCCCATGGGCGGCCTCTATTCCAGTGGATGAATTACCTCTAGATTTGTTCATCCGCAGTGGTGTGAGCAACATCCCGGTGGCTCTGGTTCCTTCAAATTGAGGCTTTATAGGTCTAACCAACCCCCAGGCGATCCAGAAATCCCTGCAAGCTGCTACCTCTTCATACCGGACCATCACGGAAGTGAGGCAGTTCGGCCGCGGAGGTATCGTGTGTCGATCACCAGACCAGTCCTGTGTCGCGGATTTGCTAAAGTGCTCGTCATTCGCGTCATTACCGGTGAGTGCCTTCATCCCTGCTCACCTCGCCTGCACTAATGGAATAGTCAGAGGTGTCGATGCTGATCTTTCTCCCGCTGAAGCACCTGAGAGATTGTGTGGGACTGGAGTAATTGCTGTTTACCGATGCACTCGAGTGGTAGACAATAAGCGGGTCCCAACAGAATCAGTGATTGCGACTTTTTCTGGAACTTCCTGCCCGTCAGAGCTAAAGGTGTGGCCCCTTGTGCTCAGAGTTGAACCCCTGGCGTCGCGTCCGATTCAATGCCGCAATTGCTGGCGATACGGCCATAGTATGGCAGGGTCTAAATTAAGACAACGTTGTTGCGCATCTGGAGGAGAACACGCTCAAAGTGATTGTAATGCCCAAGAAGAGCGATGCTGTCTCTGTGGTGGAAATCATCCAGCCAAATATTTAAACTGTTCTGTTAGAGCTAAGAGTTACAGTTGATTGAAATAATTGATCGTCAACGCTTCTCTAGGATGGAGGCCATAAACATTGTGACAGAAAGGGCATCTGGCTATGCGGGGATAATAGGTAGACAAAATCTTACCACGGACCGATCACTTACTGTAACTATAGAGGCCGCTGTGGAAATGGCACTTACAAAAGCTATGGAAAGGTTGGCAATGAGCCTTGGTGAATGTATCTCACAAGCCGTTTCTAGTCATTTATCTCATTTGATGCAAACTACCTGCCCAGCTCCTGTACCAACGCAAACAGTTGGTCCTGAGCACCAAACTAACCATGAAAGATCAGACGCCAATCCTTGCAATAATGATATTGGACTTTCAAATCCCTCATCTGCGAGCCCTGCAACTTGTAATCTGATTAATACAGATTTGGAAATGACAGAGGTAGAACAAAATGCTCGAGCATATGAAAGAACCATGTCGTCTATTAGTGAAGACTCCTCCCCCGGTCCTCACTCAAAAGCGAAGAAAAGTCAGTCCAGTGTTGTGCTAAAGGATAACATTCTGCAGAAGGAAGTTTCGACTGCGGCACTTTCCAAAAAATAGTATCACTAAAAGTGCTTCAGTGCAACTGCCGCTCTTTATATTCTACATCAGTAGACTTGTTTAACTTCTCAACTTAATCCTGATTTAATTATGTTACAAGAAACGTGGCTAAAACCTGAGAAATCTTTTCAACTGAAATTCTACAGGTCATTTTGATTAGACCGTCCTACAAGAGGTGGCGGGTTATTTACACTTATCTCATCTAAAATTTGCCATAAGGCTAAAATCTCATTTCAAGTTTCTACTCCAGAGTGTGAAATCCTAGCTATAAAATTGGTTATCCCGGGATGTTCTCTTTTTACCGTAGTTAATGCATATTTTCCATCTGGCGTACTGGACACTAGCACTCTGGATAGTGTTATTAACTCTTGTGGACGTGACATTGTAATCTCAGGTGATTTCAATTCTCACCATATCTCATGGGGTTTAAGAACAGATTTGTGCGGCACCCGATTGTGGAACTGGTCGTTGAACAATCGCCTCACGTGTGCAAACTCCGTATCTATTACGTTTGTTAGAGGCCGATCTTACTCTTCACTAGATCTTACATTCTCTGGCCCGAGTCTCTCCGTCAATTCTTGGTCGACTATTGATTGTTCGACAAGCAGTGATCACTTTCGATAGTATTTTACGTTGCACGTCCGGTAACATTTATAGGTGATCACGTTCGAACCTTCATAAATTACAACATTTTTTAAAAATGCTTAGGAAGTGTTCTTTCATCTCTGTCTGATGCGCCTACAGAACAAAAAACCACGATTATCTGTTCCGCTTTGGAAAGTTCCGCTTTGGAAAAAAGGCTCAATTTGAGATTGGATTGAACAAAATAAATTCTTGCAGTCCTTGGTTTAATGAAGAATGCACTCGAGACTACAGAAAGAGAAAAGCTGCTTGGAAAAAATTATTGCATAACCAGAGTCCCCAAAATTGGAGTGACTATAAATTTTTTCGAGGTGTCTTTAAACATACAGTTTCTAAAGCCAAAGATGAATTCGATTGTAAGCATTTTGATTTCTTATCTAACAATAAAAATAAGCGTGCATTGTACCGTTTTCTCCGCGGTAGAAAAATTCTTCCGCATCAAATTATTATTGATTTTATAATCTTAAGTAGCGATGAAATGAAACAATCACTAGAAGAAATCGCGAAGGGATAAGAAATTAGATTTTCTTCTGTCTTGCCAAGTGGTTCTCGCTTACGAAGGGCATCAGATGATTTTACAGAAATCTCCATGTTAGAATTGGCTGAAATCGTGGAGCGACTTCCAGATTCAGCTCCCGGTGTGGATGGGGTAACATCTACTTTGATCAGAATTTTATTTAAGGAAGCTCCTGATGTCCTTTTAGCTATTGTAAATTACTCAATTCTCTTCTCATGGATTCCGTCTGCGTATGAAAATTGCTAAAATCATCCCTATTCTTAAGAATCATGGGGAAGGATAAACAATAGATAACATTAGGCCAATTGCGATAACTTCAAATTTGGTTAAATTAATTGAAAGAATTCTATATGCCCGCATGTATAAATTTATACAGAACAACGACTTGCTTAGCCCCTGCCAAATTGGATTCCGACCATCATGTTCAATTTGGCATGCTCACGTGGACCTAGAAAGTAGAATAAAATTAGCACGGCGACAGAGGCAAATAGGTGCTCTTGTGACATTAGACATTTACAAAACCTACGACAGTGTAGAACACTTAATTTTATTAGATATAATTGCGAAATCTAGAGATTCCAAGTTATTTTTTAAACTAGATTGGTGAATTTTTAAATGGAAGAACATTTTACTGCAGACTGAGAGGCGTTTTCTCGAGTATCTATAATCAATCACGAGGTGTTCCTCAAGGAGGTGTCAGTTCACCATTACTATTTATTATTCTGATGTGTTCCATTCCTCTTCATCAAGACGTACAAACATACGTATACGCGGATGACATTGCTTTCTTCGCATCAGACAGTGATATTCACTCTCTATGTTATCGACTACAAAACTACCTCAACGCTATAGAAACCTGGTTAAACAAAATTCGCCTTTCACTTAACGTTAGAAAATCCTCGATATTAGTTTTCCCTCTTAACAATCCCGTTAATATATCGATATCCTATCGCCTCGAGACTATACCTCAAGTGGAGTCGGTGAAATACTTAGGTGTAGTATATGACGATTGCCTCAACTGGCTCGTCCATATTGACCATATGGTTAAAAAAGGAGTAAGAGCAGTTGGTATGCTACGGAAGCTGTGCAATAGTCAGTCCGGAATACGGAGAGATCCACTTTTAATGATATACAAAATGTATGTGAGGCCCATTTTAGAATTTGGATGTGTTTTATTTTCTGATGCCCCGGCTTATAAATTACGTCCCCTTGTTCTACTTGAGCGGGAAGCCCTACGACTGTGTTGAGGATTACCGAAATATGGTGCCAATAACATATTGCACCAAGAAGTCAGGTTGCCCTCAATATTGTGTATATTTCGGTTACTGACGGTGCAAACAGTCTTGAAATTGCATGAATCTCCTATTAGAAGATTGAAATACACATTCATTTCCCAGCCTGCACTTTTCTTCGGAGTACACTGGCATCGTTTTCATACACCACAGGTGGTCTTCGTACAAACATTGATAAATCCCTTAAATGTATGTCTCTGGGAGGTACTGCCTATTTGTGATGCGCGAGAGAACCTAGAAATTATATATGATGACATCTACCCAAATAATGCAAAACATATCCCTTATAATATATTAAACGGCTTGTTACAGGACCATTTATTGAGTTTATCTATAAGTACGCTCATTGCGACAGACGCCTCACAGTGTGAAGAAAAATCTGGAATTGGCATTTTCTCTCCCGCTCTAAACTGGTCATTTGCAATCAGGATTCCGGACTTTTATTCCGTATTTTTGGATGAATATCTAGCTAACTAACTAAATGTGAGTAACTAAATGGGAAATTAACTAACTAGATGTGACAAACTAAATTTGTCAACATCGGCGGTAGTAATTATAACAGATTATTTATCCTTATGTTCCTCGCTCACAGCAAATGGTGTCACTAACCTTTTACATACATTTCATTTTCTAGTGCCTGCCAACATAAATTTAATTAGATTGCTTTGGGTGCCTGGACATAAAGGATTAGTCATGAACGAAATGGCTGACAGTCTCGCGAGAGCGGCCCTCAGTGGCCCAGTATTACCATTACTTCCTACAATAGCTTACCTGACGACGACTAGATTCAGGAGATATACAATTACTCAAGACTTTTTTAACCAAGCTGTATCAAATTTTTCAGAATATCGACACCTCCTATTCCCTTGGCCTAAAAATTCCTTTCACACCAGAAAAACTGAAGTCATCTCTAGCCAATTACGTTGTCGAATACCAAAATTAAACTTCTTTCGTCACAGGGCTGGTCTGGTGCCCTCCCCTCTGTGCCCAGTCTGGAGAAGATGAAACAATAGATCATTTCTTCATATTCTGCCGCCGTTTCACTTCTTTAAGGAAAAATCTAGAATCAAGAATTACACAGCTTGCTTTGAGCTTTTCAATTATAGATATCCTTTCTCTAGGAGCCTCCTCTATTGGACAGTGCCACAGGGATATTTGCTCAACCGTGGAGGATTTTATAATTGCTACAAAGAGATTGTCTTGAATTCTTAAACATTTTATTTTTGTTTATTTCCTCCAGTTAGCTTTACCATTTTCAGTTTTTTAATAAAGATAGCCTAATTTCATCCAAAGCTTGGCCAATCCCCCACAGTGGGTGTGCGCCATCGCATAAAGAATACCACACCATACCATACCATACCATACCATACCATACCATACCATTTTGCCGCGGTATTCACAACTCAAGATTTCTATGGTATTGCACACGTCCTGTTTGGGAGCTCCTGATTTTCCCAAAGACAATAAAGGAACATTCAAGTGCAGGCCAAGCTGGCGCAGAGCATTTTCAACGCGCTCAACCTAAGGAAGGGCAAGCGCCAACAAATCACTAAAAAACGATTGTTAGAAGTTAAAAAAAACATAGGCAATGAACTGCCTCACAGATCAGGTCTGTGGATGTTTTTGAACACGGTGATGAAGCTTCATGAGCACCAGCTTTATCTGTCATGTTTTAGAGGAAGTTTTCATTCAAAGGGTTGACATTCTGAAACGCAGCCAAATCTGTCCTTGCAGTTCCTCCACTTCTTCATCATATCTGGGTTATGGCACATTTCTTTTGCGAGCTTCGCCTAAACGTTCCTCCTCCGTTAGTCCTTTCGCTATGCTATTTGGCACTGCATTTAACAGACTATACTTTGTATGTGCGCTTCTTACTTCCAGCAAGCGCTGTGAAGCTTCAGGAATGGTATTTGAATGATAAAAAGCAGGGACTAATGAAACTGTGTTAAATATTTTCTCAGACCACTTAACTGACATTACATGCTAATAATTTGTTCAGTTTCATTTCACGTTTTTAGCTTTGCTGGATATTGCTGGAATGTCATTTTACTATTATTATACCTTCCTGCCGTGTTCTGTCCGACGGCTTGACTGTATTGGAGTCAACTGCTTTAGGCTAATGACCTTCGGTCTGCGACCCAGCTGTCCCTATCAGAACTATGATCGCTCATTTGTGATAAATATTGATAGAATAATAATTATAAATCGCTACCACCTTCTGTTTATATTTAAAGGTTGACTTTATATTTCCTTCTTCGTCGCACAACCCGATTTATGGCCAATTTCCCATAGAGCTATGTGTCGTTGCGTACACACTTATGTGATACGCTGCCACTGCGATTGGTCGGTTGGTTCATCCTTGTCAGCCAACCAGCTAACAGCAAAAGGGATGCTTGCTGTGTTGTGTTTGACTTTTAGGAATCCGAAACCCGTTTCCCTGGTAACTCAAACTTTTTATCTTTTCACTTGTCTGCTCAATATTCCTTTCACTAAAATTAAATGATTCTTCAAATTGATAGCGTCTTTGGTTTTTTATTTCTCATTGGCTCTTTTGTAATTTTGCTTTACAGTAGGTAGAGCACATGTATTACAATAATGTTGTACAATTTAGAAAGTACAAAATAAGTACTGCGAATGATGGTAGGTAGCCTTACTGCGAAGGCATGCACTATATAGATCTTTGAAATCCTTATATTTACATGTTTCATTTGCCCTATTAGAACACGCATTTCTCCTAGGCTACCTCATGCCGCATTTCCCCTTAATTGTTACACTGCTTCCATGAGCGCTATTATCATCAACAATAGCTGGAAGAAGAATAAGAACACGCCGGTGTGCTACACTTCAACGTAGCTATAGATAATTTTTTATTATCATGCCGGTGGTTTTCAATTCATCGAATACTATGTCTAGAAATTCCTCTATAAAATTTAGGATTACTTTTAAGCAGCGCTGTTATACTCTCCCTTGGAGCAACAGCTTAGAGATATAGCCACAGGAACGTTTGCCTAGCCATTTATAATTTTCTATGTGGTGGAGAAAGAATGCCTTGTTAATAGTCTTTAGTTTCAAGAATTTATTTATTTCTACTGCAGATGAGAAAATTCAAAAAATAAAAGCACAAATGCACAGTTTAAATCTCACTATTATTCATAATTCACTTTACTCATGTTTAAGTATATCCTTTTTTTGCTTTTTTTCTTTTTAACATTCCTATCATCGCAAGGCTTACTATAATATTGATCAATACTTCATCTGATGTATTCTTAGTTTATTTTGCATCTTGGATTATTTGATTGCCTTTCTTTTTCGTGTTATTTATTTATTAGGCAATTTATTTTTCTTTTATTTATTGAATCTAATTACCACCCGATTCATGGCCTATCCCCCATAGTGGGTTTGTGCCATTGACTGAGGATTTATCAGCATCATGATCATCATCATCTTCTTCTTCTTCAGCTCCGACTCGCGAACTCGAACCAGCGTGTTCACTCCTTCGGTAAAGCACAGGCCCAACCAGAGCATCCGTCGTCATGGGTGAGTGCTGTATTCTTGCCTACTACGGAGGGTGGCAGAGTTCTGGCTTTCAGTCTACGTCTCCGCTCGTGTATCTAGCTGCAGTGCTGTTGCACAGTAAGCCAGATGAATGTTAGGGCTAGTGGCCCGGAGAACAGCAAGGTTTTACGCTAAAAGAGGGGAAACCAAGGTGACTTCTCGCCCGAGAAAGGGTGTTAACTAATATTCGTCTATTCCCTTTTATAGCACTGAGCGATTGCGCTGCGGAATTCCCTCATTTCTTGCGACGACGTGGCACGCCGTGCAGTGATTTTGTATTGAATAATGAATAGGCACAAAACAAATAACCGCTGAGGGTGCCTTGAGAGTGTCGGTATTCGCGCTAAGGCACTCTTTATTACCATGTCAAACTCATGAGGGGGACGGTCCACAATGCACTTTTACGTTGAATTATGTCATATGCGCTGCTAAACGTTAATTAAGCAAGATGTAGCGTTCACTTCTAAAAGATGTGTATGGAATATATATATATATATATATATATATATATATATATATATATATATATATATATATATATATATATATATATATATATATATATATATATATATATATATATATATATATATTGTAATGAAGCAGACGCGCCCCTGCGTATGTGCCGTCTGAAGAGGAAGACGAAGGGCCGTGCCGTGATCGCGAGCGAGCCCCGTGCTACGGGCAGCCCTTGCAGTGCTTTGATGTATCTAGCGTTCCACACCATTGTGAACGACAATAAACCTCATCGCATTTGCTGGAGGTTGCTGAGATCCTTCGCCTCGTCCTGGAGCTCCGCACTCGAACCCTGCCAACAAGATCGCCCAGCACAATGCCTGATCCCGCCACCTCGTTTCTTCACCCCCGGCTGCCACTGTCATCTGCGCCGGCGTCCCTCGTCAACGCCACCCACCGATTTTCAGCGGGACCGCCGAACACGACGTGGAAGACTGGCTGTCGTCGTACGAATGTGTAAGTGCCCATAACAGATGGGATGACCAGTCTAAGCTGACCCAAGTGCCTATCTACCTAGCCGACGTAGCCAAACTTTGCCTTTTTAACCACGAATCAGACTTTAGGAGCTGGGCCGTGCTTACGACTCTGTTTGCTGAACTCTTTGATCGCCCAGCTGTGCGTAAGCTACGCGCTGAACAGCGTCTACACCAGCGCGCACAGCAGCCTGGAGAGACATTCCCCAGCTACATCGAGGATGTTCTCGGTTTGTGCAAGCGGGTAAATCCCAGCATGTCAGAGGATGACAAGATTAAACACATCCTCAAGGGCATCGAGGACAGCGCATTTCAGATGTTGCTGGCCAAAAGCCCAACTAGCGTATCAGCCCTCATTAACCTCTGCCAGAGCTTTGACGAGCTGCGCCGCCAACGTTCCACCGCCCGCCAGAACATTCAGCACGCCGATTCCGTCTTGAGCATCGCGGTTTTTGCCGAAATAACCAACTCGACCTTCTCGCAGCATATTAAAGGTTTTATTCGTGAAGAGGTGGCCAGGCAGCTCTCGCTGCTCCCTCACAGCGACGCACCTACGGCAGCTTTGCCTCCAACGCTGCAGCAAGCCATCTGAACTCAGATATCTGAACCGCTTCCTGCAGCTCCTACAACAACCCTACCCAATCCTGTGAGTGCGCCACCGGCCCGTACCACCATTGCCACTCGCCCTACGTCGCTGCCGCTCAGTTATGCAGCTATGGTTGCCCGGCCACCTACACAGACAGCTTCCTTTTCATCGCCCATGCATCCGGCTTCATTTCCAGTTGCCCGAACCTCACCACAGTTTTTGCGTCCCACCGAGACGTGGCGCACTCAAGAAAACCGGCCTATCTGCTTCGCCTGCAGCATTCCATGTCATGTAGCACGCTTCTGTCGCCGCTGCGCCCCAACTGAGCGTACCAGCTTTGACCTCCATTTTCACCACGACGTCTCGACACTGATCGCCGGTCGGAAACTCGGCGCTCTCCTTCCCCTCGTCGGCTTTCGATTTCGCCCCTGCGTCGTCGAGTTCCCACTGAAGAGGGAAACTGACTTTTGCAGTTCCTGAGGCAAGAACTGCAAATACATCGACGCTCTCAAGACCTCGATCTTCGCCTCAAAATGTTATTAGCGTTTTTGTAGAGGGAGTATCCACAGTCGCACTAGTGGATACCGGAACAGCCGTTTCCTTCATTCACGAGAGCCTTTGCCGCAAGCTACGAAAAGTGACTACAGTTCGCTCTGGCCTGGTGTTCGCCACTGCCAGCGTGCAGCGAATTCACCCTTCAGCTGTATGCACGGCCCGTGTCGTCATCAACGACGTTCTGTACATTATCCAGTGTTTCGTGCTACCATCTTGCTCTCACGACCTCATCCTTGGTTGGGATTTCCTGTCACGTCATCATGCTGGCATTGACTGTTCGCGTGCAGAAGTGTCGCTTTTACCCCTATGTGAATCGCTGCCGACCAGCTCTCCTCACTTTGCCGACAAACTCACTGTTGATACCGACACAAGCATACCTCCTGAGTCGTCGATGGCTGTTGTCTTGTCGTCTGATGCCACATCTGACCCCACTTTGGTGTTCACGCCATCCGATGTGTTTGCTCAACGCAAGGGCATTGTTCTTCCGTTCGCCCTGCTTACTGTAACATCCGGGTCAACTGTGATGCTGGTCACCAACTACTACCAGTACCCTTTCAGCCTACTGCGTGGAGAGACCGTAGGATACTTCCAGGCGGTCGACTACGTCGACGACCTCGATGTTCCAACCGATTCCCATCGTCATGTTGAAGCCATCGCTTCGGTGTCCGGCTCATCACCTTCAGTGGTTTTTGACAACGCCATCGACCCTGCTCTTTCCCCACCTCATCGCCGCCAACTTCCCGCTCTCCTTCACCAGTTTGTCAACTCCTTCGACTGTAATCAGACGTCACTGGGCCGTGCCACCGGTGTTTCTCGAACCATCGAAAGCGGTTCCCACTCCCCCTTGCGACAGCGCCCGTATCGTGTCGCCGCCGAAGAGCGCCGACTCATCACGGAGCAAGTGGACGACATGCTCAAACGTAGAGTCATCCGTCCCTCTCAAAGTCCTTGCTCTTCACCGGTCGTATTGGTGAGAAAAAAGATGGCTCCATTCGCTTTTGTATCGACTACAGACGCCTAAACAAGATAACGAGAAAATACATTTATCCACTGCCTCGAATCGATGACGCTCTCGATTGTTTACAAGGCGCAGAATACTTCAGTTCCTTGGATCTGCGCTCCGAGTACTGGCAAGTTCCAATCGCCGAGCCTGACCATCCGAAAACCGCATTCGTCACATCGATGGCCTCTACGAGTTTAACGTCATGTCCTTCGGGTTGTGCAACGCGCCTGCTACTTTTGAGCGTATGATCGAGACCATCCTTCGCGGTAACAAATAGAATACCTGTTTATGTTACCTAGACGACATCGTCTTTTTCTCAAGCGATTCACCGGCACACCTCGCTCGCCGGCATGGCATTCTGACGTGTCTCGCATCTGCCGGCCTACAGCTTAACCTCAAGAAATGCCGTTTTGCCGCAAGAAAACTAACCATATTGGGTCACGTTATCTCAAAAGACGGCGTCCTCCCGTACCCAGGCACGCTCCGCACCAGTGCCGACTTTCCAACGCCAACGTCTATCAAAACCCTCAGAAGTTTTATTGGATTATGTTCCTGTTTTCGTCGCTTCGTACGCAATTTCACATCCATCATGGCACCTTTGACAAGTTTACTTTCCGCCAGTAACGGCATAGCAGCGTGGTCACCTCAATGTGATGCAGCGTTTCGGCAGTTACGCCACTTGTTGACCTCACCACCAATTCTTCGCCACTACGACCCTGATGCTCCCACGGAGGTCCATACTGACGCTAGCGGAGTTGGACTTGGCGCGGCCTTAGCGCAACAGAAAGCTGGCTATGAAGAATACGTCACTGCTTATGCGAGCCGTACTCTAAAGAAAGCAGAATTAAATTACTCCGTCACAGAAAAGGAGTGCCTAGCGATTATCTGGGCACTAAGCAAGTTGCGCCCATACCTTTACGGCCGTTCTTTCGCCGTTGTTACTGACCACCATGCCCTTTGTTGGCTTTCTTCCTTGAAAGACCCGACTGGACGCTGGGGACGTTGGGTGCTTCGCTTGCAAGAGTACGACATCCGCGTCATGTAGCGCTCCGGTCGCAAGCACTCCGACGCTGATGCGCTCTCTCGCTCTCCACTGACGCCTGATTTGGCGTCTTTGTCAGCTTCCTCGTCCAACCTATCACCGTTCACCATCACTGACATGCTCACAGAGCAGCGCAAGGACCCGACCCGTGCAAAGTTACTTGACTACCTTGCCGCTCCGTCTGACGTCCCTTCGGCACGAGCACTGCGTCGCCAAGCAAGCCACTTTTCCGTGCGGGACAACAATCTATATCGTCGCAACTACATGCCCGACGGACGCAAATGGCTCCTCGCTATACCTCGTCATATGCGCTCTGACGTCTGCACGTCTTTTCACTCTGATCCCCTAAGCGCCCATGCCTGCGTCCTGAAAACTTACACAAGGTTGCGTCAGCGTTATTATTGGAGAGGCATGTACAACTTTGTGCAAAATATCATTCAGTCTTGCACTACATTCCAACAAGGCAAGACACCTACCCCGCGTTTCACAGGACCATTGCAGCCGCTACCATGCCCGTCTCGTCCGTGCGACCTCGCCGGCATCGACCTCTACAGCCCGTTTCCATGCAGCGGGCGTGGAAATCGGTGGATTATTGTCGGCGTAGATCACTTTACTCGCTACGCTGAGACTGCAGCTCTGCCAGCAGCGACCGCCCGTGACGTTGTTTTTTTTCATTCTTCGCAATTTCGTTCTTCGCAACGGTGCTCCCCGAGAATTACTAAGTGATAGGGGCCGTGTCTTCCTGTCGGAAGGTATCAAAGCCCTTCTCGCTGAGTACAGGATAATTCATCGCAAATCGACCACGTACCATCCCCGGAACAACGGTCTAACCCAGCGCTTCAATCGCTCACTTGGCGACATGTTGCGGATGTATATTTCATCCGCCCACTCCAACTGGGACACCGTACGTTCGCGTACGCTGTCCGTTCGCGAACGGTTACGGGACACCGGTTACGTTCGCGTACAACACAGCGACGCAAGCGACCACCGGCTTTTTCCCCTTTTTCCGTGTGTACGGCCGTGAGCCTTCATGCCATTTGGACACCATACTGCCATACGGACCTGACGCTACAGAGTATACTCCGCTTTCCGAAGTCGCCAAATATGCTGAAGATCGCCGTCAGCTGGCACGTACCCTTTCTAGTGAAACTCAAGAACGTCAAAAGACAAGAGATGACCGTGATCGTCAACCACCACACAAGTTTGCTACTGGTTCGCTTGTGTGGCTTTGGACACCAGCCCACATTCCTGGCCTTTCTTTCAAACTCCTGGCCCGTTATCACGGTCCGCACCGTATCATCGAGGCCACTTCACCGGTAAAATACATCGTCGAGCCGATCACCGTGTCACCAGACGTGCGTCGTCGTGAGCGTCAGACAGTACATGTCAACCGCCTGAAACCGTATTACGACCCGCTCATTTTTTCTGCGCACTGAGTTGCCAGGATGGCTACGCTTCGCTCCCGGGGCATTGTAATGAAGCAGACGCGCCCCTGCGTATGTGCCGTGTGAAGAGAGAGATGAAGGGCCGTGCCGTGATCGCAAGCGAGCCCCGTGCTACGGACAGCCGTTACAGTGCTTTGATTTATCTAGCGTTCCACACCGTTGTGAACGACAATAAACCTCATCGCTATATATATATATATATATATATATATATATACATATATATATATATATTATGGTACCATCGAGCGATGCACAAGAGACGAGCCGCCGCGAGAACGACGAAGTTGGTAGGTGCGCTTGGCTGCCTGGCTGCAGTGTAAATGGCGTATATATATATATATATATATATATATATATATATATATATATATATATATATATATATATATATATATATATATATATATATATATATATATATATATATACAGAGACGGACAGATAATTATATAGATAGATAGATTCTGAGCAGCCCATGTTTATTCGTCCTCGACGTAGTTCTTGGCTGAATTGCTTGCAATAACGCAATAATAGTACCTGGTAGCACATTTACAATTGCTAGTAGCTGCAGCGAGTCGTGGCACATGCGAAGACGCCGGACGTGTGGGCGCATGTGCGAGTAAGAGCGAGTGCCAGATAGAAAATGTGGGGACTTTTGCTCTTTGAATATGACTGCCTAGGCACTTCGGAGGAGTTTCTTATCCCGTTTCGTATGCGTTTGTCCCTATTGCCATGCCAGCAGAAGTCGCGGGGTGCGGTAGTGCTGAACTTAGCGTCACAAGTTGGCGGCTGGACACAATTATATTTCTTCAATTGTGTTATTTTTATTTATTAAAACAACGTGCCATTATTTCGCATTATTGGCGGCGCCTCCAGGACACGAAAGTGGCAACGCGGACAACAGAGCTGGAAGCCGGACTGGGCCGTGGGTTGGGGCGCGCCGAGGCTTCCGTGTGCCAGGGGTGTATAAGATATAAGTTTATAGCTATAAGTTCGCATAAGAACTCGGCTGTCAACTGCGGCGGACAGGCAATTTTTTATACGCACACCGCCTGCCATACCTCGGCCTCCACGGCCCCTACCCACGGGCCGCCCCGCTTCCAGTTTTCATACCCCGCTACCCCTTGGGTGCCCTGGAGATCCTTTGCCGCCTGCTTTATTATAATCTGAGGTGCTCTCCTGAGGTCTTAGTTTGCCTGTTACATGTGCCTTCCCGGTGCAGTGTTTGTAAAAAAAATCCAATGTATCGTCGCAACAAAAAAAAGCTACCCGCGACTTATACAACACCAGTCAGAACCTTGCCCCTTCAGACAAAGCCATCACCAAATGGGGGCGTCCATGCCCACTGCCTCACGTCGCAGGCAGCCAGCGGCGGAGCGTAAACAAACTCGACCGCACTCCGCGACGCCGGCATGTTTACCGATCACTATCCGGTAAACTAAATGGTGCAGCTTCAAGAGGGAAAGCTGCATCCTTTGAACAAGGTGAAATTCCTCCGGAGTGCCCGTCAAATGCATTGTTGGCCTGTGTTGAAGGTGTCCGAATCGAAGCCGTGGTTGACACTGGCAGCTGCATCGTTTTCCGTTATTAGTACTGAATTGTGTTATCGATTGCGAAAAGTGAAGACACCGTATAATGGCCTTCCCCTTCGTTGTGCTAATGCAGTTCTTGTTCAGCCCTCCGGTATTTGCACTGCGCGTGTTTTCATTGATGGCATCCTTCACCACATTCAGTTCGTCGTGTGTCTTCGTGTACCTACGCGATGAAATTGGGATGGGATTTCGTGTCCTCCGCCTCAGCTTTCATTTCTTGCCGTCAGCGAACTAGTCAACCGATGGACGCTGAATCTTTATCCGCTATAGATGCTCATAGCCTACGTTTCGTCACGTCTACCGACTGTTTCATTCCCGCGGGCAATGAGCATAATCTCACACGGACTTCCGACACTATCCTTAATGGTGATGTGTTCCTTTCGCCGAGCGGTCACTGCATATCTGGTGGACTTAGCGTTACTCCTAGCCTGATGCAGTTTCAGGACGGTAGAGTGTTCGTCGGTGTTCGTAACCCTTCTTCTTCGCCAGTTGTGTTCTCCCATGGCACTACTCTGACTTGCTTTACTGACACCGAACCTTGTTCGCTGATACAGCTTCACACCGAATCACCACCTTTGTCTACCACAACTGATGATCATACTGCCGCCGCTGCTTTAACGGTTGCGAAAAATCCAGATCTGACTCGCTGCGCAGAAAGATCTTTTGGCGCTCCTGCACACAGTGCCTCATTTGACGTTCACTCCAAGTTTCTGGGGCGCACTTCCGTCGCAGTGCATCACATCGAAACCGAGGGCAGTTCGATTGTAGGTTGCCGGTCGTATCGCGTGTCTTCCGCAGATCGGAAAATCATTGCGAATAACGTTGATGACATGCTCAAAAGAGACATAATTCGACCATCGTCTCGTTCTTCATCATCTCCTGTTGTCTTAGTTCGCAAGAAAGACGGCACCGTACAATTTTGCATCGTTTATCAAGCCCTGAATAAGGTCACGCGCAAAGATGTATATCCCATGCCAAGAATCGACGATGCCATTTGCTCCCTCCAGGGTGCAGAATACTTCTCTAGTCTAGACCTCGGATCCGGGTACTGGCAAATCCCCATGCAGGAAGCGGACAAGGACAAGACAGCCTTTGCAACACCAGACAGACTTTACGAGTTCAACGTCATGCCCTTCGGTTTAGGTAAAGCTCCTGCAACAATTGAATGACTGATCGACAGTTTTACTTGGCCTTAAGTGGAAACCTGTCTGTGCTATTCAGATGACATTGTTATTTTTTCTACAACTTTTCGTCAGCACCATAAGAGTTTAGACGAAGTTTTTACATGCATTTCCAACGCTGGACTCGAACTAAGCACAAAGAAATGTCATTACGCCCAAAAGAACATCAAATTGTTCGGCCACATCATCAACAAAGATGCCGTTCGACCAGATCCCGACAAGGTTGCTACCATACTTCGCTTCCCTCGCCCTGAAAATCGCACACAATTAAGAAGTTTCTTGGGCCTCGCATCCTGCTTCCGCTGCTTCATCAGTCATTTTGCTGCTGTGGCGTCGCTGCTGCACAAGTTGCTTACGTCGGGCACTGCTTTCCCTAAGGCAGACGATTGCGAACTTCCTTTTCAAGCCGTCAAGCAAGCATTAACCACCAACCCTGTCCTCTGTCACTTCGATGAGAACGCTCCAACTTGTTTGCCTGCCGATGCTAGTGGCCATGGAAGCGGTGCTGTCCTTCAACAGCATGATACCAGCTCACGAGGGAGAGTTGTTGCCTATGCCAGCCGCGCGTTAATGGCTGCCGAAAAGAACTACTCGATCACAGAGCAGGAATGTCTCGCTGTAGTTTGGGCGATACAAAAATTTCGACCATACCTTTACGGAGGGCACTTCGCGGTCATAACCGACCACGACGCCTTATGCTAGTTGTCGTCAATTCAAAATCTATCTGGACGCCTTGGCCGCTTGGTGGTCCGATTACAAGAATACGATTTTGAGGTTGTCTACAAGTCTGGGAAAAAGCATCAAGATGCCGACGCTCTCTCTCTCTCGCTATCCGCTGCCACTATTACCATCGAGCACATCTCTCCATTGCTCGCCACTTGACGATGAGACGAAGTCTCCCCTCTCGTTATTACCTCTAGCGCTTACTGGCACGTTATCTCCCAATCGCGTCACTCAGCTCGCCTCATGCCAACGTTCTGATCCGTACTGCAGCGGCATTATCCAGTCCCTGTGCTGGACTACTTCTGCACGAAATGCCAGATTACGTTGACAACTGCGACTATTTAAGCTCGACGACGTTGTGATGCATCGCTACATTTACAACTCTGACGGACACCGCTGGGTGCCTGTACTTCCACCTTCGCTACGTACACAATTCCTTGAAGCCTTTCACGACGATCCTTCTGCTGGACATTTCGGCTTCCACAAGATATACCACCACGTTCGGAGCCGTTTCTTATGGCTAGGCGTGTCTACCTTTGTGGCCAGTACGTCGCTTCTTGCGTCCAATGTCAACGAAGGAAACGGCCAACTTCGCCTCTTGCTGGGCTTTTACAGCCTATTCCATGTCCCGCGACACCCTTTGACATCGTTGGGATAGACCTAGTCGGCCCTCTGCCCATAACGCCGGCAGGTCATCGAGGGATCGTGAGAGCAGTTGACCAGCTCACACGTTACGCAGAGACCGCTCCGCTACGCTCTAGTTCGGCCTCAGGCGTTCTCACCTTTCTGGATGCCATTGTGCTGCGTCATGGTGCACCTCGTCTACAGTTAAGTGACCACGGCAGGACTTTCTTGTCAACAATGATCACAGTAGTACTCGGAGCTTGTGGCACAGTTCACAAGACGACATCTACATATCACCCTCAAACAAATGGCTTAACCGAGCGATTTCATCGTGCTCTCATTGATATTGACACATGTACTTATCTTTATCGGGCGACCACGTTTCGCCGCCTAACAAATGTAATCGCTCAGCGCGGGAGGCGCCTGCATGTATCCGCAGTTTCTGGAAAGTTATCGATGGTTCTACCCGGCTGTCTGTTGTCACCGAACGTTTAGTTATCTGATTTCATCGCGTAACGCGAATGGTGTAAAACTTTGTGGAAGGCACGCGGGTCAGAACGGTCAGTCTGGAACATTCGACGACTGCTGTATAAAAGCCGATGCGCTTGACCCGTTGATCAGATTTTCGACGATCACCGACCGTGTTCGCCGCTATCGTTGTGCTATAAGTGTAGCCTGTTTTTGTGGGCACATGTTCGCCCAATAAAACGCTCGTTTCGTTAATCACAGTATTGCTACTGTGTCATTTAATGTCACCACCACGTGACAATATGATATCAATGTATATCGGGCCCAACCACGACAACTGGGACAAACGTTTACCTTTTCTGACGTTTGCTCACAACCCCGCTATTCAACAAACTTCGGGGTACTCACCTTTCAACCTAGTTTACGGCCATTTACCAACATTCACCATCGACGCCGCTTTCTTCAATGCCCCAACTAACATCTCGGCCAGTATATCCGAACACTTCCTATCGAGACTTGAGGAATGCCATCAACGTGCTCGCTTCAATACCGAAGTCAGTCAGCTAGATCGCAAGCAACGTTACATCTCCCGTCGCGCCGTCTCCTTTCGTCCTGGAGAGGAGGTGCTCCTTTAGCCGCCCGTTCGTACACCCGGTTTGTGTGAGAAGTTTGAATCCCGCTTCATCGGACCCTACATTATTAATGAACAAACATCCCCCATGAACTATCGCGTTACTCCCATAGGCGTTTCTTCGGACCACCAGTATCGTGGTTGGGAGATCGTTCGTGTTTCGCGCCTCAAACGATTCGTTCGGCGTTACCCGCCTGGCTAAGTCGTGGCCTGGCTGGCCTCTTTCGCACGCGGGGAAATTAGTGCGGGCAGTATTCAAACGCTTCATATTCTAACCTGTACATACTCATCATCACCGTCTTGGGGCCTGGTGATCGGGCTCTCACTCGAGAGCATAAAGAAGGGGCTGGCTGCCTCAACCTTGTTTGACAATATATATATATATATATATATATAAATATATATATATATATATATATATATATATATATATATACATTGCCGCGATTCTTTAGAAGTAGGGGAAATTGACTATACATAACAATTGATGTTTTCTAGGACGCTCTACGACTTTTGCATGCCAAATTTGGCCCTAACAACGACACTTGCTAAGTAGGATAACCGATCTTATCTAAATATGCAATTAAGCTTAGTGCAATACATAGTCGGACCTGCTTCATACCATGGCCAACAACATGCACTTGGTCACCTCACCCGCAGAGAGCTTAGGCACATTTCTTAACCTTGACCTAAATGAGCTGCCTATTTACGCTGTACGTTGATGCGAAGGTTTCCAGCGTCTTCAGTATTTCACGTGGTATTGATGGTTGTAGCGAAATAGCATATTTTATGCTACACATCTACCCCGTCACTGCGGCAGCAGTGTTGTTAATTGTGATCTTATTCATTATTGCACATTTGCAACACCTCGAAACTGTTAACTTCCAAGTCTTAGGCGAGGCTAAGCAGTGCGTACTGTTCTTTTGCAGACTACCAATCTGGATACGACTCTGCATATCAGTCCAGCATGGGTTAGTATGTACAACACATTCTTTGATATACGTGATTTTCTTGCATCTGGCCATTGGTAATGTTCCTATACTGAGCATTTCCTCTCGAATGGGTCCCTGCCATGGACACAGTAGCTTCAGCATCGTTTAATGGGACCCAAAACCACCCGCAACATGCCGTGAGATGCCGTAGAAATGAAATAAAAACTATTTTATAGTGATAAAATTGAGCACGCTGTTCGTTATTTACGCAAGAATTAAACTGTAAAGTTGGCGCTATAAATTCCAAAGCAGCAAAAGTAAAAAATGATGGTGTGTGGAACGAACCGGCCGCGAAAGCTTAGTGCTTGAAATGTACGCAATCAGATTACTACACGTAAGTCGGCTGCTACAATTATCGTTTAAAACCGCCGCCTTTATACCACATAGATGCTAGCGCTTTGTTCTATCCTTATTACGAGTAACTGAAAGAACAAACTTCATAATACCGAGCGGCGCTGCCTCCGTGACATCCAGTGGGACGTCAGAGCCGTGGTGCCCCTCATCGCATGGGGGCTCAGATGAGTACTTTCGTTGTTGCGGGGGCTTGCGAATGAGTACGTTCAATTCTCTGGTTCCCTTATGAAATACAAAAAATGCTGTTGGCTAAATGCTCCCTGAATGGGTGCCACAACTACATGAATAAGACCACTGGAATATCCTACCGCTCCCCACCAATGCCGCGTGCAATCGCTATCACGCTCACCTACGAATGTTTGCAGCATGTTTCCAGTGTTCTATTTCATAATGACGAGCGCGACTGCAGATTCGGAAATGTTTATGAAAACTGTATGAAGGCGTTACCACAAAGCATTGGACACTGTGACCAGTAAGGTTTCCACTGCATCAAACAGAACGGCTTGCATAAAAATTGGTTAGTTGTTGGTCCTTTTAATGTAATTAGACATGTGATCTACACTTCTCCCTGCATAAAGCTGAAGTAAACATTCTTTCCTCTACGAGCGCCATATACCCGTTTCATGCTCATGACATCGCTCCGTATACTTCTCAATCTTTTTATCTCGCCGATTTGATGTTTGCATGCCGGCCCAGCTTGCGACTGGTATGGTGCATAAGTATAAAAAAATTGCACCAGATTCTAGTTGTTGCCTTTGTGTTGCATTAACATAGTGATTTCATGAAAAAAGTCATTGTGTAAAATATGATTACTCCTATTTTTACCAGAATATTGCCGTAATTGTTCCCATTTCTAATGTTGCTGTCTCTAAGTAAGCAGGTATCGTATAAATGCCAATTAATATTTAATTACACTTACAAGTAAGCGTGCAAATATGTCTAGGAAAGAGAGTAAGATAATTGTAGAGTGTTTTTTCAAAGTAATATCTGAAACCCGTAAAGCAACGGTTGCACAGATGCCGATGGTCAGACATTCACGAGAGCATCAGTGATGTAGCGTAAAATATTTGCGAGGTAATTTTGCCAGCAAATGCTCTCAGCAACCAATATTCTGAACGTTGACAGAGGTATGAGTGTTCAAAATTGAATCAGTGATGTCATATCCAGGAGATGTGTGCGGCCTTTCAGAAATATAGTCCAAATATAAATTATGGGGTTTTACGTGCCAAAACCACTTTCTGATTATGAGGCATGCCGTAGTGGAGGACTCCGGAAATTTCGACCACCTGGGGTTCATTAACGTGCGCCTAAATCTAAGTACACGGGTGTTTTCGAATTTCGCCCCCATCGAAATGCGGCCGCCGTGGCCGGGATTCGATACCGTGCCCTCGTGTTCAGCAGCCAAACACCATAGAGAAATATAGTCCAATTTGCAGCGAGAATATTTTCTTGCGAGCAGCGGGAGTAAAGATTTTATTGCTCCTAATAACACACTTGATAAAATTTTTCCGTATATAACACTTTCAAGCATTTGTTTAACAAATATATACCAAACACCATCTTTCGCCCACACGAATTTAGCTTTGCAGGCATATCAGCCATAGCGATCCCCCCGTTTCCCTCAAATTTGGTATCACTGGCAGCCGCAGTTTTTCCACTACAACTAGCTAAATTATAGGCCATTCCTGAAGCACAATAAACAGTCTTATGCGCCTGTATTCATACCTAATTAAAATAGTCTTAATTCACTCACACACTTCTGACTTTGCCTACATATCCTTCGTAACATGCGCCACATGCTAACGAAGCATGAAGGTTACTCGATTTCTTCACCAAGGACACCGCCGGCGCCTATATAACATTTAGAGTTAGGTAGAAATGGAGCACTGAATACGCTTACATTCTCGCCAGGAACGTTAAACTCTCTCCTCAGATTGCAACTAGCATGATCCAAATTTTTCTTTATGCGAACTTGATGACACGTGCGGTTCTCCAAGGACTGTTGAAAACTTTACATAGAATGGCCGTACGCCATTTTTGAGCACTTGTCTAAGAAATTTCTTTGCAATCCTGTAATTAACTGATCCTCATAAAACTTCCCTCACGCATCACCCATGGGATGCCCCCTTTCTTCATGGAATGAAACTTTGCGGTTAATGTAACTTTGCTTCCTACTGGGTTCATAATCCTTGCTGGTAAATCTATGCACACCAGAGATAAGTAATCTTCCGCTAGAGTTCAACTTATTCTACCGAGATTATATCTTTATTCTATCTCATACACGGCATGATTCTTATTTCGTTAAGCTATGAGCACCGCGTCTCGTACAGGTCAGAAGAAAAGATAGAGAAAACCAAGAACGCGTCTCCTATAACGCACAAAAGGTAGCGTTCATTCAATTTCAATGGACATAACATACGCAATTCACACCGACGTTTGGACGTTGCCAGTCACATGGGCCACAGTATGGCATTCAAGCATTCATTTAACAAATCTTTACCAAACATCGTCATTCGGCCAAACGGATTTAGCTTTGTAGGCAAACAAACCATAGCAATCCCCCCCCCCCCCAGTCATAGGCCACAGTATGGCCAAACAAAATATTGCTGCCAAGCGAGCAGGTTTACTTTGTAAGCATTTCGCACAGCGACTTTGAAAACGCCGAAAACGAGTGTTGATCAAATTTGTTGAGCCTCAATTTACCGGAACACTTCGCCCATGGCATGACCGTTCTTCCCCCCCCGCCCCTCCACCCCCCACATCTATGCCCCAATTTTCGCTTGATACAATCTCCGTAAATGATTTAGTTCTTTATGGAGAGTGCGAAAACATGACTATATCTTTTCTGAGCGCTTACGATTTTACTTACTTTGTTGCAAATAAAAGAAAAACGAAAAAAATAGCAGCCAATTAGGTACTTGTGAGCGACTGCTGGCCCATTATTTCTCAGGCTGTGCTCTTTTATCTTAAGTTTATTAACGCGATCATTGGTAGGTAACTACTTCCAGCCATAACCTATAATATTTGAATTAAAAAAAATTGTGGGCCTTCATGCGAAAACCATGATCTGATTAAGAAACACCCCATAGTGGAGGACTCCACAGTAATTTAGACCACCCGGGGTTATTTAACGTGCACCGAAGTCTAAACACACGAGTATTTTTTCCCATTTTGTCCCCATCAAAATGCAGCCACCGTTGATGGGATTCAATCCAACGAATTCTTGCTTAGAAGACCAACACCATAGCCATATACTACTCTGTAAATGCATGTTGACCTCCAGTTGAAATGCTTTATGTAGAACATATGTAGTGCCTGGTTCTGTTATTTCTTGAGTGCATGCTTCATCGGTTAGGTCAAAAATATATTTTTTTTCAGGTAATTGATGTGCGGGCATGGAAACTAAATTATTGCAGGAACGCGACCATTGTACAAAATAAGTAGTGTTTCATACAAGTGCTAAGCTAAATTTCCTGAGTAACTGGAATATATGTATTAATGTATAATGCTACAGGCTCCTTAGACACCATCTATCCGATCAAGCAATAAGATGTTTGGGTGACGGTAATGAAGGGACCTACTGCGGGCATAAAACCATATTTGCACCTATTTACGCTATGAGCGAAACAGGCTAGTAGCAGCCAAGATGGCACGTATCAAGCTGCACTTTCGTTTCCCAGTACTTACATACTCCTTCTGTTGGAAGGTTTATTTATAGTAATGGGGGATGGGTAGCTTAAGGTAGGGCACTGTCTCTTCGGCGTCAGAATCTCGTATAGAATATTGACGATGCCGCTGTTGTTGGCGCTGGTCTTCTTCCCCACACTGCGGTCTCCTTAAGTCTCCTAACGTATGGTGTTGTCCCTCCCCCCCCCCCCCCCCTAAGACAACAACACTCAATATGAACAGATCAGAGTCCAGCATTATGCGGCTTCAGGTGAACTATGTGAACAATATCAGTCTGGGTGAGCGCAGATATCGGTGTACGTCTGCCTGGAGTCTTCTTGAAGAGCCCTAGGGGAGTATATTCTCAAAATGAAATCATAGGGTTTTACGTGCCACAACCACTTTCTGATTATGAGGCACGCCGTAGTGGAGGACTCCGGAAATTTCAACCACCTGGGGTTCTCCACCTAAGTCTAAGTACATGGGTGTTTTCGCGTTCCACCCTCATCGAAATGCGGCCGCCGTGGCTGGGATACGGTACCGCGACCTCGTGCTGAGCAGCCTAACACCATAGCCACTGAGCAACCACGGCGGGTGTCTATATTTTCAGTCTGATAATAACTAAGCTTCTATAAGGCTGTTATCAAAAGGCACGTCGCCAATGCTTGCTGGACTAACACCGCGGCAGCTGTCGGGGACAATAAACAGAATAGCATTTCGTGAGAGCAACATGCTTCTGAACAGCTCCTGCCCAAGGGGGTGGTGTGGAGGGGGAGGGGGGCTCTATAGCCTTCCTTCACTCGTCATGATCTAAGTTTGTTATTACGAATGTCGTCTACGATGCGAAAATGCGTAGCAATCCAAGATTTTTTTCTTTCGTTCAGTCGAATCACAGATCGCCACGTCTACTGGTAAGTACATAGGGCGTACTAAGACCTTTTTCTTACTAAGTTCAACTTCCACATTTGTTTTTAGTCCCATCTCGTTATAAGGAATCCAAATTTAGTGAACTAACATTATAGTGCCGCGAAATGCTACTCCGAACTCCCACAGGCACCCATGTATTTAACCTGCAATATAGTGAAAGCGGCTATAGTGACGAAAATGATGCCAAAAAAATGTTTCCTTACTATATTTGGGAACGACGTGAATACGTGCTTCCCTTTAATGGTGCGCTAATCAATGTGTGCAAGTGTGCACTCATGAAATGATGCCAGCAGCTCTCTTGCTTTGTTCTGCACCACGCGTGTAACAATATTGTCGTTCAGATTCCGGCGAACACAACATGACTAGAGCTCTCCATGCGATGCAAATTTAATTAAAGGCAAGGGAGACGGCGAAGGATTGCTATTTACTCTTTCAACGGCTTGAGTCAATTCTGACAAGCTTACCAGAAAAAATTGCACAAACAACCGCATTTGAGCATTTCACAACCAAAGATCCTTAACCAGCCTTTCACATTCACAGTGCAATGTGCCGTCTCTTGAACAAGAATCAAACAATTTTGCTTACAAAAATTTTGTCAGCAGTCTCATCTCAAAATATCATAACCAAAGATGTGCAATTTTATGTCAAAAGCAAATATTATTGGCTCTTTTCAACGAGAATGACGCGTCCATAGAAAGAAAAGCCTTTTTATGTATTTACAGAAAGGCAAAAATTCTGAACTACGCGGCTACATTGAAGATACCGATGCAGTTAAGATAGTTCTCCGGTGCTGACGACTTCCCTATAACGAGGTTCTATTTTATTAGTAATGAACAAGAGAACACGGACAAGGTCAAGGAACTTCTGTTCTTTACATATGTATAGAGACAATTTAGTTTGTTCAATGATTATCTTAGGTTAATTATTGTACATTGTTGCTCTTTGCCTACTTGTATTATGACTGCGTGCTCAACTCTATCTCAGAGCAAAAGCCCCTGTCAGACTGTATAGCCTTTCGCTTTTGCTTCGATTTCTGTTGATGTACAGAAAGAAAGAAACCAATGAACAAACAAAACAACTCATCAATACCGGCTGTGCAGCAACATTGCCAGATGGATCAAAAGTGCTTGGCGCGATTGTTAGCCGCTCGGGCTTCCAGCAGTCCTTGCTGTTCAGTAACACGCCGGAGCGTCCAGGTGAGCTGTGTAGGAGGAAGTTGTGGCAATGGCTGCTGTAGGGGCAGGTAAGCGAAGGACCGTACAGGAAGCTTACATGCAACTTGCTCCGGCACCGATTCTTGTATTTTTGGTAGAGGGGATAGTGAACCAAGAGGACGTCCATGACGCAAAATGTTTCGTCAATCACTCGAAAGCCCCTGGTCAAATGCCGCGGCCTCCTGAACTTGTCCTTGGTTTGGTACATATTTATGAGCTCTGCTACAGTACGTGGGCTCTTGGTGATCAGCATTTCAAAAACATAAACGCCATGCATCGTACTTCATTCTACCATGTTCTGGCGTAAAAGCACCAACACGTTCGCACAAGTCGGGGACTTCAATATGCCTGGTAAACGTTTTCCCGATGGTTTTCAACCGCTCGCTCAGAAGCTGCTCGGCGCGCTACTTGCTGATGGAGGTATGACCGAAATCATCAGTGAAACTGGTGTTGAAAGCTAACTACTACTACAAAATCCTCTTCGTGATTTCTATAGCACAGCTGAGTTGTCTAGTCCGCAACTGAGTCAAAAGCGAGCTAGAAGACGACATTGTTTAAATTGGTCATATCGTCCCATCGATTGTGTGAGCTCACCCATTCGTACGACGACAGATGGTCGTAGACGTCATGCCCTACTGTACCGTTGAACATCATGAGATTCCACTTGCGAAGGGTGCCAGAGCAGGCAATAGACAGGTGTGGGCAACGTCTGCTATGTAGAGCCAGGTATACCTTGTGGCAGAGCCTCACAACGGAGTTCAAACAGGGAGGTGATATAGAAAGTCCAACACTCCCACCAATGGAAAAGGGGTGTGTTCAGCAGTGCTGGAGGTAGCATCAAAGTAAATGAGTAATCAAGCGACGCAGAAGAACTGGTGGAAGCAAGAGCAGCTCGTACTCGCGTCAAGAACTTGTGATGCGGCTAGCTCCAGTTGCTGTACTGCAGTTATCGACAATTTCGCTGACCTTGTTTATGCGCACTTCATCTTCGTTACCTATTATTTAGTGCCGATGAAAAGAGCTGAAAATTATTCCCCACGCGCAACTTTTACATTAAAGGTACCACGCAGTAAGTATACTCAATGTGGAAAACCTTTTTGACTGCTTCGAAACACGACGCCATCTGGACTTAATTATCGAATTTTGTTCCGAAATTAATCGCATACAAGCCCAACAGCGATCTATACGCTTACACAATGCAAGAGGTGCAACACCTTTTACAGTGAAGCTGTTTATGGTTAGGGTTGCGTGGATTTTTCTGTGTCCGTAAACAAATCTGTGTGTGTAAGAACTCAGCTCCCGCTTTCGTTTGCAAGATCACTTCATTCTACCCAAGAACTTGTGTGCCTAATCAATTGACTATGCATTTTCGGATATGCGAGGGCTCAGACTTCGTGAGCGTGCCCATGTCTGGTAACAACACTGTCCGAGAAGTTAAAGAGTAATACTAAATGATGCAATAGCTGCCATTGCTGCGCCCTTGGTGCGAAACTACTCACTTTTTTGGTATGCGAGACTCACAAGTGTTTCTGTGATAATCGTACATTTCTTGCACGTGTAATTCCTGCTTTTGTGAACTTGACTTACAGTGCCACTTATTTAGAAAATTTATATCTATCGCTTGTGTGTACGCTGTCTCACTGTGGAGCAACAAACGGGTCAGTGGGCCTGCTACTTCCGGCAGTATACATGGTCTTTAGACAGGCTTTCAAAGACGCCCACTGGGTCTAAAAAAATCAAATAAAAATTGATGCTGGTTCATGCATACACAGACGCTGCTAAATAAGCGATTGTTGGTAGATCAACGCTACAATATGCCTGGAAGGAGAATCGTCGTAACTGGATTGACTTTTCACCAAGGTTTCGGCATATCTATAAAGCTACGACATCTCACATCGCTCCGTTGCGTATATATAAGTTAAGCGTCTTAACATTGCAAAGCCACTCAAGGGCTAAGTGCCAAACAATGAAATCTTCCTTACCTCCGTAAGGAAGCCTTCATTGCGGTGAGGCTACCTTATGTCTCTTTAAAAGCTTCCTTGCTGAGGGTCCCTTGGTGAAGACTTCCTTAGTGCTTTCTCAGCATAAGGTAGCTGCAAAGCTACTTTTATGCGTCCTTACGCCACTCGTGGCCCTGAACGAGCGCTTCACCTCGCTGCTTAAGCACGTGACCTTTGCTTGCGCATGCGCGCCGTCGCCCACCTGCGCAGAAGCGCGAGCACGGTACGTCTTGCCAGGCATGTCCGTTTCAGTCACGCGTGTGGCATGAAAGCGTTGCTAGGCGTTGCTAGGCGTTGCACGACGCCGGCGTGCCAGCGTTGATGGAGCACGTCAAGTTTTGTACTGTAATGCGCAACTTTTTTAAAGTTTAGTGAACAAAACTAGAAGAAAAGCATCCACTCTTCTCCATATTAGCTCTACAATTAAAAGATTGTGCGACGATACATTTTTAATGGAATAATGGTGCTCGCGTAAAGCTGTTAAGAGATATCCTCGAACCCAGGGATGCGGCAACCGCTCCTTACGTGAGAACGGGTGAAGGGAGCTTTCAGAGTACGCTTGCTTCCTCCATCGGTACTTCGCTGTAAGGAGACCTCATGTTAGGTTAGGAAGCGCTCGAAGCAAAGGAACGTTTCATTGTTTGCGCCTAAGATTCGGTGTCGGCGGCCATCATGGACGTTGACGACACAGGCGGTGTCCCAGCTACTCAGCAGGAATGTCGACACGCGGGTGCGTAATGCTGTTGCCCGCAGTGGAAGTCGGAACGGTGCTTTGGAGCTGATTGAGCAAGGCGGGTTGGTGCGTCTACGCGGCAGGTTTTGTTTTTTTCACCCAAACGTACTGCAAGTCTCTAGAGCCCCGCTAACCTTATTTGTTGGGGCGGTGCATGCACCGTTGATACCAGGACGGCCCGACGGCCATCGTAGTGATGGCAGGTTCACTGAATGTTCGTGAAATGTAGTGACTTTCTTATTAAAGTAGCCGCACCTCTATGAGAAATGCTGGAATGATAGTTTTCGTATTAGTTTGGCATAGATCGGCTTCTTTAAGGTGCATCCGAACAAGGAAGCTTTTACAATCAAACCCTTCCGCATATGTGTTCGCCATGGCCCGGAACCGAACGCGGGACCTCGGGGTCAGCAGCAGAACCTCGCAGCCATTTGGTCACCGCGGCGAAATCTTCAGTACTCTAGCCTCAATTGCACCACATCACTTATTCTCCGAACATGCTGTGGCACGTTAATTTCAAGGTTGCCACTTCTTTCTTATTTGCAGAGAGGATTCTACTTCGTCGTCATTCTACTGCAAAATGATCAGCCTTTTCTGCGTCGCATTTGTGTTCAGCTGCGGCGTAATCGTCATCACCGTGGTGACAACAAGTAAGAATAACGCCAATGTCTAACTGAAAAAAAGAATGTTGCGCACTGGTTCGTTTTATGGAGAATGCCTTAAGAGGAAGCTTTAGCTCGGGTGCTCCTAGCTAAATACATGTAAAAGGATAAATCGTTTTTCTCGACAACCACTGCACCAAATTTAAGACGTTTACAACATTTAAAAGAACAGCTTAAAATCTAGTGACAATTAGTTTTGAATTTTTCATTTAGGTCGTAAATTGTTTATAAAAAATAGCAAAATGAATAATTTTAAGAAAAGTAAACTATCCAGTTTGCAGCTCTGTAATTCAGCAATCAAAGATGATATTACAATTCGGTGAATTGCATACAACGGTAGTATATCTAAAGCGGACAAAATTGATATGTTACACATAAATTCTAAAAAAAGTAATTTTGCTATAGAGATATTGCAGAACCCTTGCACACAACGTAAGGAAATCATATAAGTTATAAATTGACGTACCAAATTTGCGCGCTTTGAATGATGTAATGGATACCGTTTACAGAACCGCGATATCTGTTCTTGATGCACAGATAATAATACGTAAACTTCGTGCTTCTCTTTTTTCCCAGCTTCCAAATTTTTCAAAATTCTCTTTACGAAATTCAGGCCCCAAATGGAATTTCCGCTTCCAAAAGTCACTACAATTTACCTTTACCTCACAAATGCAATGAATTTCATTAAATTCGGTGCAGGGGTTACTCCAGAAAAGCATTTTTACAGTTTGCATGTACATGAATAGCCCGTGTCGGACTTGGGCCCGAGCTAAAGCTGCCTCTTAAGTGCTTTGTAGGGCGAAAAATACATTGTATGGCCTAATCGAAAAATTGACGGTCCGGCGTCACGGCACCAAAATTCAATGGCACTAAAATTGATGGTGCCAACCAATCAGTGGTGGGAGTTAAAACCGCGACCTTTGGTGTTAATTGAGGCAAAATTAGGTAAGGAACTGGAACGCATGACTATTGGTGGGAATCGAACCATCAACCCTTGTGTGGGACCACGGATAAATGGCACCAGAATTCGTGGTACCACCACCGATGGTCGAATGCACGGCCATTGGTTGTAGTTGAACCCACGACCTACGGCCTTATTAAGGCGAGGTTAATTAAGTCACAGGTAATTAGGACACTCAAATTCACGACATTTGGTGGGACAAAACAAGTAACAGGAAGTAACAAAGCATCTGAATGAGAATGTCCAATAATTTGATGAATGTCTCGCGAGAGCGCAGGCTTTCACCCACATCCTCTTTAGCCTATGCTAAAGTGCCTATCAACTTTTCTTTCGTGACCATAAATTCGCGTGTACTGAACAAGCGTCAGGCACTGGTAATTAAAGCGCGACTTGTAATGTGAGCGAAATATTTGGTGTCTTATCTCTCGAAAGTATCTGCATACAGAAACTGATATGACATCGCTGCAATATCAGTAGAAATTATCGAATTAACATCGAATTAAGTTCAGGCTTTTTCTACCAATTTCTGCTTCGGGGAATTTATCATGCAGCGCTTGATCTTTTCTTGCCTACAGAAAAAAGTTTATTTCCTAATCGCCTAAGTACGTGCGTTCCTTGTCAAACCGACAATGCATCACGTCGAATCCACAAGAAGGCGGTCTAATGTAGTTACGATGCAGAAAACGCAGCGACGATTATGGTTCTAAGAACCTTGGCCGTGTTGCCTACTAGAGCATAACTATAACGTCGCAAAATCAGCAAATGGCCACCTAGCTGTTCAGTAACGAGGGCGGCGACTGGCCCGAATTTGAAATTACAGAAGTAGTTGGAAAAGAAACAGGAAATAATTTACCCTAGAAATCGTTGAAGCGTCCCGATAAAGAAAATGAAGTTTTCAGCACATCATTTTTGTTAACTGACAAGGTGGTGTCATGAAGAGCTGTGAACCTGTGACCACGCGCATTTGCCGAGCACTTGCAGTGGCATAAACCAATATTCCCCTTGAATGTCGAGTAAAAATTTCACTTTTTGCTCAGTTGGCTTCAGTCGAGTTCATTTCACGACTACAAGCTGTTTGTAGCTGACTTCGCACGATTTTGGCGGAGCTGAGATATGATTATCGGATAAACACGGCTCGAAAAAAAAGACGGTTGGTTAGGTTAATTTTAGATTTTGTCTGAACGTGATAATAGTAGTAATCAATACATTTCAATGCCGATAGCCGTCAATATCAGTTACTCAGAATATATTATGATATGTCTATAATTGGCCGTAGAAGGGGTGTAATGTGAGGGTTTTTTCGCTGGGTCCGTCTGCCTAGCAACCGCAGCCTAATCGAACTTGACTGTCACGCCATCCGCCAGACAGCGCGAAGTGCCTTAGTTCAAGATGAACGAGAGCTTGGTTGTACATAGACGCAGGGAGGGCACAAAGCCACCGGCCACAAGATTCTCATAGTGTTTGAGTAATTAGTAACGGCGACATGTCACCGAGTCACAAGGCAGCTGTCAACACTGAAGAGGGGAAACTCAAGCACGGGGATGCTGCCTGCGCGAAGCTCACCTCGCCAGATCACGCTCCGTCCACGCTAAGAAGACTGTCAACGGTCATGACGAAACTCTAGCACAAATTTGGGAACCGTATAGTGGCCGTCAGGGGCAGCAGGGCGTCAAGCTGCGTTCGGAGGTCCTAGAGCGGAAGGGGGTCGTAGGAACACAGACGCGTGGTAGCCGAGACTTCAGAAGAACTACAGTTTGACCTAGTTGGTGTTTACAGCATATCATATTCACCGCAAATAAAGATGGTGACAGCGGAAGAGAACACATAAACGACACGGGCGGTAACTTTCAGCTGGTTTATTCACAACAGCCCATGGGCATGCATAGACAAATAGAACATGCACAGAACTCAGCAAACAGGAACACTCATCAGCCTAGCGGGGCAAGCAATTATAAAAAAAATCTATTTGCGATTGAAACAACCTAATGGAAGTGCCACTAACACTGTTTCGGCCTTTATTTTTTATGACTCCTCCCAGTCAGTGATTGTTAAACGAGGAGAAGCGATGCTGTGCTTAGAATCAGCTCTCCGCAAGTCGTGTATGCACAAGATGCAGCTTGCCTTTGACAATACGATTTCCAGTCTTAAGAAGGCAGGGTTCCCTGACTCGATGATAACGCCAGTGGTGGAAACCCTCCTGCAGAAGGTAAAAGGATCTAGGAGCAAATCAAGGGTGAGGACGACTACTATGGCCGTAAGAGCTGAAGTGGCACCGTATATGCACAGGGTCACTCAGAAACTAAGGAAGGTGGCAGGCAGGTTTGGCGTCCCCGTTGTCTTTTCAGCCCCTCTTAAGCTCACGTGGCTATGCCCCCGCACCTCCCGTGGTTCTAAAGGAAGGCATGGCTGTAGCAAGAACCATACCAAGCCGATGGCAAAATACAATGTAAGAGTTGTGTACGAAATCCCCCTGGCGTGTGGCAAGTCCTACATACGGTACACAGGATGGTGTCTGAAGGATGGAGCCAGGGAACACGAACAAAAGTTAACGATAAATGAATTGGTGCACTTGGCTGCGCACTGGAATGCCTGTCACTGTGCACCTCTTTTTAAGGAGATAAAGATTCTGGGGAGAAGCCAGGACCAGACTGAACGCGACCTGATGGAGGCCTATCACATAAAAAAGACAGGCCAAGACTGTGTTAGTTGCACTTCCATTGGGTTGTTTCAATCGGGAAAATATTTTTTTTATATAACTGGTTGCCCCGCTAGGCTGATGAGTGTTCTTGTTTGCTACGTTTTGCGCATGTTCTATTTGTCCATATATACCAACGGGCTGCCGTGAATAAAGCAGTTGAATGTTATCCCCCGCGTCGTTTATGTGTTCTCGTGCGCTATGCCTCTCTTTATTTGCGGTCAATATGATATGCCGAGACTTCGGCAGAATACAACGAGCGCATCCTGCGTTGCAGTGTGCAAAAGGGGTCACGATGGGCGTCGTTCAGCGAATAATATCGCAAAACGAAATTGGCTGTCCTAGAATAAAGGCAAAGGACTCGGCTCATTCTTATTGCCTGCGAAAGAACGTATGCTCGTGTTCGGTAAAGATAAAGTACCAAGGCCACGTGTGTAAACACGATGAAGTGCAACGATCTATCCTAAGGTACTGCTTTAAACTTCTGACAGTATTTGTTAGAACGTAACGAAACGCGAATGCCATGCGCATCGTTACAAACGTAAAGTATGTCCAATCTAAATCTCCGCCAAATGGCAAGCAGTGTTGCGTGGATAATAATATGGCTACATTGGTTTTGACTATGCGTCAATGCGTACTCACATTCGGTTCATTCTTTTTTGTCAGGTGGGAGTGGGGACGACGATGTGCTCGATGAAGCGCCGGATCTAGGAAGCGGTGGCGGTGGCGGTGGTGGTCAAGGACCGGGACCTGTCGGGCCAAATAATCCCCCCGTTATATCCAGCGGAAGAGATACAACCAACAGTGGCCAGCCTACCAGTGCGGGCCCGGCTGCATCTCCGAGGTCGCAAGCCACTCCTACGAGAGCAACTACCGCACCACCTGCGAACACAAACGGTAAGAATTATTAAACTGATACATTCTGGGGTTCTACGCGGAAAAAGTGCAATCTCACTATGAAGCACGCCGAAGTAGGAAATTCCGGATAATTTCGACAACCTCAGTTTCAATGCCATGCAGCTATATCTAGTGCTGGTCAGTATCGAAGATGCATGTACTTTAACTACCATCCTAGACACTCTTTATGTGTCGTATCTGTATCATGATACCTCTGGCAAGACGTGTATCAGTACCTCTACTTCCGTTACATGAAATATTGTGGTGTGTATCTTAAGATGCAAGATACTGGCTATCGCAGCACCAGTGTGCGGAACTATTAACGTTGGCTGAATGCGCCTCTCAAGCTGATACTGCTGCCGCTAAGCCACCTGAATAAAAATAAAGTGCTTCTGTCTTTCCGTCAGAGCCCTCCAGCCACGGCAGGTGATAAGGTGTGCGCGTCCCTGTAAGTGGAGTAGAGCCACGTGGTGGCGGTCGCGCCATCTCGACAAAAACAAGCATGTGAACTTCTGCGTGCAGCGGAATTTTAGTTTCCTTGATTTCTTATTTTTAGTTGTGCTGGTGCCATGACGCTTGCTCGTAGTCACCGTATTGTGCTGCTCGAGCCAATGCGTGCGGCGTCTAGCGCGCAAATTCTGATGGCGCTGAAGTGTCGTTGCTGAAGTCTCTTTTGCATGGTGCTTTGTGACGATGTCTCAAGAATGCTAGAATGAGGTAGCCTTGCGTCTAGTATCTTTCACACATTGTTTTTGGAATGAAAATATTAATACCTTGAGTAAGAAAGACAAATATTCCGATATACTAAAAGACCTATCATTCCTTACTCCGACCAAAGTAGGTTGGTCGGAGTTGAGAAATTTTCAAGCAAACAATTTTTTGCATGCGCGTTTTCTGCTGGAATAAAATATGTACAACAAGAAATTCGCCAATGTATTGAAGCATGCGAAGATACACATTGGAAGTATCGTATCGGATACAATAAATAAGGTTGTATCTCGCATCTGTATCTCAAATGGGGGTGGCCGAATATCTTGCATTTAATAAATGCAATTGCAAAGTATCTTTGTCCAGCCCTGGCAGTATCTGTGTAAAGGAGCGTTTTCTTTTTCTGCGTCTTGCTTTCGCCGGACTCGCCGCCAGGGGCCGTAGGGCACAGACTAACATGGCCTCCCACTTTTCCTGCTTCTCATCCTGGAACAAGTCCAGTAACCGGTACAAACAAGTCCGGTGTAAACAAGCCCTGTACCGGTGTAAACAAACCCATTTACGCCGGTACAGCCGGCAGGACGAGAGACATCGGCGGACACTAGCCACGTCTCGAAATGTGTCCCCCAGTTCAAGATATCAAACGCTATTCCCGAGGAACGAACGCCTTCTAGTTTAGGCCTAACGCCAAACCAGCCCCCGGAATCCAATCGGCAGAAACGCCGTCGTGCGACGTCTGTCCTACACCAATAGCAGATTTCTTCGACAAATGCGCCAAGACCGCACAACCACAAAACGACGATTGCAAACCCACCTGCAAGGTATGCGCAGAAGGGAACGAACCTGCAAGTGCAGAGTGCAAGGAGAGAGTGAAGCCAAACCCAACATCCTGCAACATACAGCAACAGCGCCTCAACGGCCTCCGAGAAAGGGACAATGGCTGGAACCCCAGCAGTGAAGCGTTGGCGAAGCTGGGTACCTCGGCGACTAGCTCGAACAGTAGCATTGCTGGCAGCTCCCCAGACGCAGCAGGTCTAAGTCAATACTGGGGACTGCTTCGCTCGGACTCTCGCTCGTGCTTCCACTCGGTCACACGCGCGAGCTTGGCCAACGTGGCAAGCGGCTCGAGTGGCTTGAGTGGTACGGCCAGCTTAGATTTCTCGTCGGCCGAAGCCGTAGCCATGCGGGTTTTCGAAAACAGACATTAGAACAAGGAAAGCAAGTTGCAGGACCAGCACAGGCAATTGCAAAGCCAGCTTGTACAACTAAGTATTACAAAGTGCGATGCGACACCAGTTTCCAGGCTTTGTGAAATGTTCGGTGAGACAGCTGTACCTCCACGGACAGCTACTACACAAATATGGACAGCCGTGCTTTCACCTGATTTGCCCTCTCAAGTGAAGGATTTTCATTGGCAATATCAGCGGGGAATTCTACCTACAAGAGACAGGCTTGAGCGCTGGCATATGGTAGCGAATGATAAATGCATATATTCAGCAGAAACAGAGACCAACGCGCATGTAGTAAAGGACTGCGTTGTAGCACGCACCTTCTGGAAGCTAGTTCCAAGAATGTTCGGAATATCCATCGCGCATGATCAAGCCGAGATCGGTTTGATAGTCTAGTCTACTGCAGCGGTGGTGGTGCTACGTTTGGTGGTGCTTCCGCAACATTGCAGAACGATCTCGGCAGTCAAATAGAGCAATGTACCCCAGAATGCGAAAACTACGGGTGATAGTATGGGGTCATTATCAAGAACAGTTGTTCAAACTCAGTGAAGCCGAGTTTCTTCGCCGCTGGTCTACGCGGTACGTAACCGTTACCCGAGGAAAAGTTTTTCTACAGCCAGAATAATGCTCAATTCTGTTGCCCGAGTTCAGACTGTATCTGTATGTGCCCCGGGTACCTTTCATAAACTCGAGGCTGACAATAATGCTTTTGCGTGGACGCTGTAATGAGTTTTGTTATTGTTGTTGTTGTTGTGTGTAGCAAAGCCAGTGTCAAGCAGACAACATTTATTATTTCGTTTGCTAATCTGTTTTCTTTACATCAAGTATGATGTATTACATGTGCTGTACCTTATACTGTACTTTTCGTTCATACCACAGTTGTAAGTGTGCCTACGGATGAATAAGTTTCCTTGTCAGCAACTTGCTCGAATGTTCTCGTTTGAGTGCCTGGATAACGGCTCTGGCGTTCGGCTCAAAGTCACTTGAAGGTCGCCGACAACGGAAGCTTGGAGCATTTGATGCTTGATATTGACCGACAATATACTCCTTAATGCAAAAGTTGAGCGCAGCCTTTTACGTATTTTCGTTTCGCGGTATATTGAGGCATCGCACCGATCACCGCACCGAATGGCAGAGCCGCGATGGCCGCCGCTGTGTATAGACAGTCCACACAGTTGCCGCTTCCCGAAAAATGCAGTTATCAAACAGTAATCTTTACAGGGAAACTCCTTCAGCGAACGCTGTGCGCCAAAGCGAGCTCAAGGTAAATATATCTGGTAGCAAAGCTTCCATAGAAGCCCGTATGTTCAAAACACGGCGGTTCATCGCTGGGGTGCTACAGCGTAGAACTATTCCAAACTGTTCTATTCCGATTCTGCAATCATCTCTTCGCGATTGGTCAAAAACTTTTTCGGACAAACCCCACTTCACCTGTTTGTCACGCGACGTCACGAAAACCACGATAGCTCCCCATCTGATATGACGTGTACACACGTATTATGCGTCATTTGACCGAACAAAAGAAAGATAGTTATTTCTGATTCGAAGCCGTTTCGCCGTAAGCCCTCGGCTATTGGTTAAACGTTTTCGGACGGCATTCATTTCACCTGCTTGTCCTGCGACGTGACAAAATTGCAAATTCTCACCGCGTCAAAGTGACGTCTACGCGTTAAAGATGCATTATTATGTCGAACAAAGCTAAATTTTCTTATGAAAAGCCGCAGGCTGCCGGGTTCCGAAAGGAATAAAACATGGCTGCATCCGTATCGGTTTTTTTTAGTACAATAAATCTTCCGTGACCGTGTAACGTTTTCGAGCACTTTCGGCACGTTGACGACCTCATTCTGCCAACTCTTCTTTGCTGCGGATCCGCTTAAGCGTCCTCCTTAAGCTTCCGTTGCATGCCATCGCGATTTTCGACCAGCCACCTCAAGCTAAGTAAGGGAAACCGGGCCAATCGCAGACGTCGGCAACACCCTCTTCATCCGGTTATCAATTTTCAGTGCACTGCCTCCTCCCCATCGAATCGCTCTCGTCTTGAGCGTACTCTTCGGCTCGTGTCAGCCCATTAGATAAGACAAGCCGCTCAGTGTAGGCAACGTTATTCGTTTTTCAAGCAAACAAGTGACCGCCTATGAACGAGGAGAGCGTTTTATTGCTCTTTTCAGACAACCCAGCGGGTGACCGCCCGATGCTTGCGTCGGCGGTTACGTAGATTTGACGTCAGGAGATTGGAATAAAAACATATTGGAACCGTTTTACGTTATGGGGCCCCTGGTTCCTGAGCCTTAGCGCTGTGTGAGGAAGGAGCACTTCCGCAGGAAGAAAAGAAATCATGTGGTGCCATATCCGTCAAAACCGGAAGTGACGCCATCTTTTTTTTCTCGAAAATGTGAAACTTGTTTTGGTTTCCTTGCATTACAGCAATATCGTCAAATTCTGAGCCGTTCCACATGATTGGCGTCCTGAGCTCTTGGCGCGGAAAGCGATGCAGTATAAGGCCGGCCGTACAGGTGTCGAAATAGTAGTCCTGTGCAGAGCGTACTTTGGTGTTAGGGCGCTGAGCACGGGGTCGCGGGATCGAATCCCGGCCACGGCGGCCGCATTTCGATGGGGGCGAAATGCGAAAACACCCGTGTACTTAGATTTAGGTGCACGTTAAAGAACCCCAGGTGGTCGAAATTTCCGGTGTCCCTCACAACGGCATGCCTCATAATCAGAGGGTGGTTTTAGAACGTAAAACCGCATAATTTAATTTTTTTTAGAGCGTACTTTCTTTGGAGGCCAACGAAATCTCTTCGTGTAGAGTGGTGGTCCCATCTTCGAACGCCAAGGCCGTCTGCCAGCGTAGTTTCGCGAAAAAAGCTAAAGTAAAAAAGTACCTGTTAGCCGTGACTCACTACGTTTCACCGAACATGTTGAGAATCGACGAAAGTACAAGCGTCATCAAGTTTAGTTACACGTTGACAAGGAAAACAACAATACCTTTAAGGCAGGCGTATTGCAACAGGTGAACTCTACGAGCGTGCCTGTCTGCACACCTCAAAAGATGCATTGCATTGCATGTAATAGCGGCGTCAACTCTTATGGGGGGCACTAAATAAGATATATATTGATAGTGATAAAGTAGAGGGAGGGGGAGCCCTGGCGAGGGGCAGGCCATTATGCATGCTAGGGATGCGTAGTGTGCCTGAGTGGTCCGTGGCTCGGCAGCACTCCATGCAGGGTGGGGGATATTCAGTGAAAGAGTACTCGCCACGTCGACCGGTTTTTTCGCGATGGCCGCCGCCATTGCGGGTTTCACGTCGCAAAGCGAAAGGTCCAAGAAAGAACCTGCGGCTACTTGGTCTCTCCTTTTCTCAGTGAAACGACTAGCCGCTGCGTGCGCATGTGAACAAACAATTCCAGAAATAGTTGGAAACTTTAGCGTTTTTCGACAGAGTCCAAGAGAAAGCCGAGCTGATCCAGTGCACAGTGGACCGTAACGACTAGGCGGGACTTCGCCGACATAGTGTCAAATAGCAAACAAGAGCACCGAGCAGCGGAGGCCGATGTCAGCGACGGCCCTGAAAATTTATTAATAAACAACTTGAAACACATGAATGCGACATTCTATTGTATCTCGGTGGTTTTGTTTAAGAGGGATGCTGAACTGTTGCAGGATGTGAGCAGTGCTACACGGCCTTGTTAGGCTCAGGTGACAGTGAGCCTTCTAGAACCTGCATAATATCAACAGATATTGTAACCTATTCGCACAAACAGCGCGACAAACGAGAACCGAGACAATCATCATGTGAGTGCTGGTGACTGTCTCGCTCCTTGTTTCTAGAGCGCTTTCCAAAGCAAGATGCATTACCACTAGTCCAGCGTCGTACGCAATTCCTCATAATTTACCAATTGTTTTATTTTTGAAAATATCCAGTTGCCCTTTTCATGCAACGTTTAGCGGTTCAGTGTACAAACCAGCCCAAGATTCTTTAATGGATGAATTCGAATTCCTGGCTTTGTTTTCAAACAAAGGTAAAGTACCAAGGCCAGGTGTGTAAACGCAATGAAATGCAAATGTCTATCCTAAGGTACTGCATTAAACTTCTGACATTATTTGTTAGAACGTAGCGAGACGCCAATGCCGTGTACATCGTTACACACGTAAATTATGTCTAAACTAAATCTCCGCCAACTGGCACGCAATGTTGCAAGGTTATTATTACGACTATATTAGTTTTCACTATGCGTCAATGCTCACGCACATTCTGTTCATTCTTTTTTATCAGGTGGGAGTGGCGACAACGACCAAGGAAGCGGTGGCGGTGGCGGTGGTGGTCAAGGACCGGGACCTGTCGGGCCAAATAATCCCCCCGTTATATCCAGCGGAACAGATACAACCAGCAGTGGCCAGCCTACCAGTGTGGGCCCGGCTGCATCTCCGAGGTCGCAAGCCACTCCTACGAGAACAACTACCGCACCACCTGCGAGCACAAGCGGTAAGATTTATTAAACGGATACATTCTGGGGTTCTACGCGCAAAAAGTGCAATCTCACTATGAAGCGCGCCGAAGTAGGAAATTGCGGATAATTTCGACAACCTCGGTTTCAATACCGTGCAGCTATATCTAGTGCTGGCCAGTATCTAAGATGCATGTACTTTAAATACCATCCTAGACACTCTTGATGTGTCGTATCTGTATCATGATACATATGGCAAAATGAAATATTGTAGTGTGTATCTTAAGATACAAGATACTGGCTATCGCAGCGCCAGTATTCGAATCTATTAATGTTGGCTGAATTCGCCTCTCAAGGTGATACTGCTGTCGCTAAGCCACCATAATAAAACTAAAGCGCTTCTGTCTTTCCGTCAGAGCCCTCCAGCCAGGGCAGGTGATAAGGTCTGCGCGTCCCTGTAAGTGGAGTAGAGCCGGCAAGGTGATACTGCTGTCGCTAAGCCACCATAATAAAACTAAAGCGCTTCTGTCTTTCCGTCAGAGCCCTCCAGCCAGGGCAGGTGATAAGGTCTGCGCGTCCCTGTAAGTGGAGTAGAGCCGGGTAGCGGTGGTCGCACCATCTCGACACAAACAAACATGCGAACTTTTGCGTGCAGCTGAATTTTCGTTTCCTTGATTTCTTGTTTTTAGTTGTGTTGGTGCCGTGACACTTGCTCGTAGTCACCGTACTGTGCTGCGTGAGTCAATGCGTGCGGCGTCTAGCACGCAAATTCTGATGGCACCGAAGTGTCGTTGCTGAAGACTCTTTTGCATGGTGATTTGTTACGAAGTCTGAAGAATGCGAGAATGGGGTAGCCTTGCGTCTAGTGGCTTTCACACATTGTTTTTGGAATGAAAATATTAATACCTTGAGCAAGAAGGAAAAAAATTGTGAGATACTAACAGACCTATCATTCCTTACTCCGACCAAAGAAGGTTGGTCGGAGTTAAGAAATTTCCAAGCAACCATTTTCTTGCATGCGCGTTTGCTGCTGGATTATAATATGTGCAATAAGAAATTCGCCAATGTATCGAAGCTTGTTAAGATACACATGGGAAGTAAGGTATAGGATACAATAATTAAGATGGTATCTCGCATCTGTATCTCAAATAGAGGTGGCCGAATATCTTGCATTGTACCATAATGCCATTGCAAAGTATCTTTGTCCAGCCCTGGCAGTATCTGCGTAAAGGAGCGTTTTCTTTTTCTGCGTCTTCCTTTCACCGGGCTCGCCGCCAGGGGTCGTGGGGCGCAGACTAACATGGCCTTCCGCTTTCCGTGCTTCTCATCCTGGAACAAGCCCAGTAACAACCCTACATTTACACCGGTAGAACCGGCAGGACGAGAGAAATCGGCGGACACTAGCCACGTCTCGAAATGTGTCCCCCATTTCAAGATATCGAACGCTATTCCCGAGGAACGAACGCCCTCTTGTTTAGGCCTAACGCCAAACCAGCCCCCGGAATCCAATCGGGAGAAACGCCGTCGTGCGACGTCTGTTCTACACCAATAGCAGATTTCTTCGACAAATGCGCCAATACCACACAACCACAAAACCACGATTGCAAACCCACCTGCAAGGTATGCGCAGAAGGGAAAGAACCTGCAAGTACAGAGTGGAAGAACAGACTGAAGCCAAACCCACCATCCTGCAACATACTGCAACAGCGCCTCAACTGCCTCCGAGAAAACGACAACGGCTGGAGCCCCAGCAGGGAAAAGTTGCCACAGCTGGGTACCTCGGCGGCTAGCTCGAACAGTAGCATTGCTGGCAGCTCCCCAGACGCAGCAGATCTAAGTCAATACTGGGGAGTGCCTCGCTCGGACTCTCGCTCGTGCTTCCGCTAGGTCACACGCGCGAGCTTGGCCGGCGTGGCAAGCGGCTCGAGTGGCTTGAGTGGTACGGCCAGCTTCGATTTCTTGTCGGCCGAAGCCGTAGCCATGCGGGTCTTCGAAAATAGACGTTAGAACCAGCAAAGCAAATAGCAGGACCAGCACAGGCAATTGCAAAGCCAGCCGAACCTTTTACACAAGCTACTGCAAAGTCAGCAGGCAAAGCAAGAGCTCACCAACAAACTGCTTCAATAATGCAAATAACAACAAGAAATCTCAGACAAGCTGCATCAAAAAAATAATGGCTTTCCTGTAATCGAGAGTACATTTAAGCATGAAAAACAACCGGCAGAGCAGATTGTTCGGACATTATACTAGCCACAATCTGAAAATCGGCATAATACGTGTTCGCAATAGCACACCGCAGCACACGATCTTGTTTTGAACTGAAATTCATAGCAAGTATCGTCTCGCGGCCACACAGCCATCCAGGGCGTACCGGAAGCTGCCGGCTTGATCATGTAGCGTGGCGTCATCTCTGGAAACAAGGAACTCACGGACCGCTGGCGTTGAACAGGCAACCAGGCCTCAGCGACGATAATGACAATGAAGTGTATGGTGCCCTGTATCTGCATTTTCAACGTCGCTATTTAATATGACAAATAAAATTTCAGTGTAGTACAAGTTACAGCTTCAGTGATATTGTGAATGAGCGCTAAAAAGAAATAGAAAGCAATATTTTTCTAACTTGTTTGCGCTGTAACTAGCGTATGTACTGAGGTCGAGCACAAATGGCATGGTGCCAGACAACTCGTTTACTCTTTTCGCTGGTCGCCCTAGCCATCTGATGCTGTACTCGCAACTTGCTCGAATGTTCTCGTTTCAGTACCCGGATAAAGGCTCCGCCTTTCGGCTCAAAGTCACTTGAAGGTCGCCAACAGCGGGAGCTAGGACCATTTTATTTCCTCCCAATGGTCGTGCAAAACAAATGCAAGATTTATTTGTGTGAACGCAGTTTCACCCACTCCGTCAGCTTAAAGAGAAAAAGAACGGTCTCAACGATTCGTCGGAGCTACCAGGTTACGCACCATAAATGGCGAAATAAAACAGGTCTAAACCGTGTAAGATGGGTTCCAAGCACCCTATGTGAAAAACTATACCGAGCGGCTGACAGGCTGCACGGCAACTAAGGAGAAGTTGCGGGGACAGAAGACAGCATGGAACAGCCTAATTAATTTAGTTTTGAGCCTGGAAACAGTCTATGAGCAGAGACATGGATATTATGACCAGTTATTTGTTTTGCTCGAAATGCATTTGGTTGCAAATTACTCATGCTATACGAGTGAGATATGTAATGATTAACGTAGTAGCAGACGACGCGGTTGTGTCCACCCTGTACGGAGTGGCGGTGAGGGAGAGACAGAGAAGAAAGCGTGATCATCAGAAGCGTACAAAGCAACGTCTACACTCAGGCAACGATAATGCACCGCCTCTACCCGACACTCGACGGCTACCTCTGCCTGCTCTGCAACGTACCCAACACCCTAGCACACTTGCTCCTCGAATGCCCGTGGTACAAAGAGAGAGAAAGTAAACCCCAAGTGGACGCATAGCAAACTCGGACCACCCAGCCGAAACGAGGGAGTCCGAGCTCGCCCTCGAGGTCCCGGATAATGAACAATAACTAGTCGCCAAGGAGAACAGGGCAGTAGATGCCAGATGATTCCTGGACTAAGAAGCCTTCCCACCTCGGCATGATACCAGAGCCCGCTCGGGACTCTGTTTCGATCATTAAATGTTCCCTTCTCTCTCTCTCTTGCCATCATCGAAATGCGGCCACCGTGGCTTAGATGAGTCAGGCGACCTCGCGTTCGGCAGCGCGGAACCAGAGGCACTTGTCTACCGCGGCGACTGGAGACAGTAATACCAACCCCGCCACTACGTCAACTATGACGACTGCAACCATGATTGCCACAACTGCAATAGGAACAATCTGAAGAATTGCAGCGTGAAAATGGAATGAGTTCTTGACAGCAGTGTCTGTCCCCTCAGAGTAACAACCACTACAGCACATAAATGTACGCATCGCTGCAAAGAATTTCGTTATTTAAACAAAAAAATGCTTCTTGTTTAGGTCTACACTACAAATTTATCTAGTTCATACAGTGGTGTTTTCGACGCTACCAACAACAGCATAACGCTTTTAAATGTTGCATAAGAAAATGTGTTATTGTGACTGCTCTACAGTACAAGCCTAAATTAAACTGATGGATAACATCATCTGGAAATCCACATATCAAAAGAAAAATTAAGTGTTATGTTCGTTCACATGTGTAAGGAAGCAACATGATATCACTTTTATTTTTAAGACCAGGCCTTGTTAGCTGAATTACTACGGGTTTTGCGTATCTGCGATCTCAATATCTTGTCCCCAGTTCAAAAAAAGATGTTACTTAGAGTTACGTGACTTATAGCTGTCGTGACAAGGTGAGAATAACATCAAATGATGGTCCTCCATGGCGACATAAGGAAGCAATTGTCTACAACTAAGGATATAAACAAAAAAAAACAGGAATACAACGTGCGCCTCTTATCTTGCATTGCGCCGAAGTAGACCCAATAGGAGTGGATGTAATTGCGCGTGAAGTATGATAGGATTCGCCTTCAAAGTCGCGTACAAAGGCTTCATTCATAAGAGTGAAAACGAGGCAGAACGCAGAGAGGCGTTTAACTTTTATTCACAGAATAATTTGAACAATCATGTACTCGACCTTGCATTCTTTAGCGTCAACATTTGGTCGACCATTTTTTTGCGGACTTTACAAGGGTGTTTTTACCGACATAGTTAGTATACAAGTATTGATTACTACTAAAGAGCGAGGTTAGCGCCGGTCGAGACCGATTGCCTAGTGCGCGCGCGTGCGACCAGATACGTAAAAAAGCTTCCGGCGCCCACTGAAGGATACTGAATTTGCAATACACAAATCATAATTTGTTCCACGTGCTTTTCTGCTAGAGATGGGCCGTGTTCTTTGCTTTCGCATCCGTGGTCGACTGACCGGTTTTCCTCGCAGCGCCTAAACCTGAAGTGGCAACACCCATGGCAGCATATAGCTACGTATGCACCATCAGCGATGCGGTGAGAACAAACACGGTGTACCTACCTACAGACAACGCGTGCGACTACCTGTTCTACGACTCTCTCTACAAGGACAACAAGAACCCCCTCATCGATGGCGTCGACAAGTGGGACGCGGGAGCCCAGCAGTTCGTCGCGCAGGCGTCCGTGTACCAAAACACAAAGTTGGGCTTTTCGTTTGCGCCCGAGTAAGTGTCTGCGAGTCCTTCTCCAATGTTTTAAATAAGTCTTTTAACCGAAATGTGGTGAACTGAAGAGCATGGTCTGTTTTTCTTTTTTTTTTGTACGATGGCGGCGGGATGAGTCTTCGCGTGACGACAAAAGAACCTAGGCCGACTAACGTGCATAAAACGGATGAATGGCTCAAAACGGTTCAATGTTGTAAAGATGCAGAAAAAAAAGATTTGATATCTTTAGCCGAGCGCTGCTTACGCTCCGCTCCACTCGCTTATGGCACGAGCAGGTGGCTTCGCGAACTGCGTTAATTTTGCTCATGTACCAAGCGCTTCGCCCACAGATGCCAGCGACGGGCTGTCAGTCGGTGCAGTGTGAATTGAGCGCATGTGTGCAGATGGCTGGGATACGCCGCCCTCAGCGGAGCAGACCCTTGTCACTGTGTGTAATATGTCTAATGTCGCAGGAAAAGAGTGGTCAAGCTGCGCGCTTTGGCACTGTTCCAGCAAAACAACTTGCCTTCGCCAAAGCCTTTGTCAAATTTTTTCTTGGGCACTAAATTAGGACGCGGAAAGAGAACATGAAAGCAAGGGGAAAAGCTAAGTGCGTGCATATATTTTATTTATATTTACTGCTGTCTCCGGGTAGGCATACCAGGAGTGGATACATTCATAAGTAAAAACAAACAACACGGGCAGCATAGAACTATATAACACAGAAATATTAAAAACCGATCAACAGGTCAAATTGTTAAGCAACTGAACAACAAACTCTTCAATTGGCAATGGGCGAAGTGAGCCGTCCAATCGATCCCGAATTTCAAGAGTTAGCCGGAAAAAAGAAACCTTAAAGCAGCCTGTATGTGGTTTGAAAGGAACAATGTTTAGCGAGTGGTGCCGTCGGGTGTCACGTGCGCTCGAGGGCACAAATGAGAAGGGTGCCTGAATGCCAGATGGCGTGCAAAGATAAAGTGAGCATATGTGAAGAAGGTAAAAAGTTACGATCGTATCGGCCAAAGATGAATCGTATTGCTTTTTTTGAACTGATTCTATATGGCCAATGTCGCACGCGTGATGAGGAGACCAAAGAGTTGAGGCGTACTCCAGGATCGATCGAACTAGTGACTTGGAAGCAGTTAATTTACATTCCTTCGTGGCATTTTTTAAGGTTCGTTTGAGATTGCCAAATTTGCAAAATACTTTCCCAGAAATGTTAATAATATGAGCATTCCATTTTCATTCATTCATTTCATATGAGCATTCCAGAACCGTGGCTTGTGGGGCTCACAAACCACGTTAAACTTCATGAAAATACCCTTGTGATCTTACAGTCCGTCGACTACGTCACACTGAAAACCGCTCTGTAAGAACTCTTCATTAAAAAAAATATGGTCAAGAACAGAGTTGATTCGAGTTGGACATTCAACCAATTGTGTTAAATCTAATGACATGGCTGTAATAATTAGGGATTCACAAAACGCCTGGTCACGACCTGTTGAAATTAACAAGTTCCAATCGATACAACGAGTATTAAAATCACCTGTAATGATCATTTTATTACTGTGGAGCCTGTGTACCGCTATGTATTCTGTGATGTGCCAGAAAATGTTTTCAGAAACGGGCGGGCGGTATACAGCACACACAATTGTCATGAAACCAGAGATGGTTCTCCGCCACCAAACAGTCTCAGTATTCGGAAGTTCGGGCAATACAAAAATTTCAATGCCTTTTCTAATAAAAAGAGCTACACCCCCTCCTTTAGCAAACTGCCTGTCGTTTGTGATAACCGAGTAATCTCGAGGCTAAAATTCTGCATCTGATATAGAGTTGTCGAACCATGTTTCTGTGACGCAAATAATTGACGGGCTGTAGCACTCTACAACCAAATTGAGATCTTCAAGCTTATTAAGCAGGCTTCGAGCATTTATGTTCAAAAGAGTTAGTTTCTGCTCATTAACGAGTCACTCTGTGTTCGTAGGCACTGCAGCACGTGGAGCTTTGACAAGCCTTTTGCAAACATTATTCCAAGTGTAACGAACGCTGTGGAATATCAGGGAATCGTACTGCAATCTCTGCTTTTCTGCTTCTTTGTGGATGTCAACCGAATTGTTCGAGAGAGCCTTTCAAATTTGCCGTAGACGTGCAGAAATGTATTCACTAATGTACGTATCAGATCGTTTTAGTTTTCTGGCGTTTTTAAGGATGGAAAGCCATGTTCTAAAGTCTAGCAGTGTAAAAATTACAGGTGTCGTCTTTTCATTTCTTTGCGTGCCAAGCTAGGGACAGCGTTCAATACCTTCATATTGGATTCCAAGTTTGGAAGACAGCAACTCTGATACAGAAGCTAATAGTTCCTCAGAAATTTCGGTTGGGGGCTCCTTCAAGCCGCAAACGATAAAATTATTCCTACGGGATCGGTTTTCCAGGTCATCGTTTTTGCGGTCAAGTTTGGTGATGAAATCTTTAAGGTTATCAACAGTTTTCTCAAGATCACGAACGCGCTGAAGCGCGTCGTTTGCCGTTGAAGCCAACACATCTATGTGCATAACACGCTGTTCGAAAGAAGCCATTCTAGAGTGGAGCGCGGTAATCTCTGCGCTGATCCATGCTTGTCCGGCTAACATTTCTGTTAGCATTTCCTCTGACTTTGGGCCTGGATTAGCCTCGACATCACCGGACAGTTGCACCAAAATTCTCAAGGAATGCGGTGCACAAGAAAAAATACACACAAAGTGCTGAGGGTCTGGCAGCGGCAATAAGAAACGATTATTGTTCCTATAACATTTGAAAGCCTAATTGTGGCCTACCTGCAAAATGAAGCACACGTGTTTCCAAGAACCGTTTGCCATGCCGCTGCCAGACCCACTGAAGAGGATTGGTCGGTGCGTCGCTTTTATGTCCCGTCGTGTCCGTGTCGGTGACGTTCCAGTGTTGTACCATGCGCGGTTGAGCAGGCGAGATCGACGGGAGATGCGGCTGTGGATGCATTGCATCTATCGGTTGACAGCAAGAACTGAATGGAGGGCCAGTGGGGGTGCAGTCTCCGCGAAGGAAGCTTGAAGAGGAAATGTTGCTCAGGAAGTATGGGCCAGCGATGCTTGCGGCTATCTGCAAAATGAAGCAGACATGTTTCCAAGAACCGTTTGCCACGCCGCTGCTATACCCACTGGGTGCCTGCTGTGCCGTTGTGTTGAGTTTTATTAAATCAGCCTTGACCAGGTTTTCACATTTCAAAGCAACAAGCACGGAGCTTAGATCACGCAGTAATGATCTGTGTACAAAGTAATAAGCCACTCTACGTCGCCAAAACATCTCAGATTTCAAACGGAGGATATTGTGACTTTCCTCTCCAGGGAGGCACGATTGCTGCCGGAGAATTAGAGAATTAGGATGAATACACACAGACGCCTTTACATCAGATAAACTGCCTGGAACGTTACCGGTTACATCACGTGACCTCGTTATGCCATCGAGTGCCAAAGACCCGCGAAGGTGCACCGCCAACAGAAAAGAAGAAAATACAGAAGCGAGGCGGGATTCGTGACCTGCATTTGATGCATCCTTCAGCTGCGATATGGCACAAAGCATCGATGGAATGTCGCGTGCAGGCACTATAGTAGGGGCAAGTGAAGTGAGTTCCCATGTTGACTGTGTAGCTCGCCTCCTGGCACTATCACGACGCGACCTATTAACTTTTCTCGAGACTGAATACTTAATCAAACAATAAGCCAAAATGAGACGATCTGCTGCAAAACATTCCTTAAATGGGGCTTTGAAACTTCCAGTGTAGCAGAAAAATTTTCAGAGGGCCCTGCCTTGAAGTCATTTGGTCTGTACTGACTAGTCCAGCAGTCCGTGCGCTGTGAATCCGAATACGAGTGCTCTTGGCAAAATGTTGCGCCTAACCTAGACGTCCGCTTTTGATCTCGCAATATTATGTACTGGATAACAACCCGAGAATATCACATCACAAAATAATGGATGGCACAATAAGAAAAACGTGGTCAACTGTGCGTGACTTCTGTGACGAAAATTTGTGTAACTTGCAACACAACAGGACCTCTTATGAATAGATCAGTTCATATATAATAATCTCTTAGGAAGTGTTTCATTTTTTTAAACAGATTGACGAAGGACCAGACTAAATGGTTAAATCTAGGGCGGTAACTGTGGTACATTTTGGTTACATTGCCGCCGCGTCTAAGCATTGTTTTTGTTGGGAAGGGACACTGGAAATATGAAAACTCTTCTTCAACATTGAGTCTGATATAAAGGTCTTTCTTAGAAAGGCTTTATGTTAACTTAACTGGAAGCTACCAGTTTATTTTACCATTAAGGGGGTTGAAAGAGATGTTTTGAGGTAACTGTGCTAACCATACTTCTCTTCGGCGTTATGTTTACTATAGGTGGCTTCCTAGGTCTTTAAAGCAGGCGTTAGCGGTTGCAGGAGCCTTATATAGCCACCTAGCGCAACAATTGCCATTAGCGTCTTCCTAAACGCAGCGTGACTAAATTTCGGGGGTTTTCTACCGAGACTTTTCATTAGACGGGGAGGATGGCCAAGAAAAAAAGAAAAGTCGTTTTTTTTCGTGTATAAACCGTGTGCGTCCAAAATAAGAATTTTGTACGAACTGAAAAATAGTATGAGAACTCTGTACGCCATTGAAGGCCACTTCAGTACTTGATCCTATCAAAGTGTTGACAAGTTGCAATGCACGTGGCTACTAGTACTACTGGCTTAGTATAGTAGCCTTCATCGAAATTATAGTCTCACACTGCACGCTAAAGGTGTCATACCTCTTCAAAGCGCTAGCAGGACGTACGTCTATGTGTAAACATATGAAAAGCAGCTCTGGGTACAGAGTACCGACATGGTTTGATGACTGATTTTTACATTGCCTTCTTTTTAATGCTGATATTTCCTCAACTATATTATGGAGCGAGTACATAGAACTTCGCAAGCAAGGTTTCTTCGAAAAGTGATCGAAAAATGCGATATCAGAGAGCTCTGAGACGTCGTTTCTTGCTCTTGAATTCTGGCGTTAGGGTAGGTTACTGACATCGAGGCCCTCATTTTTTTTAATCACACACGCAGCGGAAATTGGTGTAAGCAAAGCTTAGGTGACGAAAGCTGGAAGGATGAAGTGAAGCATGAAGTGAGAGATGCGCAATGGATTTCGCGACGAACGCAAACCGCAACCGTCCTAATACACGATGGTGGGCTTTGCAGAAACCCAACGCAGCGCCGTCACTGACTAAAGCAGCTAGCTTTCGAATGCCACCACAGAAAACTTCACTGAACACGGACATCTCAATGTTCTTCGGCCTCTAACGCTATACTGATATCCGCTCAGCGACAGGCGACACCAGTGATGCGATGCAGAAGGCGTCCGGCTCCACGACCACGTTAGGCATTCGTTCCATGCTCGTGGGGTTTATTGCGCGGCCGACAAAATGACGGCGAAGATGCCAAAGCTTGTGTAGCGAGTACCTCTAAGGCCATTGCTTCTCATACTTGTTCTTTTTTTTCTATCCGCTGCCAAGAGACACCACTAAGGAAAAATGCCAGAGAAATTCATGAAAGACTCTATACTGCAGTACATCCTAGATAAAAAAAGCTGTAGTGACAAAACTTATACACTTTTTGAAGTAGAGAACAAACAAATGAAAAAAGAAACGTGCCACACGTGCATATCCAAAGAACCGCAAAATAATTGCGAAACAGAGAAAAACCAAAAAAGTGGCGTCGATAATACAAAAAAGGGAACAGTAGGTGCATAAATGTGCACACAAGTGTTGCAGTAATTTTTGTGAGCTTAGTGGAGAATTCTGTAGCAAAACCTCCAATCGCGTGAAATTACCCAGGTTCTTAAGCAGAGCAGACAAAATGTTCAGAAACGTAATTGTAGCCAATGCAGATGTTTATTTAGAATACTGCGGAAGAGTGTTAACAAGAAAAGTTTATTGAAAGCAAACGTGGTGGTGTGAATATTTTTTGGTTACAAACCTTTACTGATTTCAAAAGGCTCTTCAGAAACAATCTATTTATGCTACATAACTTTAAATGTAATTGAAACAACTCTGCGTCAAATAAAACATTTTATTGATCAAGACGACCAACGCCACTATAGTGTGGTGAACTGCAAGTGATAACACGCATTTTCTGATCTTTATGGGCTGCATAAAAGATAAATGCGGAGAGGTGTATTACTCCAAGCCAATATTCTACTGTTTATGTGGGCATTAATGAAAACAATGTAAGGGGACAGTAATACGCGAAGATTGAAGTACTCGCGCACGAAATTGAAAAGCGAACTTCAACTTGGCATGGTTGACGTGTAAGTGAAACTTGAAACAACCGTCACGGATAACTGCTTGGAATTAAAAATGCAAACGCCAATATAACGATGACCTGTCTTCACTGATGGGGGATTAGTTAGCGACGTTTTCGTGTAACCCGAATAATATAAGTTTAGTTTTATATGAAATATATCATGTAGTTGTCACTATAAACATGTTCAGAAAGTACTTGATTGTAGTGTTTAATTTGACTATTAGACAGCACATAGACTTATCAAACACGGCCATAGTCGTTTCGTCAGCGTATGAGCAACCATGCCGAAACCTAGCATGCCCCACAGCCGCGTCGTAACCCACAGCGTAGTGCGTAGACTTTCATACAATTATAAGTAACTGTGGCACTTGTGTATATGGTAGCTGCAATGCAAGCATGCGAATTATGGGATGTACGTGCACTTGCCTAAACTTCTTCCTTTTGATTTCAAACTGCTTCGGGAGTTTGTACACTCGTCATTTTCAACAAAGTAATGCGTAGTATATAAATAAAGAAACAATCATATAGTTCTCCGACGGCACGATTCGAACGCAGAACCTCAAGCACAGAGGCTCGATATCGAAAGCCTCGGACGCATGCATTGACAAACGACATAAAACAACGTTATGAATCTATGGCGGGTAAGCGAGTGACTCGAGACCAATTTACTGGAAACGAGGCGGACCTCCTTTTGACTCTCAAAGCCCAGTACTTCCCCACACAGCCATCGGAGCCTCTGCTACCCTACACCGGCACCCCTAACGATCTCCTAGATGAGGACATTCATCTACAAGAGTTAACAGCGGCGATAATGGGCTTGAGACGATACACAGCCCCGGGAATGGACCGAATTACCAATAAGACACTTGTAAACCTTCCCGCTCGAGGACTGGAAAATGGCCGAAGTTCGTCTGATACCGAAGCCAGTGAAGCCACCAGCGATTGAGAACCTATGACCAATCTCCCTCACTTCGTTTGTAGGAAAGATCCTAGAGCACATCTTTCTCAACCGGCTACAACCCTTCCTGGAGGACTCGGGGAAACTTCTAGCAACGATGATAGCATTCCGTCCACACCTCTCAACTCAAGACATCCTACTTCAGCTGAAAGAGGAGGTGATTGTACCAGCGACACGCAACTCCTCCACGGCTATCCTCGCCTTAGATCTTAAAGGGGCGTTCTATACCGTCAAGCATACAGCAATCTTACAGAGGCTGAATGCGCTGGGCTATGGCGCCAGGACGCACTGCTACGTCAGATATTTTCTCTCAGATAGAAAAGCCATCCTAACGGTCGGGGACAAAGCCACAAACCCTTTCCTACTGGACGGGCGCGGCACACCACAGGGCGCAGTGTTATGCCCTCTCCTTTTCAATATCGCCTTTAATAGACCTACCGCCGCTCCTCGATAACGTCCCAGAGATCCGGCATGGCCTATATGCCGACGACATTACCATCTGGTCGTTCACTTGGTCCATCGGGGAAATGGAGAACCGCTTGCAGGAAGCTGCAGACGTGGTGAGCGACTATGCTAAGTCATGCAGGCTCAGCTGCGCCCCCCAAACGTCGGCGCTACACCTGGTCTCACCGCGAAAGAAGCACACATCCGACTCGCCCACTATCAACATACAATTGGAGGGACACACTATCGTTCCGTCTCAGAGCGTAAAGATATTGGGAATGGTTTTCCAGTCGGATCGCACCAATGCAATATAATTCAAAAGCTTAAAAATACAACAGCCCACGTTACCCACATGATCCGCCGAATAACAACCAAGACAAGAGGCATGGGGGAGGCGGACACGCTTCGGCTTGTCCAAGACTTCGTCGTGTCTCGAATAACTTACGCTATTCCATACGCACTTCGCAACGCGATGGAACTCAAGAAAATCAACATAATGATCAGAAAGGCATATAAGCAGGTGATGGGCTTGCCAATCAGTTCGTCCACAGAACGCCTACTACGACTAGGTGTGCACAACACGGCCGAGGAGCTGATAGAGGCACATTTATCCAGTCAGCGAACAAGGCTAATGGTTACGGGATTGGGGAGGTCAATTCTCATACGCCTGGGGCTTTCTGCCCCTCTGAGCCATCCGCCGCCTCAGACTGTGAGCTTACCCCATGCCATCCGGAGCAACATCACCATACGTCCTCTACCTCGAAATATGCGCAGAGCAAAGGGAGGCCCGCGCCCTGGCCATACACAAGCGATACGGGACTTTACCCTCTACAGCCTACCCGGACTCGGCTTCTTACCCCAGACGCGCAGCCACAACAGCCACCGTAGTCGTCAGCGAAGAACATCAGACCAACATTTCGCTCACACGATACAATCCCCTCCAAGCCGAGGAAGCGGCCATAGCCCTCGTGCTCTCCCAAGCACCGGTTGAAGTCATAGTGACCGAGTCCCAACAGGCGTGCCGCATCTTTGCAAGCGGCAGAATTCATACCACTACGCTCCGGATCCTCAATCAAGAGCCGCCAACGAGATCAGTCATGATCATCTGGGCGCCATCTCATCAATGCATTCCTGGCAACGAGGTCGCCAACCACGTGGCTCGAGATCTGACCTACCGAGCCGACGCCGAGGAATCTGAACACGAGCGCATGCACCCTTGAATCTCTTATCAAGACATCACACACCCCTACAAGCTGACCCGCAGAACATATGCACCCCCCCACAAGTCACTATCTAGAGAGCAGGAGCGATTCCTCCGCGCTCGACAGGTTAATACATTGTCCCACCCAACCAGAAATCACCTCATAGCACCTACACAATTCTCTCCGCAATGCCGCTTCTGCGCAGAGCCCGGGTCCATCAGACACTTAGTAAGGGCTTGCAGAGCGGCACCTTTAAATCCTTCGAACCCTTACCCCACTAACGAGCTTTGGGAGAGAGCCTTGGCGAGCTCCGACCTCGAGGATCAGTGACGGCTGATTGCGAGGGCCGAGGACGCGGCCCGAGCTCAAGGCATTCTGGACTGAGGACGCCTCTCCAAAACTGCATTCATCCAATAAAAATGTTTATTCTCTCTCTCTCTCTCGGGACGCTTGGCGCGCTACGATTTTCTCTACTCGAAAAGCTGGATTCTTGCCGTTAGTAGCAATTGCGCGCGTTCGCAGCCTCTATTGTACTTCTGAAAATATGGTTGCTCTGAAATGTACGGCAGCGAAGGCATATAAAAAGTGATAAACAAGGGCAAAACAATGTTTGGGTGCACAAGGACGAAGATCGCACAAAACCGTGCACTTCTAATCACTCTTGTGGTGTCTGCACGTCTGCAGCGCGAGTTCTCTCTAAGAAATATTGCTGGAAACTCTATGGCCTAGTGGACTCAGGAAGCTTTTTATCGGGACAAGCTGCAATTTCGCGTTAGCGAATTCACTGCACACCTAAGGCCGTATAACGTAAAACTATTCCAATACGCTTTTATTCCAATCTCCTGACGTCAAATTTGCGTAACCGCTGACGCAAGCATAGGGCAGTCACTGGCAGGATTTTCTGAACAAACCAATCAAGCGCTTTCCTCGTTCATAGGAGGTCACTTCTTTCGCTTCAATAACGAATAACATTGCCTACACTGAGCGGCTTGCCTTGCCTAATTGGCTTACAAGAGGCGAGGAGCATGCTCAAGTGGAGAGTGATTCGATGGGGCCGATCCTGTGCACTGAACATAGATAACCAGATAAAAAGGGTGGTGCCGGCGTCTGCGATTAGTCCTCTATCACTTACTTAGCTTGCGGTGGCTTGTCGACAATCGCGGCGGCATGCAACGGAAGCTTAAGAAAGACGATAAAACGGATCCTCAGTAAAGAAGAGAACGGAAAGTTCTCAAAAACGTTACACGGCCACGCAAAAGGTTTTATTACACGCAAATAAACCTATGCTCCCTGGCAGTTGCGACTAGCTAGTTCCTCAGTGGTCAGCGGCAGCCATCTTTTATTACTTTCGTAACGGGGCAGCCTGCGGCTATTCAGAAGAAAATTCAGTTTTGTTCGGCATATTAATACATCTCTAACGCGTACAAGTTACTTTGACGCCATGAGTTTTATGGTTTTGTGATGTCGCATGACAGGCAGGTGAAGTGGGTGCAGCCCGAAAACTTTTTGACCAATAGCCGAAGGCTAATGGCAAAAAGACGTCGAATTAGAAATAACTTTTTGTTTCGTTCGTTCAAATTATGCACAATTAGCCTGTACACGTCATATGAGATAAGGAGCTAGCGCGGTTTTCCTGACGTCGCGTGACAGACAGGTGAAGTGGGGTGGTCCAAAGAAGTTTTTGACCACTCGCGGAGGGCTGTATGCAGAATTGGAATAGCAAAGTATGGAATACTTTTACGTTACAGAGCCCCTAGTCACACATGTGGCCGACGTCTGGCCTGCCTGGGTGGCGGCGTGCTAGAACGCTGTGGTTTATTGCTCTCCTTGCAAACGACGTGGCAATGGACAGGACTTAGCTAGGCGCATCAGGCTAAAGCAAACCTTGATGCAGGCGCATACCGCTTATCATGCAAAGTATCATTCTATTTTAGTGGCCTCCCATTCGGATGGCGTCAGCATGATTTGGTAGGACACTGAAACTGCAGTAGTACCTCTTGGCTAGCGCTGGCTTCGGATAGCAAGAAATTACGTGAACATTTCACATCGGGCAGAGAACTGACGTAGAGAAAGAAACGTGAACAATGCACATAACATTTAGGCACGTGCTACCTCATCGGTGAGGTTTTAGGAAGAGAAGACTGGCCTACACAGCGAATGCGTTATGAGACAAATGAGTTTTTGAGAATGTTAGGGCAGCACATTAGTTCCATATGCTTCAAATTTATAAAATAAGATCACATGAATAATAGTATTCACTAATAGTACCAAAGGCCTTACTCAGGTCTAAGAAAACGTAACCACAAGTTCCTTCTTATTGGCTGACCGAAATTCAGCCGAGTTTCCCTCCGCCATGCTGTACCATGGCTCGGGCTCAATTCCACAAAGCATCGGATATATTTAGAAGATCGTTTTTTGTCATTGTACAGCGGCAGATTAGCTGTGGCACAAATCTAGCTACGCTAATTGGTATCAAAGAGGAGGAGCACCGACAATGTGGCATATACCCACTGTGCCGGCAGAAATAAATCAATGTGTTATCGTCTACTCTTAGCAAAGAGCGCACTCAGGCTTTCTCATGTAGTAGGGTGCGAATGCCACAAAGCGGTCAAGACGGCCACTTCGGTTGGGGAGTGACGTCATCCTCAGCAGCCGGTATAAGAGCAGATCGCCAGCGCTTCGACTTCACTGGGCACAGCAGACCACGCGAAAAACTGGCTCTAAGCATGCCTCCTCTTCTGCTTATCCAGGTTGGTTGCTACTCCTCATGCAGAAGCGATAACCATATGTTCCTGTTCCTGCCGTGCCCACGGTGTTGATGTGAATTGCACATGAATGCTTAATTGCGTGCAAACTGCTCTTATGCGGTGATGTAGAAAGCAACCCTGGCCCCCCTGTTCAGGAAATGTTTGATAAAATCATGAAATCCCAAACCATCATACAGCAGAAAATTTCGGAACTGAAAGCTTTCCAAAGTAAGCTAGATATATCTCTCAGCTCCTTAGCAACTAGACTAGATCGCATAGAACATCTTTTTGGCGACTTTAAGGCCGGTATTGAACCACTTGCTCCAATCGGACAGCATATCAATTCGATAAAGCAGTCATTTTCCAAGCAAAATCAAAAGCTCACTGACCTGAAGGATCACAGTCGTCGCTCGAAATTGATTTTACATGGAATATTGGAAGATACCTCAGAAACGGAAGAGGAACTTAAAGATATTGCGATTTCTGAGGTCTTTGAAAAACACCTTGGTGTCTCAACAACATCCATTGCCCGTATACATAGAATAGGAAAAGCAAATAACAATTCAAACCGTCCTGTAATCGCATTCTTCCCAGATTTTAATGAAAAAGGCCCTGTATGCAAATGTTAGTAAATTTAAAGGTTCGACTTGTTCCATACAAAATGATTATTCTAAGGAGACACTAAGAAAACGAAAATTGCTCTGGGCATCTTGCAAAACCAAAAGGAAGGATGGAAAAAAGGCTTATCTCGTTCATGACAAGCTCAAAATCGGCGACTGCATGTACGCTTCGAACGATTCAACTGAACAACGGATTAGCCTTTCTCCTCTCTCTTTTAGTAACTCTGATTGGCAGACCACTTTAGATAACCCAGCTCTTCGTGACCTTGTTATCTTAAACATAAATGCCCAAAGCATAGTGAACAAGGCAACTGCCCTTGAGATCGCTCTGTTTACTCACAGTGCTGATATAGTTGTTATACCCGAGACTTGGCTTCACGGTGATATCACTAGTGATTGCATCTTTCCTCCACCATACACTTTATCTAGGCGTGATAGGGGGTCACGAGGAGGTGGCACAGCCGTTTTAATAAAGCCGGATGTTTCCGCTATAGTTCTAAATTCAGCAGAAAACCATGAAAGCCTTGCTCTGAAAATCACGTATCTTGGCTACACTTTCATCTTATGTGCACTGCATAGGCCCCCTAATTCAGATCTGCACTATCTGTATAAGCTGCCAGATTTTTTGTTCAACTACAGAAATAAAGAATTGATACTTGGGGATTTCAATCTGCAAACCATAACCTGGTCTAACGAAAACCTTGGATGTTCGGAAAATGCTGACGCTATCTACGATATAATGTTGTCCCACAACCATCATGAAATAGTCACCGAGCCAACTAGAATACATGGTTCTACTGAGTCAATCTTAGATTTAGTCTTCATAAAACGCTCTTTTCGTGATTACACAGTATCTGTTCAAGACGCGATATCTCATCACAAGTTAGTAGTCGTATCTTAACCTGTAGTCCATGGACGTATAGAAAAAGCAAAGCAAAAGAACGTAATCGATTACTCAAAAGCACTGGATGAATCCACCCTTGATTACTTGGAATTGGCTTATGAAAGCTTTGAGGGAACCAGTGTCACACAGTTACGGAACACGTTCAAGGAACACTGTAAATATTGTATCAATAGCTTCATACCGATAAGAAGCGCTTAAAGAAAGCAAAGTCCTGGATAAATCGGCACATTATTACCTAAAACGAAGGCTTAAATGGCTGAAGAAAGCGAAGAACGACAGTTCTAGTCGATTAGCTATTTTAGCAGAAGAGCTTTCTTCTAGCATGAAATCAGAAAAAAAAACATTACAGAGAGTCTTCCACAATTTATACCAAATCATCCCCATAAATTTTGGGATCACCTTCGAACTTCCCACAAGCAAATAAATCAAATCACTGTGCATAACAACGTGATTACGTGTCCTCATTCAATTGCTACTCATTTCAATGCCTGCTTTCATTCTGTATTTTCTGAAGAAAGTGCCAATGAACATGTTGACCTTCCACCTGAAGAATCAGTCACTGTATCCTACGAAGGCGTTGTTGAATCCCTACTCCGCTTAGATACCAAAAGTTCGCATGGTCCAGATGACGTACCAAACGCCTTCTTACGCCATTATGCTGAATCGAACACATTATCGCTAACCACATACTTGATATATCAAACTCTAAAGGATGCTTGTCTCCATTTCAACACGGCTTCAGGAAAGGTTTTTCAACTGTCACGCAGTTGGTTACTGCTATCCATAACTTTAGTTCCGTATTAGATAAATGTGGACAACTGGGCCTAATTTTTTTAGACTTCCCCAAAGCATTTCATAAGGTTCCCCACAATGAACTTCTTGAAAAACTGAAATTATTAGCCGTGCACTTGACCTTAGTAAACTGGATTCCTTCCTACCTACAAAATCGAACACAGTTTGTGGATATTGGTGGCATCTCGTCTATGTTACCTCCAGTGACATCGGGCGTGCCACAAGGAACTGTACTAGGTCCACTGTTATTTTTGATTTATATAAATGACATTGTGTGTTCCATTGATAGAAATCATAAAATTGGATTATTTGCCGATGACTTCATGCTGTACACCCCAGTGAGTTCTGTGCCTGACCAAATATTACTGAATGATGCTTTCCGTGAAATTGTGGCCTGGTGTGACAGATCATGAACGGTCTTCAATTCTGATAAGACTGTGCTTTGGCGCATGACAAAAAAAATACGTCCTATCCACTTTAGTTACTCTGCTTACGGCACTACTATCTCGGAAGTCGAAAGATACAAATGTTTAGTTGTTTTAATAAATTCACAGCTTAACTGGAGCGACCATGTTGATTACATCTGTTCATCTGCGTTAAAAAAACTTAGATTTTTGAAAGAGAAGCTCGAAAGAGCACCCAGTCACGTTAAGCTATTAGCCTATAACTCTCTTATTCGGCCCAAACTTGAGTATGCGGCTATAGTGTGGGACCCGTACGCCAAAAAAGATATAGCAAAAATAGAAAACGCGGAAAGACGGGTTGTGCGCTTTATTTACAATAAATTCAAGAGAACTGATTCCCCATCTTCTTTGATGGCCTCCAATGAAATTAAACTTCTTCATATAAGACGGAATATTGCTCGATTGACGTTTATTCATTCACTCATCCAGAGAAAGTTTAGAATTTGTTCTTCACCTTATGTTACACCTTCAACAACACGAAAAACCCGTCACTAACGTACCCATGCCCTAACACCATATTTTGCGCAAACAAACTTTTTTAAATACTTATACTTTCCGCGCACAATAAAAGATTGGAATGCACTGCCTGAACAGATTGTCTCAAGTGACGGTTTTGAAAGAAATCTTGGCAATGAATTCTGATGTGCAAATTGATGTGCAATGTATTTCCTTTGACTTGTTTCGCTCTATTTTGACTCTATTTTCAAGGTATTTACTTATGCTTCTTTTCACTCAGGCCTGCCATTTTGCAAAAAGACTTTAAGGACCCAACATTTTTCAAAATCATCGACGACATTTGGAGACACAATATATCCCACTTCGGATTCCTGGATCTCAACAGGCAGTACACAACTGATCCAGTGGTCTTTGAGGCGCTCAGTGTGCTCAAGGTAATTCTAGTGTAGCCGCTTTTCTTTAGTTTTTTGCCGATTGGAAAGCGATGTGACACTCCATGTCAGCATAAGGGTCATCAGACGTTCACACCACAAGTCCGTTCAGTTCCCATTTTATTGATGCTCGAGCGTCCTCTTAAAGCACTGAACAGGTTGCTTGAAGACCATATATAGTAAAATGACAGTCCTTTCTTTCTTTCTTTCTTTCCTTGCTTCTTTTTTTATTTATTTATTTATTTATTTGTTTCCATTGCTAAAATACAATGACGGGGGCTAAGATAAAAGCTGCAATGAGGCAGCTTGAGGTGCCCTTAGCCCCCGTGTTACATGGTGGCAGTGAGTAGGGCAATCGACCGTACGCAAAGAACATTACATATTAATAATTATTACAGTCATCAATCAATTCAATAGAATTTTCTATAACGGAACAAACAAAAAAGGAACAAAGAAATGGGATAAGGACAAATAAAAGGAATGCAGATAGTACGCACCACCACATTACATACACTTGGCAATACGTAAGTAAAATTGAAAACTGCGTACACTTGACGATGCATAATTAAAGGTGAAAAGATACGATGGTCGATTAATATTAGAATGATTAAGAGAAAGAAAAGGACGAGCAAAAATTATGCCATTACAAACATTTAACAACACGCCCATGTGAATACAAGTGAAAAATAAATTACGCTTGATTCATTATTTAGAAGAAGGTTCTCATAACTAACGACAGTTCTGAACGTGTTATGTTAATGATGTCAATGCCAGCGTCATGTAAAGACTTAAGCAGTCTGGGTAATTTATTTTTCGTCATTTGCAAACCGTAGTTGGTTCTTGAGGGGGGTATGGACCAATATTGTCCGTGACGGGTGATATAGGTAGCTGTATTTCTTTGCAGACAAGCAGTTTCATTAAAAACGCTGTTTTCAGAGTTTGAGTTAGAGTGTCATATACGAAGGAGAGAGCGGTTGTATAGAGAGTAAATTGTAGGTATATTGTATTGTTTAAAGAGGTACTCACTGTGACTGGGACATGGCACGTTTTCAACGATACGTACGATCTTTTTCTGTAGTAAGTGCATTTTCCTGAGGTTAGTTTCAGTTGTTGTGCCCCACACGTAGTGTTCTTGGCTGACACTGATCAGTGTGAGATACTGCCCATCATCTTATCATTTAAAGGCAGCTCTACATCTGGGGAAGATCATATAAAAGTGTAGCGTCTAAGTTGACCACCAACTGATTTGTTAAAATAAAGTTAAATTCTGGGGCTTTACGTGCCGAAAATACGAGGTAATTTTTTTGGAAGCCGCTTGACTCGGAATCCTCGACAGCACAGGAAAGCGAAGGCGGACTCTTGCTACCTTTCTGATGTTTAGAAAGCTCTCCTATTTAGTACATCGAAAATATCTCTTTTTAAGAAGTCCATGGTGTCGCCTTATATTTAATAAAAACCTACGTCACCTAGGCGACGAAGTAGACACCAAGAAAAACAATTTATTCATAACATAAGTGTATTAATTCGGAGTGTCACAAGAGCTCATACTAAAACCCTTTTTTCTCAATAGATAACAGAAATGTTGTAAATATAAAAACTGCTCTAATATAGTATTGTAACAGGCTTTTACTAGCGTCATTTTTTTCCAGGTAGAAACAAACATTCTCTCTGAACCCCGCCCCACAATTCCAGTGCTCCCAGTTGTCCACGTATGAAGTAAAAGCACATGCTCCGGCTTAAAAGGTGACAGGAGAGCAATTTAGACCAGTGCTGTGCTTCCTCCACGGTGGTTCCAGACTTCGATAAGCAGATTAGGCAGCCCACAATGCTAATGGCGCGTATACACCGATGCACTTTCTATCGCGCGAGGAGCCGCTCGATAGTCGCCGACAAAACAGCTGCGTTCGCACCCAGTGGGCCTCTTCGATTATGTGCGCCAATGATGATGATGAAAAACTTTATCTATCCCTCTTTAAAGGAAAGGGGGCAATGGAATAGAGGATGGGGGAGGAACTACTTGAAGTAGGCCTCCTTTATCCTCTCAGCCCAATCCAGGATGGCCTCCTGAAGATCGGGCCTGGAGCTGCGCAAGGCAGCCTCCCACTGCTCCTCACTAGATAATAATTGCTTGAGGAAAGGGGGAAGGGGGTGCTTAGGGCACCCCCACATGATGTGGTTTAAGTCTGCTTTGGGAGAGACACAGCCGAAGAATCCTATTGCGTCTGATATTCGGCCCACTGGTCGGCCTCTTGGACTCTCTGTCCTTGCAATCCCTAACTGTACAAGAACCTGCCTACGAAACGCTCATGAGCTGAAAGTACCACCCAGGGCAGTTCGGGACTGTCAGGGACGGATAATCGAAGGGGCCCAGCGAATTTGTCGCTGCCTGCGACGAAATTCCCATTGCCAACTCCCACGAGATGCGCTAAAATTCGCAAGCTCCCATATTTGTTCTTTGTTCTGAATTCATGGTTGCCACAGGAGTGTTTTGTACGAGTCGATTTAGTAGTAATAAAAAAATGTTTGCACGAAAACACCAAGTGCGGAGCAATGGGAGAGCTGGCTCACCAGCCGCGAGCTAGAGGCTCAAAGAGATCTAATAGCGCACGCGTGCGAGGCGGCCCGGCTCAGTGGAGCCTTGGACTAGGGGCCCATCCATGGCTGAAGAGGACCCAAGCTTCAAGAATAAAGAATTCGGCCTCGACCAGCTAAAAGCTTGAAAGAGTCAATAAAGTTTTCCATTCCATTCCATTCCATACACGAAACACACAACATACATCGATATTTGTGTTAGGTGGGCCATTACGGTAACGAGCTTCAGTAAGAAATACGAATCACATTTATCTCTCGATTGGTTCCATCACCGTATTCACCATCACCGTACAACACCGTATTCAATGTGCTCACTGCTAAACAGGGTGTCCAAGCTAACTTTTGCTAGAGTTTAAAAGTATACCGATGTACTCTAAGACCATGTGACCCAGCGCATGTTGCTGACTATTGTATGGAGTAAGCGAAACTATTCTTTTTATCTTCTGATAAATTGCATACCTAGTCAAGAATAATTAACCAACTTAGGAAGCAACGAAGTTGGACGAAACATTCCAATTAGGAAGTTGTAAAACAGTTTGCAAAACGTCCGGATAAACAGCTTCTAACTTTATCTATTAGGTATTACTTTTTTTCAGCTCATCGCAGATGCTCGCGTAATACGAGAAACAACACTGCTGACAAGCCAGCTCACGAAAAATGATTTCAGTGCTTCCAAACGTTCTGCGTATCACCGAACACGGCGTTTAGCAGTGTTACCTGCCGCCTAAAAGGCGACAGGGCAGCGCCACAGCGTTAACTCTGCCTATTTACGCCAGAGATGGGCTTCCCTCGCGGCGGTTCATGGTAGCGATAAGAAGACGCAGCGGCAGCACACCCGGCTAAATGCTATGTTCGCTCGGGCGGTTCCATTTGCTGAATAAACAACTGGTTCACTGAGCCCTGGGTGGCGGGGTCGTTCTTAAATGTCCGCGTGTGTGGGTGTGTGCGTAAATGGGGGAGTGCTGAATTGCGCCTAATTAGATCAGTATAAATGTCATTGTGGAGATGGGCTTTGAAACTGTTAATGTTCACTCAAGGGACACAATTCAATAGTGCATTAAATGTAGTATGTCATTTTAAAGGCTCTTAACATAGGGTTCCTTTTGTGACTTCGCTCGAAGTGAGTGATGGTTGAATAAAGAATGCAGAAGGATCATTGTATTCGTAGCACAATAGAGTGCAACTATGATTTTTCAAGCGCACATTCAATAGCGCACATTCCCTTAAAAAAAGTATCGCTGCCTCACTTCACAGACCAATAACTACACAGACGTCTCTATGCACCGTTTCGAATGAAGAGACATTATCAGTGCTTAGGACAAAGCGTGCAATCTATAAATAAAGATGACGTTTTACATTGTGCTGGCGGCAAACAAATTGAGCCGCGTATGAACTTTCTTACAGATACGAAAAGTGCTGTGAAACTTAACGTAGCGCTGCAATTCTGAGACAGTTTAACATGAAGAATTATTAGAACAACCTGTTGATTGATTATGGTGCAGCAAAACGAACAAATGTTCTTTGAGTTATGCGTATATTAGTGTAGCAATAAACTAGCTCTTGCTTTGTTGATTTATGTACAACTAGAAATTCGCTCCGGTGTATTACAAATGCTACGTTACGTGACGTGGTAAGTTTCCAGGGCCTTCATTGAATTTTTTTTTGTTGCAATCAAAGTTAGTGCAAAACATGAGATACTTCGATAATTACAGGGTTAAAATAAATTGCGGGGTTTTCCATGCCAGAACCACGATTTGATTATGAGGCGCACCATATTGCCGACTCCAGAATAATTAGGACCACTTGGGTCTCTTTAACGTGCACCTTAATCTGTGTACAAGCATGTTCTCACAATTCGGCCCCGTCGAAATGTGGCCGCCGTGGCCGCAATTTGATCCCGTGACCTCTTGCTTAGCAGCCCAACACCACAGCCACTAAGCAGCCATGACGGAAGAATTACAAGGATAAAGAAAACATTTCGCTATGCCAAGGCAAGCGTAAAAGTAACTCGATTATGATTTTCTGTACCTTGTTTAATATCGTTCAAATAGAATAACTAAGTTAGCCATTTAATGGCTATCTAGCGAGAGCACATTCGGTAAATATTTCTGTAGTAACCCAGACACGTATCTTGCATACCGGCAGTGAAACAGTGTAGGTGTGCAATGAGGTGAAATATCTTCCGGGTCTTTATTGCTAACAGGCGGTGTATCTTCATCTGAAACCGAAGACTTCACCCGAAAGGCCATCTTACTACGTCTTAGGCTTGTCTCTGGATCCTCCAGCCGACTACCGCGTTGTGAACTTGATGAAGTGAGTATGACGCACAGAATGGACTTCACCCTTTGTCGGCGGGCTATGCCCGCTGTTCTACTGTAATGCTAACCTGTTTTTTTAGATCGCGGCTAGTATATGGTACACATCAACTCATTGAGCCAAATTACTCGAACATGCTGCATCACTTGCAAAATGAGCGAAAACACGTCATTGAGAGGCTAACCAAATTTCAATACTCCACTCTTTGAATAATTACTTTAAGGCACATATTCGTATGAAAATTTTACGAAATGAAGCCAGTGAGCCCTCCAGGCACAACGTGTTAGAAAACATTGTAAAACTAGAGGAAATTTCGACATGAGCGCGTCAGAGTTGCTGTTCAACTTACTTCTTAAACAAAACAGCTTTATTTTTCTTTAAACAAATAGATAACTGTAATGAGAGTCCATTTAGGCGCACAAATAGCTAACTGTAATGAGAGTCCATTTAGGCGCACGCTTTCAGAGTGGATGTCTGGAGACTGGTGGCATTCTGATAATTCGTTCCAACTGGACATACCTGGCGAATGTACGGATCACAAGTCGTGAGTGCGAACAATTGCCATACATTGAACAGCTTAAAGGATAATTAAATACTTTTTGAGAAATAATCCATTTTGCTTTTTCATTCCTTCTGCCAATCTACTGTGCCAGTTAGCTAGCGTAATCCAGGTAAAGGAAAAATATACTAACAGACAGAACTATACTATTTCTAACAAAAAAAAGGAAGGGTCAACGAACTGTAGACGATAGAGAAAACAAGGTCGACGTATATCGTAGTTCAAATTATTCGCTTCCTAAACGCTGATTATATCTCGCTATTCTGTCTATCTGTCTCTTCTTTGCGCTGATTATTTACTCAATTCCCAACTTACTCGTATTGTATTTCACGCGCAGTTACGTGGACCTTCTTTTCTTTTTGTTGCACTAGGCTGAGCCTTTCTTTTTAGACCGAGAGGTCAGGAGGGCTGTTTTCTGAGATAGTGCAGCGTATCGTGCAATGGGGTTGATTTTCGACTGTATAGACGCTAACTACAACTGTACCGTTAATTTCACGTGTCCTGCTACATTTAATCGCTTCTTCTGGGCACACCTCCAAAGCCGCCATTCACACACCGTTCCCTAGCGTGAGCCTTGCTTAGTCCTAGTGATTTTGCTCTAGTTCCCCGAGCTGTGCCGTACGGTGGCTTTCCCTCGGCGATATGCTAATTATGGCGGTGCACCCTTTACAGGGTACAAGGCAATTAAATTATCGCTGTAGTGGCGCCTAATTACGCCTGCACCCCTAATATAATCTAATCTCCAACTAATCATTGCTTCATTTCTCGTATAGACAAGCATTTTGTTATCTCTGTCGACTCATAACGACACATATGAGAGCAGTTGTTTTTTTGAAGTGGTTACAAGATGCCGAAATGCAGATATGTCAAACCCAAAGGGTGTCATGTAGCATGACCTTATCGTCAGAGGGACACCGTGTATTCATCCATATACCTGACAGGTTACCAATAAAGGACATTTCAAGAAGCTTCTTTGACTCGTGGGATAGAGAATACGATGTGTCTGTTCAGTACAGGGATTATAACTGAGTGATTGAGTAGGATTGATTATTCAATGCCATCATTAAGTACAGCCTACTATGACTGTGGTTTTTCTGGCTCTAATATATAATTACCAACGCCAAAATAGTTCTGAAGATATTTACACGGCATCGAAACAATGACTTTAGGCAGGTTCGGGTTATGGCATTAAGCGACACATATAGATGGGGTGTCGTTTTATCTAATTAGTTTGCCTGATCATGACAACAGCCATCGAGCTTGTTTTAGTGCAAAAAGGTTTATATTGAACTCATTGCATCACTAACTAATGAGAAGCACCACTAAAATAAAGTTATCATGTCGTACATCGCTCCTGTTCTTAGAAGCAAAGCATCTTCCTTCATTCTGCGGTTTTGAAGTGTTTGTGACCTGTCTAAGCGCTACTGTCTGCAAGGCGCACACTGATGTTAAAGCGCCAGGCTACCCAAACTGAAGAAAATTGTACCGCAAGCGATCTATACGCCGCGTTTTATGGTCACATTAACAGAAATCTAAAAAAGATCATCCGTGAGATATGTAGCACAGTTCTACTTGAACGAGACTACTCTCAGACGCGTACCTTCTTTTCACGAAAAATGAAAGTTAGCACAGTGCTAATTGGAAACGTTTCCTAACTAGCTTTTAAAATAGTTATTTTACGCCAAATATTACAATTTTTGCATTGTGACCTGCGTCTGTGAAATTCTCCTCCACTTCGAACGACTTCTATGCATGACCCCTATTTCGGGATATGCGTTCCCACAGCTGGCGACGAATGCATTAGTGTTCCATCAACTTTTGAGCTGCACTGATTGAAAAGGAGCTTTGATAAAGAAACACCGAAAACAACAGTTTACTTTTAAGGCAAGTTTAGCTGCGCATATCTCGAAGCTGGTGCTATAGTATCAAACTTAGTTCCAAGGGGGTGCGCCTTGTAATATTACTGGCTTCAATACGTGTATTTCACTATGTGCGCTAAAGCAATTTATTGAAATCTGTATTTCTTAAATTTTTTTAATTACTCAATTATGCGTACTGGCGTCCAGTGTAAGTAACTTATACCTTTTCGAGTATTCCATCTCAGTAAGTATATTGGGGCTAAATGCCACAGCTGATGTTTTTTTAATGTTCCAATTAAATTATATGAACAGACAGATTATGATTCTGAAGATTGACTTTGAGCCGAGTTCTCCCCATCACAGGACCCCTTTACTAAAACCACTCGTCCATATCTGCAAGTCTAAGAAGGCGACCCCCTTGCGAATTTCCTCGTGAAAGCCATCACTTTGAAATGCTTGGCGCGTCGTACTTCTGAAAGTCAGCCCGCGCACCTTCTAGCTGATGATGCGGATAGAATGGGATTCTTTCGTGAACGAACTTCGCTCAGCGTATTTTGTCCTATTGCGTCATGCGGGTGTGTTCTCACATGGTCGAGAACGCCACGACTTATGAGACAACCGGTTTTCATGCTGCATACATGATCACATTGTTCTGTGAGATCCGCCTTCGTGATTGAGAAAATTGTCTGCGCGTCTGTCATTGTACTCATCATCGTATTTATCATCGCACTTTATTATGCACTAACTGAACTGTGGATGACAAAGAATATCAATAATTTTCATCAAGCGTATTGCTTACATTCCACGTGCAATGGTTTACAGTTAGATTTTCATTCATGATGGCTCAGTATGGCGGTGTGACTGCGGCACTATGCAGAGAGAGCACCGTATTCAGAGCAAAATCTCATGCCGGGGTAGTTGACAAAATGTGTGTCGTGGCAATAATACAAATGGTGAAAAGGAATCGATGGAGTGAAAGATGGAGAACGTACAACAAATTTTATTTACAAGATCCGTGCGCCCCTAATTTCCTTTAAAACGTAGATAAACAAAGCAAATGTCAAAACCAGCACAAAGAATGAAAACATTATATCGTAAATACCACTGACATATCACAGCTTATTAAAAAAATGGCTGTGGCTTAGGTAAGGTTAAGCCCAGGATGCGAAGCATACTAGCCTTTATTTTAGTTGTTGAACCACTGTTTAGCCTGGTGAACTGCTGTTGCTTGGCTATATTTGGTTCGGCTAGACGAAGAAACAACTCATGCATTACTGCTTCGCCTTCAAGAGCGGAACGCGACAGCGTTCCCGTCGACCCGCCAAGGGGTGTAAGACAATGGGCTACAGGGCAGCGACTACGCGCCCCGCATTGGACGCGGTGAGCGTCGAGCAAAGCAGCGTTCGGCGCGGCAACGAAATGTGCGCCTGAGCAAGAGACGCACGCCTTAGAAACAGCTCGTTTCTAAGGCAACACCGCATTCACTAAAGGCGCTTTTGTACCGCTTTGAAGCATCGTACTCGTGGCTCAGTGGTAGCGTCTCCGTCCCACACTCCGGAGACCCTGGTTCGATTCCCAACCAGCCCGTCTTGCAAGAGTTGAGCCAAAGCCACTTCTCCTCTGTCGTGACGTCACGGTGTCACGTGGTTTCAAGGCGACACCGCCGCGCCTGAGGAGCTGGGTTGAGCTCTCGTAATATGCTTCACATAAAATTCGAAAATCACTCTTGCATAAAAAAATAGCATGAACAGCAGCGCATGTTGACAAATAACGGTCTAGTGCCAACATATTCTTGTTTTATCCGAATGTGCATATGCCATGCGGCACGCATCCACACGGACCACGGTGTTATCTAGGCAACGCCTTTTGACAAATATATATTTTGGCAGGTTTACAGCTGATTTATCGTTTACGGTTATTCTACGGGGCAAGAAACATTGCGAAAGAAAAACACCTTGAATATAGCCAAACTCTCATTGAAGCAGCAGGTGCGGAAACTTCATTTCTACGTTTCTTATCTATAACCTTTCTGCGTCCGCATCTTCTTTTTTTTTCGAAAAATATAATTGTTCACAGCACTTAGCATATACTTATAAGGAAAACAGATATATCCGGAAGAAATCAATGCCTGGCTACGTGCGGGTCGCACGCCGTTAAAGTGGCAATGATGATAGCACGGAACGAGCACCTGTGGAGCACATTCTCTTTCTTCTGGCAAGCACAGAAGGTAGGGAAGGCATTTTTGTGCCTTTTCAAAACGACTGGCTTCTGTGAGCACCTTTCACTACCTGGTGTCTGTCTGCGCACATGCACGCATTCACCACATTCCTCCCACTTTCTCTCTCTTCTTTACCTTCCCATTTTCTCTTTCCCCAGCGTAGGGTATCCAACCAGACATTCTTTTAGTTTCAATCCCGGCCCTCTATATATCGTATCTCCGGCCTATCATTCAAGTGCCACATATTACTCGGCATAACCTTGTGCAAACTATCAGCCTATTAGCGGCGAGAATTAGGAGTGGCGCCCTCTCGCGTGTGACGTCACGGCCAGGACGCCGCTCGCTCCGTCTCGCTCGGCGGCCGCGCGCGCTCGTTCCCTTCGTGTATGCTTGGGGCATGGTTGGCTCGAGCCGCACTTATTGAATGATACGTCGGCTTCTTTCTGCTGCCAACTTGCTTGGATTTGGAAATTGGAAATCGCTTGGAAATTGCTGCCAATTTGGGGCTTGGATATCGCAAGCTATGTAGCATTGAACGGGGCCACTGGTTTTACAATGCATATATGCACCGCGTCTGTCCATAAATTTTGCGTAAAAATAATGTCTGCAAATTCAATACGCGAAGTTGTGTACGATGCTTGGCTAAACACTTAACATTCCCTTAGAATTTAGCTATGAGAGACATTGTATTTTACACGAAAGAAAAATCTTGGTAATTGACATCAGCATGTTAACCGTGTTAGAAAGACATTGCCCAGCGAAGCTGTCATCATGATTCTTATTACTCTGGTCAGTTGTTCTAGCCAAATATGGCCATTTATTGATACGTAAAAGAAAGAGTTAGACGCCCATTTTTTATGAAAAAGCTTGCTGCTAGTTTCACCCCTCTCTTAATATGAATACAACAATATGAATACCTCTCTTAAACAGGCCTCCACAAAACGAATCGCTCATGGCTGCTAACACGACGGCGCGTCATGTAGAGTAGTTACATAGTTAATTCACAAATACCATAGCAGCCATCACCTGAGAGCAAAGTTTCGTTGTTAAGGTCGAGAGCCAATCTATTGCAAGCGATGAAATGTTTCATAGTGGCCCTCTGTAGCCTTTACCGACAATATGGCACACCCATCACGCAACGGTAGCAACCGACTGTCGCTATGGCGAGGCACGCTTTGTTCGTGAAACCCATCAGTTCACTACAATTTCGAATTGAAACCATAAATCATTTTTTACAGCTCCAATAGGAATGGCTAAAATATTCTCGAGCTACTACAGCGCAGCTTAGATTGCCCAGAAAAGCAAAATTCAAGCACTTTCTGTCTCACCATGTCTCGATCCAGCGTTGTTTCACTGTGCAAACGGATAGCTATTCGCTTCGTCGGTACATAAAAGAGAACCTCGCCCAACTGCAGGCAAAATAAGGTTTGCTCCAATCCAATCGCAAACATTCATAAAGAAAACACCACAAGACTTACATATATATTCACCTGATTTTTGACCTTCCACAGGGGAATTATATCTTCAATATGTCCCATACTACTAATGATTGATGCTTTGACTTCTTTCTGGCTGCAGCATGTGGTCCAACAGGCATATTTCACTAAAACATTTTGGCCGAGTAGCCTGTGTCAGTTCACCAAACAAATTCGTTATGTATATTCCTCAAGCAACAAGCACCAGTAAATTTCTCAAGTGAGTTAAACGTGTAGCACAGAAAAGGGAATATGTATTGATACAATCCATTTTGTATTCTGTAAATAGATGTACGCCTTCATTATCTTTACTTTAAAATGCCACCGCTTAAAATAAACACGTGAGGAACCGCCTAATTTTAAGAAGAAGTCAAAGAAGCAAGTTGTACTTGTAGAATCTAACTGCAGTATTAGTTATGTCCTCGTGTTACCGCCGAGCGTTTCTGTGAGGAAACGCAAAAATTCGATATTACACCATGAACAACTCGTCGTGAGCAAACCAGTTTTAGCGGATTGTAACTGTTGAAGAAGTCATATATAGCCAGTGTCTGTGATATACTTGTTGCACCGCGGCAGGTATGGTATCATAACTGGATTCTTATTTTCTATATTTTTGCGGTTGTCGATTGAAAAAACCGCAATGGGCTGCTTTGCGCTCCTTCGGCTGGCACTGTAGCGTTGCCTTCGAGAGCTGCATTGTGATCTAAGAAATGAGCTCTTTGAATAAATTTTCGCAACTGAAGACGTCGTAAAAATATATTTGAGACGACCGCCATAAGTATACAAGCAAAGAGAACGAGGGCGCGCAAACGAAAACACCGCCGAAAGCGCCCGGACACCACCCGAACTGTAGCAGACGACAGGCGCGAGTCCTTGCCCTGACGTCACGCGAGCGGCGCTCGCAGCGCCCCTGTAGTTCGTTCTCGGGGCTAATAGCGAGCACAAGAAAGTACATGCTGTCATAATGTCATTGCGTGCTAAAAAAAGAGCTTTATCTTAAAGCTATTGAAAGTGTTCTTTAGCCACAATCTAAAACGGTGCCGGAGAAAGTAAAAAGTGAAGTTAAAGAAACTTCACACGACCTGCATCTGCGATTGCAAACCGCACAAACTTGGTCGCGTGCTCATAAACAAGAGCCACCAAGCGTCGAGACTAAAGAAGGCAAGGTCGATGTACATCGTCATCATTTGTTATTCCATTAAAGGATCGCCCATGTTATTACATAAAGGTGCGGGGGTGGGGGGTAGTACATCTACAGAATAGAAAAAAATTGTTCAGTACAGTAATACAAAGTGTGGAAAACGTGAGAAGTCAATGAATGAGTAAAAACAGAATAAAAATGTCAAACAGTGATGCGCACGTTGGTTCGAATATTTTGATCAATCAATTTTTATTGTAGCTCCCTATTGTGTCCCTTTCTGTCTGCTTATTTATGTTTATTGTTTACTCATTTCATATTTCATTCCTGTCGTAATTCACTTGCAATTAGGTCGACTACGTTGTCTATAGTGTAGGCACTTGGTTCAGCCTTTCTGTTTTTTTTTTCTAGAATTGCGGGCAGGATAGCCACACACCATGATAGGCCAAACCATGGGAAGACAGCAAAGAAGTCATTCTCTTCAGAAAAAAAAACGCTGCATGGTTTATTGTAGAAACTATCGCCTCTGTTGAAAGCTTCACGCCTACTTCTTTTTGGCGTGCGTATACGTTTCGATTCGTTATAACGTTGATCAGTGAAGCTAATTAGTCCTTCTCTTTGCTACAATGGTATTTGTAGGACAGTCTTCGCACCTTCAATGTTCATCTCCATCGCGCACCTTTCCTACTCGGTCAGCAGTTTGCCAAACTGCCATATATTTCCTGTTGCTATGGATGCCCGTCCACCAGGCTTCGTGCGATCGACAGGCTACAGTTACGGACACACCGTGGTAAGACTTCTGGCAGACTTAAAAGCGTAGTGAAACCGTGACTTTGAGGCAAAGCTGGCATAGCGTCGTCGGCGTTACAGAATGACGAAGCGAAATTGTATTTCGTTGTTATACTGGAACTTTACAGACAAACCATGGCTAGGCGTTGCTGACAGTTGTAGTGGCTACTGCTGCTCACTGGCCGAGTAGTTCACTTACTCATATCACCGTTCTGATTACGCTCCTGTGTAGCCCTATGTGCATTCTCCGTAAATGAGGGCACGTGGCAACCACTGGGCCCGTATGCGCTGATGTTTTCGTTCGTCACGCTTTTAAGTGCGCCCTGCAATTGGCTAGCCGCCTTCGCTAACACTAATGGCCAGAATTGGGATGGGCTGAAATTGCTTTTGCGAAAAATTCTAGACTGATAGGTTTTTCCCTACGCGAGCACTATTGCCTGCGGAATCACGCACTGAAACAGCAAACCACGAAACAAATATACTCCTTCAGGTGCGTGATTACTTTCTTAAAGAAGCGTCTCTTCCTTTTCCCCTGTGTTCGGCGTGACTGCTGGGTCTAATATTCTTTCTTTTTTTATTTCGTTCCTTTTGAGGAGATTATACAAAAGTGTTAATACTTTCTGCACCCGTGGTCAAATATTAAAAACAGGTAAAATTAGTAATTATTTCTAGTGGGCAAATAGTCATAGTTTCAAATGCGAATCGGATACGGCACACGAACTAGTCGTAATTGTATTCTAAAAAACGATTCGTTGTTATGGATTATCTGAAACAAACTAAACGTTTCGCAATAACCGACGGTTGTCTTGGTGCTGTTCTCCGTCTGTTATGCAACGTAAAGCAACTTATCAGAAGTAAAATGACGACAACATTTTCGAAGGAATGCAGAAACAAAATGCTTAATACACATTTTCCTTTTGACTTCACGGCGGAAGCCTAGATTACAACCTGTGAGTATTTCTTGAAGTCTGCCATCTAGTGTTGTTGACGGTCTATTGATGTTACATTTATTTTTACGCTACGACCAGTGAAGTTTTCTTGCACCGAACCATTTTACACGTGCCTACGGGAAGCAAGCTCTCGAAGACCTTTTTGATTTCCGCAAATTCTGATCGTTTATCCGAAAGTGTTTATCACCGTTCTTGTAGTGCTTCATACGCACAGAACCTCATAAATTTTGGAAAACTTGTGCGACATCAGGCTATAAACAAGTTGAAAGTACAATCATGCTGTTTTATCCAAAGTTTCTTATCTTGTGCTTGCTTGAAATGAATTCTTTGTCTCTGATATATATTGTTGGTACTATTCAGATGCAGCTGGGGTGCAGTATTACGCTAAAAATATCGCTGCCTTAGATACGCACATGCGTCTGCGCTTGGCTATCTGATGCTCATGCTTATTAGATTCGTTCTCAAAAAATTTGATATTCGCCCAGGTGTAGTGATTTATCTTCAGCGTCAGCCCATCTCACTGGGGGCAAAGTGGGAACATCGTCATATACCACGAGATATACCTCATAAGCAAAGTTGCATGTTACAGCACATTCTGAAAAAATTAGAAGGATGAAATGCTACAGCGAACCGTTCCAAGAGAGAGCGGTACAAGAACACGAAAAATTCATCCCATGATAATTATACTGTGCTCGTTTAGCAGTGTTTCAATAGACTACCCACATTCAGCATATTATTCTATCCAGGGGTGTACTGTTTCCAACCTGACTCCAGTAGTTACATGCTGAGCTCTTCCGTTTACGTAGGGAATATGTAGTAAATTAAAATTGTGTGAGCTTCTGGTCGGGTAATGTGGGCCGGTCCCGTAGATGTGTAATTGACGGGCACGTGGTGGCGGATAGCGTGTCTAGCCGATTTCACGGGCAGGCGCATGAACACAGTACACTGAAAAACGCGTTCGCCATAATTAACAGTTTTTATAAACCGCTACACGAAAACTTCATCTCACATACACTCCAAAATGTACATCGGATATACATTTATTATGTCGCTGCTATAGACATGGATTGGTTTGTATATATGCCTTCAGGCAGACAATTTCGCTTTCTTATGTTCACCTTTCTCCGAATTGGAGCGGCCGGAAGAAATTTGCACGATAAGAATGGCATCGTAAAAGTGCACAGAGGAGGAAATACAGTTTAAGGCAATAACTTGAAAAGCAGATAAAACCTATGCATATCTTTTGCGTCGCGAGTGTAGATGCTGTGACGAGCACTTTTCAGTGCACTGATAAACTAGCTTGGCCAAGTAGCCGACAACTATAATATAAGAACTCTAAAGTTCTTGTCACCAATGCGTCATATTGGCTTTACAACAATTAACGTGATTTCTAATGAGTGTTGCATCCAAGCATGTTCTGCAAGACAAAAAAAGGCTGCGAAAAGGTATACCAATTTAGAAACATTGCTTACGCGAAAAACAAACAACAAAATAGGCCAAGAGTGTCTAGGGTCTGGCACTGTGCTGTCTTCCAGATGCGCCTGCGAAATCTCGAAGTTCAAAACGCGAAGAGAAATACATACGTACAAGCGTCGGTTCTCGAAAAGAAGGCTTTTAATGTTCTCAATGGCCAGGCCAGTTTATTTCTTTAAACACACTCTATTAGGGGTCGCAAAGGTGTGAAGCACAAGTTCGCTTTCGCCCAAGAACAATGGTACATGAGAAAACATAAACGTTGAGGTTCAAATATAAACTGTAAGAATAAAGTTACAGTGACGTTTCACTTCGTGAACGCGGGTGGTGGGCAAGCGCATGGTTGCTATAGCGCACACGAAGCTATCGGCATTCGGTGCACCTAGACGTCTACACTTTCCCCATCGCAGATCGCATTCAAGACAACGCTCACGCGGCCGGGCCGTACGCAGCAGCCGCCAGAGTAGAGCGACCCTCTCAACCCCCCCCCCCCCCCCCCCCAATGGGACAGGGCACTTTCCCTCCGCTTTCCTCCCTTGCGCAAGCGAGCTTGAGCAGCCGTCATCGGCTCACTGTTGCACGATTTCACTCGTACACACAGCGTACAGCGCGCGAGGACGATGTCATCACGAATCACGAGACGAACCCGGTACATCTGTATCGTAGACAAAACCTGTATGAACTTCCAGAGGAGGTGAACCTATCGCGGGTCCGCCTATCTTTCTGCCCCTCGACGCTTGGCCTGATATCTGCTTCTTCCTTCGCTCAACGTCACCTGGACATTCCTCTATGTCGTGTGTCACAGATCTCGGGGGCGGTCAGGTGTTACGAGAGATTAGGTTGGTAGACGCAGAGCAGCACAGCAAACAGATTTTAAGTAAGCCAAACTCAAAATAAAACTCATGCAAACCAAAACACAATGAAGCACTATCACTTGTGCTACCGACTTCATAGTCATTAAACACGCCCCACTTACCGGCCACATCAGTCAGCGCTTTCCACGCAAAAGTCAGGTAACCCTAGCCTATGGCAGCGACGCTATCAGAAAGGAGCGTTCTAACAGGCTTTTGACCTCATACGTATCCTCCGGGTCTGATACCGGTCAGATCTTCATCATCATCGGCGCTCTCACCGATTCCACACGCGTTGTGTTGGTCCGCCAACTCGTCTGTTGGTCCGCCAACCTCACACGTATCCTCCGGGTCTGATACCGGTCAGATCTTCATCATCATCGGCGCTCTCACCGATTCCACACGCGTTGTGTTGGTCCGCCAACTCGTCCGTCCCGCATGCCTGTGTCTCGAACTCTGTCGATGATGCGGGACTCCGGCCACGCTGGTTAGGCCTAACTCCGGGTTCCACCGCTACTTCTTCTTGGAGTGCCGACGTGACGTCCCGGGGACTATCGCACGTGCTCGTCTACCTCTGAAGAGGGATCCTTCCTGGAGTGCCCGGCACTTCCGTGAGAGGCTGCAGCAGGTCCAAGGAGCCTCGCTCGAACGTCGCCGAGGTCCACGGCCACACCCTGGCCCGCCAGCGTCACAGACATGACCGAACCTCCTTGGCTCCCGTCGCCATGGCGATGCTGACGCTCCGACCTTCTTGACCCAGAGCCACCTCGATTTTGCAAGCTCAGTGCCGGTTCTCTCTCGATCACAACTCGGGTGACACGCCTCGAGGGCTCGTGTGGTTCGGACCGATAGGTGTACATCGTCCTCTTCCTTTCTTTCTGCGCCGCATGCCTCCTACATGTGTCACTCTAGGAGGCGTTGCCTTGCCACAAGAACAGCGCGCTCCTTCACACTTTCCCCTGCGCGTAGTTCTCTTCAGCTCCGGGCACGTTCCCCCTCCACTTCCTTTGCGGCTTCGAACATACATTCGCCGAACGCACTAGCTATCCACTTACGCATCCGCATAAAAAGAAAATACGCGTGTTTCCGCATCCGATCAACAACGGACAGTCAGCAATACCAAAGAAGCATCAGCAATGATCATAGGGTTACAGATGTAAGTGGCAAGCCTGATAAGCAAATCTGCATGAATATAACGTAACAAACCCACTAGATTCTTCATTTCAGACTGACGTAATTTACTTAGATTTTTCAAAGGCTTTCGATCGCGTCCCTCATCACCGACTAGTGTCCAAACTTTCATGCCTTCACCGCGACCCCCTAATCGTATCATGGATCATTTGCTTCCTGACAGATCGCCTCCAGTTCACCTGTATTGTCCAGATCCCTGTCCAGTTCAGATCCAGGACAGATCCCTGTCCAGTTCACCTGGACAGGGATCTGTCCTCGGCCCACTCCTTTTTCTAATATACATTACCGACCTCCCAACAGACATATCATATACAATACGTCGATTCGCCGATGACTGTGTTATTTACCGTCCTGTCACTACTAAGACTGACCAATCCATTCTGCAAAATGACTTAAATTGTAATGACAAGTGGTGCTCACGCTGGATGTTGGAACTAAATGTCTCCAAATGCAAGTTAATGCATGTATCACGTAAACGCTCTACATCCAAATTTCTATACTCTTTGGCCTCTGTGAATTTATCTGAGGTCGACAGTTACCGCTACCTTGGCGTTATCATCACAAACAAACTAAATTGGTCGAGCCACATCCAACAAATAACAGCCGATGCCTCAAGATCCCTTAACTATATTAAACGATCCCTATCCTTGTCTCCTCCGTCAATTCGTAAACTAGCATGTGAAATTTTCATCCGTACTAAATTAGAATACGCGTCTACAATTTGGAATCCACATCAAAAGTACTTGACTGACACTTTAGAAGCTACTCAAAATCGTGCCTCCCGCTTTATCTTATCGAATTATGACAACACTATCAGCGTTACTAACTTAAAGTTATCTATTGGTCTACCCCTTTTGGCATCGATACGCATAATTTCGCAACTCTGCCTATTCCCTAAATTGTACTATAGCTTTCCTGACCTTCGTTCCTCACTTCTATTTCCACCCATTCGCTCATCACATCGTCTATTCAATTATCCCTGTATCCAACGCCTTCATGGTTCTACAAACGCTTTTAACAAATCTTTCCTTCCCTCTGCAATAGAACAATGGAACTCGCTCCCAGAATCCCCTGTTGTAGAGCGAAACCCTTCGAAATTTCGAGAGTTACTAACCACCCATATTTGCAACTAATTGTGCAAAAACCTGTCCTTTTTAGTGTCTTTTAAGTTGCCTTATGTTTGCTTTGTACATAACTATTCATTCGATGTTTGTATTATTGTTTTGCCTCCCCCGTATGTAATACCCCACATGGGGCCCTTAAGGGAATAATAAATGATGCTGATGATAAATGATGATGAAATAGAAAAAGCAACTAAAGGCGCTAATGGGGTCTTAAGACTTCAGGTTGATGATAAGTGCACTGTGATAATATGGCGGGTGGGGGAAGTACTGGACATGCTTAATCACAATCGACTTAAGTATAACAAACACACCTCACACTTTAAATAAAGGTAATCACCTATGCATTTTAAATAAATGCCTTTACCAAATTTCACATTAAGGTTACTTGTCACAAGGGAGTAATTAATGCTCGCATGTGATGAGGCGATGAACGCTTAGACCACACCATGACACGAACAAACATTTGGATGTATATATCCTGCGGATGTGCTACAATGTACTTCGCGAATATACCTAAAAGGGTTTCACGTGATGTAGTGCTCGAGGAGAACGACTATAGAAAAAAATCTGCCAGATCCAATGACGGGACTGTGAATATTTGGTGAAGTTTTATCAACATTTAATGATGGATGTGTTCCACAAGGTAGCCATTACGAGGCTTAGTTTTGACGTCTTTCTGTTAGGAAAGTGCAAGGGAGGATGGGAGAGGTTAGCGAGGTAATGAAGTGGCGTATTGAACTTTACTGACAATCAGTGAGAACAGTAAGCAGTAGCCTAGCTATAGGTGGCAGAAGGGACTCAATAAAAGACGAGCATGTCTATTAAAGAAAATCTGCAAAACGCAGCATTTCGCTGTAACTTGCGCTTTGGCAGGGTCGTACAATCTTGCCGGTAAATTGTACATGCAGCAGTCAAACGACGCTGTTCCACAGCCAGTAGGTCTTACACCCTAAAGGGCAGGTCACCTTTTACAGTTGTCGAAAATTTGAACAGTAATTTCCTGGGATAGCGTGTGGAGCTGAATGAGAGGCATAAAGGTCGTTCTTTTTTACCCTGGAAGTAATTTTTCTTCTAAGATATCATGCTGGAGAAGCACGGGCATGTTCTACTTTTACGCGCACTTTGGTAGCTGGGACGTGTCTAACACAACCGCATGGGCTTTCTCTTCTCGCGCTTTTACAGTACGACAGTTTGAATGTACTTCGGAAAGTGGCCAAGCTTGGCCTCTCTATTCCCCTTGCGATGTCGTTTGGCATGAAAGGACTGTTCTATGCCCCCAAGTTTCCCAACCCAGGCGCACCGAAAATCATGGACTTCCAGCTATTCAAACCTTGCAACGATTTTCAGACGGCCAAGTATGAAGACCCCAAAAAGGTGAGCCTAGGAAATTTCGCGGCGTTTTGAATTGGTCAAACATGATCCGTAGCTCAACTATAAATTTCAAAATACCTCCTTCTGTGCGGGGTACTCATTTGTGCAAGGGGTTCAAATGGGCCCTGTAGCGATAAGGGTCAGGACATCTTTTTCACACAGAAACCAAATGGCAAAGAAAGAGATAGCATTCATTCATGCAATGCTGCAACTTGCAGTTGAGCTATGTCACTCTATATATTGACGCACACGAGCTTCTGCTCATTTTAGAAGTGGCCGCACCGTTTACGGTTTTCAACGTATCACCTCTGGAGGGACGTATATTAGTAATACACTCGCGAACGGTCGGCATTGGGGACCGCCAAAATCTCCTCCATTAAAAGCGATTCCTAGCTGTACATCATTACATTACTATATACCATCACGCTCGTACGTAAACTAAGCTAGCTGTAATAGAAAGAGCGCATTCTTTCTGAGGTGCACTTCCATAAAGTCAACTATAAAACATTGCTGCCCCCTTTGCATGCCCTTCCAGGTTGTAAAGTATTACGATTTAAAATAAACAGGTACGGTCTCCCCTATTGTTATGTGTGTGTGATGCTAGGAATCAGGGGAAAGAGGAGGAGACCTAGGACTAGACAACGCAAATTAGCGTTCGCAAAACTTGTCTCAGAGGTGCTCCAGGGTCTTGCAGGACAGATGGTTTTGGGTAGCCCACTCGTAATCATCTGTCGGCGCTGAGCAATGCCTTCGCGCTTCAACAGTATGCGGTAGACGTCGGCTTGCTTTCTTGTACTCCAGCTCAAACAGCCGTTTCTAAATGTGTCCGGTTTGTTAGGCCTACAGATCGCCCCTTTAGCTGACATACCGATCGGCTAAGATCTCATATCCCGTCTGCGAGCGTCTAACTCTGACATGCCCGGTGTGAGTGTTACGCACGGTTGGTTGTGACGCCGCGGCAGGCGAAGATGGCAGCGTTAGGACAATGGCAAAGAAGAAATCAAGGCTGATACGCACCTCTTTGACTGCTGTTGGTCCTGCGCAATCAGTCATGTAAATGTTTGTAAATATACATTCTTGTGCAGGGACACAATTGATCAAGTTCTTTTTCGTGATTTATGTTGGATTCATTCTTCTTTATTTTTATAGGTCTGTGCTGAGGATGGCTGGACTGTGTCGCCGCCTGTACCGGCCCATGCCTACAACATCAAACAAAGAAAGGCATTCACCTACCTAACTGAGCTCAGGATAGCCAGTCTGGTGAGTACACAAGGGACCTGTCTTCAGTTACTCTTGTTCTTAACGGTGGCGACAAATCCATAGACGGAGCAATATAGCGCTTATCGAAGCTCCTTTGAAGCTATCTGAATGCTTTAAACTTTCTAGACCATGTGGTAACCATTGATTGTCGTAAATATTGTGGGGTAGTCTTTAAAAATATTGGCGCGAAAAAAAGGCGTGTTTCTTGACATATTTGTAGTGGTAATTGCAGTGGGAATGCAACCACCTTGTACATAATAGTAGTAAAACGACACAGGCTCACAGAAACATGGAGAACAGGTGATTACCTGTGCTCAAACAAGGGTTTGTAGATCCAGTGATATGTCTGGAATGAACATTGCCTCTGGAGCCAGTTTTTAGGCAATGGTTCCTGCCTTCGTGTGGCAAAACTGCTTGCCATGAATGAGATTACATAGCTCCCTCTCCCTCACGCCAACGGGGGAGTAAAATAACCGGGTGCTTTGAGTAGAGCCAGAGAAGTCGAATCAACATCAATACGTCTATTCGGGCAACAAGTACATCGTTGCCTAAGGGACCGGCGCAAAGGCTCTGAGAGCCAGATGCAGCGCAAGTCCCCCAACCCCTCTTTCTCCACTTACACACAATTCAACAATGGTTAATCAGTTTTCCAGAATTCCACCTGATGCTGCAAAGTTTGTGAAAGCGAAAACTGTCATAATCCTGAGCGTGGTACGGAGTTACAAAGAGAACCCATTAAAAATTACATATGGGGTTTCACGTGCCAAAACCAGTTTCTGATTATGAGGCACGCCGTAGTGGAGGACTACGGAAATTTCGACCACCTGGGATTCTTTAACGCGCACCTAAATCTAAGTACACAGGTGTTTTCGCATTTCGCCACCGTCAAAATGCGTCCGCCATGGCCAGGATTCAATCCCGCGACCTCATGCTCAGAAGCCCAACGCCATAGCCACTGAGCAACCACGGCTGGTCAAAGAGAACCCATACAGGTTTCACAGAAAGAAAGCTTTGCAGTTGAGGAAGAAATTCGTGCTGGCGCGAGATTCATCCCCGCGATCTACGACTTTCTGGGGCAGATGTTCTGCCATCTGAGCTAATCAGAGGGCTAGCATCCCACGGAGCGTGAGCGAATTAAGCGACAGCTCGAAGTACAGACACTGCAATTGTCAAAGCTGTTCTGCGGAATTAAAAAAGGAGACGGAAGGTTCATGAAAGTGAAATTGTTATCCTGCCGAATGTAGCTTCAAGCTACAGAAAAAACCCGAGCTGGTTTCTCAGAAAGAATGTTTCGTAGTTGAGGAAACAATTCGTATTGGTCTGCGAATCGAACCTAAGACCAACGTTGGTCTGACGTTCCCAGGCAGCCTACTTCTGATCAAGTGGGGGACTTTGCAAGCGCTGGGAGAGAGACAGAGAAAAACTTTATTGGTTCTATCAAGCGGTTTAGCGGTGAGCCGTCTTGCGCTTGCTGCCTGGCTTCTCAGCACGGGTGTGCCTCTATTCCAGGGCTCCACTGAGCCTGGCCACTTCGCACGCGTGCTGCACGATCGCCCTTTGGGCGGTGAGCTCGCTGCTGGTGAGCAGGCCCTCCCATTGCTCCGCACTCGGGTTTTTATGTTTATGGAATGTGTAGTTATGCTTACATTCCCATGTTATGTGGTAAAGAGTTGGTATTTCTCCGCACCATGGGCAGGAGTTTCTGTATTGTGTTGGGTACATTTTACTTAATATGTGTAGATTATAGAAAGTTCCGGTTTGTAGCCTTCTCCGCACCATGGGCAGGAGTTTCTGTATTGTGTTGGGTACATTTTACTTAATATGTGTAGATTATAGAAAGTTCCGGTTTGTAGCCTTCTCCAGTCGGCTGCTTCCTGTTGTGTAAGCAGTGTGTGTGGCGGAGGATATTTGATAGTAGTTTAGTATTTCCGCACACGTCGGCTCCACCGTTGTAGGGTTCTCGAGAGGCTCTATCTGTCCAGCTCGGTATGTGATCTCGCGAACTAGGCTGTCTGCTCTCACGTTCCCTTCTAACCCGGTATGGGCCGGTATCCAGAAAAGTTTGTGTATCACTTTATTTCCGAGGGTTCCTGCTCCAAGGAGTATTCGCAGGGCCTCTTTGCAGACTCTCCCCTGCATGTAATGCCTGCATGCAGCTTTGGAGTCTGTTAATATGGTCAGTGATCTGTTACTTCGGTAGCCTTCGGTCGCTGCAAGCGCTATGGCGACCTCTTCCCCCTCCGCTACCGTGCAATTCCTTATGGTTGCGCAGCTGATTGTCTCTCCCATGTAGTCTACTACAGCCGTAGCTACTCTGTGTGTTCTAGTGTGCTTGTCCCACGGGTATAGCCCTGCATCCGTGTACACCGTGTTTTCCTGTGTTGCCAGGTGGCCTTCCACGTAATCTGCCCTTGCCTGCCTTCTGGCTGCGTGTAGGTTCGCATCCATGTTGCGTGGAATTGGACTTATTCTGAGGGTTTGTCTGATGTTGTCCGGGATGTCTGCCTCTCGATCTATTGCCCCTTTCGTATCGTATCCTAGTCTCTTTAGGAGCATTCTTCCTGTAGCCGACTGCCAAAGTCTCGCTATTTGTGTGTTTAGTTGCGCTTCTGCCAGCTCGCTGAACGTGTTGTGTATTCCTAGCTGCAGTAGCTTGTCGTTTGAAGTATTCCTCGGTAGGTGCAGTGCCGTTTTGTACGCCTTCCATAGTATGGTTTCTGCTTGTTCTCTTTCTAGCTTGTTCATCAAGTGGTAAGGTAGCGAGTATGTGACTCTGCTGACCACTAAACTTTTAACCAACTTGATCGTGTCTGCCTCTTTCATGCCATGTCTTCTATTTGAAGCTCTCGTAATCATCCTGCTTACTTAATCTGTCGATTTTTGGAGTAAGCTAATGGTGTGACTGCATGTTCCGCTGCTTTGCAGCCACATTCCTAGAATTCTTATCATGTTCTTTTCCGCTATACGCTGGCCCTCTAAGTTTATTTCGATTTCGACCTTGGTGGGGTTCTTTCCAATTCTGAGTATTTCCGATTTCTCTGTGGAGCAAGCCAGGCCTCTTGCCTTAACATAGTTTTCTACGCGGTTTGCTGCCTCTTGCAGTTTCTCTTGCTTTTGTCCTAGCGTTCCTTGGTTGGCCCATATTGTGATATCATCCGCACACATTGCATGTCGTATGCCCTCGATTTCACCTAGTTCTCTGGCCAGGCCAAGCATCGCAATGTTAAACAGTATGGGTGAAATGACTGAGCCCTGTGGCGTACCTTTGCTTGGGGTGACAAAGGTTTCGCTTCTTATATCCCCTAGTCCTATTGTGGCCGTTCTTTTTGCTAGGAAGGCTCTCACGTAGTCATCAGTCCTCTTCCCAGAATTTATGTTTTGAAGCCCTTCCATTATTGCCGTGTGGCTGACATTATCGAAGGCTCCCTTGATGTCTAGTGCCATTATGATGTTTTCTCCTGTCTTGGGTGCTTTCCTTAGGACCTCTTCCTTAATCTGTAGGAGGACATCCTGTGTTGATAGCTTTGCTCGGAAGCCAAACATACTGTGCGGATACAGTTCCTTCCCTTCCATGAGTTGCTGTATTCTCTTTGTGATTATTCTTTCGTATAACTTTCCCAACCACGAGGTGAGGGAGATTGGTCTTAGGTTTTCTATCTGTAGTTTCTTTCCTGGCTTCGGGATCATTACGACCTCGGCGTGTTTCCATTCCTCCAGGATCGTTCCCTCCTTCCACACTTTGTTTAAGTAGATTGTTAATTGATCTATCGCCTCCTCGCTTAGGTTGCGAATGAGGGAGTTGTTAATTTTGTTTGCTCCCGGTGCTGTGTTTTTTGTTAGGGACCCCAGAGCTGCGTTCACTTCTTCTCGTGTGATTGGCCTGTCCATATTTGCGTTTTCTTCCCCCTGGTATTCCGCTTTATATTCTTCGGGTCTTTCCTGTCCGTAGCATTTGTTTTTCAAGGCCTCCATTAGCTGCTCTTCGGTACCATCGTACCGGTGAATCAGCCTCTGGATTGCCTTGTTGCTCTCTGCCTTTGTTTCCCTGGGTCCATAAATGCTTTCAGAATGCGCCACGTTTTGGCCGTGTTGAGCGTACCTTGTAGCGAACTGCTAAACTGTTGCCAGCTTTGCCTGGCCAGTTGCGTTGCATATTCCTCTGCTTTTGCTGTGATTTCTGCTATTTTCTTTTTGAGTTTCTTGTTAAGCTTTTGTCTTTTCCATCTTTTAGTGAGCCCACGTCTCGCTTCCCATAGCCCAAGCAGACGTTTGTCCACCTCCGGTACTTGCTCCGTCCTATCTATTTCATGCGTATATGTTTGCTGTATTTGTTTGAGCTGCCGACACCATTCCTTGATGGATGTGATCTCTCCCTTTAGTTGTTGACTTCCTTGTCTGAAAGCGTCCCAATCTGTTTAATGGGCCAATCGTATCTTTCTCTTGATTGTTCCTGCCTCTCTGATTGATTGTTCCTGATCGCTGCCTAGGTTTTCTAGCGTGTTCTCCCATTCGACCTGGCTTGCTCCTCTCAGAAAGGTTAGATCTGGGCAGGTATCTGGGCTTACGCTATTCCCTAGTCGCGTAGGTTGGTTTTCGTCTGTGAGTAGCTCACATCTGATCCTTTCCGCCGCGTCACTTATCTTTTGTCCTTTTCGTTCTGCCTTCTGGTAGCCCCAGTTCGGACTTTTGGCATTAAAGTCCCCTGCTATGATGAGTGTGTTCGATCTGGCTAGTTTGTCTGCCTCGGCAAACAGCTTCTCGAAATCTCCATCTTTTTGTCTAGGGGGGCTATATAGGTTTATTATGAACGTGCTTCTCCCTTTATATTTCTTTTTGGGTATGATTTCTGTGATCACGTGTTCGATTTTTGTCCCCTCAATCTCCTTGTGTGCTATGGTTACTATCTTATTGCTAATGAGGGTTGCGGTCCTTCCGCTCTCTTGGCACGTGTATCCCCTTAGCGTGGATGTTATGTTGGTTTCCTGTAGCATGATTATGTCTGGTTGTGCTCCTTTAGTGTTAATGAACTGCTCCAAGAGGCCCTGCTTCCTCCGATACCCTCTGCAGTTCCACTGCCATATGTTTAATTGGTTTTGTCCTGCCATGTTGTGTTGTTATTGTTTGCACTTTGGCTTTCAGGTCCGAAACGCCTCTCATTGTAGAGTCTATCTCTGGCGTCGTTAGTGGTTCTTTGGGTATTTTGGTTTTTAACGTAGGTGCGGAAGCTCTGTTCCTGCAACCCTTCTTTTGCTGCATTTCGTGCATCTGCTTCTGTACTGTTATCATGAAACCTTTGATCTCGTTTCTGAAGTTTTGCTCTTCTATCTGTTGCGTGTCCTCAACTGATGGAGCCGACGTGTTTGTCACGTTCCTCCCCTGTCTCTGCCACTGCAACTCTTTGATGAGCTCGTCTAGTTTTCTTTTAAGTTGCCTAGTCTCTTCGCGACATTGCTCTAACTCCTTTCTTAATGCCTTGTTTTCCTCCTCTAGTTTCTTTTCATTGTTTGTCTGTGTAGTTTTGGTATCCGAGTGCGGAAATAGTGATTTGGGAGGGCCTGCTCTCCAGCTCACCTTAACGCCACCTTTCGTCTGCTGTTGTTTTGTTCCGGGCCCGTTCTGCTTCCCCAGTGGCGGGTAGGACTCGTCCCGGCGTCCGTCCTGGTTCGTGCTTCTTCCTCGGCTCCGGTTCCTTGACTTGCTTCTGCTTTGGTCCCGGGAGTCGTCTTCTTCTCCGAACCATCTTGGTCTTTTTCCTCGGCTACGGCTCCTGCTCCGGCTCCGCCATTGCTGGCCCTTATGGTCGGATCTGCCGCGCAGCTCCTCCGCTGTCTTTAGTCGTTGTTTGCAGTCCCTTGTGCCCGTCTTGTGGTCGCCCCCGCAGACTAGGCATTTGGGTGTGCATTGATGCTCTGTAATTGGGTCTTGCTCTCCGCATTGCTTGCAGGCCTTGATGTTCGGGTTTGGGCAAACGTCCGAGCGGTGTCCTTGCTGGCAACATATGTAGCATATCTGTCTGGTCGGCCTGTAGGGGTAGCACCACATTTCTCCCCCGTAGTATAAAACTTGCTTGGGGAGAATGGGGCCTTCGAAAGTAATGACAGCCGTGCTCGATCGGCCTAGCATTCTGGCTGCCAGTATCTTCACTCCCTGCGTTCGGGTTCGTAAGTTCGCCTTGAGCTCTTCCGGCGAGGTTCCCGCGTCCACCCCGTGGATGACCCCCCGCAACGTGCCCTCCGGCGCCGCCACGTGTGCGTTGATGGCGTAGGTGCTGTTCCCGAACGTTAGCTGCGTGATGCGCCCTATACGTTGGGCCGCCTCTTCGTTGTCAGTGCTTACTATTATGATGTTGGAGCCATTGCGCAGCCTGATGATCAAGTCTTCCGCCTTGCATCCGGATCCGGTGGCTGCGACCACTGCTCGCGCAACCTGGTGTGTCTGCAAGCTCTTGACTGCGAGTCCCCTCGGCCTGAGCACTATCTTTAAATCGCCCTTGGGGAGCGGAGGCAGTCTCCTCCGCGGCACCCCCTCTTCTCCTCCTCGCTTCGGCGCAGCTGGCGCGCCGCCTCTGGTCTTTGAGTCACCTAGGGAGTTTCTGTTCCCTAGCGCCGTTCCCGCCAAAACTTGGCTGCTCGATCCTTTGCCGTCTTGCTGCCGCCTCTTCTGTCTCCTGGACATGGCGATCTCCCATTCCGGGTCCGCGCCGTTATTGCTTTCTGCCTCTGGTCTTCCTGTCGTTGGGGAGCTGCCTCTGGGGGCTTGGGTGCCTGCCGCGGGCCCGCTTCGATTTTGCACGAGGACAGGCTCGGTGGCGTCGCGAAAATCTTCCTCCATGGTTTCCTGGGTTTCCGCCATGAAACCTGTCGGTCCTGGGAACTTTCTTAGTGGCCGGGCACTCGGCCAGGAGCACGCTTGTACCTTCCACCTACTGGAGCGGTAGAATCTCAACTATCTCATCAAAGTTGTGGTGGGACAAGATGCGCCAGGAGACTTTTGCCTGTAGGGCACGGTTTCGATCTAAGAGCCCATATAAACAACCGAACCACGAGTTGCAGTACACCTCCACCTTTTACAAAAACCGGTGGTTTTCTTGTGGCGCAGGTATGCGCACCCAGAACCTCCCGCATACGAGTTGGACACATTACCATCTGAAGTCCCAGGGCACTGACTAGTGTTACCTTTTCCTTATTTGTGAAGCTATTCTTCTGATAAACCCGTATGAAGTTTCTTTGTAGCGTCTGGCTTCATTCGGGTGGACGACAATATTCGCTTTCATGAACCAACCTCCACCTTGGGATATTCCGCACACCCATTTGCCAACTTCGGTGTCTCGGTGCTTTGAGCTGCTGATTATTTCGCCGTTTGTACTACAATCCGCCAGCCTTCTGATTAGTTGACATTGTAGGGCCACCGTCCCGGGATAGGCTTTGGTCCGGGCTCTAATCTCGTAACAGAAAAAAAATTTAAACTGCGGAGCTTTCTTTCGAGAAACTCGTATGGCTTTTCTTTGCAGTTTCGTGCTGTGTTGGGGTGAATGACAATTTTCCCTTTAATCTTGGCATTGACTAAACCAAAAGAAAATTTGCCCGGAGTCGGATTTATCAGATAATCCATAAGCATTCTTTCCAGCCGCTCATCTTGCACCTTATGTCTGAAATAAACGAACGCGTCTGATGATGCGATGGCGACGTTTGTTAGCGTTTCTCTTGCTTTTTGTTGTTTTGTTCGTTTAAACGACTGAAAAGAATGCTACCACGGCTCACTGTGTAGACGATGACGCAATGTGAACGAAATATGGCAATGACCAGTTGGAATCACCTAGACTCAAAACTATTCGAAATTAATCTTATCGGTCGAAGATAATGTAAACGTACACCTAATTCTTGTTAGACTTGAATCACATAATTACCATAAATAAACCTGATTTGCCTTTATCAGTTTCTTATTGTACAATTGAAATCATGCCAAGAGAATCTTCGTGATTAGACCTAATAATTTATTCCTAAGTACTCTTCATTAGGCTGATTAATTGAACCTAAGGTAACTTTTATTTCCATCACTGTTTATACCTGTCCATAATAAAGACCATTGTGCTTAAGTAATGTTTTCGTAGTTAATCTAAATTAGGCTTCTTCACCCTTCATTATTTTTAAGGAGTCTTATTTAGGCTTAATAAGTTTTCTCCAAATTAGTCTCATGCCTTTTTTCTTAGCCTTAATTGCTCCTAATGTATCTTCTGTTCTCACTGTATACAGTGAGTCACACGTAATCATGAGGCATTCTCCTATATACCCCTATAGTGCCCAATGTGTACATGTGGAGCGCATCGCCTCACCTGTCGCAAGCAGACACACGGATGGGCGGACTGCTTTCGGGGGAAAGTAGTCCAACAATGCTTAAGCAATAAAAGAAGTACATGATTATTCGAAGAGGCCCATCCCTTGCTGGGGTACCGTAGGAACAAGGAAGGTGGTTGTGCTTCCGCAACTTCGAAGAGAAAATTTTAACAGCAGAACAACTAATTTACATTATCCAAATTGTGAGCCGGTTGGATAAAATGTCCCCGAGTTCGTTCGAGAAGTCTTTTTCCAGGGCCAGTACGATGACCGTTTAACCTGAGATTAAATAACTATGTTATTGCGTCAATCTGTCCCTTTGTTTTTGCGGCACAGTGGACATTCTAGCATATAAATGGATTTACAGCTGTCGCTTGCACAAATGAAAATGACGCATGTAATGTTGGTCCACACCTTTAACTTGTCATTTTGAGCATTGTTGTCAGTCTTACAGCAGGAGCGAGAGGAGGTCGTTTGGTTGACAGGACGCCGAGGGCTCACATCTGCGTGCATTACTGATGCTAAAAATGGCCGACCCCGAAAGCATTAAACACACGGACGCGACGAACGCTGTCCCGTCCATGTGTGCACTTTTGAGCTCATTTAGCGCAAGAACGTAGTTGTTCGTTGTGGTATGCCAAGTGGCCTAGGGACACGTTCTTCCTAATGTCGTCTATTGTATTAAAGGTCGAACTACGACACCTAGGGAGCCTAGATACCTCAGCAAACGATTTTTTTTACACGAGCAATTGGACTACCATACTATCCAATACTACCAAGCACAGAGCCCCTTCGAAAAAAGAAGGGTTTGTATTATTTTGCGTTCATCACTATGGTTATGCGTGTAATGATTTTTAACCGACTCGAACAAGAAGAATGTGGCAGAAACGAATCGAATGGAATATTTAGTTCTTTTGAAACTATCTTCTATTATTGATGATTTTTTTACCATTGCTATAAAATGAGCTTTGCATCATTCTATTCGCTTATCTGCAAGCTTCTGTCATTTCATTGCTCTTTACTAGGCGTCGTTCATTGAGGATACAGTTAAAGCATTAAAAAAAATAAACAGTTCTTTCGTTTAGTGAGTCTGTTGGATGAGTGCGAGCGATTGCGGTTTAACTTAACATGGCTACCTTAGCGACGTAGCTCGCTTCACTATCTAACTTCTCATGTTTTATGTTTGCAGTGACAATTTCTGGTAAACATATATCGCTCTTTGCTGTTCAGTCAAGCTTGATCGGGCTCAACTAATAATCTCAGATACTAAAATAACTGTTCGAGAAGTATTCGCATGTGTAACGATGGAATCATTTTGTTAGGAAGCCTAACGAAATAGAAGAATATCTTATTCGTTAATCGACTGTCACAAATAGTCATAAATGCTTAGTCTTTACCCAAGCCCTCTTGATATCGCCCTGTTTCAGGTGACCTGGCTTTCTCTTTATTATATTTATCTTAATTTTATGTTTTATTTCCTATCTGTGTCTTCATTCTATTCCGCTGCAAAAATTGGGTCCGCCGAACTGACAAGGCCAGTTAACGCACGAATGTATTTGTCTCTGTTTTCAAACGCTACCAAACGAATCAGCAAGCAGCATTGAGACAGAAACTTGTACAAATAAATATATAATGTCTCTCCGAGGCACACAAAAAGCAAATATATTGTACAACTATTTGATTCATTAAACATTGTTCTTTTCTCTACAACACACCCTTCGCAATATCTCGAACTACGTAAATGTAGAGCCAGCATTGGCGCTTCTACTCTGAAAGAAGGGGGGCCAGTGCGAGAATATTAGGGGCTTTGGCAGCCGCTAAATTGTAATCAAGCAATGGCAGTAAAGAAGCGTACCTATAATTTGTATTTATCTTGGCCAAGTGTTCGTTAAATAAACACACTAGCGCTACTTCTTGGCATTGTCGATAGAGCTCCATGATAATAACTCGTGGCCATCCCCCTTCTAACTCACGGAGTAGTGACAGATATATTCAGATAAATATCTTTTCTTTCTCTCTTAAGGGTCTTAGTCTTGAAATACTTGTATACAAAGAGAATAATTTTCTAAATATATAAGGAACTATTTTTGGCTTGTTGTCCCCTTCTTTATGGCAACAATCTTCTAGCTATCAATCACTACTCTTTAACTCTTTCCTTAGAGGGTGCAATGAAACCAGGCAATTTCATCGGCAGTTTTTTGACAAGTCTTTAAATATTGCCTTTGGAATTCTTCCACTAGGAAAGCCACGCACTGCATGAAATCAAAACAGCGCTTTATGTAATGGTCCGATGTGACATCTTTGGACACATTACAGAATAAAAAAAAAACTTGCTCCAGATATATTATCCAAACTAGCATCCAGTTATCGTAGCACTTCCCCGCAATCAGACGGCGCAAAATATGCAGTTTGGGCGACTCAGAAACGTAATTGTGAAACTACACCACTAGTGAAAACGCAGGAGCTTCTGTCTGGCAGACTTATTCTCCAATCTGGCGTCCACGCGGTGTTAACCATGTCTCAAACATTGGCACATTTGCAGGGGTGCGTATTGCTTTGATGGCTGTGTTCGACATAGATAAGGGCAACTTCATTTTTTTCCTCCTGCGGTTTAATTTTTATGCACCAGCGTTTCGACGTTGCACGTGCGATTTGTTACGAACACTCCTGCACATCGTGCGGAGTTTTCACCACCACCAGAACACGCAGTCGCCTTTATTATGACCTTCAGCAGGACTGCCGATTTGTTGCTTTTTGAACACCGTCTGTGCAACCGACATTACTCATTACCTTATAACAATGTGCAATATTGTACATTTGCTACTCAGTGCTGTACAATTAAGCACTGCGCATCTACTGCACATAGCCTCTGAAAGCTCGAGTGTCACTTCAAGGCACATGACGAGACCGGGCGGCTTGCACTGAAAAGCTAATTGAACAGTTCTCTCAAGTATGAGGAGCCATATGCATTCTCCCCGTCCGACAACCTCTAACCTTGAGAGCCAAAAGAGTGCAGCGAGAAGGAAACCAGGCGCTCGCTACAATGAGTAAAAGGAAATGCCCCCTTGCACTATAGGCGCACCGGTCTTCCATGGCTCTGGCACCTAGTATTCTGGCCACCCAGTTTAAATACATTTTTCCATTTCCTAAGTTAGAGAAGTTCCGAAGTATGAGCAAGGCGCATGCTTTGTGTATTTCAAATGCCTAATGTTCTCGATACTTATACTAAACGTCGCCACGTTATTCCCATCATTCATGCTTCTTGAAGATTAGAAAAAAGAAAAACATTTTCGTCTTGTCTTTAGGAGAAAATTGTAGTTATTTTTGTTTCTCCACGTATTATAAGCGAATGCGACTACCGAATGACAACGATTGTGAAGGCGGCCTAAGATTGACGATTCCCATAAACGTTTTGGAAAACCTACACAGAATAATTTCTCCTTTGATTTGATTGAAAACACGATGTCATCGGAGTACGTTTAAATGTATCCCGGGGTACGTTGCGACTAACCCGTCCAAAGATAATATAATTAATATCAAAGCACCGAAAAAAGGCGCATTTCTATCGGTAAGGCAAGATAAGTCGAGGCACCATGCGCTGACTGCACCTACATTTATCGCTTCAAAGATACCGGGGATACTGGGGATACTGGATACTGGAGATACTGCGTTTCCTCCATTCGATTTAACACAACGCGATCTGGCATCAACCCATGCGGAGTTGGCATTCGATTTGTTGCAAAAGATCTTCAGTGTGATCTCATTATTTTGATTTTGATAAAGTCCACAGGCTGCTTTGTTTCCACCGTATTTTTTCCATTTAATATATCTGACTTTTTGGTTAACAGCCTTTCCTGGGTAGTTGCCTAAGGCTATATGACAAAAAAGTACTTCCAGATTGCTCAAGGAGAAGGTCGGAGTACCATATGTACTCCGACCTTCTCAAAGCAAGCACTATAGTGTGCACTAGATCGTGGCCTCTGAGAGCTTTGGCGCAAGTACTTCAAGGACGGCCATTCGCCGCGGGAGATTTGCACTGCAAAAAATTATGCGACCCCCTAAGGTGGCAATGTTTTTGTGCAAATAAATGATCTTGCATAAATTTAACTTGACGAAGCTGCTTCAAGGCCTATTTCGGCATCTTGTTTGATTCATTCCCCACACCTTGTATCCCTCTCAAGCGGGTAGCATTTATGGAGACGACGCGACGTATTTAACTGAACATTTGTGGCATTGGCGGTGACCCCCTAGTGCAGCTGAAGACATGGAAAAACAGAAATCATGCTCCAGCTTTTTCATTGTTGGCACAAGAAATGTACCGTCTTAGACGCGTATTTCTGTGCCTGTAGAAATGACAGCGCAGCCAGTGTGTAACATACGCCATAATATATTTAGTACAACCTACTAACAGCTGCCGAACAAAGAATATCACTTGAGTCAACGTCGATTGCCATTTTGAAGTTGTAGACATTTTGTTTCCGGTAAATATGTCGGCAAACAATTCATGGCTTGTGAAAATATGCGGAGGTCGCAAATAACAGTGAGCAATGCATTGTAACGTTCTTTTTTCAGCAAACATGGGCCCGTTTTCACAAAACGTTCTCACGCTAAAAGCCGTCGTGCTAGGCAATAGTGATGTAGGACACTTCATTAGCGAATGTGATCAGCAAATAAAAAAAAGCATTTAGGAACGAAAAGCTCTGTGAATTCTGCCCCAGGAGCTGAACTGACAAACCTTTTTGTGCTCAGGGGCCGGCGCCATCCTCTTAACGCGTTCACTGTTATTAACTTCAGCGCCAGAATTGGCTGAAATTCGCTTTTTCGAACAGTTGCATTGCAAAGGCTTTCACCAATAGCTTTTTACCAAAATTCAGGAATATCTATTGCGGTGGAATTGTCATTAAGAGAAAATTTCAGCCATTCTCACTGGTGGACATATTATTAGCGAATGTGGCTAGCGAATGGCAACTATTGTAAATACGGACCGAATTTCGCTTTTGGAACCCCGGGCGCGGATCCGCGATGGTGTTACGATATACAGGCTGGCGTCGTTCGTGTGATTGCTGCGGCAACCGCCTACGAGCGCTGCCAGAAGAAAGGTGCGGTGCACCCCTGTGAGGGAGTGTTCTTTTTTTGTGCGCAAGTTTTCACACCCAGTATTACTTCTACACTTATAGAGCCCCATTCTCTCCATGTCACGACGTGACGGTGATGTCGATGATGCTAGGACCGATGTCTCGAGACAATTCTGGTAATAAATTGAAGTGGCCCGTGTCTTTCCTCATTTGCGCTTACTTTTCGAAATTTCTTTGACGCGGGACATAGTGTATCGTAAGATTTTTAAAGCTTCGAAAAATTGTCTTCGTACTGCTTTGAATGTTAGCGTCTTAAATGTTGCAACAAAATGAAAAAAAAATTGGAGGACGCTTAAGCTTCGCCTTCAAGAGTGGGACGCGACAGCGTTCCCGTCGACCCGCCAAGGGGTATAAGACAATGCGCTACGGCACAGCAATCACTTACGATGCGCCCCGCATCGGACTTAGCGCCCACCTATCACGCGGTGAGCGTCAAGCAACGCAGCGTTCGGCGCGGCGACGAAACGTGCGCCTGAGCGAACGAAACGAACCAAAGAACTCGGTGTCTCGGAGGGGAAACGATCTACGCCAGCCAAACGTCGTGATCGGCACGGGCAGAGAGATAGATAGTAATCTAAACCGGAAGCACGGCGAAGCGTCGTCAGGGGAGAGGGAGTCCCGCGACGCGCCTGGCAGCGGTCCCAATGCGCGCGCGGCGCTCCTCCTGTCGGGGCAGCGCCGTACATTGAGAGGAGGGGGTCTTCTGTGTTTGCCGCAAGATGGCTCTGCGTGTGCGGAAAGCGCAGAAGAAATGCAGCGGAAACGCACTTCGCAACTCGTGTAATTGTGACTTCTGTACGTTACATGTTCATAATTACCGATATACACCGCAGTATAACTTTCCACGGCTCGTTTCGAAGGCAACACCGCATTCACTAGAGGCGCGTTTGCACCGCTTGGAAGCATCGAACTCGTGGCTGAGTGGTAGCGTCTCCGTCTCACACTCCGGAGACCTGGGTTCGAGTCCCACCTGGCCAATCTTGGAAGTTGCTTTTTATTTATGAAGCGCCTGCCGTGATTTATCGCTCACGGTCAACGCCGCCGACGCCGACACCCGACGCCGACGACACCGGCTTTTCTGCGACACGAGCTCCTTAACGCTATCGCGTTAAAAAGTGCCCCGAAGGTGTCAATGTTTCGGTTATTTTTCACTAAGCATCAAAGTTCCATCACTTTAAGAAAACTGAAGAGAAATATGTTTACTTCACTCACTACTTTTTGCGATTACCTTGCTCTTTGTGGGGGTAAGTAGCAGCCTAGAGCGCACTAGCTCTCGTTGACCTCTCTGTTTTTAAAGCCAATAATATCTCTCGGAAAAAAAAGTACAGCCATACGCTTAAATATAGGCCTGCAATTTTCGCCATTGTTATGGAACCAAATTTCTTACAATTTGTTTTAGATATACTCCTGCTTAAACATATTCAATGCAATCAAACTGTTTGGGTTTCTTATGATTATATTGGCAGTCACATGTGTTTCATCAGCCAAAACATACATGCTATATTATAATTAAGCAGTGCAGGTAATTGAGTCGCACTGGTAAATTTTATTCCCATTGAGTCTATATTTAGGCCTCAATGAACATGAACACACACAAAGCCAAGGAGATCAGTTTGTTTGTTACCAGTATATTCGTAATCACAATTTCTAACGCTAATAAAGGCAAATTTCACTGGCTTCCTATAAATTCTGAAAGTGCGCCTGTTCATAACCGCTACCGTACGCAATTAGGAAAACAAAAGCTTTTTTTAAACTTCCTCAATGAAGGCATTGAGTGAGGGCAACAGTTCGGTACAATTTCGACCACCATGAAAAGCGCAATACATCGGTAAGTAAAGAACAAGCAATAACACATTAAACGAAGTTGGCAAATCCACCTAAACTAAAGGACACAACTAAAGAAGCACATTGCTGTGTCAGGTCACGGAGAAAAGCAGGGAGGAAATGCAGTCGTGAAGTCTGCGTTTCGCCAAATAATGTGCCTTCACTGCATTTCAAACCGTCTGGCTACACTTTAAAAGAACATGGCTCATTCTTGGGCTTTCAGGGACCTGCGCTCGCATCCATCTTTTTGTCGTGCAACAGAGTCAAAATGCATAGCAAGTTCACTGCAGAGGCACATTGGCAATGCATTCATCCTTTCAAAATGATTGGCGAATTTAATGCGCTAAGCAATCTATTCTATAATTGGTGCGTAATCGTTAATTATATGTATTATATGACGAATATAAGAAAAGCGCCATGCCCATGACACATACTCATTGACCAAAGATGGCATCAAAGAGGATTAGTGAAGACTGGCGTATAACCATGTCATATATTTGGTGGTACTCAGAGATGAAAGAGGGTCGTTGAAGAGCACACTTACACAGTGGAATATATGCTGGGACCCAAGTTGGCGTCGAAGGGGCTCGCTAAAAAGCACCACGTGCCCATTGTTGCACGCCCAGCAACCCAAGTTGGTTTTTAACCGGGTTCCTTCACCACAGCAGCGCGATCCGATACCAATCATTGGCTCAAGTTGGCCTATCCAGTAGACTACGCAGTTACCCAAATTGGCAGGACAGAAGTTACACGCGAATATACATACATACATACATACATGCATGCATGCATGCATGCATGCATACATACATACATACATACATGCATGCATGCATGCATACATACATACATACATACATACATACATACATACATACATACATACATACATACATACATACATACATACATACATACATACATACATACATACATACATACATACATACATACAACCCGCCGTGGTTGCTCAGTGGCTATGGTGTTGGGCTGCTGAGCACGAGGTCGCGGGATCGAATCCCGGCCACGGCGGCCGCATTTCGATGGGGGCGAAATGCGAAAACACCCGTGTGCTTAGATTTAGGTGCACGTTAAAGAACCCCAGGTGGTCAAAATTTCCGGAGTCCTCCACTACGGCGTGCCTCATAATCAGAAAGTGGTTTTGGCACGTAAAACCCCAAATATTATTATTATACATACATACATACATACATACATACATACATGCATGCATGCATGCATGCATGTATACATACATACATACATACATACATGCATGCATGCATGCATGCATGCATACATACATACATACATACATACATACATACATACATACATACATACATACATACATACATACATACATACATACATACATACATACATACATACATGAAGCGGTATGAGCCTTCGAATAGAAGATGAAGAAGCGCGAGAACCGGGGGGACAGAGGAAGAGGATAGAGAAGTGAGAAATAAATGTAGACGAGATGGACGCCAGTTCCACAGCAATGCTTTAAGTCTACAGTGTACTTTAACTAGGAACGCTACAATATTTTGGCGCAGTCGACAACTGACTCCAACATGTGGGTGACATTTTTCCTCGAGGAGACCTCCGCAGAGAAGATCATCTTTTCGAGATACCAAGCTCAAGACGAACCAGCGGTGGAACTACCTCGCGAACTCAACTCGGCAGAACTCGTGAACCTGGTTTTAGAGAAGGCTTCCATAGACATTGCTGAACTGCGTCACATTATGGAACAGGTGCAGTCTTGTACCAGAAATGTCCAGAAGCATCCGGCCGAGAAAAGCGACATGTCGTAGGCTACTACAGCTACACCCTCAAGCCACCTGAAGTAAACAACACCACTACTGAAAAGGAAGCTCTTGCTGTCCTTAAAGCAATTCAGTACTTCCGTACGTACCTAGAAGGTGCGAAGTTTACTTTGTTCACGGATCACCAGGCACTCACTCATCTCTTGAATATGACCCAACCTAAGGGACGTATCGCCAGATGGGTGAACTACTTGCAGCAGTTTGATTTCACCATCTCCCACAGACCTGGACCTCTTTTGGCTGATGCCGATGCATTGTCTAGACTGATGATACAGGCCAATAAAGAACAATCGGAAGAAATCAATAAAGTAAAATTGTGGGAAGGCACTGAACAATTAATTTTTATGGCAGGTCGCTATCAAGTCCCGCCAACGCTGGTTTCCAGGGTGCTTTATTTGTACCACGATAGCCCAGAATCTGGAGGACACGGCGGATTTTGGTGCACCTACAACAAGCTAGTCAAGAGATTTACGTGGCCTCACATGAAAGAAGACGTCAATCAATACGTTCGTTCATGTCACATTTGTCAAGTCAACAAAGTGAAATACAAGCACCCTACGGACGCCATGATAATACCTTGCCACTCGAACGTGCCTTTTGAAGTTATACACCTGGATTTTGCCGAGCTAAATAAGAAACGAGAAGGAGTCCGAAAAACGCAAGCTTTTCTTCTGGCCATAGATGAGTGCACCAGGACGGTCGCGGCACGGGCAGGACAAGAAGATGCGAATAGTGCCATCGCCCTCCTCCAACGGGATATGTTTAGGACAACCAGGAAGATCGTATGTGACAACGGACCAGCGTTCAAGAGTGAAAAATTAGCAAGATGGGCTCGAGACCACAATATATCAATCAAATTCTGTGTACCATACCATCCCACGGCGAATGGGCTTGCAGAGCGTGCTATACGAGATGTGAAGCAATACATCAGGATGTACGATAGTTTCCCTCGTGGATGGAAATGCTCTTTAGAAGCAGCTGTAAGACATCACAATCGCTCCTACACCAGTGGCTTGCGATGCAGCCCGCAGTTCGCTTCTTCTGGAGAGACCCCTATTCTTCAAGCGGACCTTGAACTGGGGCTGTTAGAAAATCTCAAGATCGTCGAGGAAAGGAAACAAAAATCACAGGAGGAGAGGTACCGTAAACGAATGAAAAAAAATTTTGACAAGAGACATTGCTCAGCTATCCCAGACATTCAAGTCACCGACCTCATCCTAGTTAGGAAAGGAGTAAGAGAATCCAGTGCCAAATTTTATGGTCCTTACTCTGTGACAAAGACAGCCACTCAGAAAGGAATATTGAAGACTGTGTGGTACATTAGTGAACGGGGCTCAGTTGAATGTGCTTCGATTGGAAACGTTTTCAAGTATTACCCCTGGAGGGGTTAGCAAAAGAAACCTGGAAGGGTGAAGCGGTATGAGCCTTCGAATAGAAGATGAAGGAGCGCGGGAACCGGGGGGACAGAGGAAGAGAAGAGAGAAGTGAGAAATAAATGTAGACGAGATGGACGCCAGTTCCACAGCAATGCTTTAAGTCTACTGTGTCCTTTAACTAGGAACGCTACAATACATACATACATACATACATACATACATACATACATACATACATACATACATACATACATACATACATACATACATACATACATACATACATACATACATACATACATACATACATACATACATACATACATACATACATACATACATACATACATACATACATACATACATACATACATACATACATACATATACATCCATATACATACATATACATACGTGGGGCCACAAAAATTTACCGACCACGACATATCAGAAAACGTTCACTTCCCGAACAGGCTGCAGCAGTATCGACTAAAACTGTATATGACAATGGTGTTCGCATAATCTAGTCGAGGCCTGAAATTAAAATACCAGGCTGCGTTGGGTGGCTGCGGAGATATTCAGCTTTTCTTCAAATTTCATGGTCCCTTATATTTTGTGAGCGCGTGCACATACCTACACACACCAATCCTTCTAATACACATCGCACCTTAAACTGGGTGAAGTTTAGCAGCAATGGTAATCGAATTAGTAAGCCTGCAATGCACTGCGAACCATAGGCGCTCCCGAATTGTCAGGCGACTAGTATCATTTTTGTGTTTGGCAAGACTAAGCTCAACTTCTCCATCATATGTGGCGCGCTCTTTCTTTTGCAGGCATGTAACGGCAAGGAGTTCAGCCTCAATCTAGACTACGCCCTTGCCGCATACGACGTGGACTACGACGCAGAACTATCGTGCGCCCCGTTCGGTTTCTTATCACGAGATCAACGCTTTAGTCGGGTGACTGTTATGCGCAAGGTATCGAATTTCTTTCGAGCGAAGCACAGCAAACTGAAGCGGTACTTTGGATGCGCAGCACAGGCACGCCCGGTCAAAAAGTCTGGTTAATCTGGAGCATTGGCCGCCGTGCCGCTTTTATAAAGACATCGGAATACCTTGGATTGTGCTGTGAGTTTCTTTGAAAAAGAAAACCGTCGTTGCGTCTTTGAATTGTGCTTTGCGGGTATATCTTGTTTCTTTCACGACTTCTTTTTGAGTTCATTTGATTCAAAATAACTTCACTTCGTTCACTTCGTTTTAAAAGTTCACTTCGTTCAGAAAACAGCATGTGGTTTAGAATGCGCTAGGTAACTTGATTCGTTCCCTGATTTAAGAGGAAGCTTTAGCTCGCGATTTAGCTATCCAAATACATGTAAAACGGTAAAACGCCATTCTGAGATAACCCCTAGACAGATTTTAAGAAAATGTGTTGCATTTGAGAGAGAGAAAGTTAAATCTTGTGACTGTTGGAAGCGGAATCTCGATTTAGCGTTTGAATTTCGGTAAAATAATTTTAAAGTATTTGCAAGTTTGAAAATATAGACGCACGAAATTTATAAATTAAAAGCTCTGCATCAAGAACGGATATCGCAGTTCTGTAAACGGCATCCAATTGATGATTCTAAGCGGACAAATTCGGTATGTCAATTTAGATCTTACGTGAATTGCTTACATTGAGTACAAGGGTCCTGCAAAGCTGTATTTCCATATTACGAAATTTTTTCAGGTTTATGCGTAGCATATTAATTTTGTCCACTTTACATGTGCTGTCAAATTCAATTCACAGAATCGTGATATCGTTTTTCGTTGCTGAGTTACAGTTGTAAACTTGATAGTGTCGTCTTGCGCAAAATTTTATGTTTTCCAATTTTTAATAAAGAACTCACTACCTAAGTAAAAAACTCGAAATCAACAGCCACTAGATTTTAAGTATTTCTTTTTAATGCAACAGATTTCGTCATATTTGGTGCTTAGGTTGCCGAAAAAAACGAATTCTCCTTTTACATGTATCTATGTCGGTGCACCCGAGCTGAAGCTTCCTCTTAGGAATAATATTTGAGATTAGAAAGGAATTGAAATAATTGGAAAGTTGAATGTAAAAGTGAAAATAGAGACGTAGAAAAAGTGTACACAATCCGAAAGGCCTGACCGATTTAAAGCAAAGTTGACTGCACTAGTAACTGGAGGAAGTAAACACTTGTTAGTGCACTTATTTGAATAATAGTACAAGGCTAATAATGACGGGATATATTAATGTACTCTACATAAACTTGAAAACTCTCTCGCCCGTACACACCGAAGATTCGAGTGCGGAAAAGCTACTGGAAATTATGATTTACCATAACTTACGGCAAATTGTTGAAGAAAATCCACGAGAAACTATATTCTAAGTCATTGTTAGACCTTGTGTTCCTGAAGACACCCGTGTACTTAGATTTAGGTGCACGTTAAAGAACCCTAGGTGGTCGAAATTTTCGAGTCCACCACTACGACGTGCCTCATAATCAGAAAGTGGTTTAGGCACCTAAAACCCCATAATTTAATTTTTTAGGACTTTGTGTTCCTATCTTGCAATATAGCTGCTAATACTGGGTCAGTCGAACCAGGCATATCAGAGCACCAAATTATATTCGTCGATATACCAATCGATGTACCCAGTCGCCGGCGATCACCTGCTTTTAAATTTTAAAAAAAATACGCACGGGCAGATGATACAACAATAGTAGATAACTTAAGTCTATCATTTAGTGAATTTGGCCTTGTTTCATCTAGTGAATCTGTAGAAGAATTGTGGCAACGTTTCAAGGAAATCGTCGAGCATTGCAAAGATAAATTTATTCCCAGCCGCATGAAAAAAAACGAAGGAGCATAGCCCATGGATAACTAGCGAAATAATATACAAAAAACGCAGCATAAAATGATTCCGCAAAAACAAAGAAACCGAGCCATTGTGTCCAGTTTGCGGGCTCAATGAAAATTAGCGTTACGGGAATCTAAGAAAAAGCACTTTAACATAACGCTTCCTGGGTTCCTGAAGGCTTCGCCACAAAGTTTCGGATGCACTTATGGGATAAAAAGAACAGATACACCAGATAAAAAGTGGATCTCAAATGATCACGGAAATACGCACATAACAGACTGCTTCAACGTATTCTTCCAGTCAGTATTTACGGAGACGAAAACAGAGGAAGGAAACCATGAGCGCAGTGAATTGGGCGCCTGCGCAATGGGCCCACTAGAAATCATTCAGGCAGGCGTATTATAGCAATTACTTACACTTGATACCAAGAAAGCTAGTGGACCAGACGGGATCCCAAGTGATTTTTCACGGCAATATGCTGAGCGGGAGTCATTTTACTTAAACATAATCTTGAAAAAATCCTTGGAAACCAGTTCACTACCTCAAAATTGGGGCAGTGGTGTTGTGATTCCGCTTTTTAAATCCGCCTGTCGAAGCCAAGTTAGCAGCTATCGTCCCATATCTGGGACGATAGCTTCTGGGACCTGTAAGCTCATACAGCATGCAGTAGCAAAGCATATCGATCTTTTCCTTGAAGGCAATAAATTTCTCTTTTCGTGACAACATGGTTTCCGAAGTGGACTGTGAATCATTTCAAAACTAATTGAGACGGTTCATGATTTTTATTTAGCTGTGCATGCCTGCGAACAAATTGAAGTTGTGTGCGTCGATTTTGCAACGATCTTTGATATGCTACTGCATTGTAAATTGCTTTTGAAAACTCAGAACGCAAGTATTGCTCCCGACATTGTGAACTGGATTGCAGCCTATTTGAGAGGGCGTGTACAATCCATCCGCATGGAAATGATCATGTCTCATCCACTAGAAGTCTTGTCTGGGGTTCCACAAGGGTCAGTATTATGGCCGCTATTGTTCTTCATTTACATCGATGATATTTCCAGTGTTCTTGAATAAACTGTTAAAACAAAACGTTTTGCCGACGATTCATTGCTTTATTCGACAGTGTCAGATAAAACCGACCAAAGGAAAATTAATCGATGCCTCCAAGGTTCAAATGACTGGTGCATAATATGGGGAATGAAAATAAATTATTCTAAATCGGCGTTTCCTCATATAAGAAGAAGAAAAACCGCGTCTTCTTTGACTATAAAGTTCGTGACAACTATTTTTTTTTAATGTACGCAGCTTTAGGTACTTAGGTGTGATCATCCATCAAGACTTGTGCTGGCGCCTCCAAGTGGAGAAGCTCTGCTCTAGGGCTTACAGGAAACTGTTATTTTTCACAAAAGCATTGCATCATGCAACAACACCTTTAAAGCTAATTACGTACAAAACATTTGTTCGCCCGGGGTTTGGAGTACGCTCCTCAGTTTTGAGCCCTCACCAACAGTAGTTGCGAGATAAACTCGAAAAAATTCAAAGGACCGCTGTGCGTTTTCTTTCTTCGCGTTATCGGAGAGCCGATTCTGTGACGCATACGTTGAAATGTTGCCACTTTGAACTGCTATAAACACTACGAGAAAAACTACGAATGAAATCATTTTTCCAGATAACCTGAAATCGAATAAGAATAAACAAAGATACATACATTCGCCCCCCTCTAAAACACAGTGCGCGTTTAAACCACAGTGCAAGTGTACAGCCTTATAAAACACGCCTTGATGGTTTTCAATACTCGTTCTTTCCTTCGTGTATTAATATATGGAATCACCTTCCAGACTGCTCTGTGAGTGCACAAAATGTTAAATAATTTTATACTCAACTAGAATCGTATTACAGTCAACGGGACAATTAGGAATTGATCATGCTTAGTGGTATTTTGTGCATAATGTGTATACTTGTTCATCCTCCCTGCAATTTGTGTTTGACAATGCTGTATAACGTAGTATTGTCGGTGCTCAAATTTATATTTTTATTTTGACTATTCCTCTCCTGTAATGGCCCTCAAGTGTGAGCTACAGTATTCTTAAATAAAACTATCCTCAGTGTGACACAAACAACAAAAGCACCATAATTGTTGAAGCCTTTTACCGTCCTCAAAACAACACTGCTTGTTCAATTGAAATTTGCCGAGTGATAAACTATGTCCTGACACTATTTCTGTAATCATTGTTGTTATTGTTTTGCATTTTCAATTTTTCTTGTATTGATGAAGCACTCAGTCAGTTCCACCCATGCAAATATAAACACGAGAATTATTTCACTCGTGTGTAGACTTTTCAGCAACGCCACTCGCTACAATACCGAAGTGCACTGTAGCAATGTTTGCCAATATGTATAGTTGACCTCCTCCTCACTGATAACTCACCTCATGTTCGGATATTACTCTTCGATGATTGTCCAATCATCCCTTGTCGTTTACTCCCAACGCCAAACAGAAAATTATGTCCTAGAGTACAAAATGCTATAAAATGCCTGACTATGCAAGTAAAAACGTATATGTGTCATTTTTCACTGACTTTTTACATGAAAACTTATTACGAGCGGTAGAACAAAATTGCATAACTTTTCGAAACGATTTGATAACTCAATTTAGAGGTTTTCTCCAGTTATATCTATAAAATATAGCAACACACCTGGTTGTAAGAAACAACTCAAACGTCTCAATAACAAAACGAAGCGTCTACATCAAAATCCGGATAAAGGCGGATTCTCGGAATCATGGAACCAATACCAATAATGTAGTCCTGAATACAAGAGTCCCTACATGAATATACCGGTCAACATCTTTCCTGTCATGATTTAGCATCAATGTCTGATGAATAATTCTCACACGTTTTGGCGCATAATAAAACGAACTTCTTATCTCGATGTAGTCCTCACAGACTCAAACGGCGAGAGTGTCCCGTAATTTGGGTTTGAAGACTAAATGACGCATTTTTCTGGGTATTTAGGCACGGAGATGTCACTACATGCCTAAATTTAAGCGTGCTCTCTGCTGTAAGAATGTCTGTGGCAGTTATTGATGAAGCGAAAATTTAATTGGAGAAGTGAAATATATTTTTATCTTGATGCGACCACAATAGATGTAATCACATTATTCTAAAAGAAAACACACATGGCAAATGCTGTCCTATGCACTCTCCCACATAATTCCCTAATTGTTCTCTGATTCTAACATTGTTAACGTTCCGCGAATAACTAAGGTAAAACCAATCTTTTATTCTGATGAACGTTTTGTACCTCCCTTCTAGAGACCCATATCTATAACAAGTATAATGTGCAAATTTTTCTAACATGTCCTGCACGCGCAAGTTATAAATTATTTCCGAGAGTATAACATAATTGTTATGTATCAGCACGGTTTCCGCAAGGGCTATTCATGCGATGCTAAGTTGTTTCTCTCGTGTGTAGATGCCTGTAGATTGCTTCAAGTCTCTCGACCGTTTTCCTCGCCATCGTCCCCTAACAAACCCAGCAATGTCCACCATTCATCCTCTTGTTGTGGCATGTACGAGAACGAGAGGAAGGCTGGCAACGTGCGCGCAGGAGAGGAGCGGCGAAATGCGCATGCGCTAGAAGAGGGTGGAAGAGGGCAGGCTAGTTGCGTATACATTTCCACTTCAGCTACGGCGTCTGAGCGCGACAGCGTGCGTCCTCTCCTGGAGGACGTATCTGCTGGCTTTGTGGGCACTCTGTTCTCGTGCGATCAGTTCGCGCTGAAGCGAGAGTCAGCACGAAGGGCAATATGCTCACCGCCTGCTCTCCCACCTCTTCGCACCAGTGATCTGACAGCGATTGTCCACGTTCATGGAGTGACACGCGTTCGTGTTTGCCTGTGCACGCGTGACAACGTGCTTCTGAACTCAGCTAGCAAGCGAATGTTTACAGAAGTTCATGTAGCTTACCTTAAATCGTGCAGCTAATAATTTGCTACAGCAACCAATAAATTGCCTGGGGCGTGAAACGGTGACTTTTTATCTTATTGTATTGACTTACCTGATAACCTTTAACCCCGAGTCATACCTTTTACGGACGACTGCGTATTCTACCGCAATACCTTTTTGGCTGGCCCACAAACTCTGCAATCTGATCCTAACGCACCAAACGCATGGTGCGAGGTTCGGTTAAAGCCATAAACCTTTCGAAAACTAAACTTGTGTCTTTTGCTAACCGAAATTCCAGAATTCAGACTTTCTACCTGTTATCTATTGCTAACTTTAAGGTAACTTGGAGCTATCAGTGCCTACGGCTCCGTTTCCGCATTGACCCTGACGTGAAAAATCAACATCGATACTCACGAGAAATCTACCCTACAATGGGGAACCAGCGCTGGCCAGGAGGCGCTACGACATTTTTCATGCGTTACTAAAATATGCTGAAACCGTTCGATAGGGAGGCTACGAAGATGGCACGACATATTTAGCGATAAGAAACGTGCGCCTGTATCAATGTTTGTCTAGCCCGATGCGGCCGGCCAAGTTCTGTCCATGGCCATGCGCGCTGCGTAGAGCGCATGCGCTGCTACGTCCTAGCACGTCGGTTCCCTGCCGTTTGAGGAGCCGTGAAAAGTGTGACTCAAGACAATCGGTGAATTTGCTGACACGAAATCACTGCGTGTGCTACTGAAAACTGTGTCTACCGCTCGCTAGGCTGTGTGTTACGGCGCTGCTGTCGGCACGCGAAGCTTCAGCGCTGGTTGCCCATACATCAGTTCGCGCCAAAGCTGAGTACCCGTCAACTTGCAGGACCCAGAAAAAGAGCACATTATTCGTGGCATTGAAGCCTTTAAAATCCTGCTGCAATATGTTTATTTTCATCATTTTCATGATATTTGTTAGATATTCCGATATCCTCACTATTTCATATACGCTGTACAGCTGAGTAGCAACCTGCATTTTCACATTAAGACTATACATAATTCGAATGAAGTTGAAGAACGTATTCAAAGGTATCGAATTTCCTTACTGCTAGTAATCTTTGCGCGGTGTATCTCTATTTTTTATAGATTTCACACGCGTTCTCTCTTTACAGGTAACTAACTAATAGTGTACTCTGTTTTGTAACGTGAGATTCATCTGTTTGCAATGTAGAACTAGAATATCTTTTAATAGCTTAAGCACATGTCCTCTGCTTACATGACATTTAGTATTGTATGCTATTTTTACAGTATTTTTTTGCAGTCTACACAGTCAATCGTTGCAGTGTTAAATTCTTTGCCTATTTTCCTTAGTATCTCTTAAACTAAACACTACGTTGACGATCTCTGCCTCTCTCCTCCTCTGCCAAGCAATAATCTCTTACACGAGGGCCTTAATAGTGGACGGATAGACGGAAGGGCGGACGGATGGACGGATGTTCATGAAATTTTCTTTCTGTAATGCTTAAAATCCAACCCTACTGGCAAGGTTACTGTTAGTTAAAGTTCTCATACCTATGGATGGATATTGCGGCATGCTTACAGAATACGCCTTACAGGTCGCTAAAGCAGAGAAGTTGCAAACTGGTCTTGGTCGACGTAAAATTTTCTAGCCGTGCCTATTTCGCCTTTTTCTCACCCAACGTCATCGAAAACCCGAAAGCGCCCCATCACAGCGTAATGTGTAGCCACTGCTTATGTACTGTTTGGCGGAACAAGATAAAATAAATTAATTCAGATTATCCTTCTTTTTCACCATTAGCCATCTGCTATTGGTAAAAAATTTCAGGCCGCGTCCGCCTTGCTGGTCGGTCCCTACCCACGACGTCACAAAAACTGCAAGAATTCCCCACGTCAAAGGGACGTGTATGGACTAAACATGCGGCATTAAAGATTTCTAGCCTGTCCGCTATTCCGGTAAACGGGGGTGGTTTGGGCGGATAGAGGGATTTGGGGGGGCGTAAACGTGAGTGGCCACAGCGGTGCAGGCGCCTGTAGCGAGAGTTCAACCAGACAAACGCAGAGGTAAAACTGCAGTAACCTACTATATCCTGCTTCGCTACTGGTGAAAATTTTTTGCAGCGGCGTATTTGTGAACACGACTGCGTCACTGCCAATAATTTGCACCAGCAGCTAAGCAGAATATTGTAATTAGCTTTGTGTTTGTTTGGTTGAGCTTTGCGCCACCAGGTGACGGCGCCCATCTGGCCGTTCACGTTTATGCCCCGGCTAAACCGGCAAACCGCCCGCGCTTGCCAGAATACCGGACACGCTAAAAGTCTCTATTATGCCGAAGAAAACCAACGCACACACACACAAACAAACACGCACGTGCATTCATATATATATATATATATATATATATATATATATATATATATATATATATATATATATACATACATATATATATATCGATGATATCGTAATGCTACCCCCCGGCGGCAAAAGCACCGTCATGGTGCTGTTAAATGTCCAAAGCGCGTGGAGAGATGTAGGGTGTGAGTCGGGCGACGTGGACAATGTCACCGCTTGTCACAGTGGAGGACGTAGTGGGCGTGGCTAGAGCGATTTCGTAGGTGACATCGGTCACTTGGCGAAGCACGCGATGTGGGCCTGTGTAGAAGGAAAGCAGTTTTTCACAAAGGGCCACTTTACGCTATGGTGACCAAAGCAAAACGAGGGTGCCGGGAACAAAATGGACATCACAGTGACGGAGGTCGTCACATTGCTTTTGTTTGCCTTGAGAGACTTGTAGAAGAGTGGGCGCAAGTTGGCGAGCATGGTCATCATGGGCGATAGCATCATAGAGAAAGAAATTCTGAAATTTCTTTTCTCTATGATAGCATCACGGGAATAAGCGTTCATTGAAGCTGTGGTGGACGGAGGCACAGCGTCCAGTGGTAGCGTCCAGTGGTAGCGTCCAGTGGTAGCGTCCAGTGGTAGCGTCGGTTCACGGCCATACAAGAGGTAAAAAGGCTAAATGCAAGCACTTTCGACACAGGAAGAGTTATACGCAAATGTAATGTAAGGTAGAGCCTTTTCCTAGTCACGGTGGTCGTCTGAAACGTATTTAGATAGCATTTCTGTAAGGGTGCGGTTCAAACGCTCAGTGAGGCCGTTCGTTTTAGGGTGGTAGGAGATGGTAAACTTATGCTGTATTGAGCAGGCATGCATGATGTCGTCAATTAATTTGCCTAAAAACGTACTGCCACAGTCTGTTAGCAATTGACTTGGAGCACCATGAATCAAAATCACATCATGCAGGAGGAAGTCCGCAACATCAGTTGCGCAACTAGTGGGAAGAGCGCGGGTTACGGCGTAGCTGGTCGCGTAGTCCGCCGCGATGGCAACCCACTTGTTTCCTGATGTAGATTCCGGAAATGGGCAGAGAAGGTGTAAGCCGACACGATGGAAGGGCTCGTCACAAGCAGCACTGGTAATATTTTGTATTGATGTTGGTTCGTATTGTAATTGAAGCTACTCTATGCAACATTGGTGCATAAGATGTAGATTTCGAGCCGTCAGTAATATAACTATTCAATAGTTTGTGTCTCCTAATGTGCAGAACGAGGATTAAAAACGCACGATGAAATAATAAAATTACAATGAATGCACGAGTATATGCAAAATGAGGATCTCAAGGAACGATCGACGTCAGAAAAACAAAACAGCGCAGTACCCAATTTCTCTGGGATGTTTCTGTCATTATTGATTCAAAGAGCTATTCATTGAAAACTTACAGTGGAACTGATGGAGAGCACGGGATACCTCTGTAGCGTCTCCTCAACAGCTGGGCACTCTTTGGCCATCCACTCCCCTGCTGGTCAATGTCCTTGCCATGCAACCTTCAATGTAGGCCATGTCTGGCCTGGCCTTTGAAAATAATTTTGCCGTGGCCGAAATGTGGGAAGCAATTGTTTCCACATCTTCAGCTTCTGCAATGGCAGTTGCCTGAAATCATACATCAAATTTGTTGGCCAGGTGTCAAAAGCAGGCTTGCTGCCCTGCATGCCTACACAACATCTGAAATACGTACTGTACATGGTCTCTCAAAACGTTCAGGGCAGCACATTCATTCACTGGAGCCCTCTTTCTGGGTTGCAAATTCTCGGCGTCTCTTACAAGTGCTCTCAAGTTTTTGCTTTCGTATTTCTTCTTGTAGCGCAAAGCTTCTCACCATGAATCATGTAAGGCAGCAGAGAGAGTTCTTAGACACGTTATTTAAATAGGCAACTGCAATTCTGTGACTTTGCATCATGTCACACAAGAGACCATTGACCGGCAGTAAGTAGTATAAAGCACGAGTGCCACCACACAAAGCGCAGGCGCTGCCGTCATTTTAGAGCGCAGCTCTTTGGCGTCCGTTCCTGGGTTTCGCGTCGGCGTTGTCGTCGGCCTCGTAACCTGCTCCGCCGCCGCGCATGCGCGCTGTCGGCTCTCCGGGCGAGGGAGGATGATGGAAGGGAGGAGGAGAGACTGTGGAGGAGGGCTGGCTACACAAATGGCTCTTTGGCGTCCGTTCCTGGGTTTCGCGTCGTCGTCGGCGTTGTCGTCGGCCTCGTAACCAGCTCCGCCCCCCTTTCATCCCCCCAGCGCTAGCAGCGACCGACTGATACCGCTTTCGTGAGTCCGCTACCGCACTCACGAAAAACGTCGTGCACTTCCTGCAACTCTCATTAACCGTCCATCGATCCAAACCGATGTTAGTAGTGGGGGACTTTAATGTTGACATAAAGACAAACAGCAATTTCCTAACACTTATGCGGGAGAACATCCCGTTCCTCTCGCTAGTAACGCGTCCCACGGCTGTGACAACCTCGCGAGGCACTTGTATAGATCTCGTCTTTGAGAATCAAGCATTGGTGTACCAAGTCGAACATATATCAGTCTATTTCTCCGACCACAAAGCTTCCTTCATGACTGTCAAGAACTGTTAGTGGAGTCTTTGTTAAAGGAATACGTGTGAAAAATAAACAAAAAATTCTGTGATAGCGCATACATGTGTTGCTCGATTTCTTTGCCTCAATCTATCGAAAAGGTGAAACAGCTTATTTGCTGCGCTCAAATTTCGCATTAGGAAGTAACGTAATCGTCGGTAATTTTTTTTTTACATTGAAAGTTAGATCGCTTAATAACATGGCTTGAGGCTTGTTATTCTGTTTTTATATTAACGACCACTGTCGTCATTACTGACTCAGAAGCAAGAAAGAAAAGACAAATTTACGCCCCCCCCCGTCTTCGACTCCTTTCTTTTTAACTGATCTAACTCACCCAAATACACTTAATGCAGTCAGAACGTCAAACACCTCAACTGCCATGAAGTCAGTTTCTAATGGGTCAAATAGTTCTTGCACATATCTTGGCTATGTCAGAATATAAAAATTGAGTAGCGAATGTTTATGTGAACCATGAAGGTCATGATGGAACAATGAATGCAACGGTGCACATAAACATATTGTCAACAGGTGGCATGCCAGAGTGTGCCTGCATATACCAAATATTTTAAGCCATCATATGAAAAAAAACTAGTTTTATATTCTATGGGGACGCAAAGAATGGGCAAATTATCGAAATGTACAGTTATTTATTGACATATGTTTACTGCATCAACACATGTTTCGGCAGTGGTAAAAAATGTTACTTATAGTTTGTATTTTGCAGGAAGTTTCTACATAAGCTGAGAAGACCAGAGCTGCAAATTTCCGTACCAGAAAGCGCCTTGTCCTGTCGTCTTTCTTGTGTTTGTCGTTTAGCGCTAAACAAAGTATTCATAGAAGTGAATGACTTGGAAGTCATGACATGTTAGGAAAGCCTGCATCATATAATGCTGAAAACTGTGGTCTATACCACTGTGGTCTTCTCCAAACGCGGTGTTTCGTGGCAGCATGCAGGTGTGTTTAGTATAATTGCGAGAAAGACCGCGAAAGAACCGCGAAACGTAGAAGCGCGTTTGCAACAATGAACGGTTAAGTGAGACCTGCAGGAGCCGACGTAGAAGACGCAAGTAGAAGCAATGTTCACTTGTGTTCAGAGTGGATTTGGACGTGGGATGAAATGACCAGGGAGATGTAGCAAATAAAGGAAACATATGCAGCATTTATGAGGCATACTGAACCATTCCGAAATGTGACCAACCGTGCTCTGTCAGGGACAGCGTCTGGCGCGGCGGCGGCACCCATACCTTGAAAGCGATCTGCGAAGGTAGCCGATTGCGGCATGGGCTGATAGCTCCGTAAGCGCTCTGTTGTCACCACTTCGTTGGCGTTGAAGTGAGAGGCAGCATGCTGGTGAATTCGCTCGTTGCTGCGGGCGCTACGTTGAAAGCGATCGTTTTGGGGATGGACGGAGGGACGGTTTTGCTATTGGTAAGAATAGAAATGCTTATGCATCTTAAGACATCAAACTTCAGTGGGCATTATTATGGATGAATTTACAAGCGCAATTCAACACCAGCTGCTGCATAGACGAGGTCTTAGAGTATGTCTCCTTCTACAGCTCTGCAGTACTGAGTCCGCTTTATCGTATTTTCTGTGGATTTCTTGATGACCGACGCTGGAATTCTAAGACAGGCATCCGTTATACTTGCCTTCAGCACATCTAAGATCCGTCTCCATCATGTAAATACGATCTTTCACATAATCCCAAAGAAAGAAATCGAGTGGAGAGAGGCCAGGTAATCTAGCCGGAGAATTTAAGGGCCCATGCCTTCCAATCTATTCCGCATGAAAAGTCACATCGAGCCAGTTTTCTACTCGGCTGCTGCTGTTTGCCGGTGCTCCATTTTGTTGACAGCACGGAAGTGAAAATTGTGACAGCCGGACTTTCCTGAGAGGCTCATAGACCACAACTTGAATGGTTTCGTCCGCGTAACGCTGTGCAGTCGGTCTGTGATCGAAGATGTGACCAAATATAGCACTGGTGCAAATTCGGCACCCCACATTGAACGACCACTGGTACTGGTGCCGATTGCGTTTTACCCAGTGTGCAGTGTAGTCACCTCAATAGTTTGCGTAATGCAAATTTGTCTCGGCGTTTCCGTGAAAATTGGCTTCATCTGTGCACATGATGTTACTCAAAAAGTCCAGTGGCTCATCGGCTTCTGTGACGACCCTATGAAAGACAGCAAGACATAATAAAAGCACTTCTTGTTGGGCTAGTGGGTAGCTGTTCATCATAAAATATGAAGACGCCAAATAAACGGACACACACAAGAGAAGAGAACGGGACAGGGCACCCTGTCCCGTTCTCTTCTCTTGTGTGTGTCCATTTACTTGGCGTCTTCATATTTTACTAAAAATCTAGACGATTCTACAGGTCTCTAACGTGCGAGCATTGGTGCTAGTTAATGCAGTACGGCTGAAGGGTCGTCGGTTAGAATCCTTTAAACTAATGACTTGGAAATCGGTATCTGAGCGGCCACTTCCCGCACACTAGCATGAAGATTTGGGGCCATATGTGCTAGAACATCCGTAGGACTCAAAGATGGAGTCCTACGCCGCCGTTTCTTCAAGCTGCCGATTTGTCTCATGTTTTCATCATTTCTGATGACAGTCGACGCGTTTGGTCTACCGCCACACTTCCATGACTCATTTATATTTGCGGCCTTCCTCTTGTTGCGATTTGCAGCTCCCAAGGCAAAGATCGTATTTTCCTTCTGTTCATCAGAGAAAGACATGGCGACTGGGACGAAACAAAACGCACATTTAAAGCTTTGCACTGATGTTTTCAATTCGGTTTTGTGGCCATAGGTTTTATAGGAAAAAAAGAAACAAAAGAAACACCTATGCACTTCATTTACGCTAGGACAACAGGTATCACAGCTTGTTTCCAACTAACATCAAATGTGACATTTTGCTTCAGCCGGTGCACGGCAGATAAGGAACTAGCTCGATCGCAGTGTTTTTGTTTATTTCCTTTATTTGGTTCTGGCTCGCTGAGAGGCAGCATGTTCGGGGCCGCGGCTGTCTGATGTGCAGTCGCCTGGTATTTTTCATATATCGCGGGGTCTATTTGTTAGTCGGAAAAAATTTTTACGCAATTAGTACATCACTGAAAATACTGCAATTAGATGTGTTTTGGCTGTGCCTACGAATGCCCCATTCACACTTTGATAATTAGGGTAGTAGGTGTCGAGTTAGATAATAATCACAATTACCTAATACCAGTAATGAAAAATGTAATGGCAGCTACTTCCCTGTACCGGAAACAATATGCACTAGATTTTGTTAAAGTAACGCAATTGCTCTTTCTTTTAAATCTTCGTGCATTGTAAGAAATTGGAATACCCTGTATATATTTATAACATGTGCATGCATGTGGTGTTGTTTATATTCCTCGTAAATATTGTAAATTATTATTAGAGATCTTTTTTGTGAGTCATCAGCATTAGTTACTGCAAAGAGAAGCGCTACTGAGACACATATTATTCACATGCATTTCATACGCCGTTAATAAAAGGCTCTGCCGACAGGGTAAGTGACTACGTTCTCAAGGCACTCTATGCCCACACGAAGAGCACGCACAACACGTGTTTGGTTAGCAAAGTAGGATTACTTACCATTTCAATGCTACGGCGCTGTCGAAAAGCGCCGCCCAAGTTGCCGGCGCTGTGATGTTACTCCAAGCATGCATGCCGCTGCAGAGTAGACGAGGTCAGGCCCGCTAATAATGCACATTATTCCTTTAAAACGTCCGCTCAACTTTCTACGACAACCAGAGACAAAGGTCCACGGTTTGAAAATGGTTCGTCCACATTTGCTTGGCGAGCCACGCAATCGGCGTGTTTCCAGAGGGACACAAACTATCTTCTGGCATTTTTGTTTGCATGAAATAAGTAACAGTTCATTATAGCAAACACAAAATCACATGATTAGCAAACACGTTGCCGCTGCTCGCAAAACCAACCGACTCGTTGAAAAGAGAGATTAAGATAGGTGGATGAATGGTACGAGCGCCTACTTTGAAACGGGGCGTTTGATGGCGTCACCAACAGGCCGCATGGGGCGATCGTCACGCGTAGCTTGTGCGGTTGCTGTGGCCTCCATGATGCCTGAAATATTAACCAGTACACTCTCGTTTTGTGCTGTGTTGCGACGCACTACATATGCTGTTGCAATGGAAAAAGAACAATCGAACACTCCATATTGTCCGCTAAAGCTTAGTGCAGAAATAAATTCTATGACATATTTTTTTTTCATCTGCCGCATGCAGCCAAAAAAAGCATGGCCTTCGAGATCAGCTTATGGTATCTTTAGCAAGCCGTCGCTGGGCCGTGATTTCAACAATTTGACTTAGGCAGAGAGGCTAGAATGTTTGTCTTGAAGCCCCTCCGTGAGGTTTTGCGTTCCTGCCTGTGTTACCTGCGTCGTCACTTTGCTTCAAATGACTTGCTACAGCTCGTCAACCGCAGCCTCCGATTTTTTTAGCATGATCTAAGAGCTACACATGTACAGTGTGCTACGTTTCCGTGCGTGTTTCAACTTTTTCAGTCACAAAACAACCTATTATGAGGGTTCATCGCTCGTGTGTGCAGATTACATCGTCGTCATCTGCATTTGCTTTCGTATCGGTGCGTTGAATGTCAGCGGGTTGCGCTCCTGTTGTCCGTGCATTCTGTGTTAATTGTGCAGCCAACTAATATTCCTAAAAAAAACGCATGTCTCTGCAGTGTGCATGTGTCTCATGTGTTGTGTGCCACAAATGTGCGGCGGTGTACGATGCGTTTGAATCCAAGCGCTGCAGCACATTCCAGCGAGTAGACGCATGCAGCTTTACTTCTTTCTTCATTATCTTTGTGAGTTACCTGCACCTGCGATTGAAATCACAACGCATTTTCATGGCACTGCATTCAGTTTGTGCAATTTTTGTCTTGTTCGCGTTCTTCAGCTACTGTACTTTTATATCTCAAAATTCTGTTGCTTGCTGGTAAAAAAAATTATGTGATGGGATTGTAATGTAATGGCGCAGTCGGCAGCGTTTCAAGTGCTACAAACGGACTCGTATCCGTCACGAGGCCTACTAAGTCACTATAACTCAGAAATCCCGGCAAATTGCCCAGACTGCCCAGAACTTTATTGCTCACTCTCGCACATGCTATGGTAAAGTACCGCGTTACCAAAGGGCCCTCTCTCCAGTGAGCTCTAATGGGAAGAAGCCCTCAAAAGTCCGGACCTGAAAGCCCTACTCCAGACCGTCCAGAGGGCCCAAGAACTGGCGGAGCGTCACCACGTTTCCGTCCCGACTTGGGCGTCGCCTAGGGTTTCTGCCGGAGAAGTTCCCCGCGTGGTATCTCCAATGGATTGACACTCCTCAGGACTTCAATAAAGTTCTTGACTGACTGACTGACTAATGGGATTTAATTATTCCCGCTCTTTATCCCTCGGTAATTCGAGTGACTGGTAATTTTAGAAGATCTTAGCAATGCAGCTCTGCACATCGAGCTATAAGACTAAACATGTAATCTTGTTCCAGTACGTGAGTCTTAAAATAATTTGTCAGTATCTCTGCAAATTCTGAGTGCTGAGAGCCTGGTAGCATGGTAAAGGCGACTGTAATTGTCTATTAATGTGAAGCAGTATATGTCATTGCTTCATATCATTTGTTCGAAGTACAATATTTTAATGCGGGCACTGCTGCCTTGTCAAGTTAAAAGATGCTTTGAGATACCATTGAGCAATATGCGTTGCAATGTTTTGATATGAAATCAGCAGTTGACATCTTGCGCCGTGCCTAAACACTTTTTACCAGTATTTCTATGAATGCACAAAATCTGATTCTTCCATTGCATGTAGTTTGTAAGTCATCATGCAAAATATTATTTGAGCCTGTGTGAAAGAACATGGTACCACACAGTCTTGTTAACTTGGCAATTGGCTTTGAAACTAAATTATTTTGTGTGAGTTGTTCATATGCATTTGTCTGCACAATGGCACAGAATGTGACATGATAAGCAATCCGCTCATTAGAAAATACGCTCCTTTGTCACACTACTATTAAAATGACAGATTTATTGAACGAACATCTGGGGTTTTCTAAGTCACACATTTTCCAAGCTATCTGCAAGCACAGTCACTCTGTTTAGTAAAGATCAGGCCTTTCTACCTTTCACATTGAGGAATTCTTATCTGGTCTTCACATAATGCTGAGTCTATTGTAAAATAACTAAAATAAAGCATTATCAAACACATTTCTTAGGCACCAGTACCGGCTTTCAGCAAATCCCTTGAAATTGATTTTATGAAAGCTAGAAGCGGAAATTTCTATTCATCATAACCGCATTGTTTTGTGCCTTCCCAGGAAGTGTACGATTGCAACGAATTCATTAGCCATTACACTAATACATATAATAAAACTACTTGTTTTCGGAAGCTTCACATTAGCCAACCACATGAAAGCAGGATACTGGGATAAAGGAAGCGTAATATACATAGTAATGTTTACGTGCCATTGTTTGTTTCCCACCCGACTCCTCCTTGTGCAACTGAAAACACTGACCGCAGAATTTTCCGTTCATGTCGTAAAGGTTGAACTATGGGGCATCTAAGCAATCAACTTTAATTTGACATTGACACAGCCTAGAAATATATATATATATATATATATATATATATATATATAATGAGAAGCCAACAAACACTGACAGCAAGTACAACATAGGGGAAATTGCATGTGCTATGTAATCCGGCAACATTGATGCCTTCAGGTAGCATATGTGGGTTTATTGACCAGTTGCCTTCACCCGAAAAGATCACGTTCTCGTGACGCCTGCGGCAAAAAAAAGACGTTCCACGTCCGCCGCCAAGGTCTGTGAGTGGGGGCGCTGGCTAACACTCCCAGGGTTCTACTAGTACACATAAATACCCAAGAAAGTGGATGGGGAAACGCCGCCGCGGTAGCTCAATTGGTAGAGCATCGCACGCGACATGCGAAGGTTGTGGGTTCGGTTCCCACCTGCGGCAAGTTGTTTTTTCATCCGCTTTAATTTCCATTAATTTATCATTACTTTATTTCATTTATTAAGCACATGCAATTTCCCCTATGTTGTACTTGGTGTCAGTGTTTGTTGGCTTCTCATTATATGACTAATAATTATCGGGTCCCTCGGTTAACCTCCTTTCTTCTCGTTTATTACATAACGAGGGTCTCGAATCCGGCAACATTGATGCCTTCAGGTAGCATATGTGGGTTTATTGACCAGTTGCCTTCACCCGAAAAGATCACGTTCTCGTGACGCCTGCGGCAAAAAAAAAGACGTTCCACGTCCGCCGCCAAGGTCTGTGAGTGGGGGCGCTGGCTAACACTCCCAGGGTTCTACTAGTACACATAAATACCCAAGAAAGTGGATGGGGAAACGCCGCCGCGGTAGCTCAATTGGTAGAGCATCGCACGCGACATGCGAAGGTTGTGGGTTCGGTTCCCACCTGCGGCAAGTTGTTTTTTCATCCACTTTAATTTCCATTAATTTATCATTACTTTATTTCATTTATTAAGCACATGCAATTTCCCCTATGTTGTACTTGGTGTCAGTGTTTGTTGGCTTCTCATTATATGACTAATAATTATCGGGTCCCTCGGTTAACCTCCTTTCTTCTCGTTTATATATATATATATATATATATATATATATATATATATATATATATATATATATATCAGGCTGCGGACAAAGTATCGTCATTTTATAAAACGGCTTTGTCATGTGTCCCGCAATTTCGTACGCAAATGCATACCTTCGTGGCCATTAAGAATTTTGCGTTGATGTATGCGGTGCCGCAATTCGATCAGCTTAGGTTTTCTGTCATACGCTGCAGGCACAGCCCTCATACAGTGGTGTCCATTGCAATGCTCATAATCTTGAAAAGCTTCATCCACTCTTTCTTCCCAACGCCGCCTTGAGTCATGTGAAGTTTTTTCGTGCCATGATTACCTATCCGCAATTTCCTTTACTAAGCAGCTTCATTACAACTGGTATAGTTACATCCACTTTACAACACCCTGCCTGAATGCGTCTCCTCATCCATACACCTAGACATATACATAGTATTTTGTCCGCCCTACAGAACTGCAGAATGTTTTACCCAGCCATATTCGTTCTTTGTCGCCATGACGAATTAATCTTGTATATGTTAGCGACTGAGCTTGCAGTGTATCTTGTTTTCTTGCTGTCTTCGCTTTTTCATTCTTTGCTAAATCTTTATTCTGTACTCCCCATCCTGCAACGACTATTCGGTGCTACAGTATGTTGAAATAAATAAAGAAAACACATTTCAATAACATGGCTGTGCTAAGCTAAAAGCAGCTATTTTAGCATTTAGACAGCCCTAGTGACAGGCCAGGCAGACTAGACAGCCCTGGTGTGCACACGAGGTAGCATGATGTGCATACCAAAACACACCAAGCCACTGTGGTGTGCACACCAGAACAGATCAAGTTACTCTGGTGGGCACACCAGAACACACCAGATCGCGCTGATGTTTACACTAGAACACACCAAACCGGTCTGGTGTTTTTTTCAACTGGATATGTTGTTTCATCATAATGAGGTGAAGTGGCCTGTGAAAATATTCGGCGGTTTCACACAGGGCAACATTCCTATTTATGGAACTTTTTTTTCATGGGTGTCACCATATTGCCTAGAAAATGGCTCCATCTGTGGGCAGTGGGCATGGTGGCTTCGGCGACCGCTCCGTGTTTTATGCCAAGCATATGCTTGGCGTCAGTTCCTTGCGGTTATTTTAGCGCTCGCGTAGTCTATTTATTAAAAGGAGGCGTCTTCTACGTGGGAAATGGTTCTTTCAAAAGTACTGAAAGGATTTAGGTTTGCATGGTTAGAGCTTCTGCGGCTTTCAGTCAACGGAGCCTATAGCTTGATGTTCGCGCCCGTATTTGAGCCTACAATTATCTGTGCAGTTCGATTGTGTACTTATAAAAATTTGTTTCAACGATGTGACAATACTAGAGCGTTCTGACTGTAGTTCTGAGCTGTGGTTTAGCAGCAATCTGTAGTTGATAAATAAATTACGATCGTAACAGAGCTGGTACCCTTCTGCTACAGAATAAGTTGTGCGGTTTACTTGGACACTGCTTGAATCCGTTATCTGTAGATACATTGCATGAATACCACGTTTATTGCACGGAGTTTGCTCTCACGAATAAAACAGCCTTATGTCAGTAATACCACCGTTCCGTAAAGAGTCGATCGGGTGAGTCGAGTGGTTAAGCGACTGGCTACCGACTGCGCGAACGTCCAAAATAGTTGCAGATGTTCGATTTGTTTATCTTAGCCCTATATCTTTTTGCTCTAAAACTGGGCTGGGTCTGAGCATGCAGTATGATGACGTGAGGTCTTATTGTAGAGCGATCCCGTCTTGTATTTGCGCAGTAGAAGAGGATGAAAACCAGCATTTTTTTCATTGTTCGGTCTTGCTCGTCCTATTATTTGCGACGCACTCACCCACCTTGCGGAATCTGTGTCCTTAGAAATAGCCGTAGGGTGCATTTTATGGGACCCATTCAGAAAATTGCTAGTTGGCAGGGCAAAAACGGCAATGCGGAAGTAGAAAGCTCATATGTATGATGCTGGTTTGACAACCGTAGTGGTCGCTGTATTGAGCCATGCCATCGGCCTCTGATAGCTCGGTAAGACTGGCATAGCATAGTTATTTAAAAACTTCTTGAGCTGAAATCTGTGAGAACTATGCCAGCGGCTGACGCAAATGCTTTATAACGAACGGTGCTTAGGTGTTTCGAGGTTGCCCTTTGGCCGTACACAATTACTCAAGTTCTAGACCCACGCCAAGTGATCAGAGAGTGAAAATATTTTGCAATCCTGCCGTCAATGCACTGACGCCGGTTCGCTTCGTGAAGTGAAAACCGACATGAACAAAATAGTTCACAACGCATACGGACGCTGCTGCTGATAGCGCATGTCGCAGGTTTGCACAGCCAAGAGAACTTTTCGTATGTTGTAGTTTCCCGCTCCACCGAAATGCTGCACAGTGTTTATTCAATGACCTAGTATGAACTGACATCGCGTTAAAAACACGGAGGACAAGCCAAAGCATGTAAGCATCATTCCGCAGCACGGGACGGTAACGCATTCATGCAGTTCCGCGCCCGTGCTCACAAACGAGAGAGAATGAAAGGCTCGCCCAGTGCCCTTCTCGCCACGCTCACTGAAAAGGTCGATACTGGAAGTGGTAAGTCACGAGCTTTTAATTGAAAGAGAGAAAGAAATAAACCAATCTATTTGAGTCGCTAGAGGCTGATTTATAGTTGTCGCCTATCAAAGTGAGACTTATTCGAGGAGAAAACATCCTTGCCTTGTTGCCTCATATTTACAGTAGGGGCCATGTATGCAACTTAACAATGAAGCGACAAACGCTAATGATCAACAGGAGTTGTTGATAGTGAACAATCGAGAAGGTTTTCTTGAGATTAATCACTCGTCTCATTTATTGTATTATCTCGTTCTTGTCTCATCCACTATGTGAAAGTGCAATATAGACTAGGAATATGTTAGCCTTGACGTCTCAGAAAGCATTAAAACGATGTGCGTCTTTATTCGTGGAGTTACAGCATTAACTTACAACTGGGATCCCTTCTTCTAGGGCGAATCCGACAGAACTTATTATTAGAAGTTGGGTCACATTGTAAGTATACAGAAGGCTCATTGAAAATTTGACTGCATAGAACACACATTTGTGTAGTACACGCAAGCCATTGAAGCTTTAATGCGTGATACCAGCCTTATTCTTTCGGTACGTTATTCCAGAGGTGGCTTACAAAGGTGGCCAAATACAAACATGTTGGGGCTGTCATGAGGTAAATTTCCTGTTTACCAACAATTTCAAGAAAGATTGCTAATAAAATTGAATCTCTCTTGTCTAAAGCTACATTGTGAGAGGTCCATAAATGAGCTGCCAGGGCAAAACGCAACAGATAAAAACCAAATAGATGCTACGGGGGTAGTTGCTGTTTGAACAGATAACGCTACTAGCTCGTTCTCCTGCGGCGAACACTTGCGTCCAACTTGTTTTGACTTCCCGGAATGATTGGTCTTGACTCACTTCACTTTTAATGCTCAGACGTTTACTAGTGATTTACGGCACATCAAATGTAAAACGAAATAGACAACAAAAACAATGATCATCAGGCTAGACAAGTGGACTTTCCGAATAATATACAAACAGGCTGCAGGTGCATCTGAGGGCTTTGTTATTTCCTGTAGATCCAACCTGAAGCTGACCTCGGCCGCAACAACAGTCACATTTATTTTTTTAAGTGGCGCCACAACAAGTAGCTGTATCGTAGGCTGTGCGGTTCAAATGAAGAACGCAAGACAGAGATGGGCAGTCTGTTAGGAACCACGTTTGGGAATAACTCTTCTATATCATCATTGACAGCTAGTCATGACACTGACTCTGAAGGTAAGGTGATTATCGAAGTAATATAATTGCAAATTTTGATTCGTCAAAAACATTTATCTCTTGTGATCAATATTTGAGCAATCAGTGTGGTTAAGATGTTTTCGAATGCGAAATGCGTGCTCCACGCTAGCGAGAGAAGTCATCAGAGAAACGTAGAGAGGCTAGCCAGGCGAGAGCCTGGTTAGCTGCACTGCCACTCTAACCTGACTGATAAAAATAAATAGGGATGGACAAAAACAGAGAGAACAGATAATTGTTGTCCGGTTTCCTACTGTACACGTGGAGAAGGAAGATGGGACAGTGAAAAAGAGATTGAACGTCAGTTTACACGAATCACTTGGACTGTACAGGTTGTGTCCGAAAGAGATAGCTGGCTTTCGAGCAAAACTTCCGCGCTCGACATACGAGCACGTGTGCATCGCTTTCATCATCATCATCAGCCTGGTTACGCCCACTGCAGGGCAAAGGCCTCTCCCATATTTCTCCAACAACCCCAGCATCGCTTTCAGTTACCATGAAAGAGCTCTTGTGGCTTTCTGGGCTCACGAGCTGTGAGGCAAGACTCCCAGAACCATCACTCCAGCACGAACGTACATATTGGCAACTCTAGAATCCGTTACTTGTGCTGGCAGCACTCCCCCCCCCCCCCCCCGCAAAAAAAAAGATGGCTACGATATCTAGATTCACGGTGGCTCTCACGGTGGTGCTGTGCTCATGTTTTTCGTTTGTGGAACAGAATCGAGGTGCTTCATCGAAGCTCGAGGGCCTCTGCTGCCGATTACCTTCTTTTGATAGGTCTCAAAGATTTTAGCAACGAAAACGCGGAAATCGTGGTGCTGTGGTTGGAAATATCTGGGCTGCGTAGCGAGCCGCATCAGACATTTTTAAACACACGAAGCCGTTCAAGCTAGCCGGGTGTTAAAAATGGAAAGTGCTGGTTCGTAGAGGGCCTCGGAAAGGTGCAATCACTTATTGGCGGCGTTGCTCCACTACTACGGGAACGATACTTGACTATTCTCGACCTTCGTAGGAAACTCCGTAGTCTGAATCGGGTTGCAATATACCACATAACATCCCACAATACATAGGCCGTAACGTCTGTCGTGCTTCCAGAAGAGAAATACGCATAATGTGGATCGAAAGAAAGAGGCTAAGAGCCTTCAAGTTACCTGGTCCGTTTCTCTGGATATAAAAGCAAATGAGAGTTCCATTTCTTAGTCGGCGCGAACTTTTAACTGTACAGTTAGCTGATCCATATGAATGGGTAGTCTGCGTCTGATGACTGGCGATCGGTCGTGCTCGCAATACGCAGTGTTCGACGCAGGGTGTAGACTTCGAAGCACAGCAGACACCGGCCGCGCGTGGGAATTCTCAAATCCCGATGACTTGTGAGAAGTGAGAAACCAAGTGGACCAAGTTGCGTTTCTTCCCGTAGCTTTCCGAAATTTAGCGAAAGTTTTCTTTTGAGCAATGCAATTGCATTTGTGTAAATGCATGACTTGGAAACAAATTGAACGATTCATAATACAATTCAGCTGTGTACCCACTGCCGTAAGGTGAAGTAGCGTCGTCGTGGCAAAGGCCGAATGCTCCAAATATTGAAGGAGCGCTGTTTGCAGCTGGGTGTAAATTTATTACGTGCGAATCAACTGACAACTCGTGGTGCAGAATGACAAAACTGCATCTCCTGCTTACACCGTTAAACGACAGTATGCTCTGAAAACCAAATGTCGCCGGGTGGCGTAACATGTGTCACGATCAACTTCAAACCTTCCAAGCTAGTAATTCTTCCCGAAATCGGGGCCTCCAAGGAAAAGTACATTAGCAATAATATTCCTGCGGCCTAACACTAATGCTGGGGTGGAAAATCAACTGACCATACCCAATGAAGCTTGTGCGTACACGAGTTTATTAAAGCGCCTGCCTAAGCAAAGTGCACTCTATGATTTAAAACGCCAGCAACATACTTAAGGTATATAAGTACAAAGCACTGGTCTACTCGCCCGGAATAAGGAGGTTCCCCGAGTAAAGTAACTCCAGCAAACGAGCATAGTGTCACACACTTTTTTTCTAATGCGCAAGTTCCTTATCCATGTCGCTCTCCGTTGGGCGTCGCCTGCTACTGTCGGGAAACGATGAAATGGTTTATTGCATTCTTTCCACCGCAGTGACGCGCCATAATTGTACGCAGCAAAATTCTTTCTCCATCCGTTTTTTTTCTGTCTCTGAGTTTTTCGCACAGGCATCACGTGGATTTGAGAACTACGAGGCAACGTTGCACTGAACCTGCAGCTGAACCTAGATCAGCTGGTTCTTGGCATGGCTACTAGGAGGCGAGCCTTTAGTTGCAGCCGTAAATAACACTCCTGCTAAACAGGGACTGAGTATTCCACATACAGTGACACTCTTGGGAGGCGCATTGTGCAGCAGGAAATGCACGTTTCCTCCCTGCTGCTCTATGCAATTTCTATTTAGGGAATGCAGTTCTGTCTTAATAAACGAGTAAGTACGCCACAACACCGATGGAATTGCAACAAAGAAGCCTCACATTGGCTTGGTGAAAGGCGTAGGTGCTGTGAAGCCCTGGCGACTAAACCGCCGTGTATGTCCTTCTAGCTGTCTCCCCTGCGCCCGGACGCAAAGGTATTCGCATTTATTTTCCATCAAGTAAGCGCAGCTTCTGGCAATACATTATCGCTGCATACGTTGTTGGAATACGTGTTTCCTGTAAAGCGACGTGCACCATTACCGGAACGTTATCATAAAAGGCACTCATACATTCTTACTGTGGTTTACTACTCAGAATCTTGTAAAGCTCGTAACATGACAAAAGCATCCTAGAACATATGAGATGTACTTATATATATATATATATATATATATATATATATATATATATATATATATATATATATATATATATATATATATATATACTTCCTTTTTCCCCCTTTTAGTTGGCTAACTGCTCACAAATTTCTTGGCACCTTATTGTTATTTTACACGTACATTTATCTCTATCACATTGGTCGGACTGATGTAACACGGGTGCACGCGCCTTCCTAGCTGTCATGGATCTCCATTTTTCTCCTTCATTTTTGGCATTTCATTGTGCGGCCAAAACGTCAGTTTAGTGCACCATTAATTTTTTTTCTGGTTGCCTTATGCATTTCGTAACGGTTACATGTGACATACATTATATGGCACGTTTATTAATGATATGCATATTTGGGTATGATTTATTAGAAATTCCTGCCCTTCGGGTATGTTGATGTTTATTTGTTCACCTTGTCATGTATGCACTTTTTCGTTTTATATTACTTTATTTTTCACACACGCATGGAATTCTGTAAAAATCAGCTTGCACGCAAACACAAAGGATACGACCTATGCAAAGAATGCAATGGGACGCAGTTTGTTCAACTCAAAGTCAGTGGAGCTCACATTACAGATGTCCCATAACAAAATGGGGGTGTACTGACCGCCTTCGAGGTCCCACAAGAGTTGCGGTAAATTCACACAAAGAACAAAAGGCTATGCTGGCAGCTGCGACCCTTCACATGGTCTTTGCTAAAATGTCGCGCATCTACCCTACATTCTACGGGCTATGTCTTTCGTCATTCCTCCCTTGTTGACACGACTGAATGTCCGGCTGTTGACGTCCGGCCTATTCACAAGCTGCCTACCGGGTTTGCCTTTCTTATTTTTTTTATAATGCCACCATGTGTGTACGCAAGTTTGTGTTCACGGCTGTTTTCGTTGTCTTTGACATGAGTCAATGCACGTGTTGGTATTCTTGACGCCACTAAATATACGCGTGATTGTGGTCATCGACTGCGTACACTTTTTTTTTTCATAATGACACTGTCTCTTCGTGCTAGTTTGCAAAGTTGGTGTTCACGCCTTTCTTTTCTCTCTCCTAATTTTCTTTCCTTCTTTTCACAGAGACGAATATGTAAATTGAGATTTGTGTGCTTCCAGTCACACTCTTGATGAATACGACAGTGAAGTCTTGTCATTTTTCCTACGCGCTCCTATTCTTCAAACTATTTCTGCGCCGGATCATGCGATTCTATACTTTACTGATTATATATATATGAACAGAGAGTGTGTGTGTGTGTGTGTGTGTGTGTGTGTGTGTGTGTGTGTGTGTGTGTGTGTGTGTGTGTGTGTGTGTGTGTGTGTGTGTGTGTGTCAAAAATTAAGACAACGCATGTGGAAACACGCTATTTACTGTCCAAGTGTTTCCGTTGGTGGGCCACATTTGGCGAAATAGCCTTCATTATAACCTGTTTTTTTGCCACATCAGTATACATACACAGGCTGTTGTTTCACGTAACTTGAACCATGGATTGAAAAAAGAGGTTAACCGCAGCTGAATCAAATCAACAACATATGGTTTGCCGTCATGTGGCGCTTCCTAGAGTATGTTTAATATACCGCTTAATAAGTAAATAACTAATATCAACTATGCAAGACGGTAAATATTCACTTTAGGGTGAAGAGCGTTTCCTTCTCTTGTAGACGGGATTCCGAAACGACCGATCAAAATTTTTCTGGCAACTTACCTGCTGCGGGTCGACTTTTTTCGCTGTTTAAAGAAATATTTAAACCATGGTGGACTCCTACATGAAGGTTTAGAAAAAGTCGAATAGTTATCTGGAAAGGAGAAGCGAGGAGAATTTACTAACGTGCAAAGGAATTTTAGGCATTCAAGTTTGCGACGCTCTGCAAGAGGACTGAGGCGAAGTAGTGAAAGAGAGTTACGCGGTAATAATTCACTGTCATATCTCCTACAAACAAAACGCACTGCTTTTTTTGCACTGATTCTAGCTTTTTGACGTCACAGTGCTTGTATGGATTCCATACGATGCAGCCACATTCGAGGATGGGGCGAATGAGGTGCTAGTAGGATACCTAACTATTTGAATTTGAAGACCCCATTTAAAGTAATATTGTTAAAGGCATAGGCAAAGAAGGAAGGGCATGAGCGTCGTGTAAAGGACATGGGGACAGCTTTGCAACAGTTGACATTCATTTGCCATACTTCGGACCAGTTACAGCAGTCAGCAGAATAATTGTTAAGGACGGCATGATCAGTAGAAAATTTAATCGTATGATGTTAAACGCAATCATCTGTATAAAAGAGTATTTTAACTGAAGTATGTAGCACGAGATCATTATTTTAAAGCAGGAATAAAAGAGGACCTAGTACTCAGTTTTGGGGAGCAGCTCATGAAACAGGCATCAAGGGTGAGTTAGTAGAGTTGAAACATACATACTGCGAACGCTTGAAAAGAAAGTCCGAGATCTAGCCAACAAAATATACATTTTTTTATATTGAACATCTTGTGTATAAGTTTAGGGTGCGAGATAATGTCGAGGCCTTTGCGAAGTGCATAAAAAAACATCAATCTTGTCACTTATGTCTAAAGAGCTGCTGACATGATGAACGAATTTTGTCAGTTGTGTTATAGTGCTATGGCCACGTCTAAAACCTTACTGGAAAGTGCATAACATTTTGTTACTTTCAAGAAATTCCATAATTTTATTATGATATCATCGAGCGACGCTCAAGAGACGAGCCGCCGCGAGAACGACGAAGAAGTTGGTCGGTGCCCTTGGCACTAGTGAGTGTCAGCCTGGCTGCCTGGCTCCATTGTAAATAGCCTGTAAATAGCATGTTTCGTCTGTGTCTTTCCACACGTAACGATATGTTTAAAGATTATGTGTTCGAGTAATTTACATGAGTGTGCTGTTAAGGAGATTGGCCTATAGTTAGATAACAATTGAACGTTACCTGACCTAAATAAGCAGAGTTTCCGCGAGGCAGGAAGGGTGGCGGTTGAGAGAGATTTTCTATCTATAATTGTTAGATATCTGCTGCACCAAAGAGTATCGAACGAGGAAAACAGTCGGGATACCATCACGACCACACGACTTCCTTGGTGTCTTAGTTTAAGATTAGGTTTAAAACACCATCAGGAGACAATGATATAACATTAATTGGAGGGTATGGTTAGGAATAAAAAGCAGGGGTTACGGAGCGATCAGTCGTAAAGATAGAGTATAAGTAGGTCTTAAATGAAGAAGCTATTGTCTCCGAATCAGTAACTGCAACATTGTTAATTAATAATGTGTCCAGGGATGAACCAGGTGGTAGGATAGCTATGAAAAATTTACGCGAACATTAGCCGTCACTCATTTCGGAAAGGTTAACTTGTAATAAAATTTTATTACTGCGACCATTTTCTTTTATAGCGCTATGGAATTGCATGAGTTTTGTTGAGTCACCAGAGCATTTTGATCGACGCAATATGGTCACACAACGTGATAAATGCAAGAGGTCCCTAGTCATCCAAGGGAATTCAGTGTTTGTGTTCTTCGTTCTTAAAGGAACAAAAAGGTTCATACACTTCTTAACAAGATTTTGGAAGAAATTCGACAAGGTATTAGTATCACTATTGGTACTCATCAGTTCAATCTCATGAAAAGAATCGCGTAGGGCGTCTCATATCGCCAAATCATCAGCGCGGATAAAGGCAGCAAAATGTGCGGCAGATATAGCGGGATTTAGGGACGATGCCTGGAACTGACATTAAAACAGCGTTGTGGTCAGATGTTCCATCAATAACATCGCATTCGTAACCGGCAATAAAATGAGACGCAGTAAGAAAGGAAAGACCAAGGATGGAAGTTTGCCGCATGAAATCTGGAACGATCTGGTGCAGGCCACAGGACAATGATATGTGCACCAAATCCTTCCCCATAGCTACTTCATGTCCCCTTACTTTCATGGAAGACGAGTCAACACCAGGAGCATTAAAATCGTGCATGCAGATAGCGCTGGATGAAGAAGTACTATAACTGTAGAAAAATGCTGCATATTAAAACCATGCGAACGGCAAACGACCCTTAAAGTTGAACTTTACACCGCGAAGACTCCGTGTCAGGTGGGCAGGGAATGCAGAAAAGGGAAGTTGAGATTTTCCGGGAGTGAATTGAAGGGAAACGAAGCCGGCGCAGCACGTGAGAGAAGTGCTTCTTGTATGAAAGGTGGAAAGGCTGGCACTAACTTCTGCAACCCATGCGGGAGCACGGCTCAGCGCCAGCAGGGTGGGGGCGATGCGACTAAAAAACATTACCGACGATTACGTCACTTCCTAATGCGAAATTTGAGCGCAGCAAATAAGCTGTTTCACCTTTTCGATAGATTGAGCCAAAGAAATCGAGCAACGCATGTATGCGCTATCACAGAATTTTTTTTTTATTTTTCACACGTATTCTTTTAACAAAGACTCCACTAACAGTTCTTGACAGTCATGAAGGAAGCTTTGTGGTCGGAGAAATAGACTGATATATGTTCGACTTGGTACACCAATGCTTGATTCTCAAAGACGAGATCTATACAAGTGCCTCGCGAGGTTGTCACAGCCGTGGGACGCGTTACGAGCGAGAGGAACGGGATGTTCTCCCGCATAAGTGTTAGGAAATTGCTGTTTGTCTTTATGTCTACATTAAAGTCCCCCACTACTAACATCGGTGTGGATCGATGGACGGTTAATGCGAGTTGCAGGAAGTGCACGACGTCTTTCGTGAGTGCGGTAGCGGACTCACGAAAGCGGTATCAGTCGGTCGCTGCTAGCGCTGGGGGGATGAAAGGGGGGCGGAGCTGGTTACGCGGCCGACGACAACGCCGACGCGAAACCCAGGAACGGACGCCAAAGAGCCATTTGTGTAGCCAGCCCTCCTCCCTTCCATCATCCTCCCTCGCCCGGAGAGCCGACAGCGCGCATGCGCGGCGGCGGAGCAGATTCGTCGGCGAGCTGGTTACGAGGCCGACGACAACGCCGACGACGACGACGACGCGAAACCCAGGAACGGACGCCAAAGAGCTGCGCTCTAAAATAGAGGGTAGGAGGGAGAAAGGTAGAGGATCGTCCCACCAGCATCAGAGCAGCCCGGCCGGGAGGGCCCAGTGGGTTCGAATGGAGGAGCAGGCTGGGGCTAGACCGCATAGGAGGGGAGGTGGCCCAGTAGAAGTGAAGTAGTGGCGGATAAGGAAGCCCGAGGTGTTCGGATGGCCTAACGGCCATCCATCTTTGTAGAAATTTCCTATAGTCTCGCCGAGCGCCCCGACGAGTCGAGGTACTCGACGACACCTAGGAAGGCCGGTAGCTGATTACGACAGTGGAAGAGGATGTCTTCCTGCCGTGAACATGGGAGCCCCAGGCGGTGGAACTCTTGCAGAAGTCGGCCACGGTGTTGCAGGTGAGCAGGGCAGGCCAGCAGGAGGTGCTCCAGAGTGTCTAGTTCAGCACAAGAGACACAGGCTGGTGAGCTAGCTTTCCCAAGACGGTGCCGGCGGGCTGCCGTCCAGTAGCAGCCAATTCGCAGTCGGAGCAGCAACGAGGCATCCCTTCTTAGAAGGCCGTGCTGTGGAAGAGGCCGTGGAGGCTGGCGCGGGGATACCCGTTTGTCCGGGTGGCAGGTGATGATGTGCCGCTGCAGCCTGTGTCTCGAGAAATATGTGGCCGTTACAGCAGCGCTGAAGGGGACGCTTGAATGGTGGGCACTTTTTGCAAGAATGTCCGCCTCTTCATTCCCCGGGATCCCCAAGTGTGCAAGTAGCCAATGCAGGGATAGTGAGCATCCTGCCTCCTGAAGGGCCGTCAGCCTTGAAGAGAGCAGCGCAACGCCAAGGGTAGCCCTGTCAGAGCTCTGCAGGCAGAGCAGCGCCGCCTTGGAGTCGCAGAAGATGGCTGCAGGGTCGCTGGTAGCTCCTGTGCAAGTAGGTCCACAGCAAGGTCGAGTCCTGCTAGATCTGTTGTGGTAGAGCTTGCATGTCCCGGGATACGGCACAGCTTGCTTTTTTGTAGGGCCGGTGCAACGCAGGCTGCTGTGGATGAGCCCGTCTCCGGTATCACGGATCCATCGACGAAGATGTGAAGGTGGTCCCCAAGTCTCTCTTGGAGGAGAGAGGCTGCCGTCTGCTGTAGGGCACATGCTTGGGAAGGGTTCTTCGAGACAGCTGGCAGCTCCGTCGAAATAGGGCTTGGTGGCCCATGTGGTGGCCGATGCTGTATAGCGCTTGCAGGCGTGTCCCCTATGACTTCCTTATAGAGGTCACACAGCCGTCCCATGTGTGATGCTGGCCGGGAGGGTCAGGTGTGCTTGACCATCTGCTTGACCATCTGGTCAGGAGGGCCGTGTCAGGAGTGCTTGACCATCTGCGGCATGGTGTAGCCGATCAACGTGTCATAGCCCCTGTTGCAGAAAGAGTGATGACAGGACCCAGGCACCTGCCTCAGCCAAAGTGGCGGCGACTTGTGAGGTTCGGGGAACGCCAAGACAGAGCCGTAGTGCTGACCAGTGCTGCAGATCCAGTTTCCGCAGGCGGGGTGGGGGCAACGCCACAAGAGGGAGGGCCTACAGTAGCCGTGAAGTGGCTGCAGCTTAGGATAGCTGCAGAGCCCACCTGATGGTACAGCCCTGTCCACGGGCAAGGAGCTGTGAGATCGCCTTGCGAACCCGAAGCGTCTGGGCGCACTGGGCCTTGGTAGCCGGCGGCCAGGTCAGCCGATGGTCAATGCGCCGCCCGAGGTAAGTGACTGCCTTGCTCCATGGGATCTGGATGCCCTACAAGCGCAGCCGGGCAGCTGAGCGGTGAGCTGATGCTCCTGTATGCAGTAGCAAGGCCTCGGTATTCCTGGCCGAGATGGTGAGGCTGATGCTGCACAAGTAGCCAGCCGCAGTGTCCACGGCTCTCTGCGGGGCCGCACGTGCCTTGCGTATGTGTTGCAGTGGTCCCTGCACCCATAGGGCGATGTCGTCCGCGTAGATTCAGGACTGCACGGGGAAGTGAGGGTCGATCGGCAGGGCAGCAGGCACCCCCGCCATGGCCAGGTTGAAAAGGAAGGGGCTCACCACTGACCCCTGTGGTACACCTACAGCAACTGGACGGGGGGTGCTCTTCGAGTGACCCACACGTACCCAGAGGGTGCGATTGTGCAGGAGCGACGAGAGGAACCCCCGCAGGTTGCCACAGATGCCGAGGAGGTCCAGGCCCTGCTGGACAACTGCGTGAGGGAGGCTGTCGAAGGCACCCTGTACGTCGATCAGCAAGAGCACCACGAGGTCCCCGCCGTTCGTGGCGTCCTCCAGGGTGGACATTAGGTCAGCGTGACGAATGAAATGAGGCAGCTGGAATGAAGATGACAGCATGACAACAATTCGATGACAATGCTAATATGAATGCAATGACATTACTATACCGGAATGACGACCGTTGCAGGGCGACGACGCCGTGTGCAAGACGACATGATGACAATCAGATGATGAAGGAAGAATGGCATCGACGCAATGGTGACTTCCTGAGTTTTTCTTCGATGGTTACATTTACGGTTCGTTAGATTGGCTACGTTCGTTCGTTGGTTACATTACACAAACATTGTTACATTTGTGCGCCAAATTGTTTCTGCACTGTGTGCCCTACTGCTGCTGCCTGTTTTAGTAGGAGCGGGAATATTATCAAGTGGTTTGCCCTTTCCTATCTCCACCATTCCATCATATTTTTTATGTTTTTTATTATTATGAAGGCGTAACGATGGTGGAATGATGAAGGAGAAATCACGATGGAATAAAGACGACGGAATCGCTGCCCGGCGTCACAGCGACGGCATCTTAGCACTGGAGCTCACGCCTGCATATGTTTTCATCCCTTGCCGCCACGGGCCACTTTGACTGCTTGTATATTATACTGCATCTCCAGTCTTGGTGTGGCGCCTGACACCGGAAAAAAAAGTTCACAGCAAGTGCGGCTGCGCTGATTCAGTTACAACCAAATTAGGAAGACCTAGTAAGCTTCAACAAGACACTCCATCACCAGAACAGGAATTGGCCTACCTGGCGCACTATTTGGCCACTTCCTCCCAAATGATTCGTTCAATTACCCAATGGCCCTCAGTGCCCAGCAGCTGTGGAGCACCTGACCAATGCGACGGTCAGACCTGTAACGTAGCAGAGGGTCCCGGACAGGCAGCCAATGGAAACTGAGCCTGGCAACGTTTAACCCCTAACCCTCTCGAATGAAGCTGGCCTAAGAGGAATCTGACGCACTATCAGGCATTATTTGGGATATCATTCGCCTTAGTGAAATTAGAACTGGTGACGCTTGTACAGGGCAGACAAATGGCTGCTATATGACAAATGACTGCTATAGATTACTACCAGATAAGAAGCAGTTTGGAGTAGCATTCCTAATTAATAATAGCTTATCGGGCAACATTGATGAATTCTACATCATTGTTGATACGGTAGAAGTAGTCGTAATAAAAAATAATAAGAGGTATAGAATAAAGGTAGTACAAACCTACGCGCCAGCCTACAGTCGCGACGATGAAGAAATAGAACAGTTTTATGAAAATGTTGGGTTAACGATGCGAAAAGTGCAATATCAATACACTGTAGTCATTGGTGACCTCAATGAAAAAGTGGGGGAACGCAGGCTTCCGAACAAGCAATCGGTAACATTGGCGTGCATACTAGGAATACTCGAGGAACATTGTTGGTAGATTTCGCGGAAAGGTATAAGCTGCGAGTAATGAGCACCTTCAGGAAACGTATGAACAAAAACTGGACCTGGGAAAGCACTAATATTGAAACAAGAAATGAAATTAATTTCACACTACTTTGTGACGATCCCAGCACAGTGCAGGATGTAGAAGTGTTAAGCAGGGTAAAGTGCAGGGATCATAGGTTAGTGAGGGCTATGATTCACTTCAATTTGAAGAGTAAAATTGGTCAAGAAGAAACAGACCAGTCTAAATTCAGGAAGACATCAGGCTGGTACTTGCAAAGATATTGCAGCATTGGAACAGAGAGATGAATATGACATATAGACAATGAAGGAAAGCGTAACTTGACTGGTTTCAGAAGCAGAAATCGAAGTGGGAGGTAAGGCACCAAGGGAACCTGTAGGTAATCTCTCCCAAGTAACAAAATACCTAATATAGAAACGACAAAGAATGAAAGTGTACAACTCAAGAGATGGGTTGGAATTCACGGAGCTATCAAAACTAATCAATAAGGAAAAAATAAGGGATATACGAAATAATAACGTGAGAAAGACTACGGAAGCAGCAAAAATGGACGCCGCTTGAAACAGTGAGAAGGAACCTAGGCATCGTACAAAGCAAGATGTATGCAACGAACGGTAAGCAGGGTAATATCATGAGCCATCTCGAAGGTATAGTAAAAGCAGTGGAAGAATACCATACTGGCCTGTGCACTACCCAGAGGACTCAGGATAGTTAGGCAAGGGAACAAGAGTTCAGGATTGCCAGTCAGCCTCTAGAGTCTGTGAAGGAGTAGGCTTACCTAAGTCAATTACTCACAGGGGTCTCTGATCAAGAGAAGGAAACTTACAGAAGAATAAAACTGGGTTGCAGCGTATTCGGTAGACATTGTCAGGTCCTGACTGCAAGCTTACTAATATTATTAAAAGAAAAGCACAATCAGTGCATTGTACTGGTGCTTACATATGGGGCAGAAACTTGGAGACTGACACAGAAGCTCGAAAACAAGTTAAGGGCTGCGCGAATTGCGATGGAACAAGGAATGTTAGACATCAACTTAGGAGACAAGAAGAGAGCAGTGTGGGTCAGAGAGCAAACACGGATATCTGAAATTCTATATAATAGTAAGAGAAAGAACTGGAGCTGGGCTGGTCATGTGATGCGTAGGTTAGGTTGGGCAGTCGAGGACGGCAGAGGACAACGAGGGGTGATGAAATTAAGAAATTCACAAGCGCTTGCTGGAATCGGTTGGCGCCGGACAGGGGTAATTGGCGATCGCAGGGAGTTGCCTTCGTCCTGCAGTGGACTTAAAATAGGCTGATGGTGATGATATTCGGTGTTTGTTTGCAATATATGCTGTGTTTTTTTAGCGAAAAACTCCAGCATTTCACGGGTAGTCATGTATAGCCTGGAAACATGATGGTTCTCTCGCGTCCGAGCATTGAGGCAGGAATTATGCTGTTTAAATGCCGAGGGATCACTTGGAACCTTGGGGACCTTCGTCAGGGACTGATTGATCACCGACGCTTTAAATCAGTGTCACTGTTTGCGCGCAGTGGTATTTTCCCATGCAGCTGTTCCTAGTTCTTAGCGCAGCATGTAGCAGCAAAGCATTCTAACATTTCCGGCTGCAACCATCTTATTGCCGAGAAGTTTCATGGGCCAGCAAAGTCACCTAACTTATCTTATTTTTCTTTCTGCACAGCGTTCCCATCTTCCACATGGGATGCCCAGCTGAGCTGATACGAACGAATCATGCTCTGGATGCTACGGCAGGAAGTCATACCAAGGCATTTCGCAATCGTACCAGACGGTAACCGGCGCTTCAGCAGGAAAAACGGATTAAAGCTGAGCCATGCTTACTCGATATTGCTCCAAAAACTCACTCTGGTAAGAAGTATAGTTGGAGTAATGTCAGAATCATTCATAGGGTCTTGTTGCATTGCGAAGAAGGACTTCGGTACTGAATACAAGCACCAGATAATTTGAAATGTCGGAAAGTTGAGTTTTAGTATGCGCTGTGATGGCGACATCAGAAAATGTGGTGATGAATCTTGAAAATTAGCATACATGAAATACCAAATGTGCTCAAGGAACGCTAAACTATATTTACCAGGCTAGAAAGTACAAAACCTGCTGTCTCAATAAATTTCTGTGCCTATAATTGCTAAAAATGCCTTATCAACATCACGAGCAGCAAGAGTCACAGCGGCCACACTATCAATGGAAATCGTCTTGGCCAAATGATAGACGACACGTCGGTGTAAGGAAACTACGCTAAATTTTTCCTGTCAGCTGTCATTACTCCTGCTGGTCTTTAAGCAGGAAATATTTTAAGCTCCCGTTGTCTGCGAGTTTTAAGTAACTTTGAGCCAAGCACCAGAGCCATTATCCTGCCACTTAAACGAGAACATCCGGGCAAGTTGCGAGAACAGAACAAGATCACCACGAGCAACCAGCGAAAACTTGAAGAGATGCGGTCTCTGACGCCTAACCACTCCCACAAGACCGCTTTACATACAGTAGTTACTGCCCAAACGAGTTAGGAAAAATATTTCTTCCCAGTTGTTCCTAATGCTTGTTCACAGTATTAGTAAAGCTATAAATTCTGGCAAGCTGAAGTTTTATTTCATATTTCCAATAGCGACGTTCAAAAGGCAGATACAGGGAATTAGTACTCCATTGTCACCTTTTAGCGCTGAGCGCTGAACGCCGGAGGTACGCACGTTCGGCGGCGCGGGTTTGACGTCACCTCGAGAGATGACGCCAAGCTGCGTTGCGCCTTAAAACCCCTTAAACTTCGCAAAGTAGTGCCACGCTTTGAAGAATGCGGCCTCCTCCTCACGCGCTCTGGCCGAGGCCGACGCCGCGTCGCTATTGGCCTAATCGCATCAAGTGGGCCCTCGCGCCGTGCATCAGCGCCATTTTTGCTCGACAAGCGTCTACGCAGTGGCGAGGAGCACATGTTGGCGCCGTGGCTGCGCTCGAGCAGTGTAGGCGGCGCCACGGTCAAGGAGGGAGCATGAAAGAGAACTGAATCCGGAAGAGGGGAGTGTCACCACTTTACGAAATTCAAGGGGTTTTATTGCGCCTCATTCACGCGCTTCACCCCGCCGCGGTGGCTTAGCGGTATGTCGTGCTGCCATGCATTGTTGTGTCGGCTGGCGCTCATCTTGATAAGAGCACTCTGCGAAGTGCGCATGCGCCACTAAGTGTTAAAAGCAGAGTGCCCCTTGTTAGCAGTCCTCTCTTTTTTTCCGAGCCTCAACCCACAAGCATGGGTCAATAAACGTCGTTCACCCGGAACTTGTCTGATCCTTTCGGCACGCCTGGCGCAAAACGTAACAAGCATGACCTCCTGCCGACCGCGGCGGCCGCATTTCCATGGAGACGAAATGCAAAAACGCCCATGTCCCATGCAACTCGGGCACGTTGAAGGTGCCAGGGTGGTCAAAATTGTTCCGGAGTCCCCTGTTACGGCGTGCCTCATAGTAAAATCGTGGTTTTGGCTCGTAAAACCCCTGAATTCAATTCATTTTTCTACTCGCTCAGCAGTGAGTTCTACTTCATTGGCGTTTTCCTCTGCCCCTCATGCGGTTTTCAGCCGCTTTTCTTCTAGCTGGGCAGGGTACATATAGACCAGGGCACAATATGGCGAGGTAGTGGGTGGCGCGGTCTGGTGGGCTGTGCCGTTGGTAACAGCTACTGTACCAATTTTAATATTGCGGCTAGTATCATCTCCAATCAATCTGGTCTGCCGGTTCCTATGTGATGCCTACATCTGCTCTGGATTACGGGAAAGCGAGCAATTGCTTTTCTCGTATGGAATGCACCCGACTGTGTACTTCAGCTGCATCACATTTTCGAGCTTCCGTGGTACTGCACCCATAAACAATATTACAATGTTCTAAAATTCGAAAGCTTATCCATAGAGAAAGAAATGTCAATAAGAGCGGACACTCCCATAGAGCCCAGCGGCCGAATTGACTGTATCACACCAAGCGGATGTTGTTGACTCCTTCCGGTTTCGGTTTCGGGCGCGCGCGTTTTGAACACCAGTTGGTACACGCCGCGCCGGCTCCGCTGCTCGGCGCGGCGCGGCATTCTTTTTTTTTTCGTTTCTGCTGAACCTCGCGTGGCCTTGGCGTGGAATCGTTTCCTTATTAAGTAAAAATGATTGCGATTGACCTTTACAAGACTGCACCGAAACTGTCAGGAGCAATTTCATAAAGAAAACGAAAGACGTCTTTTGAAATGAAGAAATGTTTATTTTGCTCGATATAAATGCTCGTTCCGGGCTTCTTCTGCATTCATCCAAAGTTATGGCACCAGGTAAGCAGCAGTCGTTGCCGTACGATGCTCCACCGGATGCCGTCAGCTGAAAGAAGGTAAATTACAAGCATGTATCATTTTGGTATATTGACCTAACAGGAGTATTTCGTGTAGAGGCGAAACGTGCGTAAGTGGTAAATGAGCGGCATTACAGATAAATTCACTTTTACGTACATTTCGCAGCAAAGACTCCTCCCAAACAACGTCAAAATCTCAACATCCAATTTTCGAGCACCCCTCCTTTCCCGGGGATGATATCCTGCACTTTAAGTGCACAAATACACGGGTGACTGCGCGTTTCTAATACAACTTGGCCTCAGTTGACACGATGGTACGCCAAGTACACACACAGGCTCAGCCAGACCATGTTACACGCTCACAGAATGCCTTCTAATCGCACTCAAGTCAGACTCGGGGGTGCAAAGCCTGTTTTCAGTCGCTCAGAATATATAAGTGTCATGTTCTTGAGCTCCTCAGTGTTATCTATTACGCGTCCTGCCGGCGCATGCAACACTCCCGTGTTATCACTCTCGGCAATCGCTCGTCGCGTTTTCGAGAAGCGCGAGTACCGAAATAAGGTGTATGTTGTTGCAGGGCTATAAAATACGCCACAAACTTGTCCCACTAAAATTCAGTACACGCAAAACTAACTCACTATGGCCGGCTTGCTTTTTTGCTAACACCTTCACAACCCCAGGTGCGGCGAGCAAGCCTCAAGATATCCCAAAAAGTTACCAGATAAATTAAATTACTTTTTCGGGTCAGAGAATGCGTCACGAACTTCTACCAGTAAGATCGAGTACACGCGAAACTAACTGCGTCACACGGCCGAGCCGGTTTTCGCTTACTGCGTCAATAAGCCGGGCGCCGCTGGCGTGCCCAAAAACTACCGAAATAAGTGACAGTAATGTTGGGGCTCATAGAAAGCGTCGCAAACATCTCCCAGGACGAGGCATTAACTCAAATTAACTGCGCCAGGACGGCGGAGCTGTTTTTCGCTAACTGCGCCACTCGAACTAACCCTAAATGTGCTTAAAAAGCGCCGCACACTGTCAAATAATTTCTCACCTTGCCGTAGTCCAAGTAGTGCAGTGGTGCCGTGTCGAAATGCAGACGATACGCAAGAAAAGCATAGAGAAGGCCGGGAGCCCAAAAACATGGGCTATATCCAAAACAGACGGGTCACCGAGCACGCGAGCTTCGCACGTACGACCGGCCACGCTCACTCCCGCGGCTTGTCTGGCGCATGACGTATGCACGCGCGTCTGGCGTGCCGCTAGCTTGTTGCTAGGCAACGCAACAAAAAGTTGCAAAGTATAAGTTCATTTACACGCAAAACTTTTTCGCCTTTAGTCGGAAGGAATAAAAAAATGAAACGTTGTCTGGAGGTTTAGTTCACATTCTTTTTTTTTTCTGATGCTCGCGTCAACTAACGGATGTTGTTGAAACTAGGCGTGACGTGTTTCCTGTTGCCAGTTTTTGAAGAGTGTCCGAGTGTCCCCTCTTGTTGAATTTCTTTCTCTATGGCTTATCTGTGATGCTAAAAATGACCCAGATTGACAAGAACCTTCGAGCGTGAAGGTGCTTAGCGACGTGGTTATACTGTTCTACCAAGAAAGTTGCTCATACCTTGTCTTTCATTCCTCACAAAGAAATTCCTCGAAATTTAGGAAACGGCCACCCAGAGACAAATTTAATGGCAAAAAAACACTGACAGCGCTAATGTTTTATGCTATCTCTTCTCAGACTGATATATTTGAAGCGCGAAACAATAACAGATTGACCAGAAAGCTTACCTTCGGGCACAGCATTCACCGCCAGCATTTCCCGGTAAACTTTATGGTTACGTAACTTGCGGTTTCCAGGAAGCATGAAAAGCAGTCAGGGGTCTTTGAATGCTATCGCATTCCACTCTTTGAGGCGAAGCTTAAGCATCCTCCATATTTTTAGTTTCAAATTCAATGAAGTAGCCAACCAATGTGGCTTAGCGTAGTGCTGGTTGCGTCTTTTTTGGCGGGGATCCGTTCATATCTCAGCATTCATTAATATAATTATTGTGTTTGTGTAGTGACAGTACTTCTTGTAAATTTCTCCGGCGAACTTTTTCGAATTTCTTCCTCACTGTACCCGGTGTGTCTTAACAGTGTCTCTGTCTCATCTCCCTTTGAATGACACCATGCACACCATTTTACTTCGACAGATGTGCCACTGCTTGGCAGCTGTTGGTGTTGCCGAGGTCACTGGCTACCTGCTCAGCACTCGCAACCTCACTCGAGACGCCACCGACATTGCTGCGGTTTTGGATGAGGCGGCAAAATTTTTCGTCAAGACCCTGCACTCACTGTGAGTACTCGCTCGTTGGATAATTTGCAGTGAGAGCTAGCCTAAAAGGGCGAGGACAAAAAAGTTTGTATTTACTTTTTTCTTCTTGTTCAACATGTTGAAAAATACTTGAACTTCTCTCGAAACCAGATAGTGGGAGGTACAGTACTGGTTATTTCATGGTAGAACATTCGACGTAAGCATCCTGTAGTGTTTTTATGGCTCGAAACCACTTTTTCTTGCGAAGATGTGATACCGCATTGTGGGTTGGTAATACCGCATGGCATTTTGCTGTATTCGTAGCACACTTCACGAGTGCATTTCGCCATATTCTACGACACAGTGCTCTATATTAAACTAGTGTCGAGTTTCTAAAGCAGTACGGCAAGAACATGGGGAAACTCTTTCAATGCTGTTTTGCGTACATCAGACTTGCAACGCGGGTTTGCTATATTACTAATGGCTTACAAGTTAATTTTGCAAATGAATAAAGGCAATGTGCAATTAATGCACAATGAGAATCAGCAGCACATGTCTATGACTTGGCAATACACGCCAGGTATATTTGGCTTTAGCAGCTGAAACACTCGCGGATTTCGCTGCAAAATGCAATCGAACAATAAACTGAGGTATCCTTTTTATGTTGTTTCAGTTTATCAATATGTGTCGCGCCTCTTTCCTACAGCTTCACCAACAACTAATTCTAAGTGCTTCTTGTATGATGCTAGACCACACAAAAAAAATGTCAATTTGGTTCAACAGGGGCGAGATCACGCCACATCTCGTTTTCCTAACGTTTGTGTGCGCTGTTGTGATTCGTCGGTGCCGCGCCTTAGCCGGCTGATTTCATCGCAGTGAAGCAGGGGCGCAAATTGAACACCGCCTACAATTCAAGATTTGCTTGTTTGAAATTATCAAATATTTCGTTCCGTTCCAATACTTAAGGGAGGTCTAAAGTTTTTGCAGTCTGTAAGAGAACTACTGTAGTAGTGCAGCCTCTTCGGATTAATTCTGCTTCAGCAGAGGTAATATCGCGCAAGAATTCCTCTTTATAAACGTTATATTTTCCTCCTATATCACTAAATAGGCGGTGTTCAATAGGCACTCCTGCCTCGTTGCTATGACGACCTCTGACTATAGCGTGGCACCGGCTAATCACCAGAGTGCGAGTGAAGGTTGGAAAAGGGAGATGCTTGCGTACTCTCTCCCCAGAACCACGGTTGTTGCATAGAAGCAGCAGATACTGAGAAAACGCATGGACGCTTGTATCAAGTTTTGAGTCATTGAATCAGCACGTCTCGCCTCATATTAGGGAAGAATATGTTGTATTATTTTATGCAAACGATTTATGTACAATAATATTCAGGCACCTTGCTAATTTCACCATGTTTGAATGCCTTTCAAAAGATGGGTGGTGCTGTTTTATTGTACTTAGCTCCTTCAATGAGCAGTACACTCTACGTACTGCGTTCATATGATGACGTGCTGCTCCTTTCTTTCAGTAGTCATTGTCATTGATTGCCAGGTACGACCACATTTTCTTTTTTTTTTTCGTTGACGACTACTCGGTAGAGGGGAGCAGCTAGCTGAAACAAGAAACGCGAATATGCGTTTTATGGCGACTCATGAAACATTTATGATTGATTTCCATTAAAAATGTAAAATATTTGATTGGATATTGAGAAGTAGTATTCCTGGAATATTAGTATTCAATTCAGAGAGGAAATTTCGCTGTTCCAAGGCTTCTTTAAAAATTGGAGGACGCTTAAGCTTCGCCTTCAAGAGTGGAACGCGACAGCGTTCCCGTCGACCCGCCAAGGGGTGTAAGACAATGGGCTACAGCGCAGCCATCACTTACGAGGCGCCCCGCAACGGACGCGGTGAGCGTCGAGCCATATGGTCGAGCAACGCGGCGTTCGGCGCAGCAACGAAACGTGCGCCTGAGCAAGCGGAACGAACCAAAGAACTCGGTATCTCAGAGGGGGAAATGATGCACGCCAGCCAAACGTCGTGATCAGCACGGGCAGAGAGATAGACAGATAGTGATCTAAAGAAAGGAAGGAGACGCTTGATTCTGCAGAGAGAGCAAGGCGAAGCGTTGTCAGGGGAGAGAGAGTCCGGGCCGCGACCTGCCTCGCACCGGTCCTCGCACAGCTCCAATGCGCGCGTGGCGCGCCATCTGTCGGGGCAGCGCCGTACATGGAGAGGAGGGGGTCTTCTGTGTTTGCCGCAAGATGGCTCTGCGTGTGCGGAAAGCGCAGAAGAAATGCAGCGGAAACGCACTTCGCTACTCGTGTAATTGCGACTTCTGTAAGTTACATGTTCATAATTACCGATATACACCGCAGTATAACTTTCCATGGCTCGTTTCGAAAGCAACACCGTATTCACTAGAGGCGCGTTTGTACCGCTTGGAAGCATCGAACTCGTGGCTGAGTGGTAGCGTCTCCGTCTCACACTCCGGAGACCCTGGTTCGATTCCCACCCAGCACATCTTAGAAGTTGCTTCTTATGTATGAAGTGCCTGCCGTGATTTATCGCTCACGGCCAACGCCGCGGACGCCGACACCGATGCCGACGACACCGGTTTTTCTGCGACACGAGCTTCTTAACGCTATCGCGTTAAAACTGCTTCATGTATGGCATATAAAGGGATCTGTAGCGCATATTCCGACGACTGTCAAATCGCTCAGTGATCTCTGTACAAGTTATATAGCCGTACCATAACCAGTCTTCCGTAGTATCTCGGGGCCAAGTACGCATTTCTTTAAGGCGAAAAACCCTCTTCGGAACACTACCCAGTTTGCAGTATGCCTGTGTGTCCGTTTCTAAGCTCTGTGGTGGTGCAGGAAATAGATGCAGCCACGTTTAAATGCCAAAATGAACTACTTTATTTTATTGTCATAGCAAATGTATCGACACTCCAAGCGTACTTCCACCGTCGTCGTCGGCATCGCTATTGCTGAGACGTTACGAACAAAGTGCAAGTTCGTTCAAGTGGGGTAACACCACCGCCATACGTCATATGCTGTATGTGAGAGTGAAAACGTGCCAGATCGCGGCTCAATCTCACCCACGCGAAAGAGACGAACGCGGGCAGGAAGCTCACCGTATCCTGTCGTGCGCAAGGCACCCAACGTAGCGAGACACCATGGGGAGGGAAGAGATGGCAATGCCGTTCTACTCGGGCTGCAGCTGCACATCTAGCAGTTGCCCGCGGTCGCCCGGCCGTATCGCGAGAGCGATCTGCATTGGAGGCAGTGTCTCGCTGCGTCGGCGGCTCGTAGCTTTGTGCGTACTGTGTGTTCTCGGCGCTCACTTTTCGTTGAAGCGATAGACAACAGGGATGTTACTTTGCTCACTGCTGCTGCCGCGTTTCCTCGCATCAGCGTATTGACAGCGACTTTCCGCGGTCTTCGTGTCAGATGTGTTCATGTTTGCTTGTGCGCGCGTGGCAACATAATTGCCGATTTGGTTAGTCTGCCTTTGTTTACGACTATATACTGCCGTTAAAACTACCATCCTTACTTCTTGTAGCTATCCACTGATTTGCTAACGCAATCGATTCTTCGCCTTTCCGGTGAAACCACAACCTTGTTTTCTCTCCTCACGCGCTCTCTCGGCTCGCGACTTCGCGGACTTCGTAGTTCGTGCGTGGACACATGGGCGCAGCGACAGGTTTCCCCGCCGTATAGACGGAATGTTCATGACAAGACGTGTGATAAGTAAATGGGCAGCGCGAGAAATGCTGTTCTAACGTGCTCCTATATGCAGTGTTAATAACTGGTGAATAGCTGGGCACCATCACTATTTACATGATATGTACATGGTCGAAAGTTCCACGTGTCCCTTAGGCAGCCCAGACTCAGACCTTGTCAAGGTGAAGGGGGTCGAACCAAGTTCTCTGGTCTTCGTGGCTAAGGGTGGCGCTGTGGACGGGTGTTGAGCCCCGTTCGGTGCTGTCGAAACCGGTGACTCACGCATGCCTGTTTGCGTCTGCCTCACTGAGGCCGGAAAGCGCGTAGTATGATAGCTCGCCTGGTGGTTGGACACGGCCATTGAGGAACCATGAGGCTGCACGCTGGAAACCACTCGAGGCGTACTTGGCCATGCGGGAGTTGACTTTGTACGGGGTGGTCGCCATGACGCATTCAGTAAAACATCAGCGGGCATCATGCAGTTGTTGAGGAGGCTCGGAAAACTCGACTTCTCGTGAATAGGCACTTTAGTAGGCACTAGAAAAGAAGACAACGATTGCGAGGGGTGGCTGATCCTATGTGAAGGGTGAGCCTTGGGTCTCGTATTATCGCGGTCAGCCCAGCCACTCCACGCACATTGGTTGTCGTCTGTTGGTTGTCGTCTCTGCATGGGTCATCAGGGCGGAGGTCAGGGCTAGACGACCAAGTGACGGGATATAGGCACGGTGAATCGCGGGCGGCTGCTACTACCGTGCAGCTCACACCAGTTGATTGGCTTTTGGTGACGCAATTTGAGTGCTGAAGCGGAGCACCATGAACGTCGCCTGTAACTGTTATGGTTTGAGTGCAAGGCGTGTCACCGTTGTGCAACGTGGTCGAGTGAGGCAGCACAGGAAACTCGGGAGGTGCCGGGTAAGGAGAGAACCTGGGCGCAGTCTCGGATGATTTGCGGTATGGAAGGCCTTGCCGGCAAGACTGGGAGCTGCACCAAAATTGGGTGGAGGACCACAAGGATTGTGCGAAACGCGGTATATGTGACGGACTGCGATGAGTAGCACTAAAGGGAGCTGACGCTGTAGTGGATGAAAGTACCTGAAATTGTGGCTTCATCCAGCACGAAGGTTCACAGAGCGCGTGCTAAGCCTGTTGCCCTGGAGGCGGTTAATCAGGGTGCAGAACGCGCGGGAGCATAACTACCGTTTTTGGGGTATTTTTTTCTGTTACGACGATGGGCTATGGAAGTCGAAACACGACTCCAGTTTGAAAATCCAGTTGGTAGGGATTCTAGGCCAGAACTCAGGAAGCCGGTATGGTTCTAGGATGCAGTGCATTGAGCTTTCTTCCTGTTTGAGTGCCGTAATTATAGACGGCGACAAGGTCATTGTTGACTCGGTGCTTGTTGGGTGCCCAGTTGAATCCCCTAGAACGTTGTGCTCCATGGTCAAGATCACCACTGTGGCGGTGCAGGAAATAGATGCTGCCACATCAAAATGCAAGAACCAATGATTTTATTTTCCTCTCCTCACGCTCTCGCTCCGTTCGCGCCTTCGCGGACTTCGTCGTCGTTGTTGGGTCGGCACATCGGCGGGGTGACAGCTCTTTCACCTCAAGCTTCGTCACTGGATAGCCTCTGTTTTATTGTGTAGACCATTGGGGCTGCTGCGTGGGAGAACCGGGTTTGAAAGAAACCATCGGACATGTTGTATAGCAATTTTCATTCTTTGGGAACTTCAGGCAGATTGCTTCATGTACGTTTGTCTGGATCTAACCTCTTGTATGGCAGCTTGTGTCACTGGGTATGTGAAAAAGGGCATGTGCCACTCTCCAGTGAATTATTTTCATGTCAACTTGAATCACTTGGTGTTCTTTCTATTACTAAGTAGACCAACGGGCTGCTGCGTTGAGAGAACAGGGTTAGGTGCCAGAGGTTTGAGATGTTTTATAGCAATTTGCACTATTTAGGAATTTTAGCCAGGCTGCCTTGTGTATGTCTAGATCTAACATCTTGCATACAGGCTTGGGCCACTGGATATGTGCAAGAGGCATATGCCGCTCTTTATTGAAGAATTTTCATGCGAACTGCTGTCACTCGGTATCTGCGACCTGGTATGTATCGCCAGGTTTGGGCCGCACATTTACGTACCCTTTTCGCATGCCTCGTTGCCAGGGCAAAGGAGGTAGTGAAGACCAGAGGGTTACTGGAATGAGGAGACTTTCCACCAAGAATAGAACCGGGGCTTACCTCGGGGGCTGTTTCAAAAATAAACGCCCATTCCTCCTCGCCCTCTTTCCCACCAACTAGAGTCGTTGTGTATGTACCATTGGGTATGTGTCACTCTTTAATGAGCCTCTTTGACGCTAACTTGGATAGCTGGTCAGGTGCGACTAGGTACGTGAAAGTCTTCAATGAAGCTATTTGCTAGTCTGTTTCGATAAATGGAATGCACATTTACTCTGTTGCCAGTTTTTTCAGCAAATAGCTTGTGTTCTAATAAGTGCGCAAAACCCGGATCTGTTATTCTTTTCGGTCAGCGATGATTTCGTGTATAGTCTGCTAAAGGCATGCGACACCTGTCAGCTTTGACATATGAGATAACATTGCTAGCACACCAAAATACGAGGGAGTAGTATCACACTTTGCGAAATATATCCTGGTATCCCTCATTTCAGCACCGCATATAGTGAGGTTTGATGAGGAGAAAACTGAATTTACAAGAAAAGTGGATCTATAGCGGGAATTTCTATTATTCAGTATTTTTTGGACCCCTGTGGCTGTGCTTACCCAAGAAATACCTTATATTCACTTACTCTATTTGCTGTTATTGCTATTACTTCAATAATTTTATGTCACTTCGACATGTCACATGTGTAAACCATGCATCATATTCTGATATGTAGGGCGCATGATGTGTAAAGAATTCTTTTCTTATTATGTCATTTTAGAGGTGGCACTGTAAGCTTCGGTATGCTTGTAGAGGCAGGTAAAATACGAGTAAGACAACAGCTGTAACAAAAACCCTTGAGCACAATGAATGGTTCCACACTTTCTTTGCTTTCAGGGGCATCCTCCGCCGAATAAACCTACACGCCCGCTCCGTAGGCAACTTGAAGCTGCTTCCCAAGCCCATTCAAGAGAGTTTAGCACAGATTGAGATCGCCACAGATGACAGAAGTCGGTAAGGATGTCCGAGCAATTTGCTCTTCACAGCAGTTCCTGTGGTTTGCAGTACTTTGTTTATAGAGCCATCAGCTAAAATCAAGTGCCGTACATACATTTTCTGTCTCGCGGAGCAACTTATTAATATTACTGCTCATGTTCCTAGAAATGACGGCGTGTTGGAAAGTCATAGTTTTGATTACGCAGTCATATTTTGCTGCGCAGTTCCTTTACTTTTGCGACGACCCGACAATGAATGTCGAAAACAGGGAAGCTGGCGAAACATCATGGTAATTCTGAAGGAGTATGTACCGTTCCAAAGACCATTCCAAAGCACCAAACTATGAGTCTTTGACTACTGAACCACCCTTAAGCGCCTGTTGTAAAAACGCAATCTGCTCCATTTTAGGGCGCAGCTTCTTTGGCCACTTGCCTCAACTTTGATGTCCGTTTCTATTTATTTATAGTCCTTATCGACATGCTTACTAATAAATCCACTTATTAAATATATCAGTAAGCATCGTCTCAGCGCGCACTGCAAACATCAGCGCATCACTCAACGACTGCGGACGCTCGCTGTCACAACGATGGCGGGAGGAAACGCGGCAGCAGCAGCGAGCGAAATTTGTGCTGTCTGTCGCTTCAACGCAAAGCGAACACGCGTACACACAGCACGCACAAAGCTACGAGCCGTCGACGTACCTAGACTTTGCCCCCCAACGCAGATCGCTCGCAATACAGGGCCGCGCGAAAGCGCGCAGCCGCCACATGCGCATTTGCAGCCGCACAGAACGCCGCCTCCCTCCCTCCCCTCCCTCCGGTGCCTCACAGCGTTGGGAGCCTCGTATGCGGGGGAAGACGGCGCGCTTGCTCTTCCATTCGGCACTTTCGCGTGGCCCCGATCGCCTAAAGGCGATCCCGATCGCCTAAAGCCCGTTTAACATCTTAAAGTAGTGCCACGCTTTGAAGAATGTCGCCTCCTCCTCGCGTGCTCTGGCCGAAGCCGACGCCGCGTCGCTATTGGCCTAATAGCATCACGTGGGCCCTCTCGCCGTGCATCAGCGCCATTTTCGCTCGAGCAGCGTCTACGTAGTGGCGAGGAGTGCATGTGGGCTCCGTTGCTACGCTCGAGCAGTGTAGGCGGCGCCACGGTCGAGGAGGGAGTGTGAAAAAGAGAGGAAACGAGAAGGAGTGAAGGCGGAGGAGGAGTGTCGCACGAAGTTTAAGGGACTTTACGATCGTCAGCTTCCCTCACATGTACAGCGAAGGGATCGCGGTGACGGTGTTATCAGCCTTGCACTCTATACGGAACCTCACGGCGGCGCGACACCCACGCCAACGGCAGAAATGTGCATGGAGCGTCCGAATAATTGCTATCGCGATGAAACGTAGCGCAGAACGCAGGCGTCAGAGATGTTTTTGTTTCAGCGAGAAAACAATTTCTTTGATATGTGTAAGAAAGTGAACAACGAAGACGTGGGGCCTCACAGGTCAGATAAAAAAGTTGTTGATTTCTACCACAACGCAGTGTGCGAGATCCCCCTCTCCTGCGGTCGATGGTGCATCGGCCAAACTGGCCGTTCTCTCATCGAGTACCCCAGGGAGCATGCGAATTTAATGGAAGGGTGTGTTGGAAGGCATCCAGCTACGTATAGCGCTACCAGTGCAACCAGCGGCAGGCTTAGATCAGCGTTGTCAACCGCCGATTGCTCGCGCTATCCCTGCCTGAGATACGCGATTATGCGGACCCCTGAGATACGCGCTAATTTTGCCGTGGCCGGATGTCGGTTGTTTCGGATTGCCGACTTTTTTCCTTGAAACGCAAACCGATATAAAATAATTCGGTTTCCCTCCGAAACGAAGTTATAACGTACCCGCCAAAAATATGGTTTTGTTTTGTTCTGACACACTTCTTAAATGAGTGTACTTCGCCGTTTGCTTTCTTTCGGGAGCCGAAACATCACTGATGTGAATATTCTGAGCCTTGGTCGTTCGGTGCGTTTTACTGCTAATACTTTTAAAACGGATAAATTTGATGTAATATACAGGGTTCTCAAATACACCAAGAATATGTTATTACGACTTTCGCAATACCTTCGAAAACATTAGAACAAATTCACGTAAGATATATTTATATGACATTTGTCCGCTTTGGATATTCTTCCTGTGATAATTCATAAAATGCGATATCTGTTCTTGGTCAACCCTTACGGATTCGTAAACTTCGTGCTTCCATTTCTTTTTTAAACTTGACCACCTTCGCAATTTTTGGAAAAAAAATTATGTCATAAATGAGAATTGCGCTTGAAACAACCAGTATAGTTCATTAAAATCGGCCATGGTGTTCTATAAAAAAAGTATTTCTCAGTTTTACATATATTTTATTAGGCTTTGTCGTAGCTGATGCAAAGCTAAAGCTTAAACTCAATGGCTTGCAACATTTTCTCACCAACGCCGTAATTAAAGTGCCTTAGGAATGGAAAGTTCTAAGACTGGGATAACATTTCATTGCTAGAAGACACATATGTAAGGGAAACTTAGACACAACAATGTCCTAAATTCAACAGTTTATTCTTTGAAATATGCATATAATTAGAGTTCATGCACAGCCGTCCGTTTATCAGACTGGTCGATAGACTACATGCAGTGCTTATGCAGCGTTCACCATACTCCTTGATAGCACGTGGCTCAATGATTTCACGTACATCGTTATCCTGTACCTGGCAAGAACACTATCAGGAAACAAGGGAGCGTAAGACGTCCTTGGTGCTCTTTGTATAGAAGAAAAATGCCCCTCTAGTTGCTGCCTTTGTGATGCTGTAGGTCGCAAGAGACTAGGTCAATAACACCTTCTGTACATGGCCTGCTGTATCAGGATCCTTTAGGAAACTAGTAATGTCAACGCATTCTCTACACTAGCAGTTCAAATCTTGTCAGTAGTATTCTCTCTATCGTACTCGCCATGGTGACATAGTGGCTAAGGCGTTCAGCTGCTGGGCACGATGTCAAGGGTTTGATTCGTGACTGCAGAGGCCACATTCTAAGCAGGCAACTACAAAAACGCTCGTGTGCCTATATTTGTGTGTTCGTTGAAGAATAAGTGAGAACCCTTTCACTGGGGCATATCTCATGTACATAGGAGCTTACTTTAGGAGCTTTAAGACCTTGAAGAAATCAACCAGTATTCTCCCCATCACCATACCGAGTTCAGGTGAAAAGGCTATATCGGCGTATAAATAATTTCGTACATGGAAATGTTGAGGAGTTTAAAATACTCATACATTTACTTAAATATTATGCTACCAGCTCCATAACAACAGTACCAAGCTGTAATTTGATCCTTGGTTTCCTTCGTTCTGAAGAAACCTGAAATGCACTTCTCTATCGTTCTAGAACGAGGACGCTTAGGCTCTGCATTGCTTACAGCAGTAAGCATGACCTGAAGATAATGGCGCTCGACTTTGCGAAGGCCGTAGGAATGGGTGTCATCAAATCAGAGTAAGTTTTCGCACAACTATTCGAAAAGAGACTGTGTTGCTCATTTTTTGAGTTTTGTGCTGCGTTAAAGTATTTTCCAGTGACCTTAATGACTTAATTTATTCGACCACTTGCTCACATATATGTTCACCGCTCTTTTCCTTTTGTACGCCCTTTCTGCATTCTGTGCTTTCCGACATGTGTGCTTCCCACCTGTCTGTAATTTGTTTAATCGTGTCTTTTAACTTGTGACTACTACTAGAACTAGTACTGAGAGTACTAATGCTGATGGTATTATATAATGTTGTAGTGCGGCGTGCAGAGGAGTATGATGCCCACCGGCAGAATGTGAACAGGTTCAAATAGCAGGTAAAATGTTGAGCAGCCAGCAGTTTGATGACAGAAAAAATTGTACGCGAAATTTATATATGGCAGGTCAACTTGACAATTATAATGGTCTGCATTAACGAACGTACATGACTAGCATATTGGTAAGCGCCCTGTTAAACTGTTTTGTAAAGCAGTTTGCCTGCATATGATAATCGGTGGTTACTTGATGCTCAGTAAAGCATGAGAGAAGGATGTCGTCGATGAGCTTAGGCAAGAAGTAACGTCCGGTATCTGTGAAGAGCTGCTGTGGAGCACCATGGTGTAGGATGACGTTGTGCAGGATAAAATCCGAGATATCTGTGGCGTAGCTGGCAAATAGGGCCCCCGTAAGGGCGAGGCATGTGGTGTAATTGATCGCAACAGCAGCCTATTTGTCGCCGGTAGTCGACATCAGGTGCCCAGTAATTACGGAGAAATGGCGGTTATATAGGTTAGGGCGAAATCTTGCGATTGGCTAAGCCAACGCAAGGCACTCAAGTTCTGTAATAAGGTAGTTAGCTGAGTCGTGGACAGACGGCGGCTGTCGTAAGCGAGAACAGACTCTCGACGACACTGAATCTGGGCAAGAACAGTGCTGATGCTGTGACCACTAGTATCTGTGCGAACGTCGATAGGTGCGGAAGAGTCATAATGAAAAAAATGGGAGAGGGCGGGGTCATCAGGACTTTCATGAGTGTTTAGAAGGCTTCGGCGCGCCGTTGTACCCACGAGAAAGCGACATCCTTATTCAATAGCTCGGTGAGAGGGCGATATGTAAGCAGAATTTTGAAGAAATCGACGGAAGTAGGAGCAGAAACCAGTTCGAACGTTTTTTAACCGAACACGAGACCGGCAAGTTTCGCACAGCACTAATTTTGTCCGGGTCAGGTTGAATAACCTCAGAGTTCGTAAGGTGCTCTAGAACAGTAATATAGAGGCGAACGGAGCGGCATTTCGTCGGTTTGAACTGAAGTTCGGCAGCCCGAAAAACAGCAAGCACAGTTCTAAGGCTTTGAAGGTGGCTGTGAAACATTTAGGCGAAAGTTATTACATAATCGATCTAACGAAGACATATGTGCCAGTAGCCAGAGTGGAAGCAAGCAACAGAAAATAGCTAAGCTCCTGTAGACAAAAAGTGCATGATCATTGGGAAACAAAGGCTACATGTACTTTTTGTTAATATTCAGGTGGCGGTAGTCAACGCAAAACCTTGACGTGTTGCCTTTTTCTTGACGAGGGAAATTGGCTAGGCACGTAGACTAGTCCATGTTTCGATGATGGTATTTCTTGTCATATTTGAGACTTCACTCCAAACAATGCTTCACTCGGCAGCCAACACTTGCTAGGTGCGCCTACAGATCGGACTTGTGTAGCCAGTGTGAAAACGATAAATGATAATGCTTGTCTGGCCCCGAAGGGGCGGTCGTGCAAATGAAAAATGTTGTGGTGATTGTGCAGTAGGCAACGAAGATCATCAGCTTGGACAGGAGCAAAGTGGATAGCGATCACCTTGTCAAGGTTAAAGTAGGGCGAGGAAGAATCCGAACTAGAGAATTCTGGGACATTGCGGATTCAGGTACAAGCAGCAAGTGTGAGCGATGATGTGCCTTACCAAGAGACATTGCCACGGAACCAGACTTGACTAAGTTTGAAGAGGTAATTAGCTCACGACTTGTCAGCTAATCTTATTATCATTATTTTGGAACTTCTGCAGTGTTTTCGATGTTTGTTGCTGTTTGCTTTTCATTGGAGCTGCCTTATGTTCGCCTAATATGTACTAATGTTTTCTGTGCAATACTTGCAGCTGCCTTATGTTCTCCTAATATGTGCTAGTGCTTTCTCTGTAATAATTGAGGCTTAATTATCTTGTATATTACCTTTGTTTCAGTGTATTATTACTTTTGGTATATTCTCTTGTTCTTAGTATGATGTATATTCTATAACCAGTGCCTGTGATTGCCCCGCCCCCCCCCCCATGTAATGTATTTATTTATTTCTTCATACTGTCAACCCTGTGCTGAGGGTTCTTACAAGGACGGTTTAAATACAGGCAAACCGTATATACACGTGCATCAAGCGGCAGCGGAATCGCAAAAATACATGTTTCAAAATTTTTCAAATTCACAAAAATCACTGGCATCTGCGACAAAGATTGGTATGGCGTTCCAGAGTTCAATCACGGCAGGGAAAACAGAAAAGCGGAACACATCACTGTGAGCAAAGTACGGGCGTAAAACATATTCATGATTAACACGACTGCTTCGTTTTCCTGGAAGCTGCACATACTCATCTTTGTTGATTTTCAAATGTCCGTGTAGTATTCTAAAGAGACACTTTCAGACGATTTTTTTGCCTTCGTACTTCTAGTGTTTCCAGTTCACAAGACTGCAACATCAGTGTAACGGAATCTAAACGGCGGTACTTTGAGCATATGAAGCGCGCGGCACGACGTTGAACTTTTTCTAACTTTGTAGTAATTTCTTTCTAGTGAGGGCTCCAGATGACTGAGGCATATACAAGTAAAGGTCTAACAAAAGTTTTATAAGCTATCAGCTTTACATTTCGCGAAGCTTGACCTAGTCTTTGCCTTAAAAAACCTAATCTCTGATTCGCCTTCGAGCACACATTCTCTATGTGCGTATGCCATGTCAGATTATGCGTAACTGTAACACCTAAATATTTAAACTGGTTAGTACGAACTAACAAATTACCATTGATGTAATAGTTAAAAGGCAGAACGTTTACTTTCTTAGTCATATGTGTTTATGCTGATTTATTGTAGTTTATATTCGTATCCCGCGACCTCGTGCTCAGCAGCCCAACACCATAGCCACTGAGCAACCATGGCGGGTAGTTGAAAGAACCGCTGTCTCTATGTATCTGTTTGTTTCTACGTCCTCCTTCAGTCGCGCTTACACGCTCTATCATGGAGTGACCTATTGATTCTGGATCGCTGTACAGGAAGCTTCATTTGGGTGACGATGACACACAGTTGCGGCAGTGACGGGTATTATGTCCAACGCGTGAGCCATTAGTCCATTTCTTATCAAAAATAATTCTGCAAGAAAGAACAGCGTTTCCCAAATTTGTTTGTATAGCCATAACATTTTCAAAGACATTTTCATTCTGAAAATTCATTATTTGATTGGTTTCTAGTTAGAATTAACACATAAAAATTGCTCTATAGGGTGGCTTTCCCTGAATGCCTACTGTAACATGTCTTTGGCAGTGGGAGCAGCACATCGGGCTGAATGAGTGTGGCACGTCATTGGCGCTATTGGTACAACCTTCCATGACACGTGCAGCTCGGGATTCGAGGTTCAAGGTTTAAAACATATCGATCATCTGGTGTTTTCCAGTCGGTTGGGTACCGATGGCGAGTGGCGAACGACGGAAACTGCGAAGTGGTTTTGCAGTTCTGGTTGGCGGTAACACCAAGAACCGGTCAAAGACATGGAAGGGCCAAATTTGTCATCTCTTGTCGCGTAGCGGATTGTAAAAACAAGATATAAGATATCTAACCCAGGGATAAAAGATCAGCCATATGGTGTTTCTTTTTATTATTTTTTTATTATTTCGTGGAAGGGGCCTGGACCAGTGGGAGGGATTATCTGCTCCGCTGGAGGTCATTGAGGTTCGGTAACACCGCATTTTGAGCGCGGTGGTATAAGATGAGGCTTATAGCGCACAAAATGATGAGGACACAGAAATACGTGGTACACGCAGGCGCTGCAAGCAGTTCAGCGAGCTATGGTTTCTCTGAAAGAGAATAAAGAAAGCGACAGATAATTGTGCTAGTGCAAAAAAATTACTAAAATGAATTCTATATGAACATAAAGAAAAGGAGGGCAAAAAAAAAACTAAGCAACCCAATGAAAAATAACCGAGTACTCTTGCCAATACCTTGAAATTCAGCAAAGCAATTAGATTCTTAAGCTCTTTTTCAAAAGTTTATGCCTATTAGTTGCAATGTATTCAACGTAATAATGAGGTATGATTCTCTGTATTTCTATTTCGGTCATAACAGAAATTTAACTGTAGGATGCAGAGTAAGTTCATCAAAGCTATGAGCTGGTTAATTGAAATGCTCGGCAAAGGCCTCGGGAAGGTTTTCAACGCTATCCACGCGATATCCGTTTATCCTGACGTTATGCAACAGCACTTAGCTATTTTTCATTGGGTTGCTTAGTGTTTTATTTTTCTGCTCTGCGTTTCTTCTTTCTACTTTTATTTCTATATTGAATCCATTCTTCTAATTCTTTTTCCACGAGTACAACTTCCTGCAACTTTCTGCAAAGACGATAGCTCGCTCAACTGCTTGCAGCACCTGTGTGTACCACGTCTTTCAGTGTCCTCGTCCTTTTGTGCGCCATAAGCCTGATCATGTCATACCAACACACCGAAAACACTGCGCCACTGAACCTCACTGACATTCAGCGGAGCAGATAATACACCCCCCCCCCCTCCCCCGTCGTCGTCCAGGCCCCTTTCCACGAAGAAAAAAACAAGGTCGGCTGACACACAGGGTTACTGCACATTCTCCCACTGAGGTTAAAGAGCCTCGCCGCTAACAAACCCTCGGTCGTTGCCTCGTCAACCCGCCTACCCTCTCTCACCTTTAGAATAATTTTGCTTTCATATACTGTGCCGAGGAAGGCATATGTCGCCTTGAAAAAGTTCACTTGTCGAAACGTTGGCTCCCGCGTTTACCTCGTTTTCGTTTCGCTCATCGCTCTCAAGTGATGCATTGTAGTTGCGCGCTGTCTAATCCTGTGTGTGCCTGCTTTTGATTGAGCTTAGTACTCAGAGTTTCCGTCATCCGCCTGGTCCCTGCGCTATCCTTCGCGCTCTAATTAGAGACATCTTCATGAGCGTAAAAATATACGGATACTGTTTCCGAAATAAAACATCAGACTGAGCACACAGCAATCTTTCAGAATGAAGTAACGCAAGCGTCACATTATTCTTGATTTACGTAAGTAATTATTTTCCATAACGTTATTACTCTTGCGTATGACGTATATTTCTTCACAGCTGATTGTTGACCAGGCAGAATCCCGTTGCCATTATTTTGCTGTATCCGCCCTCACTCAATGCTTCTTTAAAACTTCTCTTAAAATATTGACAAATATATACATTTCAAGAGAACAGACCGGTGGGCTAGTTGTTAGTTTTCGTTCCCTTCTATTGTCCTGCGAGCTTTCTTGCCTTTTGCCTCGAATTATATACATTTATTGTCCCTCTCACTAAGATTGTCCTCCGCAGTGACATCAACCCGGGTCTCATCGCGGACTGGCTGGAACTTACTGAGATTCCCGAGACGGAACTGTGGTTTCGCAGCAGCGGTGAACGGCGTTTCAGCGAATTCCTTGTGCTGCAGAGCGGGTACTCATACATGCACATAGAACCAGAACTCTGGCCTGCGATGAAGTTTTCGAACTTGATTTAAGCGATACTGCGATTTCAGCTTAACTGGCCACTGATTAAGGTGAGTGTGATATTTCAGAGGTTACAATTACTTGGTTGCTTCAGAGTAACAAAGCAACAAAACTATATGAAAACAGCTTTGTGGACTCTATCGACAATCCGCCTGAGCATTCGCTTCAGCACACAGCGTGGGCGTAGAAATGACAGATACGCACATGACCCACTCCTTTTTGGTTCCACACTGCGCCGTACGGGAAGTGTTATCTTACAAAAATGTTTGTTGAGAAGTGATTGAAAAGTTGTTCGAGAATATCAACAACTGGTGTTTAAAGTATGTTGAGTGGTCGTTGTAGCGTTTTGAGGACTTTACTGCCAAGCGTTCTAAATAGGCCAGTTGGATTGTGGTGAAAAATTGTTGAGATATTTTAATTTTTGGTGTTTTCGTTTATCATTGACGTAATATTGAACGTCCAAATTCAAAGCATACTTACAGTCAGTTGAATTATTGTGCGATTTCAATTTCAGGAGTTGTTGCCATATCGCAGGCAACATGATCAAGGTTAGCATTGAAAGGCAATGGAATGAATGTTATTTTTGTAGCAATTGTACTAGGCGACGTTGAAAATTGTCCCAGTGTTTAATTGAAGTACAGTTTAAGTAGGCTGTATTGAGGAGTTCTCTTTTTACCTTAGACGTTGCCATTATGTAGTGTTTGCGTATAAGACGACTTGTGGAAATTCAAATCTACCAGCTTCTGCATTCCTAGGTTGGGTCACTGTGCCGCTCAAAGCATATTTTTCCGAGTCGTATACACATTTATATTTAAATTGGAGGTTGTAATGTTTAGTGTAGTTTGGAATAAAAGCGAACGTACTTCCTGGCAAGTATGATTCAAACTGCGGTAAATCAGACTATAAAGGTAGAATGTGATAAAATTGCATTTGCGCAGGCTGCCTCATATGTAGACAACACTGTGGTGGAAAGTGTGGGCCGAGGATCTCAGACGTGCAACAGGGAAGACAGTATACATAGAAAACCACTTTATATCAGCGTACAGCGCGCAAGCTTATATAGCGATACATAAATCACAGACGCAATTGACCTTAGCATCACAGTCAATTGCCAAAGCGAATATGTAGTCTCAGTTTTACAGTAAAGGACTTCCGTCATACGAAGTGTCTTTACACGGCACATCGCGCCCTAGACGAAGTGGGGAATGCTTCCGAAGTCGCCGACCACTCACTTGAACACAGGCGCCGGGCAAAATGTTCATTTGGTCTCCAACACCTGCGAGAAGGTACGTTGTAGGTGCTTGCGATGGAAGCTTCTCACAGGGTGCCGGCAGAAGTGTGGGGCCACTGCGTCATCTTTACGGGCCTAGCGGCGCTCGCACAGTGTAGCTGCACGATAAACGCGATCCTAAACCTCAATCGTCCAATTGTAAACACGGCGATGGCCCCTACAAACAAATTCTACTTATGCCTTCAGCCCTTCGGTACACGTCACCGCCAAAGCGAAAGTGAACCATGACAATCATACAAGTGTTGCGCTTAATGTAAAATAAGATTTCTCAACACAGTGTAGTTCAGCTGTAGTTCAATAAAACGTTGGAAGCAATTTGTAACACCGAGAAGCAATTTGTAACACCACTCAGTGCAATTTGTACATCAGTGCAATGACTTGCATTTACTTACAAACAACATATAAAAGGAGGCATGTCGTAGTGGTGAACCCTGGAATGATTTGGCTCCAATGCAATACGATACTTTTCGTATTCCACCAAAGTGTCAAAGCAGCTATATCCATTTTGAGCTAGCTAGCCTTATTGTAAAACAACTTGTCATCAAACATATTTAGGGAGTTCGCTAGCAGACCTCTACCTTTGGTTTCTGCAGTGGTCTTAAATAATGGCGGTACTATCTCATTCGTATTTTCCTCGGATAAACATGCAGGTAGTGAAATTAGAAAGGTGTTTTTTTGTTCGTAATAGCTGTTTCCAAATTGTCAGCCACCTCGGCTATAAAAGAAAGTGAGAAACAGCTCGTTTACAAAGATCGTAAAACAAGGCCATTGATGAAATTCTTTCCAAACGCCGATACATTTTTCGTTCGTTAGTGGCTCTGATCGATTAAGCACAACCCGTGCCGTTCATGCCTCAGAGGTGGCCGATTCCTCCGCCTGCCTCTGCTCAGCACATCAGCCGAGGTGAGCCTTGCTCAGAGATGCGGTCTCCTGAGCGAAGTCCAACATGGCGTCATTTCAATATCACCTCACTGATTGCGTTGCATATGTGGGTCGAAATTAAGTAGCTTCTCCTGGCAACAGATAAAGCCATGTAAACGGTGCAGGTATCACCAGCAGCAACTGCCTATTTTGACGTCAACTGCAGGACAAAGACTTTTCCCAGCGATGTCCGATTGCCCCTGCTAGCGCTAGCTAATACCGACTTGCACCTGCCCGTTTTCTGATTTCATAACCTGCCCTTATTTCCTGCCGACCTCGACTACGCTTCCCCTCCCTTGGTACCCACTGTTTAATTAAAATGAAAAAAACTAAACTTTACTATGCATTCGCCAAGGCACTAGTGCTCTCTCACTTTATCAATTTACTGATTCAGTAATTTTCAGAATAGAGAAAACAAACATGGCGTGAGAACATTTGGAAGTTACTGCACGAGTAATTAGGTGGCACACGCACAAAAATTCTGCAGCAAGCGACGTGTACACAGGCTTCTCGGGTGCATTCCGGAGAAGCTTACCCTTTTAGCAGCGTCCCGTCTGTCCTTCATAAACCTTGCCTCATCTAAACCGGATCTAATACGTAGGGTAGACAAGACTGCGCAGGGGAAGAAGAACTGACTATAATATATTAATGAACGAGCTCATTGCCTGCCCACTGTGCCGACCGCACGAGTGAGCCATGGTTTTACTAGATTAAGATAATTGGTTGGAGCAATAAGGCATGCGCCCGATAAGTTTTGGTAGCACAGTATGCTATGACGCCTTATTGAACAATATTGTGAAAGAGAAGTATTGCCTGTGTTAGTGACGCGACTATATCATGTCTTGCGCAAAAATCTATTTTGTGAATTATAACGTGTCTCTTAGGTAAATTGTTCATTGTATGTTCAAGGGGGAGGCGGGTATTACGTTTTGCCAATGTTCGCAATTACGTCCTGAATTTTCACTCCGGGTATACACCAGAACACCGTGAATTCAAAAGGCGCCGCCATATTGATGAGCGCCGGTCGCGCCATCTATCCCAAGCGCCGCGAAGTAGCAGGCCTGGGCTGCCGCGCCGGGAGATGCGACCCGGCGCGAAAGCGAAACTTGGGCTTTTTAGCTGGGCGGAAGGCGTGTTTCACGCTTTTTCTAACCTGTCATATTCGCTGTCTGGATTCAATCAAACTTCAAGACCTCGTGCAAGTCCACAATGGACACACTGAGTGCTGTGCAGACTGCAGAAGCGAATACATCGGGTAGGTACGCTATTACGTTTGTACAAACCGCGCGCTATATGCTAGAACACCTGTGAGCTTTTTGGCACGTAACCTGTGAAGGAACATACAGCACTGTGTTGGTGCCATATATAATTAAAGCACGCAGAACACTGTCATCTGCACTTTCAGTTTGGTCTTGTTTGTAATGGTCTCTACTGGGTTGGCCGCGCTTGGCAACCAACTGGTGAGGTCGTTTGACTGCCTGGTTAGCAGACGCCTGCCCTTCACCACCTGCACACTGAAAACAAAATAGATGTTATAGTAAGAAGGGCTGTAGTTCTTTCCCATGCCATCACTTTTGCGAAGATATAAAGTCCTCTCAAAATGAAATAGAAAATACACCAGGCCAATTGTATCGTGCAACCACTTAAGAGTACAACATTCAGAACAAAAGCCTACAGCACTCGAACAAGCAGCATATGATGCTAAACCTGCACTCATTGCAAAATGAGGTACTACAGTAGTTATAATGTTCAACTACATATGCAGTCAAAGCCCGTATAACAGGGCGAGCATGACAGATGCAGGTGTTGTACAGTTGCACAAACCATGACAGGGCACGTAAAATTACCATCCCTACTTAAAGCTGCATCATCAGGACCCCTTTGGTACAAGACAACAACCGCACCTGCATTCCAAGAAATTAGCCCCACCAACTGCAGCTACCTGGTACCAGACCTGTTTCGCTTGTGCGAGGCCATCGGATTGTTGGCGCTCCCTTAGAAAAGAAAACAGTAAAAAAAAACTAGTGAGAACGATCAAAATTTTGTTACAAAATACAAGAATAATTAAGCACCTTATTTTCCTCGCCATATGAACGGAAATATTTTGCGCTTTGCCTCGCGTAACAGCCCGCACGCAGTTTAGAGCTCAGGAGGCTCAAATGAATTCGTTACGAATGACACCTGCAACACCAGCTCGTAAAGGTAGGTGCGCTGCAAGAACACCTTCGGTGACGAGTAGTCGTCGTTTACGTTTTTGTGGACGCATGCTACGTGACGAGCAGACTTCGGTTTACTTTCATTAGCAATAACGTTCACCAGCAAGGCCTACAACTTGACGTTCACGCTTAATGGTCATTCCGTGCACCAGCTGCAAGTATGGCTAACCGCAAACTCAACTGTTCCGCTTAACCGTCGGGAGCTCTGCCTGAATGAAAACACGAAAAGGCTTGCCTTTTTGTTATAGCCAAGGCGAAGCACCGGCGCGGGATTCTGCTCTGTAGGCTTGTTGCCCAGAAAGTGCTCAGAGCAAACCTGCGTATTACGTTTGTAGGGCGCCAAGTTGAACGTGGCACCAAAATATACACAGATCGAATACTCATTCGTGCATTTTCACTGGGTTGGTAGTTCTTCCTATTCACTGCAGCTATCCACCGGTGGCGCAGCTTGGCATTATTCGTTGCGGATGGAAATCGGCGCAGGCTGAAAACATCGCACCGGCACGATTCCCTACGTGTGTTGTGCTCTTCGCAAACAGCGCTAAGCAACCTGCTCCTTTTCCGCTGGTTGTTTTGGCGTCCAAACCCGACGCAATGATGCCCAGATGACTTCTTCTACTGTGGATCCGTGTGAACGGGCACATTTCCGCACTTTGGAGCCCTAGAGCTGGCGCTTGCCATGTATACTGGTCGCCGGCGAATACACTTTGGCAGCCCAGTACAAAATAGCGCCGGTCGACCGGGCAACCCGGGTGCGAGAGTATGCGTTCGGTTAGTCTGGGTGCGAGACTAGCGTGTTCTGGTCTATATATTGCAGTACATCAAATATCAATAAGCAAGTTACGGTAGTAGATAGCGCGTGAACTTTCTTAGGGCTGGTTCTTTCGTATTCACTGCTTTCCCGTCTGGCGTAATCAGTACCAGTCGTAAAAGGTTAACCAACCGGGCGCACAAGATGTTCCGTCCAGTCCCTCCCTTTCGCCAGATTCTGTTATATATATTGTACGCACTGTTCCTACGTCTCTTTAGAACTGTGCTCAAATAGCACGGCTGAAAAAAGGACACACAGATAAACAAGCACAGCAGAACAAGTGCTGACTGCCAACTGCAAGTCAGCGTTTGTTCTACGTTGATTTTTTTTCTGAGTGTCCTTGTTTCAGTCGCGCTGTTTGAGCATAGTTCGAAAGATGATCCGACTGCCCTCACTATGATGTTATCCCTTGGGTTCTTAGTGACAAGTCATAGGTGGAAAATATGGTAATTGCTGCAAGCTACAACGTATGGCCGAGTAATTGAGCAGATAGCCACCTATGATCCTGCTGGCAATAGAAATAATTCTCTCAGTTGAAATCGTCAATTTAATCGAAAACGCTCATCGACGAGAGCTTCGCTCGTTCACAATGCCTCTTCAATTTTAGTGGTGTACATCACTCTATGGAGTCAATCACGCCAGCAATATTTTACCAAATACAATTGGCACCTCCAAAATAGACGAGCTTTCGTGCGGCGTTGTGACAAATATGATGTAAATCCAACAGTTTAAGTTCGCGCAGCTGCTTATGCCAAATTTTCGAATAGATAAAGGAGCTTACCCAGGCAGGGTGTGCCAGCTTGTCCACATAAATATCTTGCTATGGCTCTAAAACAACAAATAACCAAAACTGTGCTTTGTTTCCAATTTCTGCTGATACAGGCAGTAAAGGACAAGCATCTTGCGCTGTGTGCTGATCACTCTCACCAGAGTGACCCTGCGAAAACTATTCGTCGGAATTCCTTCATAAATCACGTCAAGTCAAGAAGGATGGCACATATGAATAGATTGTGCTTTGGTGAACCAACACCAGCCATCAAGTGCGATGCAGGTCGGCCCCCTGATGCACTTGATTGACTTGCGCTCAAGCAGCATCGGCAAGTACACCTGTGAACGCACTAATACTTCTATTTCCCCCATTAGCTTCTTTCCCGCTCCAGTACTTCTCCTGTCGTAATCGCCCATAGTAGCGGTTATGCTTATATCGAGTTATTAAAGCTTTCCAGCGCTGCACTTTCTCTTAAAGTGTTTCTTGCAAATAACCTTGCATTCTTTTTTAATTGTGATGACATTTATGGCTTCAGTGAAGCTCCTGCCCAATAGTAGGGTAAGGATCCCATCATGTAAAAACGATATTTTTTATGTGACTTTCTTCCAATGATGTATCCAACGGACACACTTCTGCACATGTAATTTTAATCACAATACGTTGCTTCCTTTTTCCCCTTCCAGGCTATTGTACACATATTTTAAAACCGAGTAATAACAAATAGAACTCGGTGTGAGGCCTAAGTAGTGAACACGGCTGCTTCCGAAGTGTCTACGTTAAATGCAATCGCTTGTGCTATGCCTTTGTCCGCCTATAATAAACATTTGCGAATGAATTTTTTGTTTCATCATTTAGGTAGCCACAGACTGTGGGTTCCCTTCGCCTCTTCACTAGGGAAACGATTAGCAAGATGCTTGCGATGCGAGGAATGTCCCCGCCATACTATTTCACTGTAGTTCAGTTGGGCAATACTATTCTGTTGTCTTCGTTTATTTTACTAATTGTCTAGAAGTTCAACAGAGGGCCCTCTGTAAGAAATGTCAGATAATAAGGCATGCATGTTGTGCTTCTGAGCTATAGGGTATTGTTTATGAAACTTGTTCTGATGTATTTTCGGACTACGGTGAACGTTTTAAATATGCCTTGTCGTGACTGCTTCAAGCCAAAATCTAGTGGAAATGGCGCAGCTTGATTGATTGGGACCGCAGCTTTATTAATAATCAGAAGACATAATGTGAAAACAGCGCTGCGTAGGTCCCCTCTTCTATTCTGTTGTCCGATGTACGGTTTCAGGGCTGTTTTTTTAAACGTTATTATATGCCCCATTGGGAAAAAATCCATCGTAGTCGGCGTGGCCTGAAGATGGTACCAGAAATGGTACCGCAAAGATTAAAGTGAACACGTCAGAAAATGCTCGGATCGACGTCAGATTTCTGAGGTAGGTTCCTGTAAACAATGTAAGTTCATGGCTTTTGAAAACAAAATTGTTACATTGCGGTCTGGGTGGCAATCGAACCTGGGCCTCCGGGGTGGGAGACGAGCATGCTTCCGCGCCACCACGACGGCTCCAGGGCTGTTTAAAGGTGAGCAAATGATGGGTGATTAATAGCACACGTCACGGTCAAAGCCATTGGGGTGACAAAACGTGTGGCCTAGTGCGTGCCTGTGTGGGCACGTTATGGTGTAACCAAAGGAGAAGAGGTGACGCCGCGTCATGAGCGCATAAAACGAGCGCGTTCACGACCCTCCGAGGTCTACAAACGCTTGAATGCTTTCGCATTAAAAGACGTGGGCAGTCTTAAGTGCCTCTGCAGAATTTTTATTTATTTGTGTTATGTTATTTCATTTTCCTTCTCCTAAACTGACGTCGATATCTTTCAGATGTAAGAAATCTTTCAGCGAGATTTCAAGGCGTCAATGCTGAGACATCATACGCATTGACCGTAATATTTCAACTCCCAGGACTCAACCAATATGGATAAATAGTCTCATAGTTATATGACAAATTTTTTGTCCGAGAGTTACGTAGTTGCAGTGGTTTGCACACTTGAAAGCTTGTTGACTGAACTACCATGAAGTTGTGTCGTGAGTTAGCAAAAACGGCATGCTGATTTTTAAAACAGTCGAATTCTCCACATGTCCAAATACAGTGTCCCCTTTATCAATAGGTATAGATATACCTTAGGTAAACTATGTAAGTGAGTGCAGATATCGCTTTCGTACGTATTGAAGTAGCTACAAGATTCATATCTCATGGATTGCGTTCAGTAAAGCGCTGGTGTTAAAAGATGTACTTGCAAAGTGTACACGATAAAAGGCACGCATCTAGAAAAGAATGCATAAGCAATTCAACATCGAGAGACATCTTTTCCTGAAGTTCTATGATTTAAAACGCAAGGGAGATGGCGGTTTTATAACGGTGCTTTTGTGAATCGCCTAGAGTAATGCTGAACCAAATTGAGACGGAAGGCAATAAAGAAGACAATTCAAAATCTTCATCTGTAGTAATGCTCTAATCGAACGTGCCGAATGCGCAACAAGCCTACTGTTCCTATCTGCGGGTTTCGAAAAAATTACTCCGCAAACTCCTCTGAATGTTTGACTGCTGTCAGCGAGTTACAGTTGGCAGCAGCTACGGCGCTACAAATGGTTAATAGGCTTGTAATTCTTCGTGAACTTAAAGTATCAATAAATATAAAACTTGTACAATATTTTTAATATGCTCTCCAGCTAAAATATGCGGACATTTACTGTGAGAGGAGGCTTCATAAAGTATACACGGCGCAAAAACAAAAAGACGGGTGCATACACAACATTGAAACTCCCGCACCAGTTCACCATGACGTCATGAATTTTGATGTCATCTAGTTCAACACGGCTAATTCCTTTTTATCAGTAAACATTGACCACATTGTATTTCAGACTACCCAAACAAGGGATCTAGAAAGCTTTCAAAAGTATTACGGCACTGCAACGACCCAACTACAAGCACACGTATTACAATGTCTAATGTCACAGTGTTGTACCAAGTTTGCCATTTCGGCGTGATGTTAAAACACGAAAGCTTGCCATTAAGTACTATCTAGTATCGTTGAAAACTTATTATCACCAAATTAGCGAGTTTATTTAACAGTACAATATCAACCTAAACTGATTTAATGTTTGTCTTTTGAGTCTCTTTGGGAACACGCAAGTACTGAACAAAACTATCACATGAACTTCAGCATTACAAGAAAGTCTCTTATGCGGGTGCGCACGCTGCACTTTCCATCGCGATAAACCTAAATCGAGATCCTCTTTCCGATCGCAATTGACGCATTTGCGAGAAATACGGCACGGAGCCAATCATAGTCAAGATGTTCGATCGCAATCGGGGTCGATCGTAATGGAAAATGTCCACGTGAAACCGGCAACGAAGCGATATATGTATAAGATCCTGCCATGGCGTTTAATTGATAAATTATAGGGATACTTCAGGCACATTTCCGCCATAGTCGTCGCTGCAAAGTTTAGTATTTATTTATTTATTTATTTATTTATTTATTTATTTATTTATTTATTTATTGTCATACTCTCAAGGCCCGGAGGCATTACAGAGAGGAGTGGTGATTACTGCAAACAAATTCATTAACAATATTCTTGAAGTTGGTGGCTTCAGAAATGGCAGTGATGGAGGCAGGGAGGCGGTTCCAGTCATTCGTCGTTCTTGGTATAAAGGAATCAAAATAAACGTTGGTGCGACAAGTTGGAACTTCAACCTTAAAACGATGATCCGTGCGTGACGATATGTATGATGGCAGAGAGATTAGTTCGTCCTTAAGTGTTTCGTTAGAGTAATAAATCTTGTGAAAAAGGCATAGGCGAAAGTACTTACGACGTACCTCTAGGTTAGGCAAGTCAAGGGTTAGTTTCATTGATGAGACACTTGCATGACCGTAGGTTGTAGGTGTGAGGGCGAGCCGAGAAGTGCGGTGACGTCATCTCGTTCACTCGAGGGAGGAGGTGGGGAGATGAGCGCGCGCTATCGCTAGCACGCTTTCCCTCTTTCACTCGGACCACAGCTGCGCATGATGCGGCTGAGCGTAGTGGTAATCTGCGGCGGCTGCTGAGTGGCTAACGCCAGCTATATTCGCAGGCAACTTTTCTTGGCTATGAACCGAAGGGTACGGAAACTAAGCGCGCATCTTTCATTGCTGCTGGAAGCAGTCCAGTAGGTTTGTTCACGCTTTCTTACCTGGGAGATAGAAACTGTTTTTCGTGTTTTTTACACCACCTAACTTGAAGCGATGCCTAACATTTACCAGCCTGCTATTGGCATTTTATTGCATTTTTAGTTTGTGCTTTTGAGTTTTTACAACACCCGAAACCTTCTCACGCTTTGCACATTCATCAAACGCAAAATATAACAAGTGTCTACTGCTGATTGTTTTTTTGCTTGCTATCCCCCCAATCAACTCCCCTGAGTGGCTATTGCCCAACTTCAGCAACAAAATACTGTTGGAGCACACACACAGAAAAAAGTGTTTGCAGCGTCTGCGCGGAAACCAAGCGAACGCATCTGGAAATCGCAACCTTCGACATCTTCAAACGAATGAGCGAGCTGACTGCTGCGCCTGCTCTACCGACGCCATACAGCTGCTTCGGAGCTCCGACGCAGGCTGCGATGTTCGCTGCTCATAACTTGGTGCACATCGGACGTGAATACACATTGATTCACGCCGAATTACCTGCATCGACCTTCACTAATGACGTTGTGCGAGGTTGGTGAAACCGAAACCGGTTCCGAACGCTCCCGGATTACATTGCGTACAAGTAGTCATGTGCAGAAGCTCCGCCCCTGTAGCTTTCGCTTCATACTGTTGTCCGCGTGTTTATAGCGTGTGGCGTCGTCTGTGCTGTGTTCTTAATATGTGCTCAGTTGGCGGGGCAGTGAAAAAGAGCAAGAAAGACTGTGTGTCGACGCTGCTGCTGTTCTCATAGCCAGTGTCCACGACCATAGAGTGAGAAGTGTTATTGTTTGCCTGTGCGTGCGTGACAGCACGCTTGTTCATTTACTTAGTAGGCGAATCTTCGCTGCGCTTTATATGGCCGATAAAATTGATCGCCTTGCTTCGTACAGTTGTAGAATTGTCTATCGCAATCAATGCATTGCATTTCCGGCGGAACTGTATATATATGTATATATATATATATATATATATTACGAGTCTGGCGGTCCACATGCGGCTGCGGACCATTTCGCCCGCAGTGGCTTCCGACTACCGGAGGGCGACATTGCTCTCGTACAGCTTTAATATCAAATCAACGAAGCGAACAGTGGACAACAGTGGTAAGAACACCGACAGCAACTTTCTGAATTACTTATGCAGTGGATTAGATGCAGCTGTTCTCGTACAGCTTTAAAAAGTGGTATAACGGGTTCACTATAAATGTAGAAGCACTTCGCCATGACATGGTCAGCCCCTCGGTTGTATTCGCACGTTAAAGCTGTTCATTCGAGTTCGCACCTGAAAGTCGACCGCGAAAAACACTATACTTGCGCGACGCGTATCAGTCGGTGGCTTTCTCGTTTTTTTTTTATATTTGGCATACTTCTACTGAGCTAACACCATAATTGCCACAGTGTCAAGCTCGTCAAGTGACGCAGATTGCGGAGCCCAGATGAAAATCCCATCGTGACATCGTGAAAAGTCAAGGAGAGAGAGAAAGTAGCGAGCGGAACCGCTGGATGGTCCACTAGATTAGCGATCAGTTTGCTACGTACCCTACACTGGGGGCAAGAAAAATCTGAAATAGAAAGGGGAGAAAGGAGGAAAGAGCACTGCGCCGACGCAGGAGGATGCAAATCAGTACTATAGAGGGTCACTTGGCGTCCATATTGGTAGGTGCGTTGGTTCAGGACTTCCGTGTTCCTTAAAGTATAAACCCCATGCAAGCGATCTTGCGCTCGACAGCGACAAGCGACGCGAGGGAGATGGCTGTCGCGTTCGCGCGTCGCTTACAAGTCGCACCTCATGCGAGCGATGACTTCGAGCGACGTCTTCCTGTGTTGCCGATATGAGGGCAGCCATATAGGCGCCGAAACTAGCGTGACGCGCGCTTTATTAACTTACGTTGGTGTGTTTTACTGTAAAAAGCAGCATAGCATATTTCTCAAAGTCTTGCAGTAGGTTCTTATCCTGGCACGTGTAAAAATTCAATCGTTTGCTCGTTCCGTGCGACAATCGGAAGTACTTGAGTTATGTACATCCAGTTTCGACTTCACGCTTTAGGCTAGTCGCTCATAGCACTTCCGGGCGACGAGCGACGAATTCTAGATTTGCAGAATCGAGCGATCACGCAACAAGACCAAGCGATCTGTTCGCGCAACGGCCCGATCCGTCACTCGAAGCCGTCGCTCGTCGCTGTGGCTCACAATATTGCGCTCATATGGTTTAGCCTTAATGCTTGTATCACGATATTGTGGCATTTTCTGCGTCAACGTCATGAAAGTTCATCCCGGGTTTACTGTCGAGCATTTTACACGCGCTATGGCAGTAGTAGGTTCACGGCCCATGATATTGCGTCATGCACTTTCTATTATTCTCGTGAAACATCCTGCCATTTTGACAGTTCACTTAGCAAAAGAAAAATGAGTATTTTTTCCCATGAGCACACGTTCAATACACGCATGTTTTTTGTGTTTTTAGTAGTAATAAACGTGCCGCACATCTCCAGCTCGTGTATGCAGCTGTCTTGTTGCACATTGCAGCAAAAGTCTCTAGCAAAACATTTTAGCTGTAAAGAAAAACAGCGCCAGCTGGAGGGTTTTATATAATTACAAGCTTTTTTAACTTCTTCAAGCTCTTCAAAGTAAACTTAACCTGAATTTTTTTTCCATACCGCTCTTTATAAACATAAAAAGAGTGTTATATAAAATTCTATAGGAACACACATTGGTAAGAAAACTGACAGCAACTTTCGGAATTACTTATGCAGGGGAGTAGTTGCAGCTGTGTCAGATGGACAGATTTGAAAGGAATCGCGCCCTATCTTGATCGGATGCCTTGATCGTTCGTGATAATGATCTTTGCTACATGGTCCAACAATGCGGATCGAGTTAGGGTGAGATCTTGTTCGACAGTTGTCTTTAGCTGGTGCAAATCACTTATCAAAGTTGCCGAATATGCCGGAATGATTATAGTTTAAGTCTCCTTTTTTTTTTAGAAAAATATGGTTTCGTTTGCCATTGGGGTTACTGTCGCGCGCTGATCGTATGCAACTATCAAAACTACATGGCCATCAGCACCGTGGTCATCCACCCATAATGCCAATCAAGACGCTCGAGTGCGATGCACGGATTCCGATTGTCTACACTCGGTTCGAGCAAGATCGCGCTTGAAAGTGACCGTGTAGCAGCACTTGACACGGGTCGAACTCAATCCGCATCGGGCCTGATCGCGATCGAAAGTGACCGTGTGACAACGGTGTTATGTTCATTGTAAAATTTTTTAAAATGACCAAAAATCAAATATTAAGTGAACCTAAAGTGATATATTAGTGCTAGAGAGAGAGCCTCTAAGGCGTCAATATTACCGCAAGCAGAAGCTTAGTAGCAGAGAAACTGATGTAAATGCAAGACAGGATTAGAAACCCCCCGGGGCCTTACTTGCCAGATGAAGAAGGCACTCCTCCTTTAAGTATTCGCACTAGCTATTACTGAGCCAGTGTTTATAAAACCATAATCATGTAGCACTGTAAGACGAAAGAAGATGCTGGTTGCCCAGTTCTATTTCATTCTTAGAAAGTATTCGTTTTCGTTCGACTCTGCGCCACCCGTGCTTTCGAGTTTCAGTAGTTTCGTTATCGCGTAGTGCTGCACTCGCCTTCCTGACTCGCGAATCTCGCACAAAAGGCAAGTAGCAGGGAATTCAATTTCTATGTGATGTCGTAGGATGCCCCAACGATCCATAAACCGCACCGCCGTTTGTCGGAAGCCGTTTCACTCACCGAAGGCAGAAAATGGCGGTGATGGCGTATGCAACGTCATCATTCCCAAGTAAGCTAGCGGGAGATTTGAAAAAAAAAATTCTGCAACCTTTGGCTACCGAGAATTATATTCAGGGAATTTCACACTTTTCCTCATTATAGAGTACTTAGCGAAAATGTGGTTTTTACAAAAAAACAATCGAACCTGATAGACACATTGTTTCATTTCGGTAGGGAGCTGACTTGGAGAGCAAACTTCATAAATATGAAAAACGTCTTTAAATGCAGGCAATCTAGGAGTTCATTTCTCCAGACAAGTTAAAATGAGGGTTATAAAGCTTGGTGGCTATAGAATTTTGAGTTCATGGTTTCGTTTGGAGTTTCGTGGCTCTGCAAACGACCCTTCTATTCAAGAAATTCACTCAAACGTAAGACGATGATTAAAAATGTCAAAATATGAAAAACGCTTGTCAGAAAAGGTCATTTCTTATAGTTTTACGTACTGCCCCGGTTAAAGTAAAGGACGCGTTCAATCATGCGGCCTAAAAAGTATCCCATTATTACTGTCTAATAAACTACAAATGATCAAATCTCAACAACTTAGTCTAGTCGCCGCGACATGGATTTACAAGTTTTCATTAGAGGAGCTGAACTCAAACTAACGCAAGGTGAAATTTATTTTTAAAAGATAACTCTCAAAGATAGCTAATTAGATGCGGTTTTATCAAGTCGCATAATATGTATTCATTTTCGTTCACTCCAATGTTAGCCATAAGGACTCTGACCAACGACAACGCTGGACACACTCTAAGGTCGCACTTGAGCGAAAAGGGACTGTTAGGCATAGGCCATGAAAGTCTTTGGTGCATTTTCTCCAACCGAAGAGCTTTAACGCGAAAGCGTTAAGGAGCCCGTGTCGCAGAAAATCCGGCGTCGGCGGCGGCGTCATTTTTTGAACCACACATACCCAGGCCGTTCATGTGACGCAGGGAATTCACTGAACTAATTTAATTTGTCACCACGCACTATCGGAGGCCCTCTCTTCGAGTTCGGAACTTCTGGTTCGAAAGACGCGGGAACACTTTGACAGATACAACGACATCACCAAGCACTACCAGCTAAGCAGGCGTATATTGCCCCCACCTCACTCTAAACTGAAACCAAGCTAAGCAGTCGTATGGCGACAACTGTAAACACAGACCTTCCCCAGTCCCGTGCGATTGCGGCACATCTTCCCCGCGCAATACCTGAGTGCTCTTTGCAAGTTATGTCAGGGAACCATAGCGGCGCTTTTACACGTGCTGTGAGAGTGTCCTGTTATATCAACTTAACTGGCAGTAGCTCCGGTAGCTTTTGTGTCGAAATGGGCAGCCGCTCTGCGCAGCCCCAAACTCAACACACAAGAGTGGGCAGTCCAGCAGGCCCGAGAGGCGGTGACGAGTCAAGAACTCGAAGTACCTCATGGGAGACCAGAGACTGGCTATTTACACTTTCCTAAGCTTTGCTGGATTTAAAATCAAGTTGTTTCCATGCATCCATTGTGGGCGTTCACAGGTCCCGCCTCGCATTCGCTGTGGCCGCTGTTGCGGTTCGCCTGTAACGCCCCGGGCAATAGGTAATGCTGAAAGACCCAGCTCAATTGAAACGGAGGATGGATTCCCAATTAGCCATAGTTGTCTCAAATGTTTGTCGGTCTGGCGGGCGCCCTGCTGTGTTTACAGGCCCCTTTGTGTATGTGCGACCAAGGGGAGGACCCTTTTCACAATAGACAGTTTTAGTATAGCGTACGCTATTCCATTGCGTACGCTAAAATATAGCGGGTCGTCACTGCGCATGCGCTGACCGCTAAACGAAATAGCGGGCATAGCGGGCGTACGCAACGCAAACGAGTTAGCGTTAGCGTTTTTGCGGGGCTTGCGGAGTTTGCGGGAAACATGGCGGCGATCCCGGCTGCCCGCTTCGAATTGAATTTGGCGTTGCTTTTGTAAAATGCACTTCGTTCGTAGCAAATGACTGTGTAAACGGCTTTCGCTTAGTCTCAGGCCGCTTCGACGACAGAGTATTATGGATCACTTCGTGGTGTTTTCGAGATCGCTTCTCGTTTCGAACGAGTCAAAGCCTAACCAAAGAAACGATCTAGATGTCACCGCCACCTATCGCTACAGGCGCGAAATAGCCGCAACGACGGAATACGGCCTCAGAGATCTGAAGATATCGTCGGCCAACTAAAATTGTAGAAAACGTGCGCTGCTTAGCGTACGCTATTTTATAGCGTATAGCGTACGCTATAGTTGCGTACGCTAAACTAAAACTGTCTAATAATGTGTGCTACTCTAGGAGAGACCCTTTCCGCGAACCGTCCGACTCTAGGGGAGGCCCTTTCCGCGAACCAACTTCGCCTAGAAGAAACGATCAGCCGCCAACGATCCGCGACCCACGGGTTGCCACCACAGGAGCCAAGCCCGGGTAACGTCGCCTAGAAGAAAGGGTCAGCCACCTACGATCCCGGACCCGCGGGTTGCCACCACAGGAGCCAAGCCCTGGTAACGTCGCCTAGAAAAAAGGGTCAGCCACCTACGATCCCGGACCCGCGGGTTGCCACCAGAGGAGGCAAGCCAGGACAACGCCACCTAGAAGAAATGGTCAGCCGTCTACGATCCCCGAGCCACGGGTTCCAGTCAGCGGAGGCAAGCAAGCGCAACGTCGCCTAGGAAAGTGGGTGCAGCCGTGAAGCACCGAAGGGACTCAGTGCATGTCACGTGACTTTCACCTCATCAAAAATCCCGTCTACGATATTAGTGGGCCTATTTAAGGGGCCCGCAATGTACTTTTTTCAATTCATTCATTCTCTTCTATATCCTTCACCAACAATGGTCTACTGGACGCCTGCAGCCTGCCGACAACGCCAGTCGCTGCAATCGAATATGGCGCAGGTTGAAATCGCCACTTCTAACGGAATCCAGTCAGTTGCTTGCATTTGATTACCATAGCCAAAATGGTCTTACCTTCGGCTTTTATTGGACACTACAAAACTACTCAAAATGTATTCTTAGACAGGTTGTGTTGTTTCGAAGCTATCATAACACTTTAGGGAATCCAGCAGTTTCTTCATTTTTTTCTGAAAACACACATGTCGCTTATGCACAGCTCACACCAGCAAATTCGCCATGAGCAGTGCGATGCTACATACAGCAAATGCTGTGAGAGCAGGCGTCATCAAATCTGAGTGAGTACGCATGATTTTCTTTTCTAATCGTTCGTGGCACCTATTAGGTATGTTAAACTTCTGTATTTTGGATGAGAATGACATAAGGTCATATACAGTTCCTCAGAAATGAAAACGTCCATAGCGCTATAATAATTTCACCTTCATGAATATTCAAGTCACAAGCAAAGAAAAAATAAAATTCTGCAGTACCTCCCTTTGGGTTGTGATACTCATACAAAAACGCGTAATGGAAGAAAGCATAGCGAACGTAAACATTTAAACATTCGTGATTCGTGGCTATGCAAGTGCCGCATCTTTGGACCACTTTCGTGAATGTTTCAACATTAACGAAAACAGAATGGCCCGTAAATTGGCTGCGTTATCTATGAAGCTCTGCCATTTATACGAAGAAAGTTGGAATGGTTATGGGGAAAGAAGTGTGTCTTCAGAGGCCTGATACTCCAGCGACTTATTCTGTATGAATTTGAAATGATCGAACTTTGAAAACATTTTCCATGGCAGAATCTTCAGACATAATAGACAGCTTGGAATATTTGGTATCTCAGTTGTGCTTTAATTTGTTGAAACATACTATAGGTGACCATAAGTATCGCTGTGAACGCGAAGAAAGCCGCTGTCGTACCATACGAATGTTGCCTCGTCGCTCTAATGACGACCTCAGGCAAATATAGGTGCCGACATATTATTGCGATAAGAATAGTATGAACGCTTAACCCCATGTGAATTTTCAGCCCCGTCTTCAGGGTGAACGGGCGAAACTACGCCGAGAAAGATGGGGACTTGATGCGCGCCGTCCCCAGCGCGTCAAATTCTGGAGGTCACGTGATCAAACGCGCGCGCTAAGGTGGGATGGGGAGCAGGCTGAGGTGAGCATACGAGGGGGCAGATGAGCGCGCGTCTCCTCTCCAACTTCGGTCATTTCTTCGCGTGGCTGTGCTTGCGGCTCTTCGGAGGTAATCTGCATCGAGCTCAATGGTTAGGGCGAGTGACATGTCTAGTCAATTCACCTGAGCCCGCCTTCCTACTGTGGCACATCGTATATTATCAACAGTCGGACACGTGTTGAAGCCAGAAGCAGTCCGAAACAACCGCGCTCCGACGTCAGCGTTCTTCATCACAACAAGCTTATGAAACCCAGTTTTCGTAGTTAGCGAGTGATATCTCTCCTTTTTTTTTCATGTGACGGGATGCTGGTTATTATAAATTGTAAACGAATGCTTACTGCTATTTATTCGCCGCATGAATCTTCGAGCCTTGCTTCATGCAGCTGTCTAATACATTGCTATTTCTACCCATGATTCGCCTTTCGGATGAAACTGCGACTTTCTTAAGGCAAAACACATAAAATTGCCATAAAAGCTGAAGATGCGAATCTTATGCAGTGACGTCACAGCGGAACTCGTCTGGGATTTGTTTGAGCTAACCGAGGCCTCCGAGGCGGATCTGTGGTATCGAAGCGCCGGGAGGACATGCTTCGCTGAACTCATGGTCCTACAAAGTGGATACTCATACATGCACATAGGACCACAACTATGGCCTGCAACAGGATTTTGGGAGTTTGTCTTGGCAATACTGCAATTCCAGCTTCATTGGCCTTGCATTAAGGTAGGTGGAAAATTTCGAGCAAAAAACGTGATTAGCTTTTGTTTAATAATAAAAGCACAACACCATCTCAGCCTCATGCTGCTTTATATGCGCTAGAAAGTTATCCAACAGTACGCATATTATTTCATTGTAGCGTTGACACTTGATATATACATACATGTACGGTGTTGAAAACAACCTCGGTCAATAAGAGCACTGAAATTATTTTTTACAAGTACTTTGCCACCATCATTTATGCCAACACTCAATGTTTTGATAGCGCCACAATGTACATTGTTTTTTTTAGCTTTGCAAGAAACAAATGAATGAGACCAAGCATGAACCATGTAGTTCCGTTTAGTTTCTAGGAGATTCTTCACGCTCCAGCAGTTCGATCGTGTGATATGTTTTTATTTTGGACGGTCGTTGAGCAAATTGAGAAAACACACCAACGTAAAACTATTCAGGCGCAAGCGAACCTTGTGTTTGAGCTGCTCGCCAGACTTACGCAAAGAAAAAAGGATAACCGCCTATGGGGCTTTATTGACCTCAACAGCAATCGTCATCTATGCTTTGCGCATTATCCTTATTTAACGGTACGTGCTTCCTGCTTTTCTGTCAGGATCGCTGAAATACAGGCATTCTTTCCAGAGCTGACAGTACGGGGACCACGGCGTTAAAGAAAGGCAATGCATGAGAGATACATGACCATTATTATCCGTGGATATAATTTAGGCCCCAGTTAGTACCAATTTTACTTACAGTACACGGAGTATAGGCAGCACAGTTAAGCCCACGATAAGGTCGTCACACTACAAGGAACGTTCGTGGAGAAGGAGGGGGGGGGGGGTAATCCTTCTGAAATTTCCTCGCGAACTCCGCACAATTTGTGCTGATTGAAATATTCCGTGAATGCGCAGACATTGCCTAACATTGTCTTTAAATAGCCTTGAGTGACTTCAAAGCCTCACAGACAAAACGAGGTGTCCTTGATATGTGCAGGCTACTTAAAAGTCGCACATATTAGCACATTTCTATGGCAACGTTTCATTTTTCGTAAGTTATTTTGCATGTTTTGACAATTGCTCTGCTAGTTAATTTCGTAAAGTAAATACAAGATGCAGTGACTGGTTTTCGTTGTATGGTGCATTATTGCTAGTGGTCGCAAACTTTATATTTGTTTCTTAGCAGTTTTGGTTTTTCGTTTATTTAACATCATTGAAAATCAGGGCTTGTCTGTTCTATTTGCACGAAACCAGGCTGTCAAGGAGAGACACCGAAAATTCGATCACTCATCCACCGATATGGATCCCGCGATAGCGGTTCGCCAACGCACGTTTTTAAGCAACATAAAGTCATGGAGGATGACGTACATCGGTAAATTCGGCTCCAGCACGGTGCTTGAAGAGAATGCCTGCTTTGCGAAGAACCACCTGTGAAATCTTTTGCACCAAGCAATTTTGCGTGAACGCCAGTCCTGTGAAGGCAAGGATTGTTCGATGCTCAACGTTCCAGGGCCAATATGTGTAGCATTGCCTCAACTTGTATACACATGTACACATTCTTTTTAGCAAGCCAAAATAAACAAGGTAGATGCGTTTCCCTGTTACGAGGAACGACGTCGAGTACCAAAAAATAAAATAGTTTCAACAAGAACTAATGACTATGAGGATCATCAATTGATACGTGTAGTGGCTTTAATAGTGGCCACTCAAAGAAAATTTCTCATTCTCTTACAATTTGTCACTGTCGTGTAACCTGGATACACGATTTTAAATGTGGAGTAGCGCACAGTCGTGAGATAACTCCTTAGGTATAAGGGATTCCCTTTTTCGATCAGATCGTTTAGATAGCTCCAAATTACATAATTCGTCGTAACAGAGTTTTTACAATATCAAGGTGAATGTTTTTATTGGCGCGTGCTGTTAACGTAGTGCTCGTGAAGCCTAGTGCTGCCATCTGTATATTGTGCAAAAAAAATTCCTTTCGCAGGCTCTACATGCCCACGCTCCACCTCGCTGTTTCTACAACTTTATCTAAAAAAGCATTTTCCCAATTTTGTCATTATTTATCTGCGTTCAAGGAGATACTGATGCCTGGAGAGGGCTTTCTGTTGCTTTTATTCCCGTCATGGACAGGCGTACGCCAAATAAATTTAGAAGTTGAATAATGGCATATAATAAAGTGCGTAGTGATAAAAGGTGTAGAGTTGGTATGGTATGAAGAACTTTATTTAGGTCCTGAGAGATCAGCCTGGAACTGATGCGGGCCGCTGCCACGTCGGGACAGAGAGGCCGAGCTTCTCTGCCGTCACACGGGCCCTCTGACAGCCCTGATTTGGTCCGCCAATGCTTCACTGTGCAGCATCCGTTGCCATCACTGTTCACCTCGAGAACCATCGCCGCAAAGCGCCAAGCAACGCCAAAGCATATGTTCTAAATCAAGCAAATCCCCACTTACTACAATAAACTGAAACCCCACACTCCGGATTAATTTTATTCATGATGACCAGGTTTGGGTACGTTCGTGTCTGCAGAAGCATTAGTGTAACCGCTTGTGGCCTATTTAATTTAGAACGTGGCAGGGGGAATGCCTTTCGCCCTTAGTAATAGTGCTTGGTGATCTCGTTATACGTTAACAGTTGGTCCCTTAATTCAGCAGTGGGAGATCCAGCCCGTTCAGGGAGTACACGGCACACTAATCCTCGTGCCTCCCTGTGCGCCACCTCGTTTAGGTTACGCGGGGTTCTCTCTACTGTCCCCATGTGCGCCGGAAACAAACTAACTGTATGCGAAGTGATATTCCTACTCTATAGCAGTCTGTTACCCGGTTCCGCAACAACTCGTCTCGAAAAGGCTTTAATTGCAAATCGCGAGTCACTAAACACTAAAACTCTTCTTGAATCAATTAGTGCTAGGACAATAGCCACCTACTCGGTGAACCCCGGATCTCTGGTATAAATGGAAGCGGAATTTCTAACGGTCCCTTTGCCATCTACCACCACCAAAGAATAAGCATCTTTCCCATTAATCCATGCCGTGTCAACAAACGCAGAGTTCTCCTCCTGATCCTTTGCTTTTCGCAACAAAGCCCTAGCTCTCGCGACCCGCCTCCCAACATTGTGCATGGGCGGACATTCCGTGGAAACAGACGACGCGTAATATTGGCCCTAAGTTTCACGTTCAACTCGAGTAGGGGCGCCCCATCGTGCGACAAAGCCACCGATTCTTCAGTTGACTCTAAGATATACCTACCCACTGGTGTACCTAGCAACTGCTCCCTCTTTGCCCTACGCTGAGCCTCCACAATTTCATCTAAAGTATTACGCAAACCCAGTCGTAACAACATATAGTTTGACGTAGTCACAGGCAGAACAAGCGCAGCCTTGACGGCTTTTCTGATTAAAGCTATTCTAATTTTGCATAGTTGCCACATACGAGAAATTACACATAATATATATGTGAACTAAGCCCATCGTACCTTCTTCTCCTGAACACTTATGCCTGTTACAGATCCATCTTGTAAGTCTCATGGCACCCTCCGCCTTCTTCGTAATACGCTGAATGGTTCTAATATTCGATCCATTTGCTTCAAGAACAAAACCCAGGACACCGATTGCTTCAACTTTGGGTATCAACGAACCTTCTCTAGTATGGATTCTAATGCAAGGCCCAACTTGCGGTACCCAATCCTTCGGCCTACGACCTAGCTTCTTAGATTTGAAGATCAACAGTTCCAACTTTTCAGTGGTGCTGTGGAGCCCTATAAGACCCAAATACTCTTCCGTAAGCGTCACCACCCTCTGCAGCACAGCCTCAAGCTCTCCATCACTACCACCAATACTCCATATAGTGATGTCATCTGCGTAGATAGAATAGCCAATAGCCTGGACAGTGCCCAGTGTATTAGCCCACTTCGACATCGCCAGATTGAATAGCATAGGCGAGAGTACGGATCCCTGCGGAGGACCACAGCAACCCAATTTGAAGACTTCCGAATTTATCTTCCAAATCTGAGACATGTCGTTCTATCCATAAGGAAAGCCTTGACAAAATGGAAATGCCGCTGCCTCATATTCAAGTCGGATAGCACCCGTAGAATGAATGAATGTCGGATTCTATCGAATGCTTTTTCCACATCAAGTCCAATTAGTGCCTTAGCATCCCTTGTCCGCCTGTCAAGGAGCTGATGCTTAATCCTGATCATAGCATCCTCAGACAAGAGGCTGGGCCAAAACCCTATCAGCGAGTGCCGAAAGATCCCATTGGCCTCAACATGACGCGTTAGCTTACTTAAAATAACATGCTCAGCGACTTTCCCCAAACACCATGTCAGGGAAATGGGTCTTAAATTTTCAAGCCGTATGGCCTTCCCAGGTTTCGGTATAAGAACACTAGTTGGAAGTTTCCACTCTTCCTGGAAAAAGCCTTCCTTATATCGGCTATTGATCTCCCGCGTAAAGAACTCAACTGATCCGTCGTCTAAATTCCGTAACATTTTATTCGTAATGTCGTCCGGTCCTGATCTCGATCGACCATTAAGATTCTGCAGCGCCATCCTTACATCACTTTCCGTAAACTCTTCATCCATAACTGTATTTTCGTCCCCACTATATTCTAAAATCACGTCAGATGTATCGTGCTAGGTCTCCACGGGAAGGTATCTCTCAGCCAAATCCTTCAGCAACTCCTGCTCCATGTAGTCCCGACACAGTTGATGCACCAGCTTACCCATCACAGTCCTCTGATTAGATTTAGTGTTTGTCTCATCTAATAATTGTCTGAGCAAACTCGAGGCGTCTACAATAGAACTGCATACTTCATCCCGTTGCTGCTTGCACAGTACCCGACAATGGTCTTCAATTTCCTGATTAAGCACTGCTATACGCGTTCTAAGCCTTCTATTCAATCTCTTACCCTTCCATCTCGCTAACATTGACTGCTTCGCTTCCAACAAATGCACCAGGCGACTATCTATGTGTTCCGTGTCAATATCGGTCTGAACCTCTTTAGTGGACGCCTCAACGTCACTTTTAAGCTGACTAGTCCACTGTTCCAAGGTCAACCGATTTCTCTCATCTTCGATTCTCTGCGCTCTTCATTTCCTCAAGGCATCGCAGTCAACCATCCTGAATTTCACTCCTTTTTACTGGCCACTGCCAAAGTAACCATAAGTATGTGATGATCGCTACCAAAATCTATATTAGAATTGGACAAAGACGAATCCACCGCTTCCCGAACAAAAGTTAGATCAAGTGTCGAATCTCTACATGCCACTGTGCCACATCTGGTGCGACACGAAGGGTCAGTAATCAGAGTTATATTCAAGTGTAGTGTCTGCTGCCATAGTCTCTCCGGCTTATTAGTGCTATATACGCACTTCAACACATAATAGGGTGCATTGAAGTGCCCTCCAATAAGCAACAGTGCATCCTTAGCCAGATTGGTTGCCTTGGTCTAGAGAGATTTGAAACTCTGCTTCGTGTCCCGGGGGCTACTGTACACGTAAAGCAGGTAAACGGTTCACTGACATGTCTTTTGCCTACGTAAAATTACCTCCACCATATTATATTCCGTCTTGCAATCAGCCATGTGAAGATCATCTCTAATAAACGCCAACCTCCTAATAATGAGAGTAGCGAATCCTCTACTCTGTTCGTTGTCCTTAATCTCCGCTTTAAAATCCTTCAAGTTCACGTTAGACACCAGCGTTTCTTGTAACATGATAACTTGAGGTTTCACATCATGCGTTCTAACAAACTGCTGCAGAGACGCCTTCTTATGATTTAACCACCTACTACCACTGCCAAATACTAAATGGACCATTTAATAGAGCCTTCTTGACCACGGAAATTCAGTGAACTAGCAGTATTGAGCTCAAGTCCACTCGGCGACTTACCCTGCTGGGCTAGCAGCCGAGTGCACTCCCACTCCATAACAGGGACCACTATCTCGTTTAGATAAATTTCAATTTTGCCTAATCTCTGATCCGGGATATTTTCCTGCTTTTCTATCCGCTCCAGTCTACTAATCATCTGATCAACACCTAATTGCAATGCCGCCATCATTGCTTTAAGCTCGAAACCGATTTTGCCCTGTATCCGCACCGTCGACGATAGGGCCCTCTTTTTCGAAGCACGCGTATTCTCGTCAGCAATGTTCTCTTCTGCGACCTCCACAGACCTCGGTACCTCAACCGTGTCATCATGTTTTCTAGCCCGTCCTAAGCTACTGCTGTTACCGGAATGTAAGCCGTTCCTAACTTCAGCTACCTCCCTGATAAATCCATCAGTGGCTACTGTTAAGCTACCATTCTCTCTCTCTCCAATGGGGCAATCCTATCCCTATCCCTGTTACCATTCACATACTCCTGGCACATACCATTCACATACTCCTGGAAAAAGCGCGCCGGCTGCGCACGGCGCGCTTTTTCTCCTGGGCTCCCGCGGACGGGCTGCAGGATTCTATGGAGGCGTGTTATTTTGGGCCAGTTGCGCACCCAATGGGCTTGACAATTTTGAGAAATGCTAATAACAGCATTGATAATGCTGGAGGTAAAGTTTATGAGGAGGTGGTTTTTCTTAAAGCCGTATGAACGGGGTATAGCGATGCAAAGGGAGCTTTGAGGTGAGTTCTATACTCCATACTATTTTTCTGCCAAATGATCAGATGTTTTGCTTTGTGCGTCTGATCTAGTATAGCTTGTGACACATCCCTTTGTTTGTTGCTTATTAAGATAAGAGAAAGCCTTAGACCTCTCTTTCAAGGTCTCGTTGTGAGCTACAGAAAATATTACGTGACCGAAGGAAGGCGAGAACTGAACCAAAGCATGTGAGCCGTGTATAAGAGATGATTAACGACTAGCAAAGTAATGATTGATTAGTGGTTCGATTAAGATGAGTTCGGGTGTATTAAGGAGGATTAAGGCGGAATAAACTCGATGAAGTTGGATTAGGTTGAATTATGGTGCATATAGGAGGACTAGGTTGGATTAAGGTGGACGAAGGTGGATTAGGGTGGATGAAGGCGGGTTGAGGTGCATTAAGGACGATTATGATGGATTAGGCTGGAGTAAGCTGAATGAAGCATAAGAGTGGATTAAGAAGGATTCACGCGCATTAAGGAGGATTATGGTGGGCTAGGGTGAGTAAAGTGAATGAAGGAGAATTACGGTGGATTAAGGAAGATTAGGGTGGACTAAGGTAAATGAAAGTGGATTCCGGCGGATTAAGGGGAATTAAGGATGATTCAAGGTATTATAGTGGATTAAAGGAAATGGGGAAGAATTAGGGTCTACTAAGGAGGATTCAAGTGCATTAAGGAGTTTTAGAGTAGATTAAGGTCGATGAAGGTGGATTGGGGTGCATTAAGGAATATCCTGGGTTATAGTGGAATAAAGTGAATGAAGGAGGTTAATCCTCCTTCATTCACATTCAAATTCACAGGTCAATGAAGGTGGATTCAGTGAAATAGGTCCATTAGGAGCATTATGGTAGACTAATCGGTCTTAATACTCAGCGAACCCTAATTCGCGTTAGTCCACCTTAATACTCCTTCGTCCACCTTAATCCATCTTAATACTTCTAATCCACCCTAATACAACCTAATCAACTTACATCGCCCCTAATGCACCTTATCCTACCCTACACGGTCTTAATCCGCCTCTATCACCCCTAATCACCATAATCCGCCTTGATCCACCTTCATCCACCTCAATCTTTCTTCATACACCTTATTCCAACTTAATGCTGCTTAATAATCCCAATCTACACTAATACACCCTCACCCACGTCTATAAAACCTAATCGAGCTCTATGTTCCCTAATGCAGCTTATTCTACCATAATTCATCCTAGTCAGTCTTAATCCTCCTTTATCAACCCTAATTCACCTTATTCCCCTTGAATTGACTTTATTATTTTTTATTCACCTTAATCTACCCTAATCCTTTTTCATGCACCCTAATCCACCCTTATCAGTCTTAATACCCTTTCACTTCCCTTTCACTTTAATCCACCGTAATCCACCTTAATCCTCCTCCACCCAACCTAATTTTTATTCATGCATCTTAATCCTTCCTAATGTACTCTAATCCACCTTAATCTTCTTAATATACTCTAATCAACGTTAATCCTTCCTAATCCACATATTTCAATCACTAATGATTCAATAATTAACTTGGGTAATCATTCTCTTACAGAGGGGTGGACATGCTTTGGGTCACCTCTGACCTTCTTTGGTTCATACGATACTTCCAGTTTACAACGCGACCTTGAAACTGATATCTAAAGGCTTTCGCCTTAAAACTTAAAAAAAACTGAATGTTGACTAGCTAACGCTAATCACCTGCAATACCACTGGTATACTCGCCACTACTTTATTCAGGGCGCAAAGCAGAATCAATAATGCTGCACTTCCGACTGAATAACAACAGTTGGCGACGTGCGAGGTGATGGAGCCGCCACAGAATATTAAGCATACTAATGACAAGCGCATTTTATGTAACGTACAAAGTGCTGCAACAAAAACGCTGGCGAGCAGGCCGGAAGAATAAAAAAATGCAGCATTACGGGATGCTTTGCTTTCAGCAAGAAGAAAGACGCCTCACCTTGCAAACAACACCGTTCTTTGTGCGAACAAAGTTCTTTCGAGCAATGTTATGCTGCCACTGCTTCCTGCACAAGCCGTCATGCTTTCCTTGTGGTATCATAAAAACGGCATAACCATCTTAAGGCTTCTTGCTGCAGTTACATGCGCAGCAGCCCGGCAGAGCGCTAGCGCATAGAGCAGGAAACACAGCGTACAACGTTCGCTACGCCGAGAAAAAGCGCTGAGCCAGCCGTGCTCAGGAGAGAAATGGAGTGAACGAAAAAGAAAAACACAAGCAATACTCGACATCCGCGCGCCTCCAAGGGCAACGACAGGGAGACTATTCGTCGTGCAGAAAAACGGGGCAAAACTGGTTGCCGCGGGAGGGGGAGGACAGCAAGTGGCGAGGAGGAGGCGAGGAGGTCGCGCCGCTGTGGCAGAGTTCAGAGAGTGTGGCTAATTTCAAATTATCAAGGAGCTTTAGCCTCCTTAGAAACAGAGCGGCTCCTGGTGGTTGGAGTCCCAGACCATGGCAGCTGCCTCGACCTAGAACGGCTCCTAGAGCGCGAGCGCCTCTTAGAGCGTTGTCTGGCGCTCACCAGGTGCTCCATCTTGGCTGCCTCCAGTTCCGCCGTTAGCTCCGCCCCGGCTCTCTTCTGTCGTCGAACACGCTCGACGTAGGGAAGCTGGTATCGTTGTCTGCATTGTTTATCCGCGGTCAGGTGTCGTCCGCCACAAGGCTTGCAACAAGGCACACAGTTGTGATCTTCTTCAGGGTACTGAGCCCCACATCCTCGGCATTCAAAACAATTGGCTGCCGGACAGACATCCGCCCGATGTCCAAACTTGCCACACACATAACATACATCCAACTGCTTTCGATACAGGAAACATCGCACCAGCGTTGGGCCATATCTGACAAAATTGCGCACGTTTAACCCGTCGAAAACAACGATAACTGATCCTGTGTTCTTGATTCGTTTGACCGCCATAGCCAGCAGATTGCGATCGTTAACGATGTTCTGCTGAAGTGTCGCTGGGTCTTCCACAATGACTACATTGCGAATGACCCCTTTACACGTAGTGTGTGGGGCTGTCTCATATGCGCTGACTTCAAAATCCTTTTCTGCCACTATGATTGACTTGAGTCTCACATATCGTTCAGCGTTGCTCTTATATGGCGTACTAGCCCACCAAGACATTTTGCATAAAGTTAGGGCAAATAACATGTTTCGTAATCTGCTCAATACTGAGGCCTGCCGGCTCAACGTTTGCCTTGCCCACCGTTGTAGGGCTAACTTTCTCGAAATTCAGTCCACCCCATGGGCGAATCACCATTTTGAGTTCTTGTGGCATCGGTGGCATGCGCGACGCCCTCACAAGGCGATTCTTGATTGCCGAGCCTCCGCGCCATTCACATCTGTCTCGTCGTTCAGGCATCTCGCTTTGTGAACCGCCATCACCCAATCCAGGCATCATCGTAACTCTAAATTTTCGGCTGGACACCGTCCGCCAACCCAGGTCGTCAGTAATGTCCTCCACCAGGAGCACTTCCCCTTCAACGTGCATTGCTGCGATGCCGCGCTAGGTCTACCAGACAGTAGCTCTCGGCCAGCGTGTCCTGAGAACAAATGTTCCAACAAAATCTAAAAAATGAAAGCCCCAAATCAAAAAGGTATCCGGTGAATCCTCTTGTGTTCACAGATCCGATGATATCAAATTTGCACCACTAGATGACCAAGAAAGGCTTGGAAGCTTCGAAAAAGACGGACCCATAAAAGCCCACTAGTCTCCTTCGAACTTCGTCGTCGTCGTCGTTCGTGAACACAAAAATACCTCTGGTCATATTTATGTTTCTTGAACCATACGAGGCGCAAACGAAGAAAGCTTGCGCTATGATAAGAAGCCTAGGTCTTGAAGAACTCTTAGGATCTGACATTACTCATATAGTAATCAGTGTTGCTTGACGGGTATATTTAGGGAATGTATAAAAAGCGTCGTTATAAACCACATCTTTGTGCGGATCTCCTTCTCACTTCCTTGTGAGCTGTGACATTGCCACATGGTAGTGACGGTCAACCATGAAACAATGTCAAAAGTGGTAGTTATATATTTAACTCTTCATAGGGCGAGATCATGCCCAGCAAGGCAAGCAACACTCAATCCGAACCACAGCAGTGAGCAGAGTCGGCAATCGTCGAAAAACTGGTCTGCGGGACAAACGCGTCGGCTTATATACATGAGTCGTTGAATGTTCAAGACTAATCGTTGGAGCCCGCGTGCCTCCCAGGAAGCACTACACAAGTCGCGTAACGCAAACAATGAAATTACATCAGGTTCGGTGACAACAAAGAGCGGATACAACCATCGATAGCATTCGAGAAGCTTTCCATATTGCAGGCGCGTCCGGCACTGAGCCATAGCGTTTAACATTTGTTATCAGGTTAAAGGTGGTCAACCGAGAAAGCTGAACAAGTACGCGTGTCAGCATTGAAAACATCGGCCCGACGCTGCCAACAAATACGAAGGCGAAAACCAAACCACGCAAAAGAAAGAAATAGCAACAACAAAGCAACCAACAAAGTCCCTATGTTCTTCGGCTGGCAAATGCTGTTATTGCAAAATGCCGTCTGGCACATCATAGTCTAGTGCGCCAATACGTAGTATGATCTTGTAGGATCCGAAATAGCGTCGTCACAGTTTGGCGTCCTCGTCCTCGTCCTCGTATCAAAGTCCAGACCTAAAAGCGGGCGCCAGGCTGGTATTCCACGTAGCGTCGTCGAAGATTGCATTATCCGGCTGTCGCTCTTAGTCTGCTTCTTGATGCACTGGGACTGAGGAGGGAGGATAATCGATGGTCATTAGGGGTTACAGAATGGATTCCAAGGGAAGGGAAGCGTAGCAGGGGGCGGCAGAAAGTTAGGTGGGCTGATGAGATTAAGAAGTTTGCATGGACGACGTGGCCACAATTAGTGCATAACCGAGTTTGTTGGGGAAGTACGGGAGAGGCCTTTGCCCTGTAGTGGGCGTAAACAGGCTGATGTTGATAATGATGATGATGTTGATAATGATGATAATTATGATGATGATGCACTGGCGGGCGAACTTTCGAGCTTCTTCGGCACGCTGATGATAGGCGGCGAGGTCGAGACTCCATTGGTCGGTAACCTGCGGCATTATAGACTCAAGAGACGTCGATGCGTTGTTTCCGTAAGCCAGCTTGCACAGCTTCATCAGCACTGTTTCTTGGACTGCCTTGTTGTAAGCGCAGGTTAAGTACGGCAGGAAGGCATCCCACGTTTCGTACTCGACGTCGACGTACATTGCAAGCATGTCGGCGAAGGTCATGTTCAGCTTATCCGTAAGAACATTCGTCGGCGGGTGTTAGGCAGATGTCCTCGTCTAGCTTGTCTGACTGTGTCGCAAAAGGCTTGGGTGAGCAACATGCTGCCACTTCTGTGACAGCATGTTGCAGCTGAATGTTCTTGACGAAGAATATTTCCACTTCCGCTGCACTACCTTTCGGCAGAGTTTTTCTTTAAGCGACGCTGTTAATATGGTCTGTCACTACGGCCATCTATTTCTTTCCGGATGGTGACGTCGGAAATGGTCCCCACAGAACCATCCTGGAGTGCTATGCAGAATGCGCCCAGTTTGGCGAAACTCGGGAGCTTCACGAGCTCTGGTGACACCCCAAGATGAAAGCACAAATGGTACCAAGACACAGTTTATATTTCGACAAGCCTCCAGTTTCATTCGTTTATCTAGATTCACTCTGGGTGGCTATCATTCCTTGGGTGTTGCTTTCTGGGCGGTCGACAAACTGGAGTTCGCGTGATCATAGCGTCGGTACATGGTCGTGCCTTCTTTCACTTGTTTGTCGTTCCACCGAGTGCAATACATGCAGAAGCGAGTTATAAAACGAATGCATTTAGTACAATATTATTAGTTACCTTAACGTCGTTTAGAAGCATCTTAAGGCTTACAAGATGTACACTAAATGTGTATTAGACTAATTTGTAATTTAGTACGCTTCCTATTATACCGCGTGGGAACGCTGTGGTGGCGCCATCACATACATTCACCGGGCGAGCATGGCGGCTAAGCATCGGAGAGGCCCAGTGTAAACAAACTCGTACAACGAGCTTGCAGTGCGCGACGTAGTAATCAGGCTTGACGATGGCCACTATTTCTTGGATAGTTCTGTTCCTCCGGGAGCAATCTTTCCGTGCAACCCGTAAGACTGCCAATAGCATCACCGTACAAGTTGTGCGCCGTACAAGTTGTACGGCGTACAACTTGTACGGTGCTGTTTCTGGGAGTTCGCTCAGTTCCTGCACTCTGCGTGACTACGAGCGTCACGAATATTACATGTGTGCAAAAGGAAGAAAGCCTATTATAGCTACGATGCGACATGGAGGTGGCGCCTACGATGGATCTCGCAACCAACGCAGTGAAAGAGACGTCGACAAACTGCAAATAAGTGTATTTCTACTGTTTCATATTTAGCATAATAATAGTGCACGTATTAGGGCACTTTCGTAGTGACGAATTGAATGTCCAGCAGTTTAAAAATGGTATTGAGAACCAATAAGTGTTCGAGCTTTTAGATGCACGTGGGCCCTTGAAAATATAGAAGTGATCGCGTTTGCCCGAGCTTCGAAGCCATGCCATGTCATATTCATGTCATCAGGAAATTGGAAAGGCTACAGAGCCCAAGAAACATTTTACAAAGCTTCATTTAGAGCAAAAAGGCATTTGGATTAATTAGATACACATACAGTCGTAAACGTTGTACATCATAAAGCACAAGAAGCACAGTACCCTGGGAAATATGGACAAAATTCAGCTATAATAATTCGCCACTAGCAAAGTGGAATAGCAATCAAAAAAGGGCTCAGGCAAGTACACAATATCACCCCGGTGCTATTCACTGCCCGGTTAGAAGTATTCGAACTATTAAACACAGGTGGACCTAGAGTGAGCATTGGAAGGTTGAATAATATGAAGATAACAGTAACCTTCACTAACCTGCTAAGATAACAGAAATTCATGAGTGTCGTTCAGCCCGCAGAATCTATATAAGAGTATCTTTCCCCAGGTGAAATATCAACAGCAGATACAGATATAAAGTAGAAAACTTATACAAACATTTCATGGGTTGAACAACACATAAAAGGCATTACTGAATCGTGATTGCCACGTTACCGATATCCTTGAAAAAAAGTTTAGAATCATTGCATTCTACCGGCTATGCAAATTAGGACATAAATGTGGAGGTTAACAAAGAAACTTTAGAAGTCGAGGATTGTGCAGAAAGCGAAATAACAAGAAATGTTGGAGATAGCAAGGGCAGGAAAACATTAGCGTAGGGAACCGTGGTAACTGATATGCTAGTCGAGAATAGAAAAAAAAATTGAATTGGTGGGCAGGCCACGCACGTCTCCGATCATTTCTTGCCAATTCATAACAGATGATTACGTAAGCGTGACAGAATGGATTTCAAGGCGAGAGACTGCAGCCGAGAATGGTAGAAAATTGTGTAATGGGACAAAAATATTATTTTTGTAGGCATAGGATGCAATCAGCTCGCATAACACGGGATTGTAGAGAGAGGCATTTGTTTTGCAGTCAACAAAAATAGGTTTGTGATGCTGACAGTAGAGATTTGTGAAGGTGCGGGGACACCTCAGCTGCTGGCACTCTAATCAACATGACAAGTGGCTCTGAAAAGACTACCCCAGTTATTAAAAATAAAGAAAGGTTGTCCCGACACATTGTTTTATTATGCATACCACACTAAAGGCTTCCGCATTAACGGGCACTTAGTACCAATAGTGTAACGAGCATTTTTCTTTGTAAATAATGCTTTATATGCGGTTGATTCATTCAAACAATACACTTTTTTTTGCAGCAGCGCATTCTGCTGCTGGAGACCCTCAACCGCCTGGTGGCAGTAGGCGAGCGCCAGGCACGTGCTCCTGAGAGTGTCGCCGAGTTAAAGAGGGCTGCTCTGCAACAACAGTATCGGTGCCCTCACTGCTCTCCAGTCGAGCCCCCACAAGACACCTTATAAAGGACCTTAATTTTCAGTTTATTATGTTGTTTATTATTCATGAGCATGAATAAAATTATTGCAGTAAACATTGGGCTGTGCATATTAGGACAGTTGTAACACGCACTTGGTGTCTCCTCAAAATGGGCAAAAACGTATGGCAACCTGTGCCACTCTCGGACCATGTAACTGAATAATACACTAATGCAGCATACACGTCATTGTGCTGTTTGTTCTTTCTATGTGCAAGAATACAGTGCGTGTTGATTAGCCACAAGATGAACGGTGTGTATAATTCACAATCAAAAGGCAAGGAACAGCAGGAGCTTAATAATGCTATCAACTATAGACTATGCATATAAATGCAACACTCCCCCATTCAAACGTGCCATTACATACATGTCCGATGGGACATATTTTTTGACAATGTCATATATTTGCATGTGCTAGGTTCCACACATATTAAGCCCTTGCATAGCTCACTTGTGATGTATCCGTTTCATAGGTCAAATAATCGTACACTTTGTCCTTTCGTGTTGTACGAAAAGCGGCAGCCTCTACAGTAGGATACAACTTCAGAACACAAGAGAGGCCCCGCCCAGATGGCCAACGCGCAGCAACCGATTGCCTCCACGTCTAAAGAAATAGTCCTTCTCCAACGAGCGGGTGTAGTGCGTCTGGCGGCACGATGTCACTTTAGAGTGCGGGCCCCTTGGTGCAGGCTTGTGTTCACCTGCCTTTGAAGTGAAGATTCTGCGGCCTCCTAAAGTTGTATACGACTATAGAATCACGTAATGACTTGCACCGGTTGCACAGACTTTAGCAACTTGATAGCAGACAATGATCAGGAACAGAAATCTATAAAAGCATCCAAGCAAAGCTGGCTGGCCACACTTCCAGTATGAGGGGCTGTAAAAAGGTCTCGCCAAATATTACCATGACATGCTTGAAAAAGAGCTGGTGTTTGGCACTTCTTTAGAGTCAAAATCAGATTACAGTGAATGTTGTGTACCACGTCAAAATAAATTGAACTTGGTTATCTGCACAGCATATAATAGAAGCTTGTGCTTGACATAGGAAACAAACTGCGCTGTCCAGTCCAATTGTTGAGTCCGGTGTTGCGCCTATTATGTCAACAGTGTGAATATACAAATTACACTTTTCAAAGGCCATTCATTTCAACATTATGTTTGTATGAAGGTTCTTTCAATGACTGATTGTATTACATGAGGAGGTGCATTTGAAAGCAAAGCTTTGTTTACAAACCTTCAGATTTCCATAATTGTGTGGCAAGGCACTGGCATGTTATTTAATAGCTCTCACTGCCTCGGTCCTGCACCAAAACTATACGATCACGCTACCTCGTGCTCAGCGGCATAGCAGCATAGCGACTGAGTAACCAAGGCGGGTCGTCTCCGAAATAAATGCATGGGTACTGCCACCCTCAGAGCCTGTGGGTGGGAGTGGGCAGGGGGATGAGCGGGAAGCGCTCTCATCAACAGTTGCCAAGCACCGCAGCTGCCTGTTTGGCATTCGGTTCACGTCTTCGTAGATTTCTTGGTACAGTGCATGGTTGTTAAGGTGGAGTGGCAGGCGGCACTATCTGGAGTAGTTACAGACTGGAGCATATTTTGGCCACTGGAACCAGCAAACGTGATAACAGATATTGTAGCGTCTTTGGTATGTGTGCTGAAGGGCTACAAAATGCTGGAAAAAATGTTGGTGATGCGAGTAATTGGCCTCAGCACGGGAAAATGAGCCATTGAGCCGTCCAAGGTAATCAAAGAGTCACGGTGTTTGGCAGTTTACTCCGAGAAGAGCTATCTGACAATTTCGAAGTTACAGATTCTGAGAAAGGAACACGGCGCATGAGCCCGCCGCGTTGGCGGGTCATTGGTGGTCACGTGATCAGCTGCGAGTTCGAAAGAGATCCGAGAAGCCTCTACAGGTGCACTGTCTTCCCACACGCCAAATGTAAAATTGTGCAACAGAGGTGAAGTATGGAAGCGAGCAGCAGACCGGAACGTTCCCTTTGGTACAAGTGCGTACGCCCCCACTGCGGACAATGCTCATCACGCCAACTCCATGACCACATCGTGTTTTGTCTCTTTATGGTTGTCGATGAGCGCGAGGCAGCGTGCGTGTTCAGTTCGTAAGCAAATGCTTGCTACAAGTTACACTGCCGGTAAAACCGTGAGCCTTATTTGGTGTAATTTCATAGTACCTCACAATTTTCGTATCAATGCTCCACACATGCGTAACCATTCTCAGTACAGCCGCCCCACCGTGTACGCGACAGCAGACCCAATAGAAGCATCCGCATGCGCTGATTACTATCTATTAGATCAACTCGAGTATCCTATAACACTTTCATAAGTTTCAAATTTATTTCATGAGCCTACTATCGAGGAGAGTTTCTAAGAAACGCGCCGCTCGTTGATGCCTCTCATCACTTGTAAACTTCGATCATCAGCAGAAGCTACAGTCTCACCGTCTCCTTATCAAGATGAGGCTGTAGTCCCGTAAAGACAATAAACTATCTTAGAGAATATATTTTGCCCTGCTATGCGAATCTGCTGCAACGTGCGTTTTCTTGTTCTGAGGCTTTACATCTAAAGAAAACGTGATTTTTTTTTCTTAACGAAACACAGCACTAAAATTTTGGGAGGTGATACACACGATGAGCCAATAACAGTATAGTAATTCTTCTCATAAATTATAGATGTATGGTATTGTTATTAGGTGCATGATTCTTGCGCTTCGTCGGCCTCTGCAACCTCTTCGTTATGAGCGTGGAAGCATATTCGTAATGAAGTTGTCTCGCATGCGCGCACATTGACCTTTCAGTGTATTTTGCATCTGTATTTTAGACATATTCGCCGCGATCTGCCTCCTTTCACTGCGCAGCGGGCTTTTAATCAAACGATGGAAGAAGGTCAGTGAACTGCCTTAATTCTGAATGCTTGTTTATTATAATATAAAAACATGTATGTTGTTGCGGTTCGTCAGCTTCTTCTATCTACTAGCGTGCTGTTGCTCAAGGGTGGATGACGCTGCGCAGTCACCGCTTCGCAGCCGGTCGCATGGTCGATGCGTGCGACAGTGACAGAAGGTTTAATTGGACGCTATGTGTTTTTCCTAGCGAACATGCTAGACTGAACAAGAACGGAGCCCTGTCTATCGTGAAACTCCGGCATGCGAAATCTACTTCTACTGCTTGAGTTTTGTCAAATCTCTTGTGTATGAAGTAAAACAAAAATTTTGCTTCACTTTATTTAGTATGGCTTGTCTTCCATGCAAACACATACATTGAGTGCAAAAATGACTACACTCACCCATGTTTGAGCGAATATAAAAAGTACAGCATTCTCTATATTTGCATCATCTGCTAAACCACTGCTACAATTGTACTGCACATACGTCATTGCCCTCAAAAATAACTATGTCTGCCTAACGCGCCTTGCGATTTCCCAAAAAACAAGTTGTTAAATTCAAAGCCGTAAGAAGGCGCACATTATTTGCAGAAACTGCACGTGAACGGCACACAAACAGCTGCCTTTACCTCGTTTGAAATCAAAACCAAAGATAAAAATTTATGCACCTATTCTTCTACTTCTGTTCCCATACTGCAAAAATGACACCGCGCTTCAACCTGTTAGCCCTTCATGTAGGCGGGTCAATTACTGAAGAACGGGAGCACACCAAGGTCTTCGACCTTCCCATCTTTGACGGGTAATGCCACGCTATGACTCCAACGAGCCAAATAATCAGCTCGCGCTGTCCTTAATCCGATTCAACGGATTTCTACAACGACTGGCGGTGCTAGCAAGGATGTGCTAAGACACTTGGCTAAAGCTGTTCATAAACCAATGATCCTCTGTGGTTACCAGCACTTTTGATTAGCCCGTAATCAACGCGATCAACTGCAGTCTGTCAACAGGAAAGCGTTGCGAACCATTAGAGTTCTTCCAAGCATAAAGTTTCTTCCATTGTTACAAGAACATGCTCCTTTAAATACCCTACAAGAGCTTGTTAATAAGAGCAAAGCTTGAACAATTGAAAAATGGCAACATACCCGTTCAGGTGTGCTCATTCACTAATACACGGGAAGGTACGGCTTCCCTACAGCCGATGTCAGAACGGTAGCCCCCTGCCTAGCCACGTCCATACTTGTTCACAAACAAGCCGACTCACAGAAAGAAGCCCCGAACTCCACAACATAAAATTGCTGTACACAACAATATTGCAAACTATTATGATCATCTCCCGGGTCATGTGGCCTTTTACAATGAAGCCTGGCTTGAGAAAGACAGCGCGTCAGGTTGCTTAATACAGCACCACTTATGACTAAGGGCGTTCAAATTTACAAAGCGACCGATATGATAGAACTGCATCCAAAGAGTTAGTGGCCGTTCGAGACGCTATAACAGCGCGATCCCTTTGCAATAGTGAACACCAATGAAGCACTCGCGCTTAGAATAGACTCAATTGAAACACTAGCGCAATTTAAGGGCGTAGATTCCACGCTGCGTTCAGCCCCGGAGGTTCACCATCTCAGCCCACAAAGGCAGTGTTTTAGAGCGCAGCTCTTTGGCGTCCGTTCCTGGGTTTCGCGTCGTCGTCGGCCTCGTAACCAGCTCCGCCCCCCTTTCATCCCCCCAGCGCTAGCAGCGACCGACTGATACCGCTGGATGCCGCTGACGCCGCTAGAGAGTCAAGATAACGTGACTGCATAGAACACCGTCGCCCCCCCCCCCTGTTCTTGCATAGAGAGTGAAGATAACGTGACTGCATAGAACACCGTCGGCCCCCCCCCCCCTTTTCCGCATCGGCGGCGTTGTCCCTGAAACCAACTCCGCAGCTGGGGTTGACTCACTATCGGCGTCAGCGGCATCAGTCAGTCGCTGCTATCTCTTCCCGCCTCCCTTTATCGTGTTGTACGCTTGCTGCGCGCGCTTCTGCCCCCATCGTTTGCCGCTGGGTGTACACGCCGCCCCCCTCCCCCCTCTTCCTGCGAGTCTCGCTCCTCCTCCAATGCAACCCCTGTGCGGTGGCAATCAGAGAGCCAGATCGGTGGCGGCGGATCTGTATATGTGCACCGCCCGAGCCGAAATTGCCGCTGCCGTTCGCCACTGCGAAATTATCTGCCAGTTCTTTCTGAAAAAAAAAATTCTGTGATAGCGCATACATGTGTTGCTCGATTTCTTTGCCTCAATCTATCGAAAAGGTGAAACAGCTTATTTGCTGCGCTCAAATTTCGCATTAGGAAGTAACGTAATCGTCGGTAATTTTTTTCATTATAGTGAATTCACCCTAGCTTCCGCGACATAGCGCCATCCTCGGAGACGTCTGTGCTACTATTATTCGCATATCAGTAATGTTAAGATGAAAATTTATTTTTGCTGCGCCACACACAGGCATGTGTGGAAGTATCTGTCGGTCGGTCGCTAAAAACAATTTCGTTTATATAAACTTTTCTCTTCAGCCAGTTGTTTCCATTGCAACTTTTGCCGGAAGAAAAAGCTTTTGCTGTGGTCTGCAATATCCTTGTGAAAACTTTCTTCTTAGAGTCAATACAGCTCTGGCTTTTGGTTGGACTTTCGACGGCACCCATTCATTTCTGCTCAAATGTTATCTTACCTCCTTTTCTTCTCCTTCGGTAGACGGAAACGGACGTTTGTGGATGTTCTTATATAATTCAAAAGCGACGCACAGTAGCAAGATCCATATTTGCCATGGGGAAGTTAGCATCTTGTCGGTCTTTTTCATGGGCTTACGTATCCATAAGAAATGTCCTGTAAGGCTTAATTCTGCTGAGATTCTGCTCTGCGCACAACACTCACCTTAGTGTGAGCCTGATTCCAGCGGCACTGAAGAAGACACAGAACGCCTTCTCCTACGTTCCAATACTTACGATACCCAACGTAAGATTCTTTGAGCTCAGTGAGATGTTTTGGACAAGTTCCCGCTGTCATTAGGAAAAACATTATGTCCATTGCCATAAATACCTTTGCAACTCATTCCAGCGGACATCTCATTATAGTAGTTGGAGCAATCAGGAATATGAAGAAGTTACGTCTGGTGATTGTGCCTTTTGTCTTGCTTTTCTCATTTTTATTCTTCTTATTCATATGTCCTCGATGATCTGGAATACCACAAATACTTGTCTGTGTGCTTTAGTCTGCCTTCGTGTCTCCCTGGCTCTTGTGTCGGTCTTTAGTTGGTGCTGCGTTCAGAATAGGGCGCTTGAAAAGAACCCCGTCGATTTTTAGGTCTTGCGAAGTGTCGAATTTTCTGGTCGCAAATTTTACAAATGATCTCGCTCGTTCTTTTAATCGCTGCTTTCGTTGTGGCAGTCATATCGAAACGAAGAGTTTACTGGGAACTTCGGTACCAATTTATGCTTAGGATATCTATACGCAATTATCCTAGTTACACACAGAGACCCTGGATGCTTTCCTGTTTTGTGTATTGACACAGAGCACGTATTTTCAGTTTTTTCTTACCGCATGTCATTTCAGTATTGAAGCTTAAATTTGACGCACCATATAGTAAATATTGGGTATTTTAGTCTCTACGCATCATGGGTTCATTTTTATTTGAACGTATAAGCTGACTACATGGAACTTGAAACAACTCAAGAACGCGAGCTTTCTTGACATATTAGACTAGTAGGACATGCTACCAGAGGTTTCTCAGAGCTGCAAGCTCATTGACTACCACAGCGCGTGCAAGAACGCCTATATAAGCTACATCTATATTTCCTGTTATCATGTTGGCACAAGTACGCCATTGTTCATTTTCCACTGTCAGTTTTGAACCCTGTTAACCATTGTTAATAGAAAGTTATCGCGCGGCACTAGACGCGTCAAGACGAGTCAGATGTGCCCCCGAATGTGCTCGCCCGATTCTAAATCAAAAGAGCCTCGCCTAAACAAATCGCAGGCTTGAGGCGAACGGTGGCGCACTTCATCTAACGAACGCAAGTCCCAGCGATTATGCTAGAATGTGTGACGTGTCATGTATATATAGCCCACGCACTTGGCCCAAATATCAAATTTTGGCGATCGATGACTGCGCCCGCCCCTGGGCTTTATGTGTTTTCCGCTTTGCTGGGGACGATCTCCGCCAATAAATAGGCATGACCTTAATGAGCATCTCGGTTTTTCCCGTAATTCGTCGTGTAGGTAGCTTTAATTAATTTCCGTGAGGTGAAATTCAGGACCTAGCTCGGTGCTTCATCGTCATTATTTCGTCCTGTAAAGTTTCATCGCGTAACCCTTCAAAGCTCAGTTGAATTGAGCATAATTATCGCGTTAAAATAGGAGCAGTTAACGCCCACTATAGGTATCAGCATCTGCATAAATAGTTAACAATTTAGACGTCGTGATAGCATAATCATCATTATTATTATTATTATGATTATTATTATTATTATTATTATTATTATTATTATTATTATTATTATTATTATTATTATTATTATTATTATTATTATTATTATTATTATTATTATTATTATTATTGTAGGGACCGAGGTTAGGTCCACTGTGACAATGTAACAATGTGTGAGACAGCGAGTGAAAAGACCTGAGAACCGTTCGGACCGATGACCGCAGCAGAATAAAATTTTCGTTATTCGTCTTCCCTTTCTTTTAACGTGGCAGCTCTCGGCACGAGGCACGAGACGCAAGCGCTGGAGCGCGCCATATACAAGCAGCAGCCTTGACAGATGACGATAGCGGTTCGAGTAATAATTAAGAAAACAGTAATAAAAAGCAACAGACTTCGGAAAGTGTTATGAAGTTTGAAGAGGCAACAGACGTGAAAACCATTTCAGACGCGGACGCTAATAAGTTGAAACAAGTCCTGCTACCGGACGTTGCCATACGAGAGAATGTTTTTCATGAGTCCCCTTGTGATTTACTTCGGTGTGCGTTCTCTTATTTGAGCACTGCGGGACAATGCCTCGGTAAATTATACGGAGCCGCTTCAAAGAATTAAAGCGGTACAATGACCTTTTGCTTAGCTTCCATGAGACAGGCAATTTCCTGTGCAACTTTACCACACATGCGCACTGTAACGCACTGTTGCGGGCGATGGGTAGCCGATGCACTACTCAGTGTGGCAGTCGCCCTTGTCCGCGCACGGCGAAAAGTGGGCTTAGCGCCAGCGCTCAGGGTAAGCTTCCTGGCCCTTATTCATAAAAATATCTTAGGCTTAAATTGATCGCAAAAGCAAATTTCAGTCAAAAAACAAAACGCCAACAAAAAAAGCAAGAATATATGTTTCTGAGTAACACATTAAGCAAGGTGGTACTATCCAGCCAGAAGATTACGCAGTCGGCGAGAAAACAAAACACTGCTTCGACGGCCCCTGACACACGCGTGCGTTCATGTATTGTTTCTTGGAGAAGCTACACTCTTTTAACAGGGATAAGCGGGCTAGTTGGTGGTCGTTATTGGAATGCATCATGTAACCGCACAAAAACAAGGGACAAAGAAGGAACACACAAGATAGGCGCGGACAGTCCGCGCCTATCTTGTGTGTTCCTTCTTTGTCCACGAGGGTTGCAATGTGGGCTTGTTGGTAATGCATCTTCAAGGGGAGTATGGTAGCGCGATTCAAAGACGGGACAAGAGAAGACACAAAGGGACACACACAGCGCTATTGTTGGTAATGCATCTTCAAGGGGAGTATGGTAGCGCGATTCAAAGACGGGACAAGAGAAGACACAAAGGGACACACATAGCGCTGTTTGTGTCCCTTTGTGTCTTCTCTTGTCCCGTCTTTGAATCGCGCTACCATACTCCCCTTCTTTGTCCGTTGTTTTTGTGCAGTTGCATGATGCATTCCACTAAGCTACAATCTAAGCGGGCGCTGTCGCCTCGTAACACCCCATGAAAATGTAACGGCTTACGCCGTTGGTAGCTATTTTAGTAGCGGTTGACTCCTCAAAAAAAAAGGCCAAACATCCTGTAATTTTCACGTCAAATGAACGGATGTCTGCGCTGCCCGTCTCCTAAAGGCAACCAAAACGCACATGTTGATCTGCCCGTCAAAAAAAACCATATTTCGCATAACTATAATGAGGTTATTTGGGCTTGTTGGTAAGACATCGTGAGGCTTATAGCGCGGTGGCTTATAGCGCGCGAAAGAACAAGGACGAAAGGAAGACGTGATACACACAGGCGCTAGGTTGTCTTTCATGTCTTCCTTTCGTTCTTGTCTTTTCACGAGCTGTAAGCCTCACGTCGCATAACAACGTGCAGCGTCAAAATGAAGAATAAATATCCTAATTGCTGCCACAATTGCATTGCGCATTCTTTTCAAATGTCCTGCGTGACTTTAACGCTATTTCTGGCAGGCTAACGCACTGTTGTGGGCGATGGGCTGCCGATGCAGAACTCAGTGTAGTAGTCATTCTAGTCCACGCACAGTAACAACTGTTGTTAGTGCCAGTACTCAAGTTATGCTTTCTGGCACTTGTTCGCAAAAATCTATTAGCCTTAAATTGTTTGTAAAAGCAAATATCAGCCCTTCCGGATGCTGAACATTTATGCTCGTGTATGTTATACGCTGTTTTTTTTTTTCCTAGAGGCGGTCCTTACACAGGCGTCGGCCATTGCAGTGAAATTTTTGTGGTCATGTGCAACAACGTTGAATTGTTCGAGCAAAAAAGTCGCAGTTTCGCCCGAAAGGCGAACCATCGATTGCGATAGCAAATTATTAGAAACTACGCGAAGCAAAGTACTTTCATTGGCCACATCAACTTATGAACAGTTTCTTACTAACTGAATAGATAAAAAAATGGCTGTGGCTTAGGTAAGGTTAAGCCCAGGATGGAAGCATACTAGCCTTTATTTTAGTTGTTGAACCTGGTTTAGCCTGGTGAACTGCTGTTGCTTGGCTATATTTGGTTCGGCTAGACGAAGAAACAACTCATGCGTTACTCTGCTTCGCCTTCAAGAGTGGAACGCGACAGCGTTCCCGTCGACCCGCCAAGGGGTGTAAGACAATGAGCTACTGCGCAGCGACTACGCACCCCGCATTGGACGCGGTGAGCGTCGAGCAACGCAGCGTTCGGCGCGGCAACGAAATGTGAGCCTGAGCAAGCGACGCACGCCTGCGCCTTAGAAACAGCTCGTTTCTAAGGGAATACCGCATTCACTAGAGGCGCTTTTGTACCGCTTTCAAGCATCGTACTCGTGGCTCAGTTTAGCTTACTGAGCCACGAGTACGATGCTTGAAAGCGGTACAAGCTGATTCTCTTTTTAACAGTGTATTCGCATGGCATTTCTGTAACGAGGAAATAAAGAAAAAAAAATACTCGTGGCTCAGTGGTAGCGTCTCCGTCTCACACTCCGGAGACCCTGGTTCGATTCCCACCCAGCCCATCTTGCAAGAGTTGAGCAAAAGCCACTTCTCCTCTGTCGTGACGTCATGGTGTCACGTGGTATTGAAGGCGACACCGCCGCGCCTGAGGAGCTGGGTTGAGCTCTCGTAATATGCTTCGCATAAAAGCATGATGTGACGTGTACACAGGCTAAGATGAGCACATCTCACTCGAAGACCGCAGACACTCGCTGTAAAATCACCGACACGAGCAAGTGCGGCAGCAGCAGCGAGCAAAGTGACCTTCGAACTGCTTCTCCTTTCAACGCGAATTAAGCGGCGACAGCTTAGCGCACACGAAGCTATCAGACCTCCGCGCACCTGGACGTTACTCACCGCAGATCGTTTTCAAGGTAAGGCCCGCGCGCCCGCGCTGAGCCCCTCCATACTCAGCCGCCTTCGGAGTAGAAGGCTACACCGAAAAGTCTCCAAAATGTACCAACAAGACGAAATATCCACGTCGATGACGTTCTGGTAAAGCCGAACAGATCTGCATGATAGTCTGGCGAGTACATCATGAAAACATGCGAGACGTAAACCCAGTCACGTGGAAATTACAAAAAAAAGAACTTCTGCTACTTACGTTTCTAACGTTCTACTTCGTGTCTTTGCTGGTCTGCCTGGCAAGTCGCGGGTACGCGACTTTTTAATGTGGAAGCAATAAATACCCGATTACGCAAAAATATGGCGTCGGCGGTGGCGTGACCGAGCGATGGTACCAAACATGGCTGACTCCGCAAAGAGTAAGCACTCATTGAAAATTCTCGGCCTGACGTCAAATTTCTCCGGGAGGTTGCTGTAAGCAAAGTGAATTGAGGGCTTTGAAAGTAAAACTTGGTAGATGTCGGTCTGTGAGGGAATCACACCCGGGTGACCGGTGCGTGAGCCGAACCCGCTTCCACGAATGCACGACGGCTTCACGGCTTTGGCTGACTAAAGGTGTGGCCTCTTGCGTGCGTCATTGGGCACGTGACGGGATAACCAATCGGGAGGAGGCGTCGCGACGTCATGAGTGCGTGAAATGATTGAAAACATTTCAACCAAGGGACTACAATGCTTTCGTACTGCCACAAGTCAGCAGGCTTAAGTGTCTCTGCCAATTTTTTTTTCTATTTTTACAAGGATTCGTTCTCCTCATCCGAGTTGTTCAGTGCATACAACTTTGTTGTTCACGATCGTAGTAAATCGGCGATCGAGCGCATACTTCCCATTCTTAGTCCGCATCTGTTTCAGCGCTGCTTTGTGAAGTATGAACAACAATACAGTGCAAGGTAAATTCACCCGGGGCGTCCATCTAGCTGCTTCGCTTTCATTGTAAAAAACAGTTGTTTTTAGGCAGAGTGTAAAGTATTATGCATTGTTCCACATTCCCGCACAGGTTTTACCAGGATGACATGGAACGCCCGGCTATCGTGGCACCAGCGAGCAATTATCTGGGTGCTGCGTCAGGGAGTGATTCCACGTCACGCTGCTATAGTGCCAGACGGAAGTCGACGCTACGTCAAGAGCACTGGCATAGGACTGGGCTCCGCTTACGATATCATGCTTCAAAAGATAGCACTGGTGAGATGATTAAGGAGTTGATTGCTTGATTTAACCAGCCATCGCAAGCTATGTGAACGAAAGCGAACCAATCGCCGATGCCGGCACCACCCTCTTCATCCGGTTATCCATATTCAGTGCGCTGTCTCGGCCCCATGGAGACCCTCTCCACTTGAGTTTGCGGCTGGCCTCTCGTCAGCCAATTAGACAAGAAAAAAAGCAGCTCAGTGTAGGCAATGTTATTCGTTTTGAAAGAAAACGAAAGTGACTCCATTAAACGAGGAAAGCGTTTCATTGGGCTTTTAAGGAAACGCGGCGGGTCGCCGCCCGACGTTGCGTAGGTGGTTACGTGAGCATGACGTCAGGAGAATCGAATAAAAACACGTTGGAACTGTATACAGAGCCCAAGAATTGAGGAACAAAATTTATTTGCTTCCTAATTCATTATATTTGAAGCGAACAGCGCGAAAGACGGGACAAGTGGCAAACACACACTGTGCACCGACATACAAAAAAAAAGACATTCTGATGTTTTACGCGCTAAAATCACGATATCATTGCGATACATGCCGTAGTGGGTGACTCCTGATAAATTTCGGCTACATAGGGTGCCTTAAAGTGAATCGAATGGATGGTACACGGGCGGTCTTGAATTTCGCCCCTTTCCAAATGGGGCTACAGCAGCCAGGATTCGATTCAGTGGCTTCGTACTTAGCAACAACACGGTAGCCACTAAGCCACCACTGCAACTGAGCCAGTTCTGCCCCAAGCAGACAAACACCCATACATGACGTTGAATATTTTTTTGTTATTACTTAACGTGGCAGGCACTGGGATATCCAATGTCTTGCCTCATCCCCTTGAATGAATGACGCACCACGACTACTGGTTCCGGGGTGGCCTAACTCCAGGAGGTTAGCTGCTGGGCAGAAGCTCTCCGACTAGACATTCGTAAAGATTGATCCCACAAAAAAGGCTCAGCTGACCTCTCCCAGCTTGTACTTAACTGATGGAGCATCAGTAGTATGGTTCGTTCGGCATGTTGGCATTGACTCTTTTCGCGGAGCAGTTTGTTCTAGAGTAACGAGATGGCGCTTTCGGCGGCACGCCGCACTTCGTCTCAGCAAAAGCGAACGAACACGAAACCACTGCCGCTTCCACCTTCCTTCTGTGCCATATTCTGCCGGAAATGCTTCTGAGTTTTCGCTAATGCACTGTGCTCCAATCATACCCGACTGAACCACGTTGATTGAAGAAGTGTGCAGTAGATGGCTGCAAAAAGAGTCACTGGCGCATTAAGGAATGGACTGAATGTGCGTAGCCAAGTTCGCGGACCATTGCTGCAACTGTCGATACGTGTTACCGGCACTTCGAGATGTACGGCTTTCTTCGAAGACACAGAAAGTCGCTCATCCACCAGCGTTGTATTCTTAAGCCTCAAAGAAAGTGATTCAGGCTCGGAACGTAGGCAGGAGTAATTACCGCTTGTTAAACAATGACAGAGGGAGAAGCGCAGCTTTCTGTCATATTACGTTTCGCGCACAGTATCTACACATATCTACCCCAGCTAGCACGAAATCTTACGCCCACTTTACCGCCAACGTGTCAATACGTGAATGGGCGGACACTTCAATATGTGCGCACCATATACGCACAATAAATGATGGACTACACCGATAGCACATGTATTGTAGAAGCTGAACATTTCGTGAGGGTCCTTAAGGGTAAACGAGTTACTCGCGATAATACGTATTTGCTACAAGGCATTACAATGTACAAAATGGCTACGTTTCAAGCATTGCGCACAGAAAGAATGAATCTATCGAAACTGGGCACACCCTCGATCGATTAGGCAGAAATAATCAAATAGTGACCGCACCAAGGGAACTTACATAGTATAAAATGTGACAAGCTGCTGCTTCGAAATATTTGCCAAATAAAGGATGAATATCAAAAAACACTAATCCTGATTCAATTCATGGGCGGGAAGTTTGGATAGCTTGAAACACATATTTAGCCTCGCCTTTAAAACAAGCATCATATACGGTGCTCGCGCCGTTTGGACATAGCTTAATCAGATTACAAAGCACTTTTTCATGTTCTCTGAAGCTGTGACCAAAGCTTTGTTTCATCCACCCAGTCACCGTCTACGATATCTTCCGAAACAGAGGCTTGCTAAGCCGCACCGGCGCCATACACACCCATTGTAAACGCGAATGCCACGGAGGCAGTTAAGGCAAGCAATTGTCGCGTCACCACGTGATCCAACATGGCATAGTCGACGGGATCACCGCAAGAAGTGTCAGTACAATTCTTGAGGAAAACCTAGGAAAGAAACCGTTCCATGTTGGCCAAAATACGCTGGCTAAACAATCTGTATTTTCAATAGGGATATTTCTCTCTAGAACGGTATCAGACCTCGAGATTGTGTCACTGATTTCACGAAATTCGTGATGATTTTAGCATTGGTGAACTGTCATCATCAGCCTAGTTACGCCCACTGCAGGGCAAAGGCCTCTCCCATACTTCTCCAACTACCCCGGTCATGTACTAATTGTGGCCATGTTGTCCCTGCAAACGTCTTAATGTCATCCGCCCTCCTAACTTTCTGCCGCCCCCTGCTACGCTTCCCTTCCCTTGGAATCCAGTCCGTAACCCTTAATGACCATCGGTTATCTTCCCTCCTCATTACATGTCCGGCCCATGCCCATTTCTTTTTCTTGATTTCAACTAAGATGTCATTTACCCGCGTTTGTCGCCTCACCCAATCTGCTCTTTTCTTATCCCTTAACGTTACACCGATCATTCTTCTTTCCATAGCTCGTTGCGTCTTCCTCAATTTGAGTAGAACCCTTTTCGTAAGCCTCCAGGTTTCGGCCCCATATGTGAGTACTGGTAACACACAGCTGTTATACACTTTCCTTTTGAGGGATAGTGGCAACCTGCTGTTCATGATTTGAGAATGCCTCCCCAACGCACCCCAGCCCATTCTTATTCTTCTGGTTATTTCAGTCTCATGATCCGGATCCGTGGTCACTACCTGCCCTAAGTAGATGTATTCCCTTACCACTTCCAGTGCCTCGCTACCTATCGTAAACTGCTGTTCTCTTCCGAGACTGTTAAACATTACTTTAGTTTTCTGCAGATTAATTTTCAGACCCACCCTTCTGCTTGGCCTCTCCAGGTCAGTGAGCATGCATTGCAATTGGTCTCCTGAGTTACTAAGCAAGGCAATATCATCAGCGAATCGCAAGTTGCTAAGGTATTCTCCATGAACTTTTATCCCCCATTCTTCCCACTCCAGGTCTCTGAATACCTCCTGTAAACATGCGGTGAATAGCATTGGAGAGATCGTATCTCCCTGTCTGACGCCTTTCTTTATTGGGATTTTGTTGCTTTCTTTGTGGAGGACTATGGTGGCTGTCGAGCCGCTATAGATATCTTCCAGTATTTTTACATATGGCTCATCTACACCCTGATTCCGTAATGCCTCCATGACTGCTGAGGTTGCGACTGAATCAAACGCTTTCTCGTAATCAATGGAAGCTATATATAAAGGTTGGTTATATTCTGCACATTTTTCTATCACCTGATTGATAGTGTGAATATGGTCTATTGTTGAGTAGCCTTTACGGAATCCTGCCTGGTCCTTTGGTTGACAGAAGTCTAAGGTTTTCCTAATTCTATTTGCGATTACCTTAGTAAATACTTTGTAGGCAACGGACAGTAAGCTGATCGGTCTATAATTTTTCAAGTCTGTAATTTTTCAAGGCTCGCTCATAAGCTCCTCGGTATTTGTTTAGAAATACCGACCGAATGGGTGAATACATACGCTACTTGGGAATAAAATTGTGGTGAGGCATTGAACTTTACCGAAGTCCCTGGAGGAATATTTCAACGGCATTTGTTTAGCTATTGACACTAATAAATGACTACTACAAAAGTAGCTAAGACTTCAACATGTCAAAGTTGTCATTACGCTGACTGAAAGCTTTCTCATTTCAAATAGCTTTCTCGCTACGTCACCGAAACGAGTGAGTGTATCTGCGAGGCCTGGGTCTCTGTTCCTGTTTAGCGCGTCTTGTGAGCAACAACATCGTCTCTACCTCCTCGCACAGATATCATGTAACGGTGCTCACCCATCAAAATAGCCTCTGTTCTCGCACCGCAAGATAGCGCCCACTTCCTATAAGACATCTTCCATCATCCTTTCTCCTCCATCTCCTAGCGGAGTACCATGTAACGCTTGCAATGCGAATTCACCTAATGACAATCTACTCACTGAACAATGTTTCAACGTTGGCATGAATGACACCTGTCTGAGAAATGTTAAACAGTCATTCTTTTGCATCACATCAACATGTACCAGAATATCCAACAATATCTTCATAATTTCCGCTTTTAGCTGTCTATGTGCGACTACAAACTACGGAGCATTCTAATAAGTACTGCCTCTAAGCTATGGAATACACTTCAGAACTTCATAATTTTCCACTTAAAGTCTTTGTAATCTAATGCGCCAGTATTGTCTGCACCTTTCCTTAATTCTCGTGCAAAAATGCTTGATAACACTGTATATTACGCACAGATACTAAGGAAACAGAATATGAAGCATATCTAAGAAACCTAGATCAAGTTTTTCTTTCTCTTTCAAAAGCTGTGCATTTTTGCATTCCTTGTTTTTTTTTTGCCCCTTGACTTAATACTAATAAAAAGTTTGGTATTTTTTTCAACCCAATCAAAAAAAAAAAATTCCATCTCTTACTATGTATGCAGGCATTATCCGATTGTGTTATACAGATTTTTCACGGAACACTGTCTGACAGAAGAACCATTGCACAACACTTTTGACTTTTGGAATCCCAACTGTACAAAGCTGATGTATTGGGTTCTACTGCTTTTGGAATAACAAATGCTGACGTTCTGTGCATTTTAAAACCATGCGAAAGGAAAGAAGGAAGTTCTCACATAAGCGCTGACTAACTAATGTCTTTGTTGATTGCGTCGTGCTATAGCCGCGCCATCTTAGCCATATACATAGAAAGTAAGAATGCCTTAGCGATTAGACAGTGTCAATGACGTATTACCAATTGCACTTTTCTGATGCATAGTTTGTCTAATGCTCTCCTTTGTTTGTTTCTTTTCCTTCCTTCTTTTTTTCTCTATGCTTCTTGCTTTCTTGATGTTTTGTTAATCCATCTCCTTTTGGGAAATCACATCTTTTCATTTAATGGGACGCTGAAGGCAAATATTAGGTCAAGCTAAAGTGATAGATTACTACTGCAGAATGTCTAAAGCGTCAATATTATTGCGAACAGAACTTTAAATATCGAGAAACTGCGGTAAATTCAGGGCATGATTAGCAACTCCCCCGGGACATTAAAGCGCTGACCCGATGACGAAAGCACTCCTCAGATAAATTCTGTCGCTAGTACTCAAGCACTCGTCGCAAAGAGACATGCTCGCATTGTGTCAAAAACACCTAATAAAGTGCTACTTACACAGTTCTATTTGGTTTTTAGAAAAAAGAACTCATTGAAATGGCCCTTGACAACGATGCAGCTGGTCGAAAGGTTTTGTTCTCGTTCGACTCCGCGCCACCCACATTTTCACGTTTCAGCAGTTTCGTTATCGCGTAGTTCTGCACTGGTTCTTCTGGCTCGCGAAATTCGCACAAACTGCAAGTATAGCAGAGAATGCAACTTCCATGTTAGGTCGGATGACCGAACGGCCTACACCACTTGACCAAAAAGCAGCTGCCATGGCGAATCCACCGCTCTGTCTTGGCTCGGTGCCGGCGTCTGTCGAGTGCTGTTTTACTCACCGACGGCAGCAAAGGGCGGGGATGACGTATGCAACGTCATCGCTTCCCGGTTGGGTAGCGGGAGATTTGAATTTCGTAGAAGGCATTCGGAGCCTTCAGATGCAATTTTCTTGCAAACTAAGTCCTTTCTTGGCATGAAACAAGCGTTGCGAGTTTTCTAAAACGGTATTTAAACAGTACACGTCGACCTATTATTTGCCTTTAGTGTCAATAAAAAATATTGTTAGCTCCGTCTACTGTTTTTTTTTTTGTCAGCGCCATCGTTATTTGCACTCTCCCCGTGTGTTTCAAGCGTAATTATTCCTCAGCAGATGCCCTATGGGCCAATTTTGACAAAAAAGAAAGTGAAATGTACAGGGTGCTTTTTGGAATGAAAATTATTTCTGCTTGTCTAGAAATCGTAAGCAAATACGCAGTGACATGCAGCTTTACCCAGCGAGACAGAATGCGTTTCGAAAATTAGATGTGGTCTCAGAGACGTGTTTTTCTAATCATTCTAATTTCTTTTTCTTCTCATGCCTTTCTGTGGCCACAGATATCTATATACATGGAGGCTGTCGGAGTCGAGGAAGTCTCTTATTTCGTTTTTAGCACTCGCAACTTCCTCCGCGACACCTCGGAGATCAACGCCGTTTTGTCTGCGGCGGTCCGGTTCTGCAAGGCAACACTCAGCAGCTTGTAAGCACTCTGCGTAACTTGCATGTAGAATTTCTGTTGCAATAAGTACTGCTTTCATCCTTTTTTCTGTAGCACTGCCTACTAACTACGCAAACTTCTGAAATAACTTTTGTTAGGTCCGAGTCACCAAGCTGCTCATTCCTGAAACAACACGTCAAAATCACTGTCTTTCAGTTGTGATTAGCGAAGTACATTAGGAAGTATTTGTTTACCTTGGGTAAGAATAAGAAAATGCAGGTGAGAATCAGCGCAAGCTTCCAGCCATTGTTTTTATTAGCGAGTGCTGCTGACGGTATTAAAGTATCTCGAGCCGACCGCAAATATTTCGTGCAGGATATTCAGGAAACAGTCATTTCGCGCGTGGCTTCGTTGGGGGTAGTCGGAATGACATAATTAGAAAACAGCACTGCCGATGCTGAGGCACACAATGTGAACGTCTGTGCTCAGGTTCGCGTTGTGTTTCTTCTAATTTTTGCAGGGATGATATTTATTTATGGTTTCACCTCTCGACGTTGCAGTTAGGTCACAGATGCAGCGCTCGTGTTGTGGGAACCATGATAAAATCCCTTCAAAATGGAGCGCAAATGTTTTGGCCAGCAAGAAACTTCTGTCTTTCTTTTTCAAGCTCCATGCTCCGAAAGCTTTTACGGTTAGCGATATATTTCTGACATGCTCGTCAGACACGCTGTAGAATACATTTATAGAGACTGAGGTTAGGTCAAATACGACAATGTGTGAGTCAGCAAGCGAAAGACTGAGAACCGTCCGGACCGATGTCAGGAGCCAAAGAATCTCTTTTTTCATCCTTCTTCCATATCCTTCTAATCTCGCCGCTCGCAGCTCGACCCACGACACAAGTGCGATGGAGCACGCCGTTTATAAAAGCGGCTGAGGAAGATGACCATGGCTGCCAGAGGGCTGTGGTGCATTGGTGCCCAAGAAACAGCCTTTGACGCCAGACGATTGGGTAGATCCGCCAATTTAAGCATATTAAAGTCGTCGAAAGTGGATAATGATGGCAAAGTAGCTAGGTAGGCCAGCTCAGCCCTGCCTATCGCCACGACTGCTTCACGTCCGTTGAGGTCGATGGTAACGGTTTTTTCTGACCGCTTGAGTACCTTGAAAGGGCCTTTGTAGCGAGGCGTAAGCGAGGGTCGGATGCGTTCACACCATGGGAAAGGGTAGCTCGTTGAAGGCCTGTCTTTGCTGACAAAAACATCAAACTGAAACCTACTAGGGCAAGCACGCAAGCGCGCAAGCAAGAAATGAAGCTGCTCAGTATAGCTGCGTGGATCAGGCATGGCAAGAGTAACAGGTGCAAGAAAGTCACCGAGCAACCGCAACGTTGTGTCATACACCACTTCCGCAGATGTGAAGTGAACGGCCTCTTTCAAAAAAGGACCACACGCCTGGCATGACGAGAGGAGAGTTTTCAGCCCAAGAAGAGCCAGCCTGATGGGCCATTGGGGCAGCTTTAAGCTGACGTTAAACGCTTACATTTGCCGATGGGTGATACGTGTTAGTATGGATACGGTGGATGCCAAACAGACACGCGAGTTCACGGAAGAGATAGATTTGAACTGTGGTCCGCTATGGGTTGTCCGAAGCGCGATGGGAATCCGGAGCGCGAGATTCAGCCACTGACAAAACGCTGAAGCCGTTGGAAGTGCCGTTACGTTAGTGAGAGGAAATGCTTCCGGCCAGCGGGTATGTAAGGAGCAGCTTGGTGTGGTGGCAGCGGGTCAATGATGTCGATGTTAATGTGGTTGAACCGGGCGTCTGGTGGGCGAAAGGAGTGAATTAGCGGCGTCGTGTGTCATGGCGTCTTGGAGCATTGAGAGTGCAGGCATTCGCGAGCCCAGTGGCGCACGTCAGAGCTCACACTCGGCCGCACAAAGCGGGAGGTAATTAGAGGCTGGGCGCCAGGAACTCCGCGACGACTTGCGCTGTGTAGCTTGTCGAATACTTGATGGCGGAGTCGGAATGGAGCGAATGGACGTTTTAGACCCACTGACCCGTCGCAAGAGATAGCGCCTGAGGAAAATGGAAGGGGCATGAGGGACAGCGCTAATGACGTAGCAGAGGACCGGAGGTGCTGAAACTCGACGTGTAAACGCTACACTGTGGAAATTTGTTTAAAGTCAAGTGTGGCCGTAGACATTTCGTCGAGAAGAGTAAGGGCATCTGCGGCGGCGTTAACTAGGCCTTCACTGTATTCTATGTTCACAGTGAACTCGGAGATTAAATTGAGGCACTGTATCACTCGCGCGATATAAGTGTCGTGATTGCAGCAAAAAGCGAACGCCAAAGTCTTGTAGTACGTGAGGACGTGAACGCTTGTTCCTTCCGGCAGGTGTCTGAAATGCCGAACGCCCAAGTATACCGCGAGCATCTCGCGACCAAACGTTCTGTAGCGCGTTTCTGCAGGCTTCAGCTTCTGTGACCGAAAACCCGAGTGGGCACCAGGAGTTCCGCAGAAACTGTAATGAAACGGCGCCGACAGCCGCGCTAGATGCATCGATGATAAGACACATTGGTGAAACATGTAGGGGATGCACCAGCAGGATATCATCTGCGAATGCGTTTTTGGCCGCTTGCAAGGACTTTTCGGCACCAGGCGTCCAGTACAGTCAAGCAGCGGAGCTTTAGTGGTCTTGAGAAACTCAGTCAGTGGCGTAACAATTCAATCGGTGTTGGGACGAAAACGGTGGTAGAAGATGAGCACCACATGGAACTCACGTAGCTTTCGCAGTGACGTTGAGCGAGGGAATTCGCGCAAAGCTTGAACTTTCTTTTTTAGTGGTGTGATTCCTTCTGGAGCCACGCCGTGTCCGAGGTTCTCAATGTCGTGGATTCGAATCTCACACTTTGCGGGGTTGATGAGAATGCCGTGTTCTGGAACCGAGAAAATAGCAGGGGCAAATGGTTGCTATGCTGCTCATGGGAAATACTAGCCACCAGGAGGTGACTGAGATATGCAAAGACGAAGGGGATCCCCGAGTGTCTTCATTGATAAACCTCTGGAACGTCTGAGTAGCGTTTGTCAGCTAGAACGACATGCGGACGTTGTCGAAACGCCCGAACGGTGTCGCAGTTGCAGTCTTTCTGATGTGCGCTGGCTCGGCAGGGATTTTATGGTAGGCCTTCAATAAATCTACCTTGCTGAATATTACCTTTTCAATAGCTTGACTGCGAAGTCAAAAATGTGAGGGAGTGGATAGCGATCAGGAACAGTGAGTACGTTGAGAGCAGAGGAGCCAATCCCCTGGCTGAAGCTTTGGTACCATGTGGCGAGCTGAAGACCAAATTCTCGACGAAGGACGCATGATACCATGTTGCAGCATGTGGTCGAAGTCGTGTCCATGAGACGACGTATGCGGAGGTCAGGATTAATGGCGAATTTGTCAGAAAATCGGCGCCCGATACGGCCATACGTTCGTCTGCAATAATAAAAACCCGTCAGAAGGTGCATCGGAGACCCAAGTCAATGGTAAGGGAGCTCTGGCTATATGTGTTGATAGAAGAGTTGTTGGCTGCTTGAAGGGGCGGTGTTTTTTTTTTCTTCTTTTTGGCATGCTGCCAGGGTAATCGCACTGCCGGAACGAAGCTGACTTCTGCCCCTGTGCCCACAAGAAATCGCTGTCCGGCAATCTTGTCAGTGTCAGGAGAACAGACGGCCTGTCGTACGGCAAGAGTCAGCGGCCACCATCAGTGACTCTGCAGCGTGTTTTTGTACCAGCTGCAAGGGAGACGACACTAACGAGCGCTGGCACCGAATTTGTGGTGATATTAGCAGTAGGCTCCACGACGAGGGCCAGAACGGGAGCTGCACCGAGAAGGGAAGCTGAAACGGCAATCACGGTCACACTGAAGTCGGTGGGGCGATTACCGTAGTACAGTAATTGTCTCAGAAAGTGCGTCAGCCATTTCCTCAAGGCTAGACTGCCGATCTTCGAGGTACGGCAGCGGAATGGTCATTGTTGCTGCAGTAACTCTCGCTCAATAGTGAGCGATGCGGTCAGCCAAGTCTGCAAGAGCGTTGAGGGGCCTGCCTACGGGTGTGGAAGCCAAGGCGACCGCCAGTTTCTGCGGCAGGCTCTGAAGGAACAGCTCCCGCAGCAGCGGGCTGTTTTCGTCGAGCCTACAGTCGCTGAGAAGCCGCCGCATACGACATAGAAGTACCGACGGTCGGCGATCGCCCAGCTCCTCTTCGATGAGAACCTGCTGGAGGCGCCTGAGCACAGACACAGACTTGCGTTGCAGCGCCGTAGTTTTGAAGTGATCATAGAAGGTGGTGTCGGGGGAGCGTTAATAACGTCTTGGAACTACTCAACTACCTCTGCAGATAGCACAGACACAACGTGGAGGAACCCCGAACACTGACAGACAATGCGCGGGAGGTCGAAGATTGTCTCTATCTGAGTAGACCAGGCTGTAGAATTTTGTGGCCATCAATGCGGCAGGTGAACCGGCACCGTGGTGAAGCTGTCTGCGCTGGCCTCGTCTATGACATTGTGCTCGTCGTGCAATCACGTCGGTGTCACCGTGTTATAGGAATCGAGGTTATGTCTACTACAACGATGTGTAAGTCAGGGAGTGACAGACCTGAAAAGCACTCGAAATGATTCACGAGCCGATGAAGCTCATTTTTCATTCGTCCATTTACCTCTGATTTCGCAGCACGAGACATGAGACACACACCCCAGAGCATGTCATACATAAAAGGTGGCCGAGGAAGATTACGATGGCTACTATTTAGCTTTCTGAGATCACTTATAAATTGAAGATCAAGCGCTAAGGTACGAGGCAGAGCATCCACTATTCCTGAATATGAAGGTACCCTGCTTGTAGACTTTGCTGGAAATTGAGGAAATAATGACGACGACACTCATGTAGACGAGACAGGTCTGCCACTTCAAGTCTGTCATCACCGTTTTTATGACGCGCTGAAAGGTTGGAAGTGCTGAGCAAAGTAGGCAACGGCATTACCTTCAATTGAGAGGCAGCCGGGCCTATTGAAGGTAGTCTTAAGCTCTCTCGTGAACTTCTACTTGCCAGTACATAGTTTTGAAATCGATCGATGAAATGTACTTTGCATTACAGAGGCAGCCAACGCGCCGTCTTTTCGTGATAATGGGTTTACGTCATTCTTATTGATCAGGTTCACGCGAAGATAATCGGCGCAAAACCACAGAGTTCCATCCTACTTCTTCACTTGGATGACAGTAAACACCCATGGCCCCTTCAATGGTTCATTTCTGGGCGGTGCACTTCGACAAACCTGTGACTTTACGGCCTCTCTTTCTGTGTCAAAACCCGGTGCAGGCTCTCACAGAGCGGTCGAGGTTATCGTTCAGTTAATACGCGATGTTCAGCATTGTTGTTTGTGAGATGCTTCCCGTCGACACCAAGCAGTCCTTGTATTGTTGGAGAAGACTTTTGAACGCCCCACTATGTGCCTGGTGAAACTGGGATTAATATCGAAAGCTGGTTCTTCAACATACATCATCAAGTGATGTAAGTTGAAATCCAAGTGGATGTGCACATTGCTGACTGCCGTCACATCTTTATATGTATGGGATCTTCATGTCAGTGTTTATGCGCTTGCATTCGTGGCTGACCTTAATGACCATTACTTTCGCTATCCCGCTATGCAATCTGGCAAATCCGATTTCGACACAAATTTTACAGTCGAGCACCAGATGTAGGTTGCCACCGACGACGCCTTCCACGCCTGCTGATGTCTGTGAAGCACGGAAATAGGTTACCTCTAGCTGTCCAATTTTAGGATCGTCGCACGTAGTCTTAACTTTCTTCGTCATCATGACGAGGGATCGGCTGATGACGTAGTAGTCGGCCGGCTCCTGTGTGCATTAGAGCTGAGACCATGTAGCCATTGATAAGCACATCGAGGTCGTTGGTTCTCGGTCTTGATGTGCAGTTGGGTCGTAACTTCAAGTCAAAGCTGCGTCGCATTGTCACGCTGTTGTTATGCCCCATCGTGATCTATTTTTAAAGTGGCATGTTCAAGTGAATAGTCGTTGCAAGCGTCTCGTTGCAACATCTTCGAGACGTATCTTCAAGCGTCTTCGTTGGCATCTTAGCATATTTACCCTTTCGGTGAAGCGCAACCGCACCTTCATCGATTGTTACTTTCATCTTTCGGGGTAAGCGCTAAGAGACCGGCCGCGAATTTCTCAAGTGCATGGTCAGCACTGCGGCGAGAGGTAGCGTCCTCGCGATGATGAACGAGGCACCCATGTTGTCTCTCCTGAGTCGGTGCGAAGTAGTCATGATTTCACGTGGTGATTAGCCTTGCTGAAGATATGGCCAGTTGACCGCCGAGCATCTTAGTCCACTCTCGGGATGTGGGCATGGCTGGTGAAGGTGGCCTGTTTCTTCGTAGCGACACCATAACGGGAAGTAATCGAGTGCGCACCAAGTGTCTTATCTTCGTTGGAGCGTTTCGGGGGCCCACAGGCAAGCGGGCTGGCGGTGGCTGTGGCGGCTGTGGACGAGATTTCTGCGATATGGAGCCCTGACGCCGGCACAGTGAGGGAACATGACGGCACGCGGCAGAGGTGTAAGTTCATTGCTTCCGGCTGAGGGGTTCAGGAACTTGTTGTGACGGCTGCATTTCCTCGCCGTGTGTCAGAGGTGGTAGCTACTTGAGGCCGCGGCGCAGCAAACATACTCTGTTATTCGGCGCGCAACGGTCTGCATGATCTCTCGGGGCTTGCCGGGGGTGAGTGCTAGGACTTCGCACCGTGGTTGTTGGTAACAATGCCTAGTGCGCATTTCCTACCTGACGGCGAGCGATGGCGGCGTAGGTGATCACTTCCGGCTGGAGTTGTTGTGATTATGGCTACACTTCGGGAGCTCATTGTGGCCGCTGGATTCCTTCCCGTATGTCAGAAATGCAAGCTATGCGAGGCGGCTATAAATAAAACGTCGGTTGCACCTCCTGAAGCATCACAGCTCTGGTTGTGTCGTGCAGGTCGTCGGTGCATTGAGCTCCGGAGTAGTTGTTCGTAAGCGCACGGCAGTTCTGTTAACTGCTTTGCATCTTTTCAGTGTCGGTGGCCTCAGAACGAAACTATTGGACGGTCTTTGTGAGTTCTGTATTATTCCGACGAAACTCTTAATGGGGAGCATTATATGTCCCATTAGATGACAATCCGGTGTGGGCGTGACCGAAATATGGTACGAAAAATGGTCGACACAGATGAATAAAGAGAGGTCAAGAAATGTTCGGATTGACGTCAAAATTGTCAGGCATGTTTCTGTAAACAAAGTAGATTATGCCTTCAAAATCAAAATAGGTAAATTTCTGTCTGGGTGCGCATGTCATTGTACACGTCACGTCACTGCCTCCATTATTTTCTTTCACGGGTCACTTCCACTTCAGATTTCATCGGTACTGTGTCTACTGCGATACACTCTCTACGCCTAATCATGAGTGTATAAAATGAGGTGTGCTTAGTGCGTGCGTCAGTGCGCATGTCACGTCGCTGCCTCCCGCGGATTTGCTCTTTTGATTTCATCAGTGCTCAGTCTACTGCGATGCACTTTGAAGTATCTACGTCAACGGTAGCCGCGAAACGTGGTCGCGTCACCAGTCGCATAGCCAGAAATTTCATTCAGGGGGCGCTCACGTTGCAGCTGGACCTCCTCCTCATAAATGGAATTTGTCGATTGATCAAACAAATAAATAACTGCATTGCCATTGCCAAAGGTGGTACAAACGAATTCTTGAACGCTACGCACTATCAAGACAAGTAAAGTATGTATTTTTTTATAAAAGAATATACTCGGTGTCCCAAAAATTGGGCCTGAAATACCGATATCAATGCTTCGATGTTCTTTGTCTATTTAATATACCAAGAATATTCACACCAACTTTAGAACCATATCAGTTCGAAACCAGCAAAGCAGTGTATGCCTCGAACATGAACAAATGTAAAGGCCATGAAATGAACAAATTGAGGACAAATATGTTAATGAAACTTTGTCAGTCAAGAACCCTGCTTACATTTTTGTACATATGCAAAGGCCAGTGAAAAATCTCAATGACGCGACCATGTGTTCTAATGTATTGTGCAGGAGCAGCAGTCACTGGCCGGGCATTCTGAGTGCTTGCACCAAAGTTAAAGTCACAACAGAGAGCACACATAAAAAGCAGGAGTTCTGCAAAATATACGAGCGCGAGTCGAATGAAAGTGACCCAATGCGAATAATATGACAAACGGGGTACTTCATTTAAAAGTAGTCTCCATGAGGATTCAGAGATTTGTCCCACCGACTAACGAGTCGCGTAATTCCCGTCTGATAAAATTCCTTGGGTTGCTGCTTTAAAAAGTCCGTAAATGACTCATGTCGTCGTCGGACGTGAATCTAGTTCGCTTCAGCTGCTTTTATTTTTTCCGATTTTTTTCCAAAGTGAGCAAGTCTCAGGGCGACAGGTGGATGTTGCAGCGTTTCCAACTTGAACTGATGACCACAATCATCAGCTTTCCATGTCGTTTGTTCATGATAGCGACACGATGTCGATCCGGCGTTTCAATATATCGGAAATGGTCGATAGTCTCTCCAGGTTTAGCAAATTTGTTCAGTAAGGGCCCTTGACGATCAAAAAAAAGAAAAGTCGACAACACCATTCCGGCGCAAATGACGGCTGTCATTTTCTTTAGGGGTGATGAATTTGAATGTTTTCACTGTAAGCTTTGCCGTCGTGTTTCAAGCTCGTAGTAGTGGCACCATGATTCATCCCCGGTCGCAACTGCAGCCAAGAAGTCGTCACTCGCATTGTGATGCCGGATCAGATGAGTTAAGCCAGCGCCGAACTTCTCCATCTTCTGGCGGTGGCTCAAAATCTTGGGCATCCATTGCGCACATATGAGCCGATAACCGAGGTGTTCACAAATTATGGTGCGAACCGAACCGTGACTGATGTTCCCATGCTCTGCCCGTTCATCGATGCTTATCCTTCGTTCTTGTCTAATCAGCTCATGAGCCTCTGCAATTGCATTGTGGGTGATTGGGGCACTGGTGGCTTTGGCCCGGTCTTGGATCGTCTTTGCACTTTTCAGGTCCTTCTTCGAACCGTTTCCTCCAACGCTTCATTGTGGCCAATTAAATGCAACGTTCAACGTACACGGTAGCCACACGGCGATTAATTTCTTTTCGAGAAATACCTTCAGCTTCAGATCCTCACGACAGCATGCTGTGCTACTTTCGGAGCGTCCATTATTTCACGCAACCATGTTCAACCCAGTGTATGAGAGCATTAAAGAACATTTATTCTCACACCACCGTGTGACTTCTGTAAATTAGAGATGCCTGTGTGCTACGCGCATGCCTCTCAGATATCGAACAGAACCATTATTGCGCGGGGGTGGTCGACTCCCTTTCACTTGATTCGCCCTTGTACGTTAGAAGTGCGAAGATACAATGGAACATACGTGTACAAATGCGAGGATGCAACTTGATAAGTGGCAAAAAGTGTTAGTGGAAACAAAGTTCGCAGCCCGTGTACAGAAAACTTCGCAATAAGATATTTAAATATACTTATAAGTCTCCAATAAATCTACGTATCAAAGAAAACTTCACTGTATATAATGCGTCAAACAAGGCAAATGAACATGTATGTGTTGCCTATGTTGCAAACTTATATGTGTTGCTGTTTTTTTTTTGCCTGTAGAGATTCACTCCAGCGCAGGCACCTGCGTGTTAGCGTCCTGGGTGACGTGGACCTTCTTCCTAGACAGCTGCAATCTAATATGGCGCAGGTTGAAATCGCCACTTCTAACGGAAGCCGGTAAGGAAGTTGCTCGGATTTGGTTACCATAGCCATAATGGTCTTACCTTCGGCATCTATTGGATACTATAAGGCTACTGAAAATGTATTGTTAGACAGGTTGTGTTCTTTGGCAGCTATCATCACAGTTTAGGAAATTAAGCAGTTTCTTTATTTTTGCAGAAAACACACATGTCGCTTGTGCACAGCTTACAGCAGCAAACTGAGCATGAACAGTACCGTGCTACATATGGCAAATGCTGTGAGAGCAGGCGTCATCAAATCTGAGTGAGTACACATGATATTTTCTAACCTTTGGTGGCACGTCTTAGGTGTGTTAAACATGTGTATTTCGGATAAAAATGATTTAAGCTCATTTACAGTTCCACAGAAATGAACACTTGCAAAGCGCTATAATACTTTCACGTTCATGAATATTCGAGCTACAAGAAAAACAAATATTAAGAACCTACCGTACCTTCCTTCAGGATGTCATACTCATAAAAAAGACGTAGTGGAAAAAAGCATAGCAAAAGTAACCACTAAAACATCTGTCATTCGTGGCTGTGCAAGTGCCGCATGTTCAGACCGCTTTCGTGAATGTTTCAACATTTACCAAAACTGAATGGCCCTTGAATTCGGGCGTTATCTACGCGACTCAGCCATTTCTTCGAAAAAAGTTGACATGGTTATGGGGCAAGAAACGTGTCTTCAGAGGCCTATTACTCCAGCGACATATTCTGTATCAATTCGAGATGACCGAACTTTGAAAACATTTTCCAGGCCACAATCTTCAGACATATTAGAGAGCTTAAAATATTTGATATCTCAGTTTCGCTTAATATTGTTTAAACAGCCTATAAAAATTATGTGGCCATAAGTAGCACCGTCAACGCGAGGAAAGCTGGGGACCTAACATAAGAACGTTGCCTGGGCGGTCTAATGATGACCTCAGGCAAACGTCGGTGCCGACATATTATTGCGATAAGAATTATATGAACACGTCACTATATGCGGATTTTCAGCTCCGTTACCAGCGTGAACGGGCGAAAGTAAGTCGAGAAAGATTGTGACTTGACTTGATTCGGGAGGTCACGTGATCAAGCGTGCTCTTGGGTGGGACGGGGAGCAGGGTCAGGTGAGCATACGAGGGGGCAGCGTCTCCTCTCCAACTTTGGCTGTGGCTGCGCGTGGCTGTCCGTGCGGCTGAGCGTAGTCGCGGCCTTCGCGCTGCACTTGGGAGGTAATCTGCAGCGAGCTCAGCGGTTAGTAATAATAATATATGGGGTTTTACGTGCCAAAACCACTTTCTGATTATGAGGCACGCCGTAGTGGGGGACTCCGGAAATTTTGACCACCTGGGGTTCTTTAACGTGCACCTAAATCTAAGTACACGGGTGTTTTCGCATTTCGCCCCCATCGAAATGCGGCCGCCGTGGCCGGGATTCGATCCCGCGACCTCGTGCTCAGCAGCCTAACACCATAGCCACTGAGCAACCGCGGCGGGTCTCAGCGGTTAGGGTGAGCGAGAAGGCTAGTCAATTCACCTCAGCCATCTGCCCGACTTGCTAATGTTGCACATCGCATACTATAAACCATCAGATACGCGTTGAAGCTAGAAGGAGTTCGAAACAACCGCTCTCCGAGGTCAGCGCTCTTCATCGCAGCAAACTTTAGAAATCAAGCTTTCGCAATTATCCAGTGAGACCTGCTTATTTCTTGGTGTGCAAGCGCGACAGGGTGCTGGTTAATTTTATAAGTGAGCGAATGGTTTTTATGCGACGCATGAATCTGCGAACCTTGCTTCGTGTAGTTGTCTAATACATTACTATGTCTATCCATGCTCCGCCTTTCGGACGTGAAGGCGACTTTCTTTAAGGCAAAGCACGCATAAGAATTGCCATGGAAGCTAAAAACGCGAATCCTATGCAGTGACGTCACAGCGGAACTCATCTGGGATTTGTTTGCGCAAACCGAGGCTTGCGAGACGGATCTGTGGTATCGAAGCTCCGGCAAGCAATGCCTTATTGAACTCCTGGTCCTGCAAAGTGGATACTCCTACATGCACATAGGACCCCAACTGTGGCCTGCAACAGGATTTTGGGAGTTTGTCTCGGCAATACTGCAATTCCAGCTTTACTGGCCTTACATTCAGGTAGGTGTAATACTTTGAGCAAGAAACGTGATTAGTATTTGTTTGAATATAAAAGTACAACAGCACCTCAGCTAGGCTGAGCAATATGCACAAGAATGGCTATGCGCCAGCGTGGATATTATATGACTGTAGCGCTGACGCCTAATCTATCTATACATGTACGGTGTCGCCAACGCGCTCGGCCAATAAGAGCTTTGGAATCTTTTTTCACATGTATTTTGCCATTATTATTTATGCCAATGCTGAGTGTTTTGAGAACGCCACATTGTACAATTTTTTGTGTGTTTGCAAGAATCAATTCAATAAGACGAACTATAATCTGAATAGTTCCGTTTATTTCTAAGAGATCCCTCACGCTCGTGCCGCTGCATCGTGTGGTATGTTTTTTTCTTTTTGATGATCATTGATTAATTCGACAAAACGTACCAACATAATTACTTTCATGGACCAAGCAAACCTTGTGTCCGAGCTGTTCGCCAGACGTACGCAAAGAAGAGAGGTCTGCTGCCTTAGAGAATTTATTGACCTGAAACTAATCATAATGTGCATTTTGCGCACAATCTTTATTGGGCGGTACACGCTCCCTGCTTTTCTGTCGGAATCGCTGAGATACGGGCATGCTTTCTAGACCTGACAGTAAGAGACCGCAGCGTTGAAGGAAACGCATGAGAGATACGTGACGAATATTATCCGCGTACAAGATATAGGCCCCAATCGGTAGAAAATTTTCTTAGAGTCCGCGGAGTGTAGGCAAAATATTTAAGTTCATAGGGAACTAATGACACAACAGAGAACGCTCGAAGAGGAGGAGGTAGAAGAAAACGTTGCGAAATTTGCTCACGCAATCGCACAAATTTATGCTGATTTTAATATCCCTGAATACGCAGACTCCGCCCAATATTAAGTTTGGAGAAACCTGAGTGTCTCTAAAGACTCACTGACAAAACGAGACGTCCTTGATAATTGCATACTACTTAAACCTCGCACAGATCAGCACATTTCCTTCACAACTTTAGTTTTCATTCTTTCATAATTATGCGGCGTGCTTGGACAATTCCTTTGCGTGTGATTTCTATTAAAATAAATGCAAAACTCAGCGACTGGTTTTTGTGCATCAGTGCTAGTGGCCAGACTATCTTTATAATTGTTTCTTACCGACATTGTTTTCTTTATTTCACATGATTGAAAGTCACGGGTGGTTTATTCTATTTCCACGAAATCAGGCTGTCAAGGAGAGACACCGAAAATTGGATGACCCATCCACTGATATGGATCCTGCGATAACTATTCGCCAACGCATGTTTCTAAGCAGCGTAAAGTTATGGAGGATGACGTACATTGGTAAATTCTGCTCCAGGAAAGTGCTTGAGGAGAATGGCTGCTTTCCGAAGAACCACCTGTGAAATGTTTATACCAAGCAAGTGTTCCTGAACGCCAGTCCTGTGAACGCCAAGATTATTCAAAGCTCAATGTTCCAAGGCCAATATGTGTAACATTTCCTCAACTTACTTGCGCATGTGCCCTTTATTCTTAGCCAGCCAGAATAATCAAGGTAGATACGCTTCTTTATTATGAGGAACGACGTCGAGTCCCAACAAATTAAATATTTTCAACAAGGGCGATAGCCATAACGACTACAATAGCGGCTGCTTGACAAAAATTCCTCATTCTTTTCCAATTTGTGACTGTCGTGTAAACCGGATACATGTTTTTAAATGTGCAATAGTGCACAGTGGTGAGTTAACCCTTCATGTGTATATGATTCCTTTTTCAATCACATCATTTAGATGGCTCTAAATTGCATACACTTTTTTAACAGAGCATTTACAATAAAAAAGTGCGTGCTTTTATTGGCGCTTGCTGCTAACGCTGTGCTAGTCAAGCCAAGTGCTGTCATCTGTACATAATGCAAGACATTTCCTTTCGCAGGCTATATATGTCCGCGCTCCTACTCGCGCTATTTACAAAATTATCTGAAAAAAAAAACATATTTCCCAGTTTTGCTCTTATTTATCTGTGTACAAGGAGATATTGATGCCTGCATACGGCGTCTGCTGCTTCTCTTTCCTTTATTGACACGTCAACGCAAAAACAAATTTGAATTTCCGTCATGGCATACATTCAAGTACATTATGACAACATATGCGAAGTTAATGCACAGATAAATATATTCTGGTCATATCATTTTTATTGGACCCTAAAAGACGTAAACGAAGAATGTTTGTGCTATGAAAAGAAACCTTGTTCATGAACAGCTGCTATGAAAAGACATTGCCAAATTGTAATCAGTTTTCCTTGCTGGATATATTTCGGGAATGCATGAGAAGCATCGTTACACGCATAAGCTTTGTGTAGATCTCTTCGTGGCTTCCTTGTACGTTGTGATATTACGACGTAGCAGTGATGATTCAGAAAGTAACAATGTCAAAAACGGGAATTACCAATTTAACGTTTTATTGGGCGAACTCATTCCCAGCAAAACAAGCAACAATTAATCCCAGCCATAGCGACGGGCACAGTCGACGATCGCCGAAAAACTGATTTGGGGCCAAGCGCGTCGGCATTTATACAAGAGTCATCAAAGGACCCAGAGTAATCGCTGGAGCCCGCGTGTCGTACAGAAAGTACTACGCAATTCGCGTAACGCATACAATCAGGTTACACCAGGCTCGGTTACAACCTACAGCGGATAGAACCATCGATAACATTTGAGAAACTTTCCATACTGCCTGCGCATCCTGCGCTCAGCCATAGCGTTTAGCATTTCTTAGCAGGTTAAAGGCGGTCACCCGACAAAGCTCAACTAATACGCGCACCAGTGCCCCCTCTTGAAAAGCATCGTCCGGATGCTTCCAATGAATACGAAGGCGAAAGCAAAACCACGCAAAATAAAGAAAGAGCAACAACAAAGCAACAAAGTTCCTAATTTCGTTGACAGATGTAGACAGACTTCATACGCACTACGTGGACGACTTCAGGTCACGCGTGGCGCCGCTGTTAATGCAAAATGCCGTCTGGCACGACCTCACAGTCTAGTGCGCCAATACGTCGGATCATGTTGCAAGATCCGCAATAGCATCGTAGCAGTTTCTCGCTAAGTTCTCGTCGTCGTATCAGAGTGCAGATCCAGAAACAGGCGCCGGGCTGGTATTCCACGTAGCGTCATCAATTTTCTTTTTTTAGTGAGGGCTGTCGGTCGTATTCTGCTTCTTGATGCTCAGGCGGGCGAGCTGTCAGGCTTCTTCGGCGTATTGGAGATAGGTGGCGACGTTAAGACTTCCTTCGTCGGTGACGTGTGGCATCATGGCATCAGTGGCATCATGGCATCAGTTCCTTCCGTAAACTATCTTGTACGTCTTAGTATACATTTTTTCTTGCACTGCCTTGTTGTAAGCGAAGGTTACGTACGGCAGGATGGTATCCCACTCTTGTGCTCAACGTCAACGTACATTGCTCGCATGTCGGCGAGGGTCTTGTTTCTTGGGTCTTGGCTTCTAAGTGCCCTACAAGACTTCGTAACCCCTCGTCTGCTTCTCGCTGCTCGGCGAAGTCGTCTGCGGTTATTCTTCCTGGGTAGGCGGCGCCCTCCTGTTCGCCTTCCGTTGGCGGTTCAGTAAGTGCGCGTGACAGCCAGTCGGCATCAGAGTGCCTCAATGCTGATTTGTAGACGATAGAGAGTTCAAATACATGTTGTCTGAGACTCCATCGTTCGACGCGCCCTGAAGGGTCCTTTAAATATGCATGCCAACACATGGCATGGTGGTCGCTTGCGACTCGTATAGATAAAGACCAGGGCGGAACTTCGTGGTAGACAAAATGACGGCAAGGTATTCTTTTTTCTGTCATCGAAAAATTAGCTTCTGTTCTCGGCAGTGCCCGGCTAGCGTAAGCAATGGTCTTTTCAAATCCGTCTCTTCTTTTGACTACGATGGCGCCTAGACCTAGGCGCTGGTGTAGATTTCGGTGTGGCCGCCTTCGTCGAAAAGGACGAGTGCTGGTGGTGACTGACGGCGTTGTTTAATCTCATAAAAGGCTTCAGCTTTCGGAGCTTGCCAGTCGAAATCAACATCTAATTTTGTGAGAAAAAGGAATGGCTTGGCAACGTAAGAAAAGGAATTCACGAAGTGCCTGTAAAAGGCATACTCGCCAAGGAGTCTGCGTACTCCCTTTTTGTCACTGGTCTTAGGAAAGCTAGCGATGGCAGATGTCGTTTTTGTTTACGGGAGGAATCCAGATTTCATGATGACGCGGTCTGGGAACAGGAGCTCATCGTAAGGGAAGCGGCTCTTTGCCGGCTTCAGAATGAGCCCTGATGACCTGATGGCCTCTAGTGCTGTCGCAAGCCGCCTAAGGCGATTGTTTAGTTTTCCGGTCAAGGCGACAACCTCATCTTAATAAATAAGACAGGTCTACCACTTCAACCTTGATAACACCATGTCCATCACAAGCTGGAACGTTGCTGGCGTCAAACACTCCGAATGGTGCGATCTTGAACTCACAGAGAGCGTCTCGCATGATGAAAATGGTCTTTTTGCGATCCCCGCTCCGTGTCTAATTCCATTTTCCAGTCATCATCATCATCAGCCTATTTCATGTCCACTGCAGGACGAAAGCGTCTGCCCACGATCTCCGATTACCCCTGTCCTGCACCACCGGACTCCGACCGGCACCCGCAAATTTCTTAATTTCATCGCATCATCTAGTCTTCTGTCATCCTCTACTGCGCTTCCTTTCCCTTGGTACCCATTGTGTCACCCTAATGGTCCAACGGTTATCTACTCTACACATTACCTAATCTGCCCAGCGCCATCTTTTTCTCTTCGTGTCAATTAGAATGTCGTCTATACCCGTTTTCTCTCTGATCCAAACCGCTCTCTTTCTGTCTCTTAAAGTTACGCCTATCATTCTTCGTTCCGTCGCCATTTCTCAGAAGCCAGTCCAAGATCCGTCGACGAGAAGTAGTTAGCGTTTCAAAGCCGATCCAATGCGTCCTCTATACGTAGAAGGGGGTACACATCCTTCTTCGTAATCTTCTTCAGTCGGCGATAAACGACGCAGAATCCGTCGTTTTTCTTCGCCAAGACCACAGGAAATGCCCACGGGTGGATCGATGGTGTCGTAGCACCGCATTTCATCGATTTGTTGCTTTTTGTCTCCCAGTTCACGGGCCGAAACTCGGAAAGGGCTCTGGCGGAGTGGTCGAGCGTGATCTTTGGTTATCATGTGACGGTTTGCGAATGGTGTTTATCGAATGTTCGTTTAAGTTGAAAAGCAGTCTTTGTATCGTCGAAGACACTTGAGCTGTTGCTGCTTACTCATTGGGAGACTTGGATAAAACCACAGGAGAATATTGCCACCGCCTCACACTAAACTGAACGGAGTTGCATCCGTTGCTTGGAGGCGATTGCAAACAGGAACCTATAAAATCCCCGTGCAATCAAAGACTTTCTACCCCGAAATATACGAGAGTGGTATATGCAAGCATTGCAAGCCTGCTAGAGCCACCCTTCAACACATATTATGGGGATGTAAAATATAGCGCTAAAATGGCGGTCTCCCCAGAAAATCTACAGGCGTGGTGGTCCGTCGCGCTGCTCACCTTAGAACTCCAAGACCTCCAAGACCACCGTCCACAGAGGCCGTAGCGGACAAACATCTCCCAGTGTCCGTCTAGGTGGCTCCAGGGCTGGGCCTCCCAATCGTCAGATATCCAAATAAAGTTATCTCACTCACACTTTGTGAAATGAGGCAATGTTTATTTTTCTCTATATAAATGCTCGTTCCAGATTGTCTGTGCATTCATCCAACGTTGCGGCACCAGGTAAGCAGCAGTAATTCCGGTACGAAGCTCTATATACCGGATGGCATCAGCAGAAAGAAATAAATTGCAAGCATCTGTCATTCCGATGTTTAAACCATAGGGGATTACTGCGTATAGAGACTAAACGTGGAAAAGTGGTGAATGGGCGGGGTTACATAGAAAAGCACTTCACTTTTACACAAGTGGCGTGCAAAATTCCCAACATAATAATAATAATAATAATAATAATAATAATAATAATAATAATAATAATAATAATAATAATCAGCCTGGCTACGCCTACTGCAAGGCAAAGGCCACTCCCATACTCCTCTAACTACTCCCGTCACGTGCTAATTGTGGCCATGTTGTCCCTGCGAACTTCTTAATCTCCTCCGGCCACCTAACTTTCTGCCGCCCGACTAATACCCGACTCATCCCAAAGAACACCATGCAGAAAACATGACGAAAACAACCGATTTCCAAGCATTCCCTGGTCTTATTTCCTGCCTTTGAGAGCGCAGATACATTGTTGACTGCGCGTTTCCAACACAACTTTACCTCCGCCAACGCAATGGTACGCCAGGTACACAGGTCTGGCCCCAACACACCCTCCCAACTAGACCATGGTAGACGCTCGCAGAATGCCTTGTACAAGCACTCACCGCAAATGCGCAGGTGTGAAGCCTCTTTCCAGTTGCACAGAAGATTGAATTTTCGAGCTCCTCGGCGTCATATTTAGCGCGTTCTGCCCGCTCAAGCAAAAAACTCCCGTGTTATCGCTGTTGGCAATCGCTCGTCGCATTTTTTACAAGCGGGAGTACCGAAAGAAGGTACATTCTTGTGGCGCTAATAAAAGTGCCAGAAACTTTTCCCACAAAGATTTAGTACACACCGAAATAACTTTGTCACCACGGCCGAACTTCACCAACTGCGTCACAACTTCGGGCACGGCGAGCCTGATTCAAAATTATCCCCGAAGTTGACCAAATTGACTAACAATCATTTTGGAAGTAAGAAACAGTGTCACGAACTCATGCCATTAAGATTCAGCGCATGCGAAAGTTCGTCACACGGTCGACCTGCTTTTCGCTAACTGCGTCGCAAAGCCGGGTGCGGTGAGCGTGCCCAAAAACTACCAAGATAAGTTACAGCACTGTTGGGGTCCATAGAAAGCGTCGCAAACATGTCCCAGTACGAGTCATTAACTGACATTACTTGCACCTAAACTGCCGATCTCTTTTTTGCTAATTGCTTCGCAAGTCTATGACTTGAAATGCGTCTAAATCTGTTAAACAATACTTCTCACCTTGCCCAAGAATGCAGCAGTGCCATACCAAATTGCAGAAGGAACACATGAATATGCCGGGAGCCCAATATATCAGGCTATATCAGAAAAAGATTGACCGCCCTTCCACAATTATGGCAACTCTGCGAGTGCGCAACGGAGTAAGGCATGTGGCGTATCGGCTCCGTCGATTTTTGGCTGGAACCACGGCTAAATTCTCTGCGCACCAAGAAGGCCGACGTCAATCGATGGGGCGAACCATTTGGAGCACGTGGATACCAAAGTTCACTAGGTAGGCACATTTTTAATTATTTTACGACCGAATAACACCCGACTACGTGGGTGACGCCGTTAGGCCTAAGGGCAACGCCGACGCCCGCTGGCGTGGAACCGGCCTCCCGAGGTAAAATGGCTGCCCCGCGTCATTCCTGAGGGGTTACGATCCCGACGGAATGGCCTGGATGACAGCTTCAACATCAGAAGACAAAAATTCCCCTGTTATTCTGACATTTCGGCACCAATCTGTCAATTAAGCGGAGGAGCCCCGCTCGTTCGCTCAAGCAAAGATGGCGGCGTCTGTCGCCGGCCCGGCATCTGGCACAACAGCCGGCAAGACGCAGGCTCCTGCCTCGCGTGCTGTGGGAAGCAAAGGCAAGCCCTTCAAAACTGGAAGCCGCGCGAAGATGTGTCGCTGCACCAGGCCTTTTCGGAGAACCGCTATGGGGCCCCCGTTACGGCCTACCTCGGGCTCGAGATGGCATGGTATGTTACGGCTCTACCGTCCCGTGAACAAAACCTCTTAGGGATCCACACCCCGAACCCGGCGGCGGCAGATCGGCTCCTCGGGAACTTTTCCATAAACACCGAGCGTGGGGCCATTCTGCTCCACGGTTACCTCCCGACGAGACGGAGGCGATGTCTGCCACGGCGTCATCGCCGTCAGGAACTGCGACACCACTGAATCGCTATGGCAGCAGCTGCAATGGACAACGGCCGGCGTGAGGTCGCCGCATGCGGGTAAAATTCAACTATCCCGGTGTACCCCTCTCCCATCCATCGTTCGCACCGCCTTGATTGCCTCTTGCACTCCGCGTGTTTGGACACGTTTCGTACCGGGCGTGATGTGTGCTTGCGTGTGTGGGCGTTTCATTCGAACGACTATGTACACGCTTCCACTTACCTTTAAGGCCGCGGCGCTTGACGATTATTCTCGGGGTTGCAATGCGGCGAAAAGGCACATCTGTCTAGCCATGTAAGTGACTCGGAGCAGGTAATCGGAAACGACATGGTATGTGCCACCAGAAAAATCATCCGCACACACAATGCCTGTCAGCTTAAGTCATTTTCGCAGTTTTCCAGAAAATGTTTGGTACTAATCCGTGTTTTCTCTGGTGGTGACAATGGACTTCCATCGACACTGTGCGCAAATATACAAAATATATCGCCACATACCACAAGTACGACAGGCGCACACAATTTTTACTGGTACGTCCGCTGCAATATAGAATAGAGGGAGCATCGTAAATTCTTTGGCAATATTTTAGCAGTGCTCAGGGGACAGAAGTTGAAAGTATTAGTAATCATTTCTGCTTCAGCATTGCCATCGGCACCAAGACGCGGCCGTGTATCGTTCAATACCTCGAACGATCGCTGCAGTGGTGATGCAGGAATGAACTACGGTCGTATTCAATGCATTGTGAAAATATTCAATTTCTCGGCACGCGTGAAGACCGGCCACTGCATGCGCATGCAACATAAGTTGTTTCCATTCTTGGGCAGCGCACACGCAAACGAAGCACGAGAAAGAAGACAGGGCAAGCGCTGGTCTAACAACTGAAAGTTTTTATTTGAATAAAAGGATCATATACCCACTGGTCATAAAATTCATATGGATTCGCGTGGATGAACCAGATCGCTTCGTCTGTCCGTAGTTTAATTATTTTGTTCGACGCACCGCAGTAATCCATGTCTGTCGTCTGCTTCTTTCGCACCATGTGAATCAGCAGAATTTAAGTGGTGGCAACAATCCCTTCGTGTCTACATTGCTGTTGTGGCAGTTCACAACCCAATAATAATTTCCAGTTATCCGAAGAGGCGCCGTCGCAAACAAGAGGCGTTTCGAGCGCAGCACGAGCTAAGCGCGGGCGCGACCTTGAAGGGAAGCCGCGAAGCCATACACCCGTGGGAGGAGAAATCGTTCCGCCAGGGAAGAAACGAGCGCTGGTGTCTAAAATGAAACTTGGCATGCGGACGTCTTTGGTGAGCAGGCATCTTCGTCGAGGTGAGGAAATTCGGCACCTCTAACAAAGCGTAGCTCACGTTTGCCGCGATATAAAAACCGCGTTTTGTAAACCACGAGAACATGCTCATCCCAGCGCAAAACTACTATCGGGCGATCCCGGCCTGCGGCCTCTGTGAGGCCGTCGGCCACCTAGCGGATGCATGTCCCAACGCGTAGGGGAACAGGTGCGGAGTCTGTGGGCAACAAGCCCCGCTTGTGGAGGGGTTACGGGCCTCTCACATCATTTCATTTCATTTTTATTCCTTAAAGACCCCATGACGGGGCGTACGGCGGTGCTGTTTCTGGCGGTGAACCCGCCACAAACTCGCGGGATAGTGCGACGAAATTTCGCATGAGCAAGAGGGCCGCCCGGAAGGGCGGGACAAAGACGAAAATGGCAGCCAAGAAGTAAAACTGCCATCTTGGCTTTCCCACTGAGTCACCGAGCCGGTACGAAAGCATAGATGGATGGATGGCTGTTACGAGAGTCTCCTTTGGAACGGGGTGCTGAGTTGTGCCACCAAGCTCTTACTATTATACTGCCTAATGTCTCACCTAGATAGAAAAAAAGAAAACGCACAGTGCATTCCCATAACCATATTTTCTAACCCCCTGTTGTGAACTTTGTTTTTTTACGTCTCCGTTTTTTGTCGTTTCCCTACTTCCACCAATCTTCCAATAGACTCTTACTAATCTCTATTGCGGAAACGTTTACTTTCCCCCTGCTGTCGGTGAACCCAATGGTTCAAGGAGTCCATTGGTGCATAAATTGACCACTGGGCAGATATCTTCACATTCTAATAAAACATGCTCCATCGTTTCCGTAGCTTTACGGCAGCAAGCACACGCTTCTTTCTTCTCATCTCTCGCTTTATACGTGCGTGATCTAAAGTACCCTGATCTCGCTTCGAGAAGTAATGCATTCCTCTGAGTTATCGTAAATTGTTTCTTTCCTGACTTCGTTTTACTCATGGCAGGTTTCTTTTCCTTTTCCGCCGCCCATCAAAACATTTCAGTCTCTCTAACTTTCCGCTTGACGTTCTTTGTTGCTCTCTTGCTCACCCTACAGGCCGTACACTTGTTGGTAAGCTTCCTAGTTCTTTCTCTCAAGTGTGAATCAATGTTTTCCTCAACAAACACATCAACACTCTTCCACATATTCCTCAATCGTTCTTCATAATGAATTTTACTGTGAGCTTCCGTCACTTGAATATTTGTCCAGCCCATATCACCCTGCGCAGTTTTCTTTGTAGTCTTCTCGTGAGCGCCCGATGCGAGACGTCCCACTGACGTTTGGTTGCAGACACCGCATTTCCAAAAGTAAGTCTCGGAATCATTGCACTTTTCCACATAACCCGGAGCACCTCGTACCAGCTGTATCCCTAAGAGCTCTGTGCTTGATTATGGCCGCATTTCTCTTCCCCTTTACCGATATTGCTTTTCCTGGTTTTCCGTATATACATTGCCTGCGTTAATCTGTACACCAAGATATTTATGTTCTATACCCGAAGTATCCACTGGCAATGTATTGGCACTGTTTGTTCACTTTTTCATTGAATACCGTGACACCTGATGTTGTAACGCTAAATTTTAAACCTAAATTGTTGCCTTGCTGTCCACAGATATTAGCCAGACGCTGCCAATCGCTTTGCTTGTTACCTAGCAACACAATGTCGTCCGCATAAAAAAAACCTGGAAGCTGCCCCTCTACTACTGTAGCTACTGTTTGTATGAGAGATTAAACCCGATATTACTTCCATATATTTTAGAGCCCCTTTCCATTCTCACCATGTACATCACAAACACCAGCGGGAATAAAGGGCACCCCTGCCTCAGTCCCCTGCTGATATCAACTTTTACTGGGCAAACGGCGTGAAAACCGGAACGCAGGTGAGGGCTACGGGCAGGGCTGCTTCCTCCTCACCCACCACTTCCGTACCAACTGCGGCACGCAGTGCCGAGCAAACCAACTATAGCATCTCTCGGGGGCCAAATTGACATGCTGCTCAAGAAAATTGCCCTCCTAGAATCGCTATCAAAATAGCGAACCACTCCGCCCTCTACCCCGCAACGGAGGCTATGTAAACTGAGCACGCGGCACCGAAGGCAGCACTGAGCGTGCAAGCTGCATTTGAGGTCCGTCTAGAGGCCCGTATACACGCCCGTTTCAATACCCTAGAAATGCAAATTTCCGCGGCAATCTCCTCCGCGATAGGCAAATGACTGAAAACATACCCACAATCGTCTCGCAGCACGTCGCCCAATCCTCGCGTGGCATCCGACTAACCGTTGGTCTTATTAAAGACATGTATGGCCGCTATCCAAATAAGTCACGCCGAAATCATTGAAACTGAAGCGCGAGTGCTGGCTTCGGACCAGCGTCCCTACAATCGCTCTTTCACTTCAATGACCACGGCAGACATCCCTCAAATTAGGCCCTCCCCCGTACCCGTTAAACCACCCCCACCCCCAATGCAACTGCCGGCGATTCCGCTACCGCTCCAAGTGGGCAGACCTCCGGCGATTCCTCTTTACATTCGCTTCACTGCCCGTGGTGGTTGTCCTCCAGGAGCCAGGAAGCAGTGCCACCCTCACAAATTATGCCACGTTCCACCAGGACCTCTCTTCCTGTATCTGTGTTCACAAAAATTATACAGCCAACCAGGTTGATTTGGAGCTCAATACTAAATGTCCCTATGTGATGGTCACCCTTCTTCCGCTTAAGAAACTAACCGTCACATATACTGAAGATTTATTGCTCTCCCAAGCTTTTCAACGCTGACATCACACATTGGGAGTACGCGCGTGAAAAGAAGCGCGGGCGCAAGCTAGGCTAACTTCCTTCCACGCTGGGCCTGACTCTTCACACTGACCCTGCACATCCAACGCGGGTGGGTACCTCCGTGATTCGGGTCCCGTGTCCGGGAATTACCTCCACCAAAACACTAGACACGTAGAATGGGCCAACACCGAGGAAACCCTCGGCATTGACTACTGCCTACTCAACACCACCATCCGAAGAAAACCATTGGGAACATCCCACGCCCAAACCCACCTACCCGACTGGACAAGGTTCCGGAAAAACTATACTTATTGGCATCAAATGTATGTGGTTTTCTACCTCAAAATCCTCTTTTCAGAGAAATTAGGTAGTTCACTAACAGCCTGAGATATTCACCTTTATTGGTCGACTACATACAAAAATCTATTCGGCACAAATTTCAGTGAATCATGATTCCGGCATGTTATGCTGCAACACAGCGGTAATTCTAGAGGAAGTATGTCAGTGCTTGCACTTGAATGTGATAATTTGTACACCTTGAGATTCCTTATCAAGTTTTATATGGCCATGCGCATATACCTAAAGAAAGTAAAAAATTAAACACACCTTCCTTTACATTGTTTACATAGCAACTCTACATAGCTCACATAGTTTACGTAGCAACTTCTAGAACCTGCCTGATGGAATTCAAAATTACATTGAAAGAAAAAAATGGTTGCTCAATTAAACAAAAATATCACGATTTTCGTTGCCAATTTTGTGTCTCAAAAAGAAAGTCAGCCTTAGTCCTATGACTGTTCAGTTATGTATTGGTTCATGGCACTTCTTCCTGCTTACACTGAACTTACAACTTTCTACGGCCGTGAGAGACTGTATAGGCATATAAGCTCTTAATACCACTGCTCTTAAGCTGGCACTCACCGTCTTTATTACTCGTGTTATTAATTAGCTGCGAGAAAAAAAAATCATTGAGTAGGGCATCGTGTAGCGCTTCTTATTTTGAACAGTTGATTGACAAGCAGAATTATCGCGCACCACCTCTTATTTGCGCAGTACAGCTCCAGCTTCGAGGCGCTAGCTACATGTGTCCTAACAGATCGGTATAAAGTAATTTTTCTTTTCACATCATCCTCGGCAGCAAAACCCCATTCATCGACAAGGAAGCCGTAGAGAATATAGGGCGAAGACCACCCATCGCTGATATAATATGGCAGACGAATCACCGTGCATGATGAGAGACATGTCCTCAAGACACATGAACTCCATGAACTCCTTGGTAAATAACACTGGTTTCTCATAAAGAAGTGAGTGCTTATGTAAACTACATTACCCGCAAACAAACAGTGCAGGACCAAGCAAAGGTCCTAGCTCAACAGTAGTAGACGATGGGTGATGCGTGACGAAGGAAGCGACTGCAGCGCTGGTAGTTCAAGCGGTAGCCGCTGCGGCTACGCCGGCTAGTGGGCACGCATGGAGGAAGGAAAAAAATTTGGATAGAGCATTATGTCACGGAGCAAGCATTGGCAACCAAACGCCCTTTCATCCCAGTCCCTTGGCTCAATGTCGGCCCAAAATGTGACCTCTTGCGTCGATATCGCAGACAAACAATCGACATTTGCTCCAATGCAGGAAATTTCGCTTTTCTCCGTGCGAGTGGGTATGGAAAAAAATTAACCGTGAGTTCTGAAACCTTCCGCACGTTCGGCCATAGCCTCTCTGCTCCGACGTTTTCACCAAGTGTTGGGATAACACTGTTGGCTTCAATCGCGTTGTGCTAAGTTCCTTCCCAACTTCTTTCCTTCCTCCACGCGGGCTCGTATAGGGAGCTGTGAAACTGAAATGTTTTTAAAACGTTGCTTGGCCCCGCGTCGGCCCCGTTCGTGCGTCGGTGCTGTTCGCCTTGTTTAGAAAAGAACACGCACTGATGTGTCTGCTCTACCGGCTTCAAGACAGCGCTGGGGAGTGGCTGCATGTTGGGCTCGGTCACGCTTTCTCTAGCTCCGATAAAGAGCAGGCTCCACATCGTTCCAACCAGAGTACGAGCATGTTAGGGACCAGCCGACTGTACCATTAGACAAGACTGCTTTGACGTTGACTGCGGCTCAGGCGAGGTTATTCCCAGAGCAGATAAGCACCAATCTTAGTGTGCTTACGGTGTGGTGCGCATGACGCTCACGGCAGCAGAGGACGGCAGAACTCTGCCCATGCTCCAATGTTGAAAACATTGAACGATGCAACGTTGATGCCGAGTTCACGGCGCTTCGCCGTTTTGCAGCCAAACGCACTCGGCGCCCCTCGAGTCCGAACCCGCTGCGTGGGAGCTGCGCATGCGCCGTCACGAGAACCGCACGATAACGACAGTGGCAATGGCGGTGCCTTGAGCTTTCGCGTAATTGCTATCACTACAAAATTAGTGTTAATTAGCTTATTCTGTGCATCATATATTGTTGAGGATTGCAGAAGCAGCACTGAACCGTTTGCAAACGGACACGTGATGCCCAACTCAAAAACGAAGCTTTTCTTCTCCCTCTCCTCTTTTACTTTTTGTAGAAGTTCGCTTGACAAGTCCAGCAGCCACGACGACTTCAGGGGAAAACCCATATGGACGGCATTCACTGAAGTTTAACCACCAAGCAGGGCGTTTAGAGGGTCTGCAACCAGTAAGCAGTTGACGTTGTCTTTGGCGCTGGTGTAGTTTGTACGCAAAAAATTCATGACTTGGCGCATATTAAGGACCCGGTTCCGCTGAGAAGGGCCTCTAACTGGTGTTGCGAAGCCGAACTTCTGGCATGCTGGATTTGCATCGTAGTCTATGTCGTAAGCAGCAAGGCCGTAGTTTAGTTTAAGGTTGAAGTGCTTAGTATCACATGCCTGCAAAAGAAAAAAAAGAAACGAAAGAGATCGCACCACGCATGGAAAGAAGTGCGATCTGTTGGGTGTTAGCACAAACTAAAGGAACTCGGTAGTAAAAAAATTATTGTCTCAAATAACAATTCCATAAACTTCTCCTATAAGGTGATCTAAAACGGACAAGATCGGGGTAATAGGCGGTGGCTCAGCGAACATTTTGAAAAGTTCTTAAAAATTTCATGTGGCAGATAGCCCAATTCTAGTCCGTGAGCTGCTCTGCTCGAAGAGGCAGACATTACTTGCCCAAGAAATTGAAATTCCTAATTCTTTAAGTACCAAAAATGAATAATACTGTTTTTAACTAATTTACTCAAGACACATAAAGCAATTTACAAATTCTAGCGGGTGTAAAGAATTTTGCGCATTGCACAATTTATGTGCGATCGTTCCACCTAATTTCTTACCAAAACATCGTTCTATGCAATTAAGGAAAATTGCGCTGTGGGCTAGTCGGTTCGACATAATTACCACTGTTGCACAGAGCGTAGAAGAGAGGGGAGTTAGGCGAAACAACTACACATGGCAACTGAGCGGAAACTATCAACTGCTTTATTTTTCTGCAAACGAAGCGTACATATATACTGACACGTATGCCCAGAGACGCTCTTCCCAATCTACAACGCCCTCAATTGTCAGTGATTATGCTAATAGCTTTATTCCCGCGTGAAATAAACAGCGCGCTGACACGGCAAGGCTGTCTTGCACAAGACGGTGATTCTGATGATAAGTAGCAACCAAAGAAAAAACTAGAGGGTCTCTTACGATCTCTCTAAACAGGTGAAGAGCGAAATCCTACTCTTCCTCCTGTTATCATTCGCCTCTTTGTTTGCCTCTTCGCTTTCTCTTCTTTCTTTTAGTGATTACTTCTCACTACTAAGCATTTTCAGTCAATTTAATCAATTGTGGTAGTAAAAAGGCGTCGTTATACATGTTGGTCATATCATGGTCACCAGTAGTCATTGCAAGTAATTTCAATCATTAGTAGTCATTACTGATCATCACTAAGCATTTTAGTCATTTCTAATCAATTGTGGTCACTACAAGACGTCGTAAGACATATTGGTCATTTCTGGGTCATTAGTAGTCATTACAAATCATTAGCAGTAATTATTAGTCATTACTAGTCAGTATTAACCTCTATCAATCCCTTTTGCAACGTTATCATTATCTAACTGTCACTATCAATCATTTTTCATTCTTTAATCTGTCTTCATACGGCGTGATGACTCTTCGGCGGGCATTCCGGTGGTCAGGCTTGCTGACACAGGCTTCACCATGAGCCTAGAAGGCCTTTCGCCCTAAAAGAGAAGTCGCGGAAGCCCGTAGTTTGCATCGGCGGTAGCAGCCGCAGCAGCCACGAGTCAAGTAGCCATCGTGCACAGCGTCGCCATCACAGCGAAAGAGATCCCTGATTGGCGCGAATATTTCGTTTACTCCGACGCCAAGAAGCCTTCGCGGACCTCGCCAAGAACTCTCAAAACTCTCCCGCAAGTGAGCCACATTCTGCCTCGTCCTCCTTCACTCTCGGCCGCTGAATACAAAATTGTTCTTCGTGTACATTGTGGCGTCCGCTGCGTCAACATACGTTCATTCTGTCCCCGCAACATTGTCATCAAGTCCACTGGCCACACCGTGGCTGCAACATCACTACATCAACTCCGGGCCAACGAGATTAAAAACACAATTATCATAAGCTCCTCCTGCTTGGAAAGGGCTGATCGCCATTTCAAGATCGCCATCCTGGCCATCACAAGCAAGAGATACGAGGTGTCAACGCATGTGACAGAACCAAAAAATTTATGTAGAGCGCTCACCCTGCTACTGGCATCCAAAAGGGCTGAGACTGAACTATGTGGCAATACACTTCAATGTTTCTAGCGCACTTATGCGCCCCCTTTACGCTTTTAGTCAACATCACCGAGAAACTTGAACGCTCTAGCGCAGCTCTGACCTAGTATGTGAGGCTATTTTTGTGTGTTCATAGAGGTTCGCCACCATCCCCAATGGACTTCTTTCTAAGTTCAAGTCTTCAATCTAAGACAAAAATTGCAGTTATTGGCACTGAAAGAACTGTCAGAGGTTTTGACTGGTGCGGATTCTGGACTTACAGATAGCGTTGAATCATCGAAAGTTCCTAAGTACAAATACTTGTCCGCAGCATTCCCTTAATGCGTAGAAACCAATACTGAGCGGGAAAAGATGTCACAGGAAAGCCGAAAATATTGAGATAATGCAACCTCCCACTTTCCATTTTATGGCGATCGCAAATTTTAGACAACACAGCTTTAGTGCACTGGACTTTCCAGAAAAAAAAAATTCTTTCCTCAGATGCAAAGCGGAAGTTCCTCGTATTTCCGCCTGTGCGGGGGGGGGGGGGGGGGGGGGGTCTTATTTAAATAACAGCTCTAGTGTCTGTTATAGGCCCTTCAAAAGTCATCGTATAGTGCCTAAACATGCGCTTTCTGCTCATTACAATGGCCAAACGTGCCCATTGCCGTATTCTCAGTGGCACAGAGCCGCAATGAAGTTGACATGGCAGGAAAATGATTGGATGCCGACATATATAGAAAAAAACGGGAAGTGTTCGATGTGCCCTGTGAATAGCAGTCACATTAATAGAGGCTTCAACGACAGGCCAGCCTGTGAACTCACGAGTCTAGCTATAGTTGCCTCGGTTAGGTAGGTGATCATCCTCTTCTCCGCCAAGTTGTGGGCATATTGAGGCAAGTTCTCCGGCGCTTTCCAGCCGCCCTCACGGCACACCTATAAAAATAAATGAAGAACGAATACAACATAAACTGGGACTGAGGGACCTCATTGAGAATCAGCAGTACAAAGGATATAAAAATGGCATTATTAACTCATTGCTTGAGTGACTCGCCAATCAAGTGGAAACTCCTCCTGGACATGTAAGCGCACGTCAGTTCTTGAGCGCCAACATGTTCTCGGCAGCTATAGTATTGGCTCAATCATGGTAAAAACACAAGGCCTACTCTGTTGTAAAAGAACACTGGAAATTCTGTTTTCGCCCGTTTCTATATCTTTCTAAGAAAGAAAAAAAATTACCGACGATTACGCTACTTCCTAATGCGAAATTTGAGCGCAGGAAATAAGCTGTTTCACCTTTTCGATAGATTGAGGCAAAGAAATCGAGCAACACATGTATGCGCTATCACAGAATTTTTTTTTTATTTTTCACACGTATTCCTTTAACAAAGACTCCATTAACAGTTCTTGACAGTCATGAAGGAAGCTTTGTGGTCGGAGAAATAGACTGATATATGTTCGACTTGGTACACCAATGCTTGATTCTCAAAGACGAGATCTATACAAGTGCCTCGCGAGGTTGTCACAGCCGTGGGACGCGTTACGAGCGAGAGGAACGGGATGTTCTCCCGCATAAGTGTTAGGAAATTGCTGTTTGTCTTTATGTCAACATTAAAGTCCCCCACTACTAACATCAGTGTGGATCGATGGACGGTTAATGCGAGTTGCAGGAAGTGCACGACGTCTTTCGTGAGTGCGGTAGCGGACTCACGAAAGCGGTATCAGTCGGTCGCTGCTAGCGCTGGGGGGATGAAAGGGGGGCGGAGCTGGTTATGAGGCCGACGACAACGCGAAACCCAGGAACGGACGCCAAAGAGCCATTTGTGTAGCCAGCCCTCCTCCACAGTCTCTCCTCCTCCCTTCCATCATCCTCCCTCGCCCGGAGAGCCGACAGCGCGCATGCGCGGCGGCGGAGCAGCGGCGCATGCGCGGCGGCGGAGCGCGGCGGCGGAGGCGAGCTGGTTACGAGGCCGACGACAACGCCGACAACGCCGACGCCGACGACGACGACGACGACGACGACGCCGACGACGACGCGAAACCCAGGAACGGACGCCAAAGAGCTGCGCTCTAAAAATTGTCGGTCGTTTAGTTCTGGTTAACCCTAGATGAATTGCGAAAGCAAGAGCTGTATGGCTACGCTTGTGCTGTTAGCTTGTGGTTAAGCGTTTGGTTTAGCTCTATTGTCAGGACACGATAAGACACACTGTTCAGGTAACAACTAGGTTTTTACAACGCTTCTCGAGTCGTGCGACGCGTTCTTCTCGCGTCTCTTGAGCGCGTTGTCTCTTCCATGCTTCGTTCTGTCACTGCTGCGTCTCTTTCGCACTCTCTATAACGACTAAATACACTGAGACCAAGCGCATATATATATATATATATATATATATATATATATATATATATATATATATATATATATATATATATACATATATATATATGTATATATATATATATATACATATATATATACATATATATATATATATATATATATACATATATATACCCCCCGCGAGGTGACACCTCATCTACCTCTACACTGAGCATCTGCGTCAGACTGTTCTCGCTCAGCTTCATGATGTCCCGACTGCCGGTCAGCTTGGCGTGTCACGGACCTATGGCCGCGTTCGTCGGCGCTTCTATTGGCTAGCTCTATACCGTGACGTCTGCCGTTATGTCGCTGGGTGTGACCTTTGTCAACGACGCAAAAAGCCGACCAGACTCTCTGCTGGTCACCTTCAACCACTTGACGTACCATCACAACCATTTTTCCGTGTAGGTGTTCATCTTGTAGGCCATTTCTTCTACGGAAACAAGTGGATTGCTGTAGCAACAGACTACGTCACCCGATATGCAATCACACGGGCTCTTCTGACAAGCTGTGCAACCGATGTCGCCGACTTCCTCCTAGAGAACGTCATCCTTCACTGCGGCGCCTCTCGACAGCTCCTCACCGACCGCGGCCGCTACTTTCTTTCTACAGTTGTCAGCGACATTCTGCACTCGTGCACGACTGAACACAAACATGCTACTGTTTACCATCCACAAACGAACGGTCTAACCGAGCGCCTTAAGCGCGCCCTGACATACATGCTGCCCATGTATGTCTCCACTGACCACCGCGACTGGGACGTTGCGCTGCCGTTCGTTACTTTCGCTTATAATTCGTCTCGCCATGATACCGGCGGCTTCTCTCCATTTTTCCTCTTGTTTGGCGGTGACCCTACGCTACCTTTCGAGACCATTCTGCCTGCTAGCCTGAATTCCACGTCCCAGTACGCCCGTGAAGCCATACTCAAAGCTCAGGAAGCACACCATATTGCCCGACGTCGACTTGTGGAGTCGCAGGACAATCAGCGGCGCTTATATGACTTCCGCCATCGTGACGTCCATTACACACCGGGCACCCTGCTTCTCCTTTGGTCGCCGTCGCGACGCGTTGCGGAGAAGTTACTTTCACGCTACTCTGGCCCTTACCGTGTAGGGCGTAAAGTAACTGACGTCACGTACGAAATCGCCCCTCTTAAGTCAACAGTGGCTCAGCATCGCTCCGACGTGGTCCATGTCGCGCGTCTTAAGTTCTATTACACGCCCGCCTCCTAGCCAGCACCGAGCCGGTGCTTCCGCCGCCGGGGGTCATGTGACACGCTGACGAAGAAGATGTTAGCTTGGTCTGAAGAAGACGATCTGGGTAGCACGCGCTGGCTACCATCATGTCAGCTGCTATAATTATTGTAAATATCCTGTAAATACAAGCCTGACTGCTTTCAACCCAGTAAGATTTTCATTTTGCTTGAGAATATGTCCAGCACCCTCCCTGCTAGAGCATTAGCACTTTGTTCTGTGTCAGTCCAGCCGCCCATATAAAATGCATCGTCCGGGGCGGCAAAAGCGTGTTGCCTGATCCCAAAATATACGTCACAAGGGGATTCACTCAACTGCTTGGAAGGAAAACGAAGGTGAACAAGATTCAGCCAGGAACATGACTTAGCGGACTCGCTCAGGAGATCATTCACTCTGACTCACTAAGTCTCGGACTCACCCATGAATCGGAGTCACAGTGAGCCCCGCTGAGAAGAATTTTCGTGAGTCAAAGTGAGGGGTGGGGGAGGGGGGTTGAGTAGAATTTTAGTTAGTCTCAGCTAGAGTAAGCCGTAAGTGAACAATATACTTCGTGCATGTGTGTCAGTGAGTTTAATTTCTTTTGCCTCACAAATACTTCTTACAAACAAATACGTGCCGGTGGCGGCGGCAATGCGATCCAGTGCCCAGGGTACATCGCACGTGCGCATGAAAGAAATTCGAACATGGGACAACGCGTGCGCACTAGTCTTATGCGCAGCCTTATCCCAGCACCGGCCATAGAAGTTAGCGCCCCTAAATCTGAAGCGTAGACAAGCGTGGCGCCACACTTGGAGCCCCCTCCCTGTATTTTCTTTACCTCTCGTTTTCCTACTATTCACGCTTCCTTGGGACGCTAGGTGCAGGTGTGGAAGGGAATTTCGGGAATTTTCTCTACAATGCGCGCAACCTGCGCATGTAGGGTTGGTAATACCGATGAACGATTACTCCACTAAAGTTATGCCGCGAAACGATTAATCTTATTCGATGTCCAGCTTTCGTTTAATCGACTTAATCAATTAGACATGTTTGAACAATCATTTTCGAGAGTGTGACAGAAGATGCGTGCGAATTTTGAAATTGTATTAGCACGGCGGAGCATGAGCAGTGCCTTTGCGGCTGTTGTGAGCGACTGTCGAGTGCTTTTCCGCTTCCCGAATGGTGCCGAGCTGAGCGCTTCTCCACTCTTTCCCCGCCATCACACCGCCAGAAGCCGAAGGCTTGAAACACCTTCGCAATTCAAGACAAACTATAGCAACCCAGCCGTTAATCGTCGCTTCACTCCTAGTCTACTAAAGACCTGGCACAGCATTGGCACCGGTTTAGAGCATGTATTCGATATAACGATGGCGTGCATGTCGATTACAGTAACTTTCGCATACTGGTTGTGTGGACATTAAAAGAAGGTGTCACCTTCGCCAACACATCCCAGACTACTGATATCCCTTCGATCTGCGGAAAGATCATGTGACTTCAAATCCTCAACCACTAATTTCCTTTTAGACTGTGCATATTGTAATTTCTTGCCTATCTTAGTTCGGCTACATCTTTCACGTTTGCCATTTTCCTTATTTCTTGTAAGACATTACTGCACAGGTTTCATTAGTGTCAAATATTTTGTTTATAGCTGCCCTAAGTGTCATTTTGTAACATATATTTTTTATATAAGGAAAAGCGCCAACAGCAGCGATCGAATCGACCTTCGTGCTGCCGCTCGCGTCAACGTGAAATAAGTACGGATAGCACAGTGCACTCGAAGCTATGAGCTCTTGGTGCACCTACACTCTACACTCATGGCAGATCGCTTTAGAGGTAGGGACCACGTGACCCTGCTCAGCCGTGCCACCGCAGTCGCCGCCGGGGAGGGTGTATTCCCCGCCCCGCCCCACAGATGCCTTGAGCGCGGTGGAAGACGGCGGGCTTCCTCCCTGGCTACCTTCCTTGTGCGTCCGAGATCAAGCCACTATTTCTCGCTTGACCTTCGCACGCTTTTACTCCCACCTGCACCATATGGCACGTGGCTCCGCTGTGATCGCACATTGACTTTACACGGAAGAACGCGGTGACGCCGACTGTACTTGCGACGGTAGAAGAGCGTCTGGCGTATCCATAGCCCTGCGATCCCAATAAAACGAGAGCACAGTACGACGCCAGGCGGCTAGCCTCGGCAAGCCAGCTTACTATGACCTCGTCCCATAGCTTTCTCTCCTGGGCGTACCTGCGCAATGAATTTCGGGGAATTGGCCATCCAGGGTTGCCTGACCTTTCCGAGATACTCTTTGGTCCACCGTGGCCGTTACTGGAATCCTCGTCAGAATTGATTCTGGACATGAACTCTCCTGTCAACTGTCTCCCATATAGTAATTACTCCACTCCCTAAGTGACTGGACAACAGCATATGCGCATCACAGTGTCAGCCTATTACCCACGTACTTTTCCTTTATATATTTATGAATACACCAAGTTCGCAACGTGACACCCTTTCCCAGTCCATTTCCTTCTGTAGTGTCTGATGCTCACGTTCTGTGCGTTTGACAGCAAATCTCTATGTCAGCAGTGTCATTGCTCGATATGCGCATCTGGACTTGTGGCACTATTGTCACAGAAAAAACTACTGTTGATCCTGGCGACAGACCAGCACTATGGAAATTCTCGAATCCTCCCGCATCGATAACTCAGAAAGGTAAAGGGTGAGCAAGATAATCTGCAGTGATATGCTCAATCGATAACGGCTTTCTGTAGTTATGACTCAATCGTTTTGGTCAACACAATTGCGTTACACGCGTGACGATTGTTAATGATTACACCTGCGCAAAGGGACTTATTGACTTGCTGTGTATTGCAAGCTACGTTTCCTCACACTTGTAAATATCAAGTGGTGTATCACTTCATATGTATCAAATATCAAAACACGGTATCTTCCTTGTGTGTTGCACTGCCGTTGTGCTGAGTCTGTAGCGTCTACCGCGGATATTTCTTCGCATTGTCATGTCTGATGCCGCGCATGATGCCAAACAGGTGTTGCGTGCCGGTGTTCACTGGCAATTTTTATACTGGCTATAGGGTGCAAGTCGTCTCTTTCGCCGAAGACAAGGACACGCGAACAAAGTGCTTGCGTGCCATTGCGCAAAATCATTTCAAATCAACTGCATATACTAAAATAAAGCTTTCACATCAGTTGTACTCATGCTGCTATTACAGCGAAGCTGTCTATGGCTAGGATCTGGAAAAAATGTTGTCGAGATGTTGACCAAAAAGAAATAATCATGCGGACCAATCGGAGTGATTGTGCATAAAAGGTCCAAGCTCAATGACACACGCCCCTGTGGGCTCGGGGACCTGCAATGCGCCCTCCAACAGCCCTTATCACACGTGAGACACAAAGAGGTCCTAGGCACATGTGTAAGAACCAATGTTTTCAATAAAAATATTTTTGTTTAACTTTTTCGCAAAAGACTTGAAAAATTATCGTCACCAATCTCGCAAACGCGCTATTGCCACTGCACACGCGTTCGTCGTCGTCGTCGTCGTCGTCGTCGTCCTCCATAGCTGGCACCGGCGAGCAAAAAAAATATAATGAGCATCAATGGCTGTAGCTTCGTCTTTTTCCTCAACTGGCTTGGGGCCCGCTATCGCTCCAGCTTACCATTTCACTTATCCTCTGCCTTCGTAATGGGGAGGCCGCGTTCACGGGTGTATGAGCCATTGTTTAAGGGGCTGTGAGCCACTCTCAGTCTTACGCGACCGACACATTTAATAACAGAGGTGATAAGAGAATGTATGTGCGTACCTATATGCCGGGATGATGACAGATTACTTCAATAATTATGCCCGTACATTTGTTCAATATTATGGGTCACCTGTATAGCGTCCGCTAAAGAGCTTCGATGGTCATCTACCTTCATAGAGTGTAATGCCACTGAATTTTTTTTTCTTCAGCACGCATTTTTGTTTGTAGGTGAATGTAATTCGTGTTCGTGCAGTTAGCAAAGGATTCAAAGCGTTGCGAACTTCTCGCCTTCATGACGTCGCTAATTTTATTATAGGTGTTTTTCTGTATGCAACTGAATGTTTACGCATCTACCACAGGAAGTACCGTGAAATCGATTGTTTCAATATGTATCCTGCATTCGCGTTGTTCAAATGGCTAAGGAGCTTTGTATGCTCACCTTCTTAGGGTCGTCGAACTTAGCAGAAGCAAAATCCTGGCACGGTTTAAACAGCCCGAACTCTTCGTCTTTCGGTGATGACGGATCGGCAAACTTGGGAGCGTAGTACATTCCCTTCATCCCGAACGATATTGCAACGGGAATGGAGAGGTTCAGCTTCTCAACTTCCCTAAGGACAGCGATGCTTTCGCCCTGAAATGGGACGAAAGGAAAGAGAGCTTGTGAACGTGGGCTGGGCATGGACTAGCTGCCAAAGCACACGCAAAGAATCGAACACGCCCGTACGCTGCCTGCCTTCTTGTTAAGCACTGAGCCACAGCAGCACATCAAGTGAAACACTCAAAGAAGGAAAACAAATTCTAATCGAAAAAACATGTGAACCCTAAATACACAGAGATGGCACAGCCATTAAAATCGCCCACTGACATTTACAGAAGGACCTGCTCCTTTAAACGTGAAACCTGCTGCCGTCGCACGGCAACATCATTCATTCTTGTCGTAACACGAGTGTCGCAGAGCGCCGCATGCGTGACCGACCTTATAAATTGACAACTTAGGTACTGAAATGTTATTTCTGACTATTCACTCCTTTTTTGCAAAAATATTGTAGATCTTTAGACATGAAACAATTAGTGGCAGGCCTTAGAGCGCCATAGTAATGCCTCTGTTGGTATCATTTCTTCTGGATATACCTTTTGTGACGGTATGACACAGCAAATGTTCATGCGGAAGGAGGTTATTCCCATGGTTTCACGCTCTCTAGCTCTCTCAGCCGCTTGGCATGCTGCTACTAATTGTAAGAGCCGATGCAGCTGTATATCGAACGCGTAATTCGGCGAGATACAGCCACTGTCAATCTCAAGCTACATGTGAACTGAAACGGAGACGAAAGTTTCATAGAAGCCCATATCTTTAGAAAGTGGCTGCGTGTTGCAACCGTTGCCATCTATGTCACGGCGGGATAACTGCTGCCAATTAATTTGAAAAAGAAGTATGACGTCACATGCGGAAGCGAAAGCGAGGTCGCAATCTTACCCTGCCGGGTCCGAATGTTTAATTTCTTTTAGAGCTAGGCATTTCAAATGCTACGCGAACAATTGATTTTCTTGTTTGTCTAACTACAGCTCAGGTTACGCGCCAATGTGTTTTTGCATTATAACAGCGGTCTGTTTCTTGAGGAAAACGCAAGAAGTCTCTCAATATCAGCGTGAGCTTGGATTGTTTCTGCAAGCTGCAAATCGAAAGTGCCTCGAATATCATACGGTGCCAAGACCCAGGGAAGTTCTGTAAGGCACGGTCGTGCGTTCAGCTATATTGAATCCGTTTAAATGCTTGCTCTAAAGAGTGCCAGGGATTCAAGGTCGAACGATGACGACTGGTCGCATCCAGTTGGGCAGCTTTGGGACCACGTGTCTTGCCCATTGCGACACCATCAATAGAACACCCAAATATTTTTGGAGGATACACAACAGCTGCGCGTAATGTTTATCATTTGTCTTCTGTAATTGAATCGTGTCAGTGCGCGGCGGCAGCCCACAATTTCTCGAGCAGACGACATAGTTACGAAATGGCACGCAATTAGCTCGATTTTTTTGTTGCATTGCCATGTGTTAGCTTCACCGTGAAACTGCGTCGGACAAGGTGTCATCTGGCCTCGACAAGATTTGTACACAACGTCTTATTCACGACACTACTTTTGAGGCGAGCCGGGTGCATCCTCGCACGCTGCAAGGCGCAGCAGCACAAGCTTACTGTGCCGCTGTTCACCGTGCGAGCATATTCATATCGTTTAGAGAAAGTGAGAGCTTAGGTCTACATTTTCTGCAGTTTGCAGGTGGTAGGGTCAGTGTGAGAAATATAATGCTTGAATCCACTTTTGGAAGTGTAGAAAGACTAAAGCACCGTCCAATTAACTATATCAAATAGTGACTGTGACTGTCATGCTTAATATTTTATGCCACCTTTTCCCTAAAGCACGTCTTCGGGAACGTTCAAAGTTTAATCCCTGGAAAAGGTACCCAATCGCTTCTTGAAGATCTCTCTGACGTGTTGAAGTTGTCTTTCGAACGTAATCAGATTGTATGTGCCGTCCTCCTTGACGTCAGCAAAGCTTTCGATAGCGTGAATCATGGTATTCTATTAACCAAGCTTTCAATATTAGGATTTCGTGGCACATTTCTGACGCTTCTGGAAAACTATCTGCATAACAGGCGCCAGCAGGTTTCACTAGGGCTGGCTAAATGTGATTTCCTTGTAATAAAATCTGGTGTCCCCCAGGGGTCTATACTCAGTCCACTGTTATATAATATTTATGTGAATGACCTTGCTGATATGGTACCTGTAGGATTGTATCAGTGTGCAGATGATACTGTCATTATAGCTCAATCAACAAACTTTAGGCATGCTATTACTTCCTTACAAGTAATGGCTACTAAGGCTATGGACTGGTTTTGTGCTAACTTAATCAATATTAATACGTCAAAGACAAAACTTATTTGTTTTCACAATTCAATGTGTTCTCCATGTCCGTGTAAACCTTTAGATTATGTGACTTCTGTAAAATACCTCAGTTTGTACTTTGACAGTGATCTTTCCTGGAACTCCCACTTAGATTATGTATGCAAACGACTTCGTGCGGTATCTTGTGTACTTTGCAGTTTGAGATATTATATGCCCCTCTCTGTTCGAAAAGTTGTGGTACATGCGTTGTGTTATAGTGTATTAAGGTACGGCATAACTGTTTATGGTCATTGTGCAATTCGTTGGCAAACTAGGGTCAACTCTATTCTCCGTTCTATACTAAAGAACATCAGCTATGATTTAAATCTTCATGAGAAAAGTGACGTTTTCAAAACCATATTTATGCCAGACTTTAATCATATACTGCTGTAAACTGTTGTGCTAAAACACTTCTGGGAAAGTAATTTCAGGGTGAAGTACGTTCCCTCACGTTGTTTTCTGCCTAAGAATCTTTACCTCGTACCCAGGCGCTGTACAATATATGGCAGGAGAATACGAGACTACTATGTTCCTGTATATTTTAACAAATTGTCTCATACCGCCTTGCGCGCTCGAACAAAATACAAGTTAAAAAAGGCACTCAGGCAAATTGACTAGTCCCCTCAGGGAATCATTAGTTTTTTTTGCTTTTTATTTTTTTTTTCATATACTACTTTAAATGTGAAAAGTACATGTCAATTGAATAATTGCTTGTTCCGCTGCCTGCCAGGCACTGCCGCTCAAGCACTGTGTGGCTTTGGCAGGCCTGTTATGTACGCTGCTTTTTTGTGACTTCGTGGAATAAAGTATTATTATTATTATTATGCGTGAATACGTACCACAGTGTGCCCGTAGCTGTAGTCTCTCCCTCGGACAAGGCCTGCAGGTAGCGCATCCATAGCAACAGGGAATATCCGGCAGTCTGGGAAATTGCTGACCGAGTAGGAGAGGTGCGCGATGGAAATGAAAAACGATGGGGTGAAGACTGTCCTGCAAACACCATGGCAATAAAGAGAGCAACTTGCTTTCAAAAAGCAACAATAAGACGAATGCACATGGGCACGAATGCTACAAAATTTAAAGTCGAGCTTTTTAGAGGAGCTACATGTACTACATAAACCATTCGATGTTCCTTTATATTCTTAGCATCAAGTGTCAAGCGTTATGATCCATGTCATGAGTGAAGCAGCCCTTGTCAAGTTAGTGTAATTTCGAATTTTGCTAGCTCTAGCAACACCTCTTTAAACTCTAAATGAACAAAAACATGATCGGTTTGAAGCTAAGGTCTCTTTGTCAAGTGATAACACGATTATAAATCGTTCTTTGCTTAGAGTTAGCTGGTGCAGCTGACTAGTCCAAGAGGTTGTGAGACCATAGGGCGAGGCGCATGTTTTTTTTAAGATGTTTTTTAAATTTTGACCTCACGATAAATATGAGCCGTCTAGAAAAGATGAAGCTTCATTTACTGATATTAGCACTAGCATGATCCATATTCTGTAACGGTTCCATCTTCGAAGAATTCGCTTTGTGAGCAGCGATTCATCGCCGCCGATGTGACGCCAGCACCTCGGGGCGCGTACGCATATTATGTCGACGTCACGCACATGTCAATCATGTGCAAATCGAATCCGTCGTCTGCTACGAAGCGAAGTGGCGCGAGGTGCTTCACTGGGATCCGAAGGTGCGGTGTGCAGGGCCTTGTGCGTGCTGTATGCACGGGCGAGATCGTCGTTTAGGGCAATGGTGATCCCTGTGGATCCTGTATTAGTGCTTTCAGCGAGCATTCGTGAGAGACGACGACGACCTCAACATCGAGAAGACGCATTTTAGATGGGAGACAAAGCATTCAGGAGGCAATGGGGCTCTCCAAAGAGACAGTGCACCTCCTCAGCGAGGAGCTTGAGGTTGCCTTGGGGCAGCAACGCACTAGCGGTACTGATACAGTGGCGAAAGGGCTATGCGCATTGAGATGTTTTCTAGTGGAAGTTTCCAGCCGTGCGTGGCCAACGATGTAACTGTCGCCCCACCCCAGCCGTCAGTCCGCGCAAATGTTTTTCTCTTGCTGGAGCCGTAGCGACCGTCGGCAAAGAAAATGGTTGGCTGAAATTTCCGAACACGACAAATGAAAAGGCGACGTGAAGAAACGGCTCTTCGAACGCGGCACGCCAAGTTAGTGCACGACGTCCCACCTAGCGGCATAAATCAATCAATCGCAGCGAACGAAGTACGCTAAATTACTCGCCGCCAGTATGCCACACATACGTTTCACAGTGAAAAACTTAAACCTTATCAATAACATCAATAAAAAAACAGGAAAGCATTCCTAAGTTTCTATACTTTTCCACGGTTTGTGAAGTTCACTTCCAAAACAAAAACCTGCCCGTCGATTGGCCAATCCCTTCCTCTCATTCTCATTACGTCAACGGACCATCCAAATGTGACGCACCGCCAAACCGAATTCTTGAGAAAGGGAATTGTTACAGAATGCGGCTCCATCTCTACATTCCCACCTTACCGGCATTCAAACATCACGAACACAGTCATCTCAATTTTTTATGATAGCTTAGTGCCAAGCTAGAAACCTAGTTCACCCAGTCGCTACAAACGACTACAACTCGTATCGAGCTTTTCTGGATACGAGGGTTTAGTTCGTGTGAGTGCCACCACGTGGCGTGCTGGCCTTAAACTTTTCAAACCGCCCACGGTAACGTGTGATGGCGTCAACAAAACAAAAATAAAATAATTAGAAACTATCCCTGCGCATTGAACTTCGCCACAATGCTATGAAGCCCTGTTGTCCAGGGGCCAGTTCCATCACGGGCACTGTGTCGGAGCTCATATTTCACGTTACTTTACGTATGTCAGCAATAACTGGCACAAAATCACGGTATTTACTTTTTTGGGTCTTAATATTAGACAGCCAAAGTATATGCCGCGAACACTCATCCTAATACATTAGTACTTTTCATTCTAACGTACATGTCCGCGCTGCTCCATCTGTTGCAAAGTACTGAAAAATGTATGTAATGCTTTCCCCCAGGCAGCTGTCTTAACACGAGAGTGTTAGCTGCCCCGTGTCTCAAAAAATCCCGTGTCGGCGTCGGCGGCGTTGTCAGTGAGCAAATATTTTCGTACATATATCGGCATATGTATATGCCATGCCTTGCTATATCGACAGCGCATACCTTTTATGTTAAATCTTCTAAAACTGAGAAAACTGCCTGTGTTCTCTGACGCAAAACCGGCATACAGCGTACGCAGTAAGTTCTCCGACGCGGTTGTCTTGAACAGTTGACATACGAAATCGTGAAACTTCATCATCACGTACAACAAAAAGGTTACCAGGTTGTCTTTCAATGGGTACCTGACCGTTGTGGAATCAATGGCAGTGATTCCGCCGATGACGCTGCTCGCACATCACTTCAAGAAGAGCACAGCGTTCCAATTCCGCTTTCAAAGACAGACGCCGCAAGGCAGCTTCGGCACCTGGCACGCACTCTCTCACTGACCGAGTGGAACTTGCCAAACTTTAGACTTACACGACTGAATCTATTAAACCCCTCACTACAACTCCGACCTCCAGTCGGACTTCCTCGACGTGAAGCTACGCTTCTCTGTCGCCATTTGGTTAGGAGTTGCCTTCACAAAGGCATGCTCTACATTATTTGCAGTGACTGTCAGTGCATCATACGACGTCGACGTCACCGAAGAAAATATCGACCACCTGCTGTGCTATTTTCCACAATATGCATCAGAAAGACAGAAACTTGCTAACGTTCTCCAACAACTGGACAATCGGCAGCTTTTCGGGCCCGTGCGGCTGGAACACCGCCACCATCACTCATCCGCCCATAAAGCGGTGAAGGCGCTTTTTTGCTTCTTGAGGACGACGGCCTTGTGTGAACGTCTCTGACTATTACTGCAATTACTATTAGACCAAACGCATCAGCGAACTCACCGCTAATTTCCTTCTTTCCTTCCCTCCTCTCGCTCCCTCACAACTTTCTTTTCCCCTTTCCGATTCCCCCAGTGTAGGGTAGCCAAACAGACGTTATTCTAGTTAACCTCCCTGCCTTCTGCTTCTCTTTTTCCTTGCTTCCTTTCTTCTAAAACTGAAATATTAAAAGTGCGAAACAACGTTAGAAACCTGAAAATGATGCAATTTTCCTGGCGCGGAAGTGCACTATCTCCGGGATCAGCCCAGGCAAGAGGCCGCGTTTCTACCAGAACACTCGCCTTCGTGCATCGCGTTCGCCGCCAGCCTTTTCGGGTAAACATTACAGCTACATAAGCTGCAGTTGCAGGGAAGCGTGAGAAGCAGTAGGGAATTTTTGAATGCTATCGCGTTCCACTCTTAAACGCAAAGCTTAAGCGTCCCCCGATTTTTTATTCTTAATGACACCAGAAAATTGAGCCTGATGCCAGAAACGATCAGAAATGTAATCGGGAGCGTACACAATGTTCTCGCACATCTTGTGTGATGTACGGTAACGCTGAGGAGCTTCTTCTGCAATGTAGAAGAATCCATTGTGGAGGCAGAAGTGCACGGCTGGGCACGTGCGTTTCAGCTCATGAACTTAATTTGCGCCAAAAAAACCTGTCCATGCTTTCACGCTCTAAAACTGGTATAGTACAACATAGGAAGAAAGAAACAAGCCGAGCCGGCCAGATACAAAAACAGAGCGCTGACTTCCAACTTTTTCGTCCTTTCTATGTTGCGCTGTACCAGTATTAGAATGCAATACCAACTCGCCCAATCCTCCAGCCTAGTGAACATGCTTTGACACTTGCTTCATAGGAAGCCTACTGCACTATCAATATGCCGACTGTTCTTAACTGCACGAAATAAAAATGCTACCCAATATAAGTCTTGGTGAGATCATTTTATCATTCTAATGTTCATATTGGTTACATCTAGATATGGGTAAGTTGAGGTGTTGTGTGTGTAATTAACGAAGGCATGTTAATTACATTTTCAAGAATTGACCTTAAATGCCTAAAGAAAATGACTAGTTTTGAGCCTGTGCTCGAGATTATCTAGCCGAGCGAAGGCATTTTGATTAAAAATGCCTCTGTAAGAACTATGCGAACAAACAGTTTCCATTTAAACGGTCTCGGAAAGCGTAACTGACGCAGAAAAAGAAAGTCTGTAAAGTATACCTGACCACACGTAGCCTTTTGTGATGTCAATGACATGGCTTCGTAAGCGTATTCCTGGTGGACAGTCCGCTTTTGATCTTTATCAAGAGGAAGCTTTACATTGGGCAAAACTCCACGCGGCCTATTCAAATACATGTAAAACGCAAAAACATTTTTTCTGAGATAACCCCTGGACAGATTTTAATGAAATTTGTTGCATTTGAGAGAAAGAGTTAAATTCTACTGTTGTAAGCGGAATTTCGCTTTAAGGCCTGAATTTTATGAAGAGGACTCTCAAGATGCGAAAGTTTAAAAACATAGAAGCATGAATTTTGCAAAAAGATGGCTCTGCATTAAGAACAGATATCGCTGTTCTAAAAACGATATCCACTACATCATTTAAAGCGGACAAATTTGATATGTCATTTGACATCTTACACGAATTTCTTACGTTGTGTACAAGGGTTCCGCAAAGGCTGTATATACATAAAACTAAATTTGTTTAGATACGTGTGTAACGAATCGTTCTTGTCCTCTTTAGATGTACTTTTAGATACAATTCGCATATTTTTACATCATTTCTCTTGCTGAGTTACAGCGTTGTAAACTTGAGCTTTGTTTTCTGAAAATTTTCAATTTTTGCCGCTTTTTAATAACAAATGGACCGCCTAAATAAAAAAAATTCGAGACAAACAGTCATTAGATTTTAAATCTTCCTTTTAAAGGCAACAAACCTCGGCGAATTTCGCGCAGCGGTTGCCTAGAAAAACGAATTCTCCTTTTACATGTAATTAGAATAGGTTTATTAGATTAGGTTTATTCCAAGGCAAGAAGTTCACAGTTTTATTATCAATACACCAGCGAACGTGTGCCGCCGAAAGCTTGCTTGGTCGTAGAAGCGACGCATGATGCAATGATGGTGCAGCGTTAGCGCGTCGCTGGGTTGAAGACAGTGAGGTGCCGCCGTGGGAAGGAAGATAACGGAAGTGAACAGATAGGTAGCGGCTCACGAGCCGTGCCAACGGTAACTGTGCAATGACATTATCTGGGGCGGCGATATTGACGGCGCAGGCATCTTCTTTTTTTTTTTGCCTTGATTTTGCTTTCAGAAAGAGATAGTGCCCTAAATGCAGAGTAATTCGTTCTTGTCTCGTAGATTTAAATACGGGTTTAAATAAACTGTATATCCCCTTCCATATTGTTTCTCACAAAAACACCTAGAGGTAAATCTGGCGCCACCGTCTATCGGAGTTTCTTAAAGGAAAGCTGAAGAGTCTGTAGAATTCAATAGGACGCTCATATACGGAAGCGGGAACCTTATAAAACATGCAGGTAAAATTTTGGGGGAAATTTTTCGTTAGGAGCGACGTAATCGTCACTTAAAATTGCGCTGTAGCTCCGCCCCCCGCCGAGTGCCGCACGCTGCTGCTGAGGCTGACGATGCGAGCGGAGACCGGAAACGGCGGCGTAGTGACGTCAGCACTGGTGTTCGGTTCCTTCGCCCTATCCGCGACCGTGCCTGACCGTGCTTATTTATGCGTGCGTGCCGTCCTAATCTGCATCGCTCGACCCTACATTCCTTTGTTTGTGCGCATATACAAGTGTTAGTTGCGTGCGCAGCATCAATTGAACTTGTAGGCCGATCATGCCGGCATTCTGTGCAGCCTACAGTTGCATGAACACCAGTGGCCGCGACGATGTTCCATTAGTTCCCGCAAGAGAAGAAGCTTTCAGCTAAGTGGGAGGCTGCTGCGAAACAACTTCAAGCGCTCAAGAACAGTGCTGTGCTCTAACCGCTTCCGCGACGACGATTACTACCAGAGTTTATCAATAATGCGTGCTTTGGGTTCTCCTTCGTGTTAGCATGCTGAACCGAAGGTGCATGTTTATCTCCCACCATTCACGCAGGTTTCATCGTGAAGCACCACGAATTTTGTATTCGAGCGTGTGTGGTGAAACAGCCTGCATGCAGCTACGATAACGCTGTGCAAGTGTAAAGTTTGAATGTGTTGGAAAGCCGGTTAGCTTGAGGACGCTGCACTCCCCCTTCTCTCTAACACATTAAGAAACCGACAATCTCACCTAGCCGACGGAATTCGCCGATTACGTGTAGCATGCGGATGGCGCGCTGATGATCGAAGGTTCTATACTACAAGAGCTACAACAGCCAGTAAGCTCTAGTAAGATGATTTTGGCTTCTAGCGCGAAGTAAAACACGGACACAGAAAGGAGCAGGCAGGACGAGCGCTAACTCTCAACTAAATTTTTATTGAAACGAGGAACATATATATATATATAGGTGATTACACACACACACACACACACACACACACACACACACACACACACACACACACACACACACACACACACACACACACACACGCACACACACACACACACACACACACGCACGCACACACACACGTTTTACGACATGTGTAGAGAGTCGAGTCAGACATCAATCGAAAGCTGAGTCTCTGGAATACATACGCTGCCATGACTTTTACGATAGACGCCGTAGTTTTATCACACGTGACGTTTCTGTCTCGAAAATTGAGCACAAGTTTTCGTGCTTTCCCTAGGCTTCCATTGCAGAATCTTTAACCGATCTGGGAACAGAACTCTTGGTTGCTTCAGCGTGATCACGGCATTTGGCTCGTGCGCATTGTCTTCTAGAAAGTGTCTGAGGCCTGCCTTTTTCAATAATCGACAGGCAACTTTTGTTATTCGTGAAAAACCCGCTCGTTCCATTGAAAACGCGCCAGCGTCGTGTCGGGGCCGCTTGGGGCGCTAGTTGGGACGCGTCAAGAAAAGCTGGATATGTTAAGTAGCCGTGGTTGCTTAATCGCTGTGGTGTTGGGCTGTTAAGCACGAGCTCGCGGGATGTAAACGTGGCCGCAGCGACCGAATTTAGATGAGGGCGAAATACGAGAACATTACGTTAAACAGTACGTTAAAGCAACTCAGTCCGTTCACAATATTCCGGAGTCCTCGAATACGGCGTGCTTCATAATCCGGTTGTAGTTCTGACACGTGAAACACCATATTTCTTACAGCGTAGCTGGTAAGGGCTACTTTCCCCAGAATCGTGTCCGTGTGTTAAATGAAAACTATCATTATCACGATTAACTCTAGCGTCATCTTCCACAGCTGGCTTGTAGGCGCCCCTTGGTGCTACCGCGCGAACACGCGCGTGCAAGTGCTCCCGCGTTCCTCGTCGTCGTCGTAATTAGTATAATTATGAAGGAATGCAAACACGTAAGCAATTTAACAGAGAATCTGTTAAGGGCTAGGTCCCCCAGCATCGTGTCCGTGTGTGGACACAAGGTCGCCCATACGTGGACCGATCCCAAAGATAGTGCACTGACGGGCCGACCCACGGCGGAGGTGCAGTTCGCCATTAAGGAGCCCCCATACACAGCTTCGCTGGTCATCCGTCACAGAGCGGAAGGCCACTAATATTTGTTTTTGATTACAAAAAAGAACGAAGACGAAGGCACATGCTAGAAGAAAGAAAATGAAGAAGCACAGTTCTCAGCCACGCTGTTTCTATACTGTAGTTTCGCTAATATCCTAGAGCTTATTTTTTTTTTCGTTTTTCGGAAACGGGAAAAGGGGCCGTCTCACGGCACCGCTTACTATCCCGGCAGAATGACCGCGCATCATTAGTTGAGCCAAGGTGTGTTGCCGAGAAGGTAAGGAGAAAAAGGAGAAATACGCAAAAACAACACTCACGAAGACATTCGAGACAAAGAGCACCGGGATATTGCCCTAATAATTAAAAAATAAGAATTGTTTAGTATTTAATCCTCCTAATTCACACAACCCAATTCTCCGAGTGCAATTGTGTTGGAGAGATGATCTCTACTTCTGACCTTTTTCTCGATAGGTATTGTTCGGCTTTTCTTGTGGAGACTGCATGTAGGTGTGAAACCCTTATAGATACATGGCAAGATACCGACGTTTGCAGGTATAGTTCGGCTATTGTTGTGGAGAATACATGTAGGCATGAAATCTTTATATATACATCGCAAGATATCGAAGTATGCTTTCTCTACTTCTTGATTACGGAATACCTCCATGCCTGCTGGTATCTCTACGGAATCGAATTACTTTTCACTATCTATCATATGCATTATTGCTTTGCCCCTCCCCCGTTACAGGGTAGCCAACCGGAGATGGTCTCTGGTTAACCTCCCTGTCTTTCCTTTGCATTTCTCTATATGTCTTCATGGCTTGTTGCAATACGCAGGTTTCTCAACCAAATGATTGACGACATGGATAGGATATATTGTCGAATATTCCTTCTTGAACCTCTTGGTTGATTAAAGTCATGCCTTGCCCTGATTTTCTAATTATTCACTTGAGTGAATGGTATATACAATACTTCAAGCCACCTCCTTCCCTAATGTGCCTAAAGCTTTTTTAATTATTTATTGTTTATCTTCTTATTAATTAGAGTATTGTTGGCATTCTTTCAAGTACTTGGTCTGAGCCACTGCTTATAAAGGTATGCAAGCTTTATTTTATAATATTGCCTGCATTTTTGAGGAAATCGACTTTAACGCCATGTTTGCTTAGCGCTTTTCCCAGGGACATATCTTAGAAAGCTATTCTAACTTCATGGTTGGTCACAGACGAAGCTTCTGTAACCTATTTCCAATCAGGGCTGCGAGGCTCGACTGGGTACAGTATAGATCAGAATTAAAGTCCTGTACTGGTTTCTATATATGTTTACATTGCTGATAAGATTACCATGCTTATAGTTTACTCCAGATGCTTTGCAAGTTCCCAAGCCAAGTTTTCTTCTAACCGATTTCATGCTCCCCCATTTTGTAATGCTTCCACAATCCTTCCGAGGTTGTAATGCTATGTATCGCTCACTTTGTTCTTGTTTATCAGCTTGGATTTCAGTGAATTGTGTCTGACTTCCTTAGTTAAACACTTTCAGCCTTCGTCGTTTCGTCTCAGAGAGCTTACCTACTTGCTACCTGGTTGCCTTATCTCACACTTCAATTGCTCGTTCTGAAATCAAAGTTGTTACCGTTTCATTGATGACACGCTGCATATTTGTTTGCTAGCACAAGCTTGGTGTAATGTTCTTTCCCGCTCACTGATTCTCATGCTCACGTGCACTCAAACACATGCGCACTCTTGCTCACACTTGCGTTTATTCGCACCCTTTGACACTCGGTGATGCTCTACCTTATCCAATCATTGGGAAGCGTGTCAGAATATGTGTGCATGCGTGAGCAATGGCGACCTACTTTGCGGGCCTGCATAGTCTCAGAAGTCGCGTTATGTCCGTATAGGAGCAGTCTGTTGAATAAGCAAAGTATTCCACTGTGCAGCAGCGTTTCTCTGCTGTTACAAGGAATGTCGTAGCGCATTACAGCGCGTCAATCGCGCTCAATGGTTTTCGTTCCATCATTTTTCTTTCCATTCTCTAGTTCAACCACATTTTATTGCATTTCCCTCTTCTCTCCCACCACAGCGTAGCCCCGACGGGTACTTACACTGGCTAACTTCCCTGTCTATCCCTACCTTTTTCTCCTCTTCGCGATTTCACTAAAAAAGTTTGTTACCATTTTCTTATTCCTGATACGGCTGATCAATATTTGTTGCGTTTATTCATATTTTCATGTTTAATTCCTTGGTTTGTCTGTAAGATTTTGTCGGTGGATCTGCACACCCGAAAAGTTTATTCGTGCGCGTTGTGTCATTCAATTGAGTTCGATGTTGGCGCTGTTTCCCTCCAGCACTCCGTTTTCTCCATTTTCTCGCAACACACCTTACCAGTGATGCACCAACTGGACAGAGGTCGCACGTTGCTATTAAAACAAAAGCGGCGTGGAGAACGGTTCCAGTGATAACCACTTATCATGAATCAAGACCCACCCCTAAAATGTACTGCATGTTTACGCGTAACTGGCACGACCTGTCCGCGAAGGCGACTTTCTTAGCATTTCTAGATGAATATGTGAGATAACCGTGAAATGCCTAACGTACCAAAGCTTTTTTTTTCTAAATTTCTACATCTCCTTTCTCACTGGTTCGGAAAAATTGCATCAGCCGAGACCATAAACTACTTGTAGAAGAAGCATTTCCGTAGATAGCATAGCCTATTTATTAAAATGATCTATAGATAAACATTGACGACCTGATAGCCAGCCACGAATTATGGCCTAACATGGCCTCTCTAGTGTGACTCACTTCATCAAACCCACAACGGAATAGTCATTCGGTGTGTCCAGAGACAAGCCCAAGACGTAGTAGGAAGGCCTTGTTGCTGAGCTCTTCAGTTTCAGATGAAGGTATATGGCCTGGTAACAGAAAACATGTAGAACAATTCACGCCTCATTTCACAGCATAATTGGATTAGTGCTGCTGCTACACGAAATACCTACGCTGATTGCTACAATTCTACCGAATATGTTATCAGTAGACAGCCATTAAAACGCATAATTAGCAGCATATCTATAGAAAATGCACAAAATAAAGTACACGGATTTCTACAGGAACCCTTAAAGCGGACAATTGGAAGAGCGGCCCATGCGTAGCTATTTCATGGCAGGACTCATTGAAATTTTGAATGCGGTGCTATGACTCTGCCCAGCCTAGCAGGTTCCGAATCCGCCTAGCATTGTATACATTTGAAATCTTTTTTTTTTGTTTTTCGTGGAGGATATGGAGATACACATTGTTACATAGCCAGTTACCCAAATCGGTATTCAAGAGTTTCATTGAAGAGGGACACGCAACCAGTCACCTGGTTAGATACACACACGTGGTGGATGTTTATTTAGCTGCATCAAAATTTTTAGTAATTGCCTATGGCCAATAGCGCAATTGATAACCTTTGACCAAAATTACTCGATAAAGCGGCCGTTACTACTACGAGAAATGAAAATATTCGATTGAATAATTACCGTATTTACGGTAGTTAACTTTTCAATTATTTACTTTACACCACGTATGTCAATGTACGAATTACAGCCGCTGAGTCCGCATGGCGTATCCACTTGGAACGAATTCTCTGAACAGCACCAGTTACGAGAAAACAATTTTCAAACTGTGCGACCAAATGCATTGACGTTCCAGTTACTTTTTTGAGAAACCGCTGTTTTATGCATTGAAGCACGAAAGTAACTAGAACGCCAGTTCATTTCGATGGAGACTGAAAATAATATGTCGGAACTGGCGCTGCCCAGAAAATTCGTTCCATGTAGATACGTTGTGCGAACGCAGCGGCTGTAATTCGTACATCGAAATATGGGGCGCAAATCAATTAGGTGAAAAGTTAACTAGGGCAATTGCCTTAGTTATTCAATTGAATGGTTTGTTTTCTCGTAAACGTAATGTCCACCTCATCGAGTAATTAAGATCAACGGTCGGAATTGTGCCATCTACCATAGGATATCTTGAAAAAATTTTGTGCTGCTAAAAGAAACACCCTGTGTAGAGCAAACAGGGTGAAGTTCACGAAGAATTCTAGACACAAGAAAAGGGCATAATTACTTATGGACCAATATTGCTACATGCGCAGCAGAGGGTGCTAAGACCTGGATCCGAAGAGGCCGCCCTTGCAATCTTAACCTGGTAACGTTTAACGTTAGAACGTTATTTATCGAGGCGAGTCAAGCACTGCTATTGGAGGAATCAGAGGACAGCAAATGGAATAGGGCTTAGTGAAGTTAGGAGGACAAAAGAAGCATATACAGTGCTAAGAAGCGGACACGTCCTGTGCTACCGGGGCTATGCGGAGAGACGAACACTAGGAGTCGGATTCCTGATTAATAAGGATATAGCTGGTAACATACAGGAATTCTATAGCATTACCGAGAAGGGTGCAGGTCTTGTGGTGAAACTTAATAAGAGGTACAGATTGAAGGTCGTACAGGTCTACGCCCCTGCATCCAATCATGGTGACCAGGAAGTCCAAAGCTTCTATGAAGTCGTGGAATCGGCGATGGGTAAAGTCAAAACAAAGTACATTATACGGATGGGAGACTTCAATGTCAGGGTAGGCAAGAAGCAGGCTGGAGACAAGTCAGTGGGGTAATATGACATAGGCACTAGGAATAGCAAGGGGAATTATTAGTAGAGGTTGCAGAAGAGAATGTTGAATGCGGATATTGAATACCTTCTTCCGCAAGCGGGAAAGCCGAAAGTGGACGTGGAGGAGCCCGAATGGCGAGACTAGAAATGAAATAGACTTTATACTCTGCGCTAACCCTGGCATCATACAAGATGTGGACTTGCACGGCAAGGTGGGCTGCAGTGACCATAGGATGGTAAGAAATTGAATTCACATAGTCTTGAAGAGGGAATGGAAGAAACTGGTACATAAGAAGCCGAACAATGAGTTAACAGTAAGAGGGAAAATAGACAACTTCCGGATCAAGCTACACAAAAGGTATTCGGCTTTAAGTAGGGAATAGGACCTTAGTGCTGAAGCAATGAATGACAATCTTAAGGGCATCATTAGGGAGTGTGCAATAGATGTCGGTGGTAACTCCGTTAGAAAGGATACCAGCAAGCTATCGCAGGAGACGAAAGATTTGGCCAAGAAACGCAAATGTATGAAAGCCTCTAACACTACAGCTACAATAGACCTGGCAGAACTTTCCAAGTTAATCCACAAGTGTAGGACAGCTGACATAAGGAAGTATAATATGGATGGAATTAAACATACTCCCAGGAAGGAGGAAGCCTAAAAGCAGTGAGCAAGAAACTAGGAATAGGCAAGAATCAGATGTATGCGTTAAGAGACAAAACCAGCATTATCAGCAATAATATGGATGAGATAGTTTAAGTGGCTGGGGAGTTCTATGAGATTTACACAGTACTACTGGCAGCCACGACGATAATGGAAGAGAGAATAGCCTAGAGGAATTTCAAATCCAACAAGTAACGCCGGAAGAAGTAAAGAAAGCCCTGGCAGCTATGCAAAGAGGGAAGACAGCTGGGAAGGATCAGGTAACAGCAGATTTGTTGAAGAATGGTGGGCAGATTGTTCTAGAAAAACTGGCCACCCCGTATACGCAATGCCTGATGATCTGGAGCGTACCGGAATCTTGGAATAACGCTAACATATACCTAATCCATAAGAAAGGGGACGCCAAGGACTTCAAAATTATAGACCGATCAGCTTACTGCGAGTTGCCTACAAACTACTTAAGGTAATCGCAAATAGAATTGGGAACACCTTAGACTTCTGTCAAGCAAAGGACCAGGCAGGATTCCGTGAAGGCTACTCAACAATAGACCATATCCGCACTATCTGTCAGGTAATAGAGAAATGTGCGGAATATGACCAACCCTTATATATAGCTTTCATTGATTACGAGAAAGCGTTTACTTCTATCGAAACCTCAGCAATCATGGAGGCGTTACAGAATCAGGGTGTAGACGAGCCGTATGTAAAAATACTGAAAGATATCTATAGTGGCTCCACAGCCACCGCAGCCCTCCATAAAGAACGCAATGAAATCCCAATAAAGAAAGGCGTGAGGCAGGGAGATACGATCTCTCCAATGCTATTGAAAGCGTGTTTACAGGAGGTATTGAGAGACCTGGATTGGGAAGAATTGGAAATAAAAGTTAATGGAGAATACCTTAGTAACTTGCGATTCGCTGATGCTATTTCCTTGCTTGGTAACTCAAGCGACCGATTTCAATGCATGCTCACTGACCTGGAGAGGCAAAGCAGAAGGATGGGTATAAAAATTATTCTGCGGAAAACTAAAGTAATGTTTAACAGTCTCGGAAGAGAACAACAGTTTCCGATAGGTAGCAAGGCACCTTTAAGGGGTATGGGAATACATCTACTTAGAACAGGTAGTGACCGCGGATCCGGATCGTGAGACTGAAATAATCAGAAGAATAAGAATGGGTTGGGGTGCATTTGGCAGGCATTCTCGGATCATGAACAGCAGGTTGCGAGCATCCCTCAAGAGAAAACTGTATAACAGCTGTGTCTTACCAGTGCTCACGTACGTAGCAGAAACCTTCACGCTAACGAAAAGCGTTCTACTTAAATTGAGGACGACGCAACGAGTTATGGTAAGAATGATGGGTGTAACGTTGACGGATAAAAAAAGAGCAGATTGGCTGAGGAAACAAACGCGAGTTAACGACATCTTGGTTGAAATCGAGAAAACGAAATGGGCATGGGCAGGACTTGTAATGAGGAGGAAAGATAACGGATGGTCATTAAGGGTTTCAGACTGGATTCCAAGGAAAGGGAAGCGTAGCAGGGGACGGCAGAAAGTTAGGTGGGCGGATGAAATTAAGTTTGCAGGGACAACATGGCCACAATTAGTACATGACCGCGGTAGTTGGAGAAGTATGGGAGAGGCCTTTGCTCTGCAGTGGGAGTAACCAGGATTATTATTATTATTATTATTATTATTATTATTATTATTATTATTATTATTATTATTATTATTATTATTATTATTATTATTATTATTATTATTATTATTATAATTATTATTATTATTATTATAGCTACATGCACACGGCTCTATGCCAATGAGGAGTTTCGCGCACTATAGATGGCGCCAGCTGAGACTCTAGGGATTGTCGGCGGACGCTCTCACAAAGCCTCACTGGGGCTCAATGATGTGTCATAGAGGAACAAAATGTCCTCCCATTGCTACACTAAATAGCAAATAAAGAACCACATGGATTAAATGGTCATTGCTTTTGTCTTCACGGTGGTGTGTCAGTGCTCCATGCTATAAGTAGCAATACTACCGCAGTTTTGTCCAACGGACCAGCAGGTTTTATGCTACGGTCATATAGGGTGGTTGGGAAAGCAGATTTTTATGAATATCACTGTGAGTGTGTCTAGCAAAAGTGGCCAAAAAATCGTCGGCAACGCACGCATTGCGGGAATCTACGTTAACTAAGCATTGTCGCCCATTTGGCCACCGGGGCCTTGTTACGTTATCTACGTCATCACCATGTTATCCACAGAATCTATGCCCTTTGTATAGCAGAAAGGAAATTTCGCTTTAATGAGCAACGTTTGTTCATGGGCTGCGTGGGATGGTATCCGCGAACTGCGTAACCAATAATGATAGAATGATAAGCCTTATCTTTGTGTGGCGGTCCCAATTCGTTCGCCCTGTTGGTAGCTTTGTTTCGGGAGCTTCGTTAAATCACGAAAGAGAAGACACCAACTTTTCTAGTTTAAATAATGGTGGCTTTTTGGAACACTATAAAATAATCTACAGTAGGGTAAATCCTACCGAGAAGCTTTGTGTTAGTCCCGTGTTCGTGCATGTGATAAATGACGCCAAAGACATTGCACATTACTCTGCGTTACTGCATATACAAAAAAACGAATGATCAGAGCTAAACTTTTTTGCTTAGCTTCACATTCGGTACGGTTCAAAAATGCACAGGCAACTGATTTTGTGAACTCGTGAACGATGTTGGCTCAAGTCATTGCTTCAATTTTCTCGCTGTGCTCGTGAGAACACAATTTTTTGGACCGCGCTCGTTCCATTGTTATCACGGGGAACGACAATTACGTGAGGTTTATACAGTTCAAATACGGCGTTGTTTGCGCTTTTTGTAGAAACTCCGTGAGAAATATAGGTGGTGCATACAGATTCGCGGTAACCTCGCATGAACCTGCCCAGCTGCTACATGTGCTATATTTTACAGATTGTATGCCGTAATATTTACCTGCTGCGTTCGCTATCTTAAAATCAATTTTATAAGAAATGGTTATTGAATTTACCGCTGCACCGGTTATGTGTTCGCCATTTCTTTTGCGTGCGTGTGAGAACTTCAGTATATAGTATTTATCGAAATTCCAGAATCCGTGGCGCTGGGATACATTCTAATGTGTTTCGTAAAAATTAATACAAGCGTAACTCTGTTGCGCAGTTAATCGCAACGTGGGAGCAGACCGCGCTTGCTTAACCATGCTCACAAAGCCCACGGGCTGTGTGCAACCAGTGTAGGCCGTATATTTTTAGCTCATAAATTATAAAAGGCAATTTAAAAAGTCTTTCTCATCACACAAATCACCAAACTTACTCCAAATTGTTCAATATGTCGTTACTAAAAGACAGTTGTCGCTAAATGAAGAAAATTATGACTGAACAGATCTACAATTTGATAAATCTAGCGATAAATTCGCTAAAATGAAAACACTATTCCTTACTATTTATCTCATTTCTAGCCCGACACGGAGCAACACAGCTTTCTCGAATGGGCAAGTAATTTACAAAAAACAACTTCACTAAAATCACCTTGAGGACAGAGAGGGCATCTGTGACCACTGGTTTAGTTGCGAACTGTGTGTGGAGGTCAAGGAAGCCGAAATGGGAGATATTTAGGCCCCAGAAGGAGTCGATATAAGTGAAGAATACAGGGTCCTTGTACAGGGTCCAGTCTTTCTTCAAGAGGGCGCTCCTATGTAGAGAGAAACGCAAGTCATTGCCTGTAAATGAATGGTTCAGCATATGATATAATAGTGCGGTGAAGTTATATATATTTTGTTACGTCGCGTGCTTCAGTCAGATAATTCCCATAACACTGTGTTTCTTATTTCTTGAGAGGCAAAGGGAAAAGACCCCAATTCCCTACAGCAAGTACGATGTGGATTTAGATAACCGCGAACGATAGCCTTTCAGTCTGCTGCAGCTACGACGCACAGCTCCGGCTTCATATTACAAAATAAGGGAAAATAGAAGATCTCGTCCCCCCAATGTTTGCAAAATCTCAGAATACGATACTAAGCAACGACCGCGTGCTGCTTTTTGAGATTCAGAGTTTGCATATCAGAGTTTATGCCGTCCCCAGCGACTGGCCTCGACTGAGGCAAAAATGTGCAGTTTATTTATTTAGCGTTCGTGACCGCACGACCGGCACGCAAAGACAACCCAGGCAGGATGGGGCTTCACACAACAGCTCCCCTTGCTGCCCTTTGCAGCAGCATTGAAGGAACGACGCGACGAAACATGGTCTACCAACGTAGCTGGCAGCAGCGCCTGTGGCGCCAGGCCCAACCATCACACGACGTAACATTTGCAGTGCCGCCGCATCTAGGCGCCGACAGCAGCGTCAGGCCACGCCCGCGTTTCCCGCAGTATTTCCCCTTGGCGCTCGGTTAAGAAAAAAACACTCAGAGACTTCTCTGGGAGTTGTTTAAGCATGCGTAAGCATTGTGGCACTTGCTGATCTTCACGTATCCCGGTTTCGAAACTACTGTGGTACCAACGAGCGCTCTTCCACCAAAGAACGGCAATGCAATTTTCTCGTAATTATCCCAAACTATAAAAACTAAAGTCACCTATGACGCAACATCGGGAATTCTGAAAAGAAGAAAAAAAACGCAAGTTTTTGCACGTTTCTAGTTCTTTTCAAGAAGGAATTTTGTCAAAACGCCATGGAACCAAGCCGATGTTAGTAGGGGGAAAAGAAGTTTGGAATCTTGTTAAAAGCATTTGTGTGCTAATTTCGGCAAGAAACTTGAAAGATGTGCTCGCCGTGAAATCTATCATCATCTAACACTCCACTTGAGCGCTATCCAAACTGTTCAATAAGTGTCCGCAAGCACTCACTCAGGTGCGAAGGACAAACCTAACTTCGTCTTGTTGTACTTGTGCGCCCGAGTGATGAAGTATATAACGCTGTTTTCCATATTACCAGAGCCAGCCAGCAGGTAGTTCTTGCCGTTCTTGTAGAGTGAGTCGTAAAACAGGTAGTCGCAAACGTTGTCCGGAGGCAGGCGCACTTTAGTGCCGCGCGCTGGCTCGGCGAGTGTGCACAGGTAGCTATTATAAGGCAAGGGTGCGGCCACTGCGTGGAGAACCAGTCCATGAAGAGCATGTATGAAATCAAAGAGTATGCGAAGCCATACATAATAAATGCGAATGGGAAAATTATACAGATCACTCGCATTGTCGAAATTCACGTGGGCGTGCATTTTTCAGTCTCCGTTCATTGACGATGTTTGGCGGTGATGTTGACGTCATAGGACAGTCGACATGCGATCTTATACGTTACCATGTCTGCACCGCTAATTCACTGAACACACTGCGAGACGTCTTTGCTCGAGGCATTGGGCTGCGCCACTGTTCGCACCCTACGAGAACATTAGCACTGTCATTCCGTCCCACGGCGCGTTGAATCGTAACTGAAGTGTTCATTTCTTGGACGGCAGCGTACTTTAGCTCTATGCCGTGTTCACGCCGTGGTATTTTAATACATTTTTGTAGCCTTAAGCTACACTACGCGGGTTGGCGCCGAGCTGCGCGCGCTTCGGCGCCTGCCATACTGCGCACGCGCGAAAGCCGCGTGACGTCACGAGAGGCGCAGCTGCGTCACCCTCGCAGCCGCCGACTGCGGCGCATTGCAAAGGTGTGACGTCGCAGTTTCCGCAGACGCGCCGGCGCCGTGTGCGCCCGCTGCTGCATATAAGACCTAAATATAGTGTGACGTAGCGTGAACGCGCGCACACGTTACGTCACGTTGGCGAGAACAACAGCGCCTATAGTTCCACCCATGGTTCGACGCACTGGCGCCACCAACGTAACCAGACACGGCCAACCAGGCCAACGCACTCCGACGCCCATGGCGTCGAACGACGCTGGCCCGCCCGCCGGTAACGTCGGACAACGCGCGCTTTACGATTGCGGCGCCGCACGGCACTGCGCATGCGTGAGGAGGACGCACCGTGCGTAGCGTGCGGGAGACACGGTTAATGCAGCGCGCTCGACATGGAGGTTAAAGGGACACACAAGCGAAAAATGATTTCTTCTACATCAGTAAATTACCGTTCCACAAAACCAAAAACACCACTCTTAGAACGATAAGACGTTTGGTAAGCCAGAAAAAGTGCAAGAACGAAATACGGGTGGCGACGCCTACTTAAGTTCACGCACGTGGTGGCTGTGACGTCTTGGATTTTGATCACATCTTCTAGGGCCTACTAATTACATGTAACGGTACAGATTGACTACATTTTGTTCTAAAGGAACCAAATATTAAACGTGGCAAGTTTAGGGAACCTTTACTCAGCCAACGCGGCCCAAATGCGATAACATACTTTGGAATCCCTGACGTCACGCTGAGGCACTGGCACTGGGTTCCGGCGCGAAATGCTAATAGTGATACTTGGACCTTCATTTGCTCATCTATTAATCAAACTATTTTTTTGAAATGACTGCCTGCAGGGTTCTCAAACAATGCTTCATTAGACCAAACTGATTTATTGTTTCGCTTTAGTGTCCCTCTAAGGAGAGTCGAACCGCTGCCAGTTGGCGCAAAAGACTGGACAATAAAACGAACATAACCGTACCTTTACGCTACGTATATCCCGGCATAGCTGAGCTAAGCCACTGCCAATTTTTTGTCTGCTACGCTCTGTGCAACTGTGCAATCTGCGTTGAAATTTCTCGCCCTGTTTATTTTTATGAAATACAAACGTACCATGGCGTACATTGAATTACGTTCTTTTACAGTTTGTTCGTAACTGTTGCCACGTTTAGCGGTAGTGTTCGCTTTATTAAAGAGGTCCCAAACAAATTCTGCTTTCTGAGAGCGCTTTTTGTTTTTACCGCGATTCTCAGCTGTATTACATCAATTGTATGCAACTTTGTACTTGTTTTTAGAGAGTGACCAGTACCTATGACTGTTTGCACCCCTTGACATACAATTATCTTTTTGTATGTCTATGTATTCTTATTAGCCTTGAGATTGTGCAACCTGGTCTTGGTTGTACCTTTTCCTTCTCTTTTTTCTAGCCAATACCCTTTTCATGCACCGACTAGTTGTTATTTACGGTGTTTTGTCATGGCATCATTTGCCTGCATTATGCCTAGACTAGAGAAAATTCACTACCCTTTGATATTTGTTCCTAGAAGCGTTAGGATTTTTGCAGCGTTTCAACTTTCAATTAGTTTCTATTCAGATAGAAAGTAACTATGAGCACAGAAAAAATTTAAGCAACTCATCTGCCAGTCTTAGTCCAATGATTAGAACAGGGTTTCCTTTGGTCTGTTAACAAGTAAATTATACATGATCTTTAGGTGAATATATTTAATGCCCCTCACACCATGTTAAAAGGAGCGTAACATAACGTTGGGCGCTGCAATTAAATGTTCGTCGCACTGAACATTCGACCTTAAAATGCGACAGTGTTTAAATATCACCGTGATAAAGGTGAAGGGGGCAGTATCAGGAGATAAGCTGAAGTTCACAACAGTCTGGACGATCATGTCAGTGGTGTTATTGCCGGCTGTGCCCACAAGTAAATTACACTTCTTGCGATTCCCTGCTTTCTTCTCCTACCAGAACACCAACAACGGCCGAGTTGGAACTCGGCCGTTGAACTCGAACGTTTTACTATATTTCGGATACTCGCACTTTCTTCTAAGCGACGTTGGTTCGCGAAAAGGGTCTCCCCTATAGTCGGACAGTTCGCGGAAGGGGTTTTCACGCGCACACACAAAGGGGCGTGTAAACACTGCGTGGCGTCCGCCAGACCGGAAACCATTCGCGACAACACTACCAAATTAGGAATCGATGCTCCGTTTAAGTTGAGCAGGGTCTTTTGAGCACCCTGTTTGCCCTAGGTGTTACACGCCAACCGTAACGCGCTAAGGCTCAGTGTGCGCTATGCATGTATCGGGTTAATCGTCTGATCGACAGGCTGAGTGCCGAGCGAGAAGTACAAAGCATCAACGCAAGAGGCGACAGGCAGAGCACGTGTCCACCGACTCCGGAGTCGTCGGCAAGTGTCGGGCGCGAACTGAAGAAGACCGCAAAAAGGCGCGGACTAGGCGTGCCCATGAGACTCCTGAAGAACGTCCTATTCAATTTGTGACATTGCGGGTGTGTCACGTAAGATGGCTCAGTTTATCAACTCCAGAATAGAATCCGAACGCTTGTGTGTAACCCGCTTTCACGAAGTGCAACGTCACTATAACTTTTATTAGCTAGTGGGACTGCCTGTTAGATCTTCGAACACACGAAAATCCTTAACAAGCAAAAAGAAAAAAAAACATCGTAAAATTCTTGCAGTGTTTCACATCAGAGGACTTCGAGATACGTGCGTCAGACAGCCGTCAATACTACAAACACACAAAGCCTTTGCGTCTCTGCGAAGCACGTGTCGCACGAATGAATAAAGATCACGTTGCTCGTTGCTTTTTATGTTCACATTTCACCGAGTGTAGTATGTAGGAGGAGTGGCCGGAATATATCTGTTGTTTCGTTTCAATAAATTAAGCTATGAATCAAGCCTTGTCCTGATGAAGCTCGATCCATCTCTGATCGAACACTTTTAAAGAAAGAATTCCCTATATATCCACAATGTCACTGCAAACCTGTGTAATCGTGGAGTCACCTAAGCTCACTCATTGAGCTCTCCATGAAATGTACGAATACGAATACTACATGCGCTATAGAGTTTCACATTTGTGGGATACACAAACGAGCCTCATTCTTCGGCTCCACGTGCTGGCCTTCAATAAAAGGAGAAGCAGTAAAACACTGCCCAAACGCTGCATGACGACGAAGGTTTCTGATGTCGCTGACAGAAAGATATGCACTGGTATTGATTTTCCCATCAGCCAGCGCTGTTTCGCCATCTAGCGCTCGTCGACAGCTCGCCAGCGCCGCTTTCAGTTGCCTTCACTTCTGAAGATTACACTTTTTCCACTCGACGTTGTAAAAGTGCATGCTGCAAATTCACACATACTTACATTCCTGCGAGCTTTTCGAGTACAATCGGCCCGACAATTTACAAGTCATTGTATTTGCGAAAAAGAAAACTCCGGGCAATGGTGTGCGTATAGCCTAAAATTCAAATTTGTATATGTAATAGTTCTCGCGATCTGTACAGTGATCATCAGTCAAATTAGCAGCGCCGTGTCATAACAAAACTAAACCTCACGATGGAAGCAAAAGGGGTAGCGTGTCAGAAACTGGACAAAAAAGGAACACAGACGACAATCACACTTATCGTCAACTTTGAACAACAAGTATTTCAACAACGCTACGCCTTTTGCCTTCATCATGGTATACCACCAAGCCCAACGTGCAACTTAAGTCAGCTAAACTTCCCGTTTGTTGTCGCATCAACGTCCTATAAACGTTTGTATCCGACTGAGCATCAATGGAATGGGGATAATAATTTCAACAATAATGAGGTTAGAGCTTTTATTCACAACAACCCTAACTGAGGCCTCACTTATGGGAACAACCATTTTCTTTTTTTACACCGCGCGAAGCTTACTTAGTTAGAGTGCCAAGTGCCACCTTACCTGGAGGTGGTGTGAGCGAGGGAGCAGGTGTAGTTGTAGTCGTCGTAGTTGTTGTCGTAGATGTAGTCGTCGTGGTTGTGGTCGTCGTAGTCGTCGTGGTTGTTGTGGTTGTTGTAGTTGTAGTCGTCGTAGTTGTTGTCGTCGTAGTCGTAGTCGTCGTTGTTGTTGTCGTTGTTGTGGTAGTGGTCGTGGTAGTCGTCGTGGTGGTCGTTGTTGTCGTTGTTGTGGTTGTCGTTGTTGTGGTAGTCGTGGTAGTCGTCGTAGTAGTCGTCGTGGTGGTCGTAGTCGTCGTTGTTGTAGTAGTCGTTGTTGAGGTAGTCGTCGTGGTAGACGTCGTGGTAGTCGTCGTCATAGTTGTCGTTGTGGGAGTTGTCGTCACACTTGAGGTCGTACTCGGCGTTGGTGTAGTGGTCCTGGCACTGGGCGAGGTGGGGTATGTGCGTGGTGGGGTGGGGCGGGGAGAAGGGCGTCGGCTCGTCACTGGCACTGTTGGCCTGGCGCGGGGAGGGGTAGGGAGGGTGGTGGGCCTCATCGCTGGCGTAGTTATAATGGCGTGGGGTGAGGCAGGGCGGATGGATGAGCTGGGACGGGGGCTTGTCCTCGGGGTAGGTGTCGCACTTGGCGTAGTTGTAGCTGGCGTGACGGGAAAAGGGCGTCGGCTGGTCGTGGGCACAATCGGCCTGAAGCGGGGAGGGGTAGGGAGGGTGGTGGGCCTGGGGCGATGCCTCATCGCTGGCGTAGTAACACTGGCGCGGGGCGAGGCAGGGCGGATGGATGAGCTGGGACGGGGGCTTGTACTCGGCGTAGGTGTTGTACTTGGCGTAGTTGTAGCTGGCGCGACTGCTGGCAGTGTTATGGCAGTTGTTGAACTCGTCAGAGCCTGTTGCTCGGTACCAGCCGTACTCATGTGGTAAGTCGGTATTCTTTCTTGCGTGGCAGGCTGCCCTGTCACGTCTGTCTTGGGTCTGGGTGTCATCCGAGGGAGTGGATTCGACACAACAGGTCCGGGTCCTTGACCGTCATCGCTTCCTAGGGCAGGGTCTTCATTTGTCACGGTACTTACCTCTTTTCTGTCTAAGAAAAATAGAACGAAACTATATGGAAACATGGACGTTACGAGAAAAAGCAAGTACGACACGTATTTATTTGATATCAGGCACCATTTATTACCAGTTGCAGGCAATTTTGCTTTTCGATAATATCAAACGTGCCAACCCTCCCACTTTTTTTCGTAGGCGTTCTGAATTTTGGATTGTTTTACGATTTTTCAAATTCTGCATGAAGTTATGCAAAAAAATTCTGCTCCCAAAAATGTAGTGCTCGTCGGTCTTAACACCTCCTCTGGTTTTTCCAATATGAAATGCCGCTATAGAGGCATGAGATTCTGCCAAGTTTATTCAGAAAAAATTCGCCGACGGTAACTATGCTCCCTTGCGAGAAATTTGAGCGCAGCTGTATATTTGTGTTTTCATTTCGCGATACAATAAATAGCATTTTAGAAATGGGGCTGCAAGCGTGTTATGGCCCCAAGTAGACAGCGGGCCACAACTGAGCATGCGCGGAGCATGAGGCAGCCATGGGTCTTTGCGTTAGTGTCCACCTAATCAGCCCAAAACTCGAAAAATATCGTTGTTTCCTAAGCTGCGATGGCTAACTTGCGCGGGCGACCAGCACTCATGTGATAGCCAAGCGAGATATACGAGCCGCAAATATCCAGAGCTCAGATCGCGCATTCAACTTATGGCGCGCAGAATTACTGGCCACAAACCTGCCTATGGCTGGCCGCGTTTAAGTGAAAGTTGAATCCGTGTACAGCAGTTGACTGCAGAGCAAACTTCCCGTCATTCGGGTTATTTTTGGCATATTTAGAGGCAAGAGCGCAACGCAAGGAGGCCCTAGCTGACGAGGGGTCGGCGTCCTTCGAAGGCTTTCGATGGCTTAGAAAGGGCAAGAACAAGTCGTACGAAATATAACTTAGTCACTATTTGCATCACAAAAGATATTTCAATTTTTTTTAAAATTTATTCTTTTAGGTTTCGCTCGCAACAAAGACTCTGCTGACTTTTCCCCTTTCAAGCGTCTTCTATTTCCACCCCTGCAGCGTCCCGAGCGCCCAACACAACGCTGTTCTTGTCTCAATTCGTGTCTCCACCGAAAAGAATGCGCAGCCTGCCTCGTACTACGACGTGCCTCGTACTACGACGTGCCTCGCAATGGGATCATTATTTTGGCTCGTAAAACCTTATAATTAATTTATTTCCATATAGTGCTACTCCGGCGCCATCTCGTAGCCATCGTTGTCCCAAAGTACGCCTTGCGCAGCTGGAATAGGTTTTTTTTATGGTCCCCAATCATTCCGCGTCACTCAGTTGCTATATTTTTGCTCTTTCCTAGTTGTGAAATTACAGCCAGCAACCTTACAACTCGCAATGAACTCTCAGGTTGCTCTTTAATGCTTCTGTGCGAATTAAGGGCTGTCTTACTATGTAAGAAAGACTTGTTTGGTAGGATCTTGAGTGTCGCTGCCTGATCTACATCGTAATAGCAGTATATATCTCTAGATAAATTGAATAAGCTGAATAATTTGATTGGACGGGATGGTTGGCGCTCAAGCACTCAAGAAACACACCTTACCTCGTCGGTATGTCCTGGCAAATCGTTAAAGCATAATATGTGCAAAACAACTGTGCGTGCAAAAAAAATTCTAAAATGAAGAAAGGGATGACTCATCATGAAGGAATTTTTTCGCAAGTGTACGCGGTAGACGTCACATCAATGTGTGCGTGACAAAAGTTTTGCTACATGCCGTCAAAAAGTTCCGGTTTATTTAGAGCAGCCCTTGTCCTTATCTGAAACCTTTTCAATAGGTAAGAATATTTGGCCACTCTGGATATTGAATCAGTGATGAAAATGTTTTTTCTAGGGAAACATGAGAATTATTCTTACCTGTGGACGCCATGATGACCAAGAATACGCCGCAGCAGAACACACATATGATGCAGCAAAGCATGATCGCCAAGCTGGGCATCCCTGATGAGGTGGACTCGCTTCTGAAATCGGAAAAATGGCAACCCTGAGACTGAACGTATTGCTGGAGCTTGTTCTTAATTCGAACCATTTTTCTCCAAGCCAAGAAACATTTTGGCTTTCTCAGTGACCGTTTTGTTTGGCCGATCCCGACGATAGCGAACTATTAAAAAATAGAGCCAAAGGAAGAATAATCAAAAGTCCCTGTCTGCATAGTCGTCGTACATGACTGTTGCCAGAATTTAAAATGAAGCAACCTACCGAGAAAGAAAAGTGCGCAGAGCTGTATAATACGGCGTGACATCATTGAGTCCTTGCACCTCTAGTTCTAAATATGATGTGGCCCTCGTAACAGTTAAGAGTGCCCACACGAGTGTGCTCCAGCACTGATCAGCTTGCTCCCGCAATGCGCTAGAAGTGCACATTGCGCTTGCTGAGCACTAGGCACCTGCGGATTTCTACAAATGCACGCACCAAGTGTAACTGTGCATGCACCGCTGGGAGCACGAGGCACGTACCCACACATATAGCACCTGCTTATTCATCATCATCAACAGCCTATTATTATGTCCACTGCAGGACGAAGGCCTTTCCCAGCGATCTCGAATTACTCCTGTCTTGCGCTAGCTGATTACAAGTTGTGCATACAAATGTTTTTCATTTCATCACCCCCATTCGAATTTTCGGCAGTCCTCAACGGCACTTCCCTTCCCTTAGCCCGCACCATGTGATTCGAACTGATCACCTGTTATCTGCCCAACATATTGCATGACCTGCCCATCTCCAGTTTTTTTTTTTCTCCTAATGTCCACTGGAGAATAGATTAGTCAGGTTTGCCGTGTCATCCATGACTCTATATTCTGTCTCTTAACGTCACGCTTAATATTTTCAGCTCCTTTGCTCTTTGCGCGGTTCTCAACTTCTCACGCTTTCGTAAGCCCTCATCATCGATGATCATCATCATCACCATCAGCCTGGTTACGCCCTCTGCAGGGCAAAGGCCTCTCCCCATACTTCTCTAACTAGCCGGTCATGTGCTCATTGTGGTCATGTTGTGCCTGCACTCTTCTTAATCTCATCCAGCCACCTAACTATCTGCCGCCCGTTGCTACGCTTCCCTTCCCTTGAAATCCAGTCCATAACTCTTAACGACCATCGGTTATCTTCCCTCCTCATGACATTTCCTGCCCATGCCCATTTCTTTTTCTTTATTTCAACTAAGATGTCATTAACTCGCGTTTGATCCCTCACCCAATCTATTCTTTTCTTATCCCTTAACGTTACACCCGTCATTCTTCTTTCCATAGCTAGTTGCGTCGTCCTCAATTTATGTAGAACTCTTTTCGTAAGCCTCCAGGTTGCTGCCCCGTACGTGAGTACTGGTAAGACTGGTACTCACGTACGGTACTGTTATACACTTTTCTCTTTAGGGATAATGGCAACCTGCTGTTCATGATCTGAGAATGCCTGCCAAACGCTCCCCAGCCCATTCTTATTATTCTGATTATTTCAGTGTCATGATCTGGATTCGCGGTCACTACATGCCCTAAGTAGATGTATTCCCTTACGACTTCCATGGCCTCCCTAACTATCGTAAACTGCTGTTCTCTTCCGAGATTGTTGAACATTACTTTACTTTTCTGCAGATTAATCTTTAGACCCACCATTCTGCTTTACCTTTCCAGGTCAGTGAGCAATGCATTCCAATTGGTCCCATGAGTTACTAAGCAAGGCAATATCATCAGCGAATCGCAAGTTACTAAGGTATTCTCCATGAACTCTTATCCCCAATTCTTCCCAATCCAGGTCTTTGAATATTTCCTGTAAACATGCTGTGAATAGAATGGGACAGATCGTATCTCCCTGCCTGAAACCTTTGTTTATTGGGATTTTATTGCTTTCTTTATGGAGGGCTACGGTGGCTGTGGAGCAGCTACAGATATCTTTCAGTATTTTTACATACAGCTCGTCTACACCCTGATCCGTAATGCCTTCATGACTGCTGATGTTTCGACTGAATCAAACGCTTTCTCGTAATTAATGAAAGCTATATATAAGGGTTCGTTATATTCCGCCCATTTCTCTACCACCTGATTGAAAGTGTGAATTTGGTCTATTGTTGAGTACCTTTCACAGAATCCTGGCTGGTCCTTTGGTTGACGGAAGCCTAAGGTGTTGCTGATTCTATTCGCGATTACTTTAGTAAATACTTTGTAGGCAACGGGCAGTAAGCTGATCGGTATGTAATTTTTCAAGTCTTTGGCGTCCCCTTTCTTATGGATTAGGATTATGTTAGCGTTCTTCCGAGATTCCGTTACGCTTGAAGTCATGACGCATTGCGTATACAGGGTGCCCAGTTTTTCTAGAATAATCTGCCCTCCATCCTTCAACAAATCTGCCGTTACCTGATCCTTCCCAGCTGCCTTCCCCCTTTGCATAGCTCACAGGGCTTTCTTTACTTCTTCCGGCGTTACTTGTGGTATTTCAAGCTGCTCTAGACTATTTTCTATTCCATTACCGTCGTGGGTACCACTGGTACTGTATAAATCTCTACAGAACACCTCAGCCACTTGAGCTATCTCATCCATATTAGTAATGATATTGCCGGCTTTGTCTCTTAACGCATACATCTGATTCTTACCTATTCCTAGTTTCTTCTCCACTGCTGTTAGGCTTCCTCCGTTCCTGAGATCATGTTCAATTCTATCCTATTATACTTCCTTATGTCGGCTGTCTTACGCTTGTTGATTAACTTCAGAACTTCTGCCAGTTCTATTATAGCTGTAAGGTTAGAGGATTCTATACATTGGCGTTTCTTGATCAGATCTTTCCTCTCCTGCGACAGCTTACATGTATCCTGTCTAACGGAGTTACCACCGACTTCTGTTGCATACTCCTTTCACCTATAACGGAGAGTTAAATTGGAATATGGGTTTCAATTTGAAATAAGAACAGATGGGAATAGTTCAACGTTATAGCGGCTCACATCTTGCATGGCAGAAAATACGTTTGTTGTGCTTGAAACCTGTCCTGAATCTCTTTGTGGCTGCCAAGACGGATTTCAACACTATTGAACAGGCTACATGGTGTGAGAATACCCTGGGTACCCACATAAACATCCTGGCTTTGGGGGGCAAATGGCGCAGTTATACACCCTGTGTACGGGATCTTGAGAGGGATCAAGAACCATGCAGCTGTACAATCTAAAACAGCCATTCAGCATTCTTATTGTTTGCTTGTTCTTTCAGACAGTGTAGCTTCCTTGGAGAAATAACCACGATTTTTCGTCCGTAACATTTTTCGTCGAGTTATACCGTAGATTCTGTTGTGTAATACAGTGCTAAAAAGCGCACGGAGGTACGGCACCAGCGTGCGTAACCACGCAGTGGCACACTGGTAAGAGGAGCGTTCTCGCATTCTTTCCTCATTGCAGCTAGCGTTGTTAGAGGTTGTCGAGATGCTGCGTGCCCCTCAGGCAGAAGTCTTACACGTCGTCGTTGAATACGCTGAGCCTCCAAACCTATCTGTGACGAAGTTGCCCTGGAAGTACTGCTTGGCTCCCGCGTCTGGGCAGGCATGGTAGTAAGGGGACAGCTACCCCTTAAAACACACTGCAACACAGTGCCACGAATAACCACCTCTCAAAGCACGCTAAACGCATAGTTTTGCAGCAAACCTGCATTTGATATTTTTTTTTATTTCTCGTAAACTTATTAATAAGAGTGTTATCAGAACGCGCAGGTGCTAAATAGATGCACTGTCAAGTGCAAACATGGTAAATGCCAGCGCGAAAAATATTTACTGATACCATTGGATGCCGTAGGCCTAGCTTCTTGATAAATAAGTTAGGTCGATGGCGCGTGTATATCGGCCACAGCGTAAAGCAAAGCATAATTTGATGTTTGTGGAAGTGTGAACGTAAGTCATCTTAAGCGAACGTTAATGACAAAAATTTTTGTACAAAATGAGACTTTTATGCCTATGTAACGCCAATACAATGCAGTGTTTTCTTTTTTTCGACGGTAGCGCCCATCATGCAAATCTTTCATTTACCTGATTTTTCTTCTTTCTGCGGACTTGGCTAATTCTGCTTCAGGCTAATTCACATCTCCGTATCCAACTTCTTTGCCTCTTGAATCTTGTTCTGCTTGTTTATTCCGGCAAGTACGCAGTATGAGATTCCCATTTACGATTACCACGTGGCACAAGTTCTCTTTTCGGCACAACTACCCAGGGGCAAAAACCTTTCTAATTGTCGATAGAGCATCAGAAGTTTGGGAGCGAGAACTGAAGAAAGCTTCACTCTAAATTAAATGTACAAGAAGTCAGACCTATAGAAACACGTTGTGGCATACATCTTTGTACCTGGACAACGTTCGAAAAGCGGCGCCGCGATAACATCATGTTTCGAAGCAGGCAAAAAAATCTCCCGCATTCATCATACTTACTCGGTAGTACCTTGAACGAAAGCATTGCATGTGGATGGTAAAAAAAAAAACTGATTCATCGAAACAACATATTAGAAAGAGTTCCGCAAGTTCAATCCAGTAAGCATAAAATGTTAGTCCTTCCAGTACACTTACCACTAGACTTGGGGATTTGCGACTGCCCTGTATGAAAGAAGAAGCTCATGTATATTTATCCGCATTACCACATCGTACAGGTGCCGAAGTGGTAGGCAAGGCAACAGGCACGGGTAGCCCTAGCTCAGGTAAGGTCAGGGAGGTGCTCAAAATGGAAGAATTAGAGGGCTCGGTAAAACAACATTCAACATATGAGACTCAGACCGTGATTAGCGGAACAAAACTTGTAGAGCCCTGCCGACTGAGGCACTGGTGGCTAAACCCTACTATAGCAAACAGTGAAGCCATGTGCTTTGGTAAAAGCCTTCCTTCTCAAAGCTAAGTAATGAACTGAGGCTGACCACATTTAAATTATTACTTTAGTGTAATATTTATCGCTATTATTCAAACATTTTTGTTTGATACGACACATGACGTGATTAAGCAAACAATACTCCACACTCAATTCTCTATTAGAGAAATCAGGTCAGGCTCAATATTAGTGCAATGACTTTAATTTAAAAAGAAATCTACACCAGTAGACCACTACACGCAGTAAATACCAAAGTGCGGTGTGGTGCGCAGATATCTACACCTTATCATAAAAAGCAACGGATTACAATTACATCACTCACAAACATCATTCATTAGAGTGACAAATTACGGTCCTACAAAAATACTTATCTCTAAATAAACGTAATTAATTGCCTTTACGTTTCTTCCTTCGCAAGCCATTTCTTGTGCAGAATTAAGGCAGCTCTGGAATCTCTGTAGATATTTTTCAAGAATTCAGATAGCGTACTGTATTCCTTGATTACACAATGCCTCTATAACTGCTGGTATCTCTACTGAATGATATGCCTCTTCGTAATCTATGAAAGCCATATAGAGGGGCTGATTGTGCTCTGCGGATTTCTCGATTACCTGATTAATGACATGGATGTGATCAATTGTAGGGTATCCGCTCTTGAAGCCAGCCTTTTCCCTTGGTTGGCTAAAGTCCCGTGTTGCCCTCATTCTATCGTAAATTATCTTGCTGAATATTTATATAACACTGGGAGTAAGCTAATGGGCCTATAACTTTTCAGTTCTTTAACGTCTCTCTTTTTGTGTATTAGTCTATTGTTTGCATTCTTCCAGTTTTCTGGGGCCTTTGCAGTCAATACACACTTCGTATAGAGAGCCGACAGTTTTCCGAGCATTATGCTTCCTCTATCTTTGATTAAATCGACTGTTAGTCCATCTTCTCCTGTCGCTCTTCCCCGTTCCATGTCTTGCAAGGCCCTTCTGACCTCATCGCTAGTTGTAGGAGTTTTTGCATCCTGGTAATTACTACTTCGAATAGAGGCATTCTGACTCATCTGGCTACCGCACAGGTCAGTATAAAATTCTTCCGCTGCTGTTACTATGGCTTCGAGATTGCTGATGTTATTACCCTGCTTATCTTTCAGGGCATACATTTTCGTTTGTCCTATGCCAAGATTCCTTCTCCCTTAACATCAGGTTGCGTCCATTTTTTACGGCTTCTTCAGTCTTTTTCACGTTATAATTTCGAATCTCCCTTACTTTCGCCTTGTTGATAAGTTGTAATAGTCATACGAATTTTATCTTATCTCTTGAGTTTGATTCTTTCATTCTTTGTCGTTTCTTTATTAGGTCCTTTGTTACTTGGGAGAGCTCGCAGACTGGTTGCCTTGGTGTCTTACCTCCCACTTTAATTTCTGCTTCTGAAACCAGCCTAGTTACGCTTTTATTCATTGTCGATATGTAATCTTCATCCATCTTTTCTAACTGTTCTAAGGCTGTATATATGTTTCCAAGTACCAGCCTTAATTTGTCTCCTGTTACCCTTACTCCATCTAGGTTGGCCCCTGTTCTTTCTTGAACAATTTTGCTTTTCCTCTATTCCAGTTGAGGTGAATCCTAGCCTTTACTAACGTATTAACTCTGCACTTCACCCTACCTCACACTTCTACATCCTGCACTATGCTTGCATCGGCAGAAAGTAAAATCAATTTCATTTATTCTTTCGCAATTAGGGCTTCTCTAGGTCCACATTCTGTTGCTACGCTTCCTGAACAAGGTATTCATTATTGCAAACTTTTTATTTCCGCTAATTCTACCAGCATCTCCCCTCTAGCATTGCTAGAATCGATGCCGTAGTTGCCAATTGCTTGTTCGGCAGCCTGCTTTTTTCGCACTTTGCATTGAAGTAGCTCATTACTAAACTATACTGAGTTTGCACTTTTCTCATCGCTAATTAAACATCTTGATAAAACTGATCTATTTTATCATCATCGTGAGTGGAGTTTGGGGTGTAGGCTTGTACTACATTTATTTTATACATAGTAACACTTCTTACGGCTACCGCTACACTCTAAAACATGCTGTAGAATTTGTTAATGTTGCCCGCTATGTCCTGATAGATTAGGGATGCTACGCCGTAATGTTTCTTATCTGGGAGTCCTCTATAGCGGAGAGCGTGGCCATTAGTCAGTACTGTATAAGCGTCTTCAGTTGTTCTAACCTCACTAAGGCTAATGATGTCCCAAACAATGCCTGATAATTATACAAGAGTCCTTGTAAGGTAGCTTCACTCGAGAGGGTTCGCGTGTGGAACGTCGCCAGGATCAGTTTCCATTATCGGCCTGTCCGGGTCCAGAGATTCTTAGCACCCTTTGCTGCGTTACAGCCCTGACCACTGCCTTGGTCAGGTGCTCGGCAGCCTCCTGGAGCTGATGAGCATTGTTTCATCCAAGGAGTCATGAAGTAAGTAGCGGCCGAATATTGCACCGGGGAGGCCAATTCCTCCTCTGGTGAGGGAGTGCCTTATTGAAGCTCAGCGGACCTTGCTAATTTGGTTACACTTGGATTAACATACCCCCCCCCCCCCCAGGCTCGGCATTTTTCCCGGTGTCAGGCGCCACTCCACCCCTGAAGATGTCGTGTACTGGAGGTGAATTCGAGCTTAACACTTTCAGATTTAGAAAAAAAACGATGATGGTAACTTCGGACTATGGAAAACGAGCAACCACGGTAGCTCATTCAGATAACCCTGTACGCGGCGAGGTCACCTTAAAGCGCAGAAGTCCGACCCAGAGGGTGCTATATTTTTTGAAAAATTGATTGACTTCCCAGCGATAGACGGGCTTTCTAACCAAACAGACGGGCACAATATAGCATTACTTCTAAATGGTTATTACATCGTGGTTCTGGAATCTTACGTACGCAGACGACCGTGAACGCTGCCAGGTACATGAGACGTATTGATCGGGCCGCCAGACCGTTTTGGTTCTGAACCGCGAGTAAGAAAGGCGCCCTTGACAGCGGCTAGGTGCCCTCGACCTTTCTGCATGTATGTTACCACGTACGCATGGTAACACCTTCGAGTATTGTTTATTTGGCTCGGAAGCGACCGCTCATCTCCTGTCTCTAGCCGCGCGGAGGGATGCGGCTCCAGAGAGGATAGATTAATGCTAAAGAAATTTATAAATGGTTCTGACAGCGTGGTTTTGAACCGCACGCGATCAGGCCACCATGACGACATTCAGAAAAACTAGACAATTTTGGCAAGCTTGGTATTTGAAGCAGAAAGCAACCTTGAACAGCGCTCAAACGCCACCAGAAAGATGTCTTGATTTTAAGTCTTAATGCTGGCTGGACAGAGATTGTTCTTCAGCGCTCGGTAGCGTCGCAGCTGGAAAGCTTTAGTCCTTTTAGAATCACAAACCTTCAATTTAACTAGTTTTCCATTGTTCATGCCTACTTTTTCAAACAACTGATGCTATAAAAATTAGAATTAAAGTGACTTCGCTGTCTAAAAAGCTAATGCAACTTACTTGTATTCCTCACTGAGAGGAAAAGAACCAAAAAGCAATTGTACTACGAAAATTTTAACCTAACCTGACCTAAGTCATGTTTAGCGAAAGCGGTTATTCAAAGGATCCTTAATTTTGCTATTCGAACAGAAGATCAACGATTGGATTCACGGTCCTATCAATCTCATTACCTTGTTGCCTTATTTATGTAAGTAATACGACAGAGATACAAGACGCCCACAGGTAGGTTTAAGAACTGTTTAGGAGCAAGAAATGGAAAAATTTTATCTACGATGCTTGACTTGTGGAATAACACGGACTGTAAAAAGTGATGATTTGGTGTTAGTCATAGTGAGTTACGTCACTAAGAGCTGACCAATGCGCAGGTCTGAAACCCATGATTGCGTACCTGTGGTAGTTTCCACATAGGATGTTTGGTCTGCAATCAATGAAACACAGAGTGAGTATAAAGTACACAAGTAGGGTAGGATGATTTTAAAGATTTGACATGCACCACTAATCAGACCTACGCTATAAAGGAAGCAACGTGGTTTGAAAAATTCTGAAACAAAGTTATGCTAGTCTGGGAATCCAACTACTACTATGGCATGGCCATTTTACACCGCTGTCCCCGTACGAACGAGGGCGAGGTACATTAAAGCTTTTCGTAGTTCGGCACATCTTTTCGGCAAACGAAGAAAACGAAAATTCCAAAAGCGAAAGCACTTACGAAATGGTTCACTGTACATCCGGCCAATGGACGACTACTGACAGGCAATAAGTTTAAACATTCATGTCATCTCTCGCTTTCAATCACTCATGTCAGCAGCTAAACCTTGAATCTATATTTTGGTAGCATGTAAGAAATTATGAACAATTACTGTAAATATACACACACACATGCTACCAAACAGATTACGGTTGGTATTGCATTACGCACAATCGTTCATCCCCAAAACCATAGCTGACTGGAATAACCTACCATCTGATATTGCCACTGAAGTTAACACCGATCAATTTCATCAAATGCTGTGGACTCATTTCAGAATTTGATGTCTCTGTGCGTCTTTGGTGTTAGCTATCTTTTTTCAGGGCTAATTTAACACTTTTGAATCTTGCTTGACATCGTATTGCAGTTTTTTTTCTCTTTTTGTATAGGTGTATGAGTATTTTGTGGTGTTATTGCTATGTTTACTTAATTGTTTATTGTTAATATTTTTTTTCTCATATTCTTATTAGTGTGTTTCGTGTGCCCCCCCTATGTAATACCCTCTCCAAGAGGGCCTTTAGGGTATTTGAATAAATAAATAAATAAATACAGGGCGCGTTATTGCTGTTACGCAACTAGCACTTGAAATGATGCAAAAATAATCCTAGCTATTGGCACGTCAACAACGCGGGCTCGATTCAACAACGCAGGCTCAAAGCGGGCTCGAGTCCACTTGTCTCACCGTGGCACATAACAATTCTAGAGGACTGGATAGGAATTGGGGCATAACCGTTGGCACAGACCAAAACCTTAAATAAAGAAAAATCAAGTAAGGAAAGAAATGTCTGCATTTTACTAACCCGTGCCGTAGTAGTATTCAGACTCGTTAGCAGGGTCATATTCGTACTGGGAAGCAGGATCGTCTCCAGGCTGTTTGTCTACAAGAAAGCAGGACGCGCGCCTTATTCCTGTCTGTGACTTTGAAATTAACCGTTGCTGTGTGCTATCAGTATGTGCTATTGACGCATGTCACAGTCGCGGGAACAGCTGCCCCAGTGAGGGAGCTGGGGCAGCTGCGGACATACGTTTCGATACAACACATCTTAAGCGTAGATAGATCAGTCATTCAAATTAATTAGTCAAGCAGTCTTTATTAAGGCGAAAGGCTTAATCGGCTTGTTTTAATGTCTCATACCCGTAAAAAGCGGCGTCCAGTCAAGTGAGACAAAATATATGATCATCAGGAAAGGCATATACCGTCGTAAGCAGGCAAAGATTCAATGGCTGAATATAAATGAAAAGAAAGAAAGAACAAAGGAAAAAAAAGGAAGAACGTTTAGGTAGTGCATTAGGTGCTCGTGCGTGTCGTTGACGAGGACCTACAGCGTCACACGTTTACTTTACACTCCGTTATGCACTGCAAGGAGTCTGACTCCTCCGATCGTATAACTTAATGCATTACTACGTGTGCAGCAAGCTTTTGCGTTTAAGTGTTAGAGGAGTGTTAACATGCGTACAGCACATAGCGAAAAAAAGAAGGTGGCAAAATAAAAAAAATGCTCTGTCGCATTCTGACTGAGGTCCTGTCAACCGTACCAGAGCATTCGTATAGAGATAGAGACCAGAGATCGTATAGAGATCAATTTAGAGCTTTACTGCTCAGAGTAACCATTGTTTCTATACATCTTGCAGTAAATAAATTACTTTTATATAAAAATATTATTTGACTAAGATGGATACCAATTACGAAAAAGAAAGATAAATTATTTATCTCTCACATTTAAACATACTATTCTGTGCGAAACCCATAATAAGATAGCATCATAAACATCGTACATGCATGAAACCATAATGCTCAACTTGACCTCACACAAACAAGCCAGTCGAAGACAAAGAAAGCAACAAACGCCTTGTTTTGCTTTTTATATTCAGTCTTACGCTGTGAACATGCAAAGATGAAATATGTCTTTGTTAATGTAAATTTCTTTATACCTGGTTCATTCCATCTATTGATGTTGTTACGAATATGGTGCAAATATAGAACAAGAGGTCCCCCTACAGTCTTGAGCTTTGGGACCACCTTCTGTATATCCTGTTACTGTGCTTTTATTTTCCTGAGCGAATAAATAAAGTTCTTCTTCTTAAGACGCAGGACGTTGAAAGAAAATGACAGGACATACTGCAGTGATGATATATGCTGCTTCCTTATCATTGTCGTGCGTGTGTTTGTGGGTGCGTGTGCATGTGTATGCAAGTGCATTTTGCTTGCGTAATACTTTAATTTGACGAATTTAGGCTGCTTTTAAAAGCGAGTGCATTCTACGAATCAACCTCAGTTGGTGTAGTTCCTCGTACTCCTGCCTTTCGGCTCTCCCAAGATTTACGCCGCTTCCTCGCCACCATCGACTGAAAACAAGATTCAGAAGGAAGTCGTCGCATTAAATAGCAGGACACTAAGTATTCAAAGCATCAACTATGCAAGCCAGGTGGTTAGCACGCTGCCGCACGCCTAGAGCGCAGGCTCCTGTTGTTTTGCTGTTTCTCTTGAATATAACATCTTCTTAGCCGACTTCAGATGAACTTGAAGTAGCTGGGTATCTTATAACCGTTTGAAAGAACATGTCGGTTAGGTGACGTGTGCATCACATATGAACATGGCAATCAATTGATGAATCAATCAAAGAAACTTTTGTTCCTGCACGACAAATATGGGGGAGGCGGAAAAGAGACCGCTAACTGCAACTTGACAAGGCTCCGGCCCCCTACAAAGTCCAGCAGCAAGTGAGCCGCGGTACACTACTAAATAAATGTGTGTAGAAAGCAACTAAACATACTGATTGAAGAAAGATACACTTTGACAGAAGATAGGCAAATAACCTATATTTATCTAAACAAAGAGCAGAATGGGTTTTAAGTTGTCATACAACGTTCAAATATGTGAAATACACGATCGAAACGAATTACAAACAGTAATGTTTATACCTCGTCATGCCAAAAATACGTAGCAATAGTAAACAACTAAGGATATAATAAAGAAAAACGAATGTAGGTAGCCGTAAATGAGGTGTGATGCTAGTCTATATGCCCCTGTCGCTCTCTGCCGTGGAACCGCCAAATGCGATGCAACTTTACTGCCGTTACCGCCACCAGAGGATGTTGAGTTCCTCAGTTTGAGAGAAGAAAGGAGAGCACTATACATGACTTTTCTTGGCATGAAACAAGCGTTGCGAGGTTTCTGCAATGGTATTTAAACAGTCCATATAGACTTAGTATTTCTCTTTAGTGTCCCCTCAAGCACGCGTGTGGTCTGACACTGCGTTTCGCGAGGTTCCAGTCTTGTTGAGCGCTCAAAACTAGTCGAAATGGCGAGACCCGACGGCTATGACACCGACTGGCAAGGCTGCCCAAGTATAATTCCTACAAGGGTGGCGGCGGCCTACTGTGAGCAGACGATAATAATTGACCTAATGACGATGACGTGATTACTACCGAAATCCGAAAGCGAGTTTTCGCTTCCTTCAGCTTGTTTAATAAAGTTCGTCAATAAATATAGGCAGCAACAGTAAGAAGAAGCGCACTGATCCAAACACACTTCTTGACGGTCAGCTATTGGCCAATAGCAGCCGCGTATGGGAATCTGCCATATTACGAAATAAAGCGTCCAGGAACGAGCGAGGAGCAGGTTTCTGTTGATAAGAGAGCGTTTGGTGGAAACGTAACTTCGCGCTCCGCTTGTGAGCTCTACGCGCCGCCAACGACCGCAAAACTTGACTGAGATGTTCACAGCGGCGTATGCTATCCACACACTATGTTTTTTCACCAAGCCCAAAGGGTGCTTCAGGATCGCTTTAACATACGGGGAAAGCTAGGATACTAGCCAGCGCAATGTCAACTCACAAGCGGACAGGATTTTGAGCGAAGCTGGGGGCGAATAACGGCGGCCTAGCCGAGCGAACGAGCGGAGCGAAAGATGAAAGATCAAAAGCGGAGCGGGAGATGAAAGATGCGAGCCGCGAAGCGGCCCCTTTAGTGACGTGCGCGAGGGACACGGTGCGTCATGCTGACCCGCCCGGCCACTCGAGGTGGATTCGAATGTGTTCTCTGCAGAACTGCTCGTTTCCTACCATCGTCTGCTCACGTCAGCTCTCGCTGGCGCTTCTTTGGTGAACTTTGTTTGGTCTTGTTCGAGCTTGTTTCGACTCTCACGGTTTTCGATTGTGTTATAATGTGATTGTATGCTGGACGCGAATTGCGCGTTACATTCTTAAAGCCACGCGAGTCTCCTTTGACGAGTCATGTATAAAAGCCGGCACACTTGACCCGCATATCAGATTTTTGAATGTCGCCGACTCTGCTGCGTGTATCGCCAACACACATAGAGCTGCACTCAAATTTCACTTTAAAGAGAATAGTATACGTCGGTGGTTTTTATTCCACTTGGCGCTTAAGCACGCACATTGGAGGCCATCAAGAAAAGACAGAAAGGCTGGGCAACCACTTACACGGCACTAGGCACAAAAAGAATTGAAACTTTCAATTCCTGTGCTGCACAGGAAGCTTACTCAAGGTTTGCAAAAAAATAATGGACCAATCACATGCAATTTACGCAAACACCTGCTCAACGACACATCTTAGCCAGGCAAAAATAAGAATGTCTTTAATCCCGAATGGTGCACTTACTTCCAAGGTTATCGTAGCTTTGAGCTGTAATGTGAGAAAAGGAATATTTATTGACGCTGTCTCAGATTTCGCGACTGTTAGCCTTTCTGCACGCATCATATGTAAAGCAAAATTCTGTGTATCTCCAACTTTGGCAGACACCCAGGTTGCTTGAAAAAGAGGGATTCACTGAACCGCCACAAGTCTCTCATGAAATACAATTTTTTAGAGAAAATATTTCTCATATTTTCGAGGCTTTTAGATGCTAACCAGCCCATCTTGGTCAAATTCTCCTATAATTGAAGGTGTGCCACCACAACATCTTTCTTGCACAAAATCTTTTTGTACTAGTTTGCACCTCAAACACATTAAAAGGCACACAATGACTAAGATTTTTGAAGTGATAGCGCACTGTCGGGCACTCAGTGGTTCTCAGTTCTTGCATAAAATATAGATAGGAGAAATAACAAGGAGACATTCAAAATCTAGCAAGGGCACGCGACAGCCATGCATGAATGAGCCATAGTTTTCATTAAGTTTCTGCCACCCCAGTGCACAGCAGTGGGGTGGAGAAATTTGTGCAAAATAGCGACCCCAGTGGTTAACAGTGCAACCGTTGTCCAGTGCTGTAACGTGCCTATTTCACGAAACACCGCGGCTTCTCTTCTCCCGCTCCGTTCCCATGACTCCTTCAGCTACGTACCATTGAATACACATCTAGCCACATCACCGAGGGCAACTTTAGATCTGTATGGTGTTATAGAATCGGTATTTTTACGAGGGTAAATCGTGCTTAGTATCAGGGCAGGGCTAGCCAAGCCTTTCACAATGCGTCAGGTACTGGACATTTGTGCATTTTAAGAACGCCAAGGACCGAAGTTCTAGTTGCATATTTCTTGCAGTTAGGAAATAATAATCAATCTTTGAGTGCGATAGTGATTGTTTTCTGAGATATGTCTGGATATTGTCATATTTTATGGAGCCATCATTTACTTCACCGCTTGCAAATTGGCAACCTAATTCGAACCGCAGGTGAAACGACCGCGCTGCGCCATGAAAGTAAAATGGGTCAGCAAATGGCTGTGCACATTCGCTAAGCTGTCCGATAGTGAGAAGATTGCTAAGCGTTTGCACCCAACTGAAAACCTGCAGCCCACAATGACGTGGTACAGTGGCGACCCATTATCTCGTTTAACAGTATTATCCACTGGTGTCAGTTGAGGTTCGCATCACCTTCCGTTGCCCCGAAAAGTGTGTGTGTAGTTTACTAATATATTTGCCGTTTTCTTCATTTGCAAAGAAATTATTTTGTCATACCTGTCTCAGCTTCAAAATATAAGCGCTAAGTCATATAGTTAAAACATGAGCACATCTCCTTGTGGTAACGAGAGCGCTGAGCAGATGTACTGCAGCTATACCAAGAGGCTGTGCCACCACTATGTACTACGCTGAGGCTAAAAAAACACGCCGGCCAAATATAAAAATGTCTAATGCGTGAAATAGATGTCTACGGTGACCGCTATTGAATTATTAGGAACGAAAAAAACGTGATAGATACATATTTCTACGAAGTGCATGCTGAAATGCTTTATTCGAACGAGAGTAATAGGGCCTCGTGACAGCATAGGCGAAGAAAAGAGGCCTAATGCGTAGCTCAACAGAAGATCACAACTTACACTTGACGACCGAACTGTGTCATTCAGAGTACTAGGCAAGAAGATAGCACTTACCCATATGGACTGAAATCCTTGTGGGTCCTGCGCGTTACTGAAGAAAGGACGACGGCGGTACAGGTCTGCGAGTCGGAGGTGAAGCGACGTTGATGCGCGCGACAGTTGTCACAGTTGATGATAATGATTATACTTATTTATGGAGCATACCCACTATTAAGGGTAGCAGGAGGTAGGCAGGAGGTATAGCGAAGCAGATTTTATTCATTTCAATAGCAGAAAGCAATGCACACAAGTAAAGAAGAGAAAGGCACGAATACCACATTACTTTAAGAAAAAAAGTGCCAAAAAAGACGCACAGAGGAAGCACACAAGAAGACCGGAAAGAGGCTGCCTACTACCAACTCTTTATTTGACAGAACGTCGCTCTAATTTATAATGGGCACTCTGTCACATGACCACCGCACACTCGACATTATCACAGCCAACGGTCTTGGAAAAATCAATAAGTTCCAAAGGCCGCATTCACGTTCTATCTTCCAAAGGATCTCACATCTACACTTGCCTAAGCTCAGTGATGAATATGTTACCTATGTTACCTATCTTAGGTAATCATAGTAAAGCATAGTCACACGATCATAGAAAGAGCTGTCAAAACCAATAAAATAACTATAAAAATATCAACAGTACAGTACAACAAAGCAGTAAAACAGCACCTAGGAACACTTATAGTGCCTAATAAAGCCAACTGACCAAACACACCAAGCAGAACTGAACATCATCTGAGAAAGCAACAGGCACATCGAAGTAGATCACAGCTTTTTTCAGGCTGTGCGCCACGCAGTCCGTATAGTGGGAAACTTGTGGTCGCCTTTGTCCTGGCTTTGAACTGGTTTTCTTTCTTCCTTTCATATTTTGTAATAATAATAATTTTGTAATTGCAGATATGGCAGAGCATGTGAAGCCCACCGTTTGAAGTCTGCCAATCTGAATGCTTCACCATCTGGGCACAGGAGTTCGTCAAAGCAGATTCTAGGCAAAGAGGCGCCAGTCCTCTTAATAGTATTGGAATGTGTGGAGCCATACAGACGCATATCGTTTTTTTTTCTTTTTGCTATGGGAGGTTACATCTAGCAACCACGCTCTCATAAACAATTAATGTTAACGTCCAAGAACTGCAAATAATTGGTGACCGGGGAGTCATGGGTAAAGAAAAGGTGTTTCGCTAGTTTTTCAAAGCGGCATAAGATTATTTCCACCAAACTGGAATGTGTCAGGACATAGTCAGTTTCCATAATCACCAGAAAATCGTCAGCTTCCCTACAAATTTGCTGGACTGAGATATTGTCGATAGCGGTTACCAAGGTATGGTCAACAGCAGCTAAAGATAAATTTCACAGCACTGGGGCAACCCAAGAGCCTATGCAAATGCCCTTTTTGTAACAAGCATGTCCATATCAAAAAAGACAGCTGTGGAGCGAAGGCAGAACTCAACGGGTGACAAAAAGCTTTCCACACTAATCCCCTCCTAATTCTGGAATGATTTGGTCCCATTAAAGTCAGTACACTCAAGTACGGCCTCTAACACTTCTGCATCGAGCAGTTCTTGTATCTATCCTATGTGCGATATTTTTGCTAGTTTTTTTTCGTAATGCATTACACCAACTAACCCAACAACGTGTTTTACTACAATACTACGTTAACTTAGCAGTCGGACTAAGACAATCTTGCGAAGGACGTATTATTGCAGGAGAAATCGAACATACTACTAATAAGGAATTTGGAGGGTCAAGTAAATTGAAACATTCGCATGCAAATAAAATGTAAATCTTGGGGTCACGCGCGCACAAGAAAACATGAAGCGATCTCGCTCGATATCCCCGAACACATGCTGTCACAAAATAGCATGGTGAAAAGTGCGAACAGAGGGGCCACTCGCATGAACGTGTTTACAAAACTTGAGATGACACATCCTCCAACAGTGGGCGCGCGATGAGATAGCGCCCACGCGGCCATCTGTGTGGCCATCGTGTCGTAATCTCCCTCTGTCACACCTAGGCCAGTCACCGAAACTCATCAATAATCCGGGCTAAGTGCCGACAGTGTCCACGTCCTGCGGAGGCTGCTGTACGGCGGCACAACCGCTGCGTCAAAAGGCAAAGTGACTGCAAATGTAGGTAGACGAACATGCTGTGAGGAAAGCTTGTATCTCTTGAACGTGCTGTGAGGAAGCTTGGATTTCCTTCTGCGGCACCTTTGGCGCTGGCCTCTTTGCTGCATTAAAGAAAACAGGCATGGTTAGTTGTGCAACACACAGTTTGTTTTCTCATGCTTTACTGGTGCACACAAACAGATACAAAGCCACTGTTGCTCTTCGTTGCTTCAAAAAACTGAACTTTAGCATGTTCGCAGTGCAAAACAAAGAGGAACACGTCCAATATGTACAAAATGTTCATATTCGCGAGCCAGAAAGTTCAACATGTTTTATTAGTTCTGTTGTTTCTGCTGCTTCAGAAATAAACTGCTTATGTGAACATGTCTTTGGTTCTATCCTTTCACTGATGCAGGTATTGGTTTGCACTGCACAAGCTCGATACATTTGGATGATGATAAGAGCGCTTTAGCATGCAACTACTTGCACTCTACGATAAGGACTGTCATACCTTCCGGCGGTACAATCCATAACCAAGCAAAGTCCGTGCATGAAGGCTGTTTGTTGTGTTCAGTAGTTACCAGGTCAGCAAAGCTCATAAGCAGCCCTGTGACGTGCTGGCATAGCTCGCTCCGCCTATAAGACAAAATGCCGCAGGTTATTCACACAAAAATATCACACCTGTCTCGGAAAACTTACGCCGTGGAGCCTCTCTGGCCTTAAGGTGTATAGAACGCTTATTTCTCTTTATTCAGCCCACCGACGCGATATAAAACAAAAGCGAGCCAGGCACAACACAAACTTTTAACTCGATCAACTTGCCTTCCTAAGGAAGCACTAACACCACATGTATTAAGCCAACCTAGGTGCTGAACATGTGCTTGTTACCAATGAGGAAACGGTATGCGCTGTTTACGCCATCGAGATGGCACTCCCGCAAACGCCTCAATCGAAAAAAGTGTAGTACGCTCAAAATACAGTGTGGCCAGGATTCAGCTTGCGTCCGCAATCTTTCATTACGCTAAGAAAATATTCATCGTACAAAGAAGTTCTCTTACCCGACGATGCACTGGCAATACGCTCCGATGATCTCGCCCGCAGCTTTCGTATACCACACCGACACCACGGAAAACGCTGCCCGTCTTCATGGACGGCTCGCACGTCGCTCGCACCAGTCCAACTTCTGGATCAGCTGTGGTGAAGTTTATCATATGGTTTGCCGCATAGCCTTCGTCATGTAGCGTGAAGCCTCTAGGCGCCTGACGAACGGTCGAAGTGTTCGAGGACAGATACTGCCAAACGCCGTCGTTCGTTACGGACCATACACTTCGATAGGCCCCACGTCCATCACGTGTGCGCAAACGGGAGGGGCATATTGTCTTCTTCAATTATCACTCAAGCACTGATTGAAGCAAATTAAAAAAAAACACCGAAACAACGCACAATATCCGTCGTACCGATACGGGGGGTACGGACTGCACGCCGGCACAAGCCTTGTTTTCCAACCAAACGGCGTGGCTCTAGGTTCTTCGTTCTTCCTGCAGGCGGCGCTCACAATTTTGCAATCGGTCAATTCCGCAGGCTTAGGTGTGGATGACAGGAGGAATGAAGATCTAACGTTCAAGATAGGCGGGTTTCACGCGGTCGCACGACACTTGTTTGTCGCGAACGTCAGTCTTCAAAGCTTTCTCTTAACGAGAATCAATACGAAAGGGGCCTTGATAGGAGAGTCGATGGTGACTTCATAGTATCGCGTCGCAGAAAGACGTCTATGGTTGTGTCCATTGTCGGGAAATTAAAGACGAGCTGCCCGCGGTCGATGCGTGAGGGCGTGTATCGGAGCTGGTCTTGCCAGAAATGCAGCGTCTCTAAGTGCTGCGCGGCCGTTGACAAAGTGTGTTACTGAGTGCCGAAAAACTGACCTGGAACGCGGATTGCTGACTCATAGAGCACCTCGGATACTCTGACTCAGAAGTCATCCTTGATTGCTGTTCGCAGCCACAGTAGTACTAGGGGTAGCCTTTCCCCCCAGTGCTGTCCGTCGAGTGTGGCGGTCGATTAGGCCTTCAGTTGTCGCTGGAAACACTCGACCGTGTCGTTGGTCTGGGGATGGTAGGTAGTGATATGAAGGCGCGTGCCGAGGAGTCTTCCCAGGGCAGAAAAAAAGCGAGCTTTGGAATTGCCGGCCTCGGTCAGTAGCTATGCGCAAATGGCAACAGTACCGCGACACCCACTTAGCAACAAATTCTTCCGCCACTGTATCGGTTGCAATGCCTTGCAGAGGCATTGATTTGGGGATGATACGGAGGTGGAAGAACCTAAATTTGCGGGGGGATATGGGGGGTGGCGTAGAGGTAGAACACCCGCCTCGCATGCAAGAGGTCCATGGTTCGAATCCCGGTGCCGCACAATTTTCCACCGGATTAAAAAAATCCGCGTGTTGATAAAATTGAAATAAACAGGCCTGGAGTGTGGCCTGATCCCGGTGACCAGAACCGGCAACGCACTCCCTCACCAGAGCAGGATTGGCCACCCTGGTGCAGTACTTGGCCACAACCTCCAAAAAAAACATTGCGGAATCAGGGTGTAGACGAGCCGTATGTAAAGATACTGAAAGATATCTATAGCGACTCCACAGCCACCGTTGTCCTCCATAAAGAAAGCAACAAAATCCGAATAAAGAAAGGTGTCAGGCAGGGAGATACGATCTCTCCAATGCTATTCACAGCGTGTTTACAGGAGGTATTCAGAGACCTGTATTGGGAAGAATTGGGGATAAGAGTTAATGGAGAATACCTTAGTAACTTGCGATTCACTGATGATATTGCCTTGCTTGGTAACTCAGGGGACCAACTGCAATGCATGCTCACTGACCTGGAGAGGCAAAGCCGAAGGGTGGGTCTAAAAATTAATCTGCAGAAAACTAAAGTAATGTTTAACAGTCTCAGAAGAGAACAGCAGTTTACCATAGGTAGTGAGGTACTGGAAGTGGTAAGGGAATACATCTACTTAGGACAGGTAGTGACTGCGGATCCGGATCATGAGAGTGAAATAATCAGAAGATTAAGAATTAGTTGGGGTGCGTTTGGCAGGCATTCGCAGATGATGAACAGCAGATTGCCATTATCCCTTAAGAGAAAGGTTTATAAAAGCTGTGTCTTACCAGTACTCAGGTACGGGGCAGAAACCTGAAGGCTTACGTAAAGGTTCCTACTTAAATTGAGGACGACGCAACGAGCTATGGAAAGAAGAACGATGGGTGCAACGTTAAGGGATAAAAAAGAGCAGATTGGGTAAGGGAACAAACGCGAGTTAATGACATCTTAGTTGAAATCAAGAAAAAGAAATGGGCATGGGCAGGACATGTAATGAGGAGGGAAGATAACCGATGGTGATTAAGGGTTACGGACTGGATCCCAAGGGAAGGGAAGTGTAGCAGGGGGCGGCAGAAAGTTAGGTGGGCGGATGAGATTAAGAAGCTTGCAGGGACGACATGGCCACAATTAGTACATGACCGAGGTAGTTGGAGAAGTATGGGAGAGGCCTTTGCCCTGCAGTGGGCGTAACCAGGCTGATGATGACGACGATGACGATGATGATGATGATGATGATGATGATGATGATGATGAAGCGCATTTATGCGGTCGCCGCGAGGTTCCTTACCGAGTCCAATGGCGACAAAATCGTCGCCGCGTGCCGTATGCTGTATCTGCCACCAAAGGCCTGCGATGGTGAATAGGCGATCGCGACTCAATCTCACGCACGAAAGGGAAGGCAGCGGTAAGGAAGCGCGCCGTCTTCAGTCGCGCTCACAGATCCGGAATGAAGGTAGGGAGGGAAACTCGTTATACTCCGTGCGGCCTTGGCGGCCGCGCGTGCCATCCTGGGCGCGTATGAAAAACATCACCTGTGCGCCAGGGGGTCAGAGATGCGCGCGTATTGGCTGTCGCCACAGGCCACTTCCGCTAGCATGGCAGCACCCTGGGCCGCGGTGTCCGACGTTGCCTCCGAGATTTAAGTTTGCTTACGCTCCGACGCTGGCCTGCCGCCGTGGTGAACGCGATGCAGCAGTGGGCACCGACGCCCATTTGGTGATAGGAACACGCATCACTTGCGTTGTGGTGTATCCGTGGCACTTGAAGTAACTTGAAATGCTTCTAGAAACCCTTGTACAACGTTGCGCAACAATTGTGTGCATGCCTTTGACAACGCCACGCCTCCCTGCCGAAAGCCGCGTCGCTCTGTTTTCAACGATGCTGAAAAAGCATTCATGCGGAAAGTGGACGCGCGCCACAGCGAGGAGGAAGAAGATGGCGGCACGATCATGAAGCCAAGTATTGAGACCACAACAATAACGACGACACGGCTAAGTTTTTGATGCACTTCAACGTACATATTTCCGAGAACGCTAGTACGATCAGGGCGGACTTAAAGCCGCATACGTTAATTACGCGGAGCGCGCTCTTGTCCAAAATAATTCGACGCCACACACAGTGACTGAGTGAATGCGACGCAAATCAGAAGCGCGCATATATTTGAAGATTAGCGACCATTAGCCTTCAAAGCATGCTCCAAACCGTAAGCACTTCCCCGCTGCCGCACGTGCGGCTTAGCTCTGTCCCTCCCTCCCCCCCCCCCTTTAACCCATTCTTTACCCATTCTTCATGGGATATGGTTTTCTGATAACCCGCTATGCATGACGGAAAAGCGCGTGGCCAAAATGCAATTGTCTCGCCTCTTACTGAAATAAATCGGACACCAAGGGGGAAACTCTACTAAAACATCGAGATTGCTGCGATTCTTCAGGTATGAAAAATAAGAAGAAAACGGTAATTTCTAGTCTCTTCAACGCATGGCGTCAAAGTAATGCGGCAAACCATTCCGTGTATTGCAGTGAAGCCAGTGAAAATTTCCGTGCATACGCAGTGTGAGCAACGCGTTAATATAAAAACTGTAAACCTCACTCGGCCATGCTTCTAGCCTTTACTATTATGTCAGGTGCTCACCTCAAGCCTCCGCGCTGAAGCATACAGTGTGTTGCAGTGAAGCGAAGAGAGAATTCGCGCGCGTACTTAATGTAAGCAACATGTTATAAAATCTGGAAACCCCACCGGACCATGGTTGTAGTCTTTATTATTTCAGTTGCGCACCTGAGGCCTTCATCTGCCGGTATTATTTTTCTTTTCGCTTGTTATAGAATTTCACCCCAATACATATAAATATTGTGGAGAAGCTTTTTAAAACACATTCTCCATCAGCCGACGCGCTTGACCGGCAGATCTCGTTTTCGACGATCGCCGACTGTGTTCGCCGCTATCGTTGTACTTCGAGTCTAGCCTGTTTTTGAGTGCACAGGTTCACCCAAAAAAACACTACTATCGCCATTCACAGTTTTGTTGCTTTCTTCACCGTCACTACCACATGACAATACTCAATCTACTACTACACTAAAAAGTACAGTGTCGAAATACTCACACAAGGTAGTTTCGAGTTTCACCATCGAGCAACGTAGTCTACTGTCTAGATTGTGCCTCTTGTAGCAAACAATACTAGGTGAGGCTGGACAACCAATTGATGCAGGAGTCAGCGGTCATCACGCAGATACAAAACACAATTTACCTAAAGCAATAGCCAGCCTCTTTAATGGATATGGTCATATATTCGGCAAAGGAAGACTCTATATAGTACAAACAAATTTTCTTTCACCTCGCGAGAGGAAATATACGAAATCATACCTCATACACAAGTTTAAATGCCTGCACCCGACGGGAATTAATTTCCCACGTGGTAACTTAGAATCGCTAAAAGCTCTAATGTAACAAAACACATTATGTCACCAGCTAACCTTAATTCTTAATGTCGCCTATTCCTTTATTTCCAATTTTTTGTCTGCCTGTCCCCTACCACAAAATTTATTGTGCTCTTCCACGTTTTTACGCATATACAAACTGTACGACCCCTTTTCTCATATACACCTGCCTCCTCCCGCTTTTACTTTTGTCAACTTCCTATATGTTATTCCGGTTTTGGTCCCCCCCCCCCTCCTTTTTTTTCTGCCTCCATTTATTTATGTTTTTGAAACAATCTCACCAAGATATTCAAAAGTCCCAGACGCCAGGATACGTTTCTCGGTGCCTCAACCACACAGTGTGTCGCCACTTCTGTATGCTGCTGTGAGGACGACTACGCTGAGCTTCTGAGGCTAACGTCCCGTGAAAGATGAAGCCGCTGCCTTTCGGCTACCCCATTCATTTCCCCCCTGTCCTTGTCGCCATCTCAACACCTTCAAAATTATTCGATTGACTGCTGCTACGCTACTCAAGTTATTCTTTCAACTCGTGTCTTTTTTGTTACTCGCGCACTGACCGGCTGTGTGGCTCTTCTAAAGCCACAAAAGCATGCCGCCAATGACACCCCTGAAGACTCCCTAACCTCTCGCTCCAACACACTCGCATGTCCTCCTTTTTCTTTTCTTTATTTTTCTTGCTCTCTTTTTTTTCTCTCCCCGCCTTCAAGCTCTCCCTCTCTTTTCCCGCCTTCTTACAGACTACGCCTAGAGACGTCAGGCGACAGCGTTCATGTTCTTTTCAGTCGCTCCCTTAACTGCTGGCCACCGCCAACAACGACCACAGGGGACGTCACTCTACTAACCCTTTAAAACTAACATGCCGAGGATGACGAGGCCGCCTTTGACGAAGATACGTCCTCCTATCGAAACGTTGGCCAGCCTTTCTGAGGGACCTTATCCCCGTTTATAACTTGTATACCACAGTATGCTACTTCATCTGTCGGCCCCGTTCTTGATTTTGCATTCACATTTGCCTGCCTTTTATAACAGTGTTTAAGCACAACATAAAAAAAATTCCATGTAGAACTCAAATTATATGATTTTTACTTTGACCTCGGATCCACAATCACTCTCGGAAATGTTTGCAACCGCTTGATACAATAAGCCCCAATTGTATAAAAGAGCAGGTGCGCCTATTTCGAATGTATTATCAATTATGACGCTTAGCGACAAAAACTAACGGAACTTCAGATCTAAACCACGTCGCACAACGCTGCTTGCTACATGTGCCCAAAGCGAAGTCTGTAGAAAAATATTGAGTTCTATACGTTACCATAAACATAAAACCACACACAATATGAAGACAAGAGACATTCACCACATCAAAGTAGCACACAACCACTTTCATTTCTTGTTACTTTTATTTGTATTCAACAAGACCAAACACTAAATCGAAGACAATCGTTGAAAGGCTTTAGTCAATAATGAAGTTGGCTTTCAGATTGCCTACTTACTAGGCGAAGTTTATAACAGCTTATTCACTGATTGCTGAAACATCACACTGCCAGTACCAAGTATTGCGAACGTAAACTACCTTCGCGGATTTACCAGTCACCATCACCAACCGTCAGTTACTTTACCCACCGTAAAGATGTCGCTTATACTGAGGAGCCCAACTTATCTCTTTCCCGAATGTCAATGTCTTTTGTTTTGTTTTTGCAATACTGTATTAACTACCACTGTATACTATGGTGTAGAGTTTGCGCAACTATCCTCTCTAGAATGCCTATGGTTTAGAGGTATCGTTCAATAAAGATGCAGCGAAATGACTTTCACGTTTCATGCGTGGTATAATACTAATTCAGGCAACGCATGTACTTTTTTCATCTCGATATCGCACATTGCAGGGCTAAATTTCCCCTGCACCTACATATGGCACCTACGAATCGCACGGATAAGGTCACAACCATTGAAGTTTTGCGCAAACTGTAATCGAACTGTAATGGGGACAAAATCGAAAGCCGGAATTGTTGAAGAAACAATCCCGCTGTCACTAGTTAGAGCGAGCATCCCGTCATTGTGTATCACTCCAGTTCAGCCACGCGACGTTTCGTAGAAATGCGCGAGTCGTGTTGCTCGCTGGCAAGCCTCGCCTCCCAGATGGCGCAATTGTCGGCGTCCTCGCTTTCCCGTGGCTCCGAGTCACGTGGTCGGTGTCGAGGCAGTGTTAGAACCCGAGAAAGCGCCACCCACAGTCGTGGGGGAGGCGGTCGGCTGGGGCGCTGTTGTTTGGACGTGCGAGCGCGTCTTGCTCTTGGAGCCGCCATCGATGACGCCTGCATTTGCCAAAGGCTTTGTGAGCATCCTGAGTGCGACTCTTCCGTCACATTGGCTCAAAGCTAAGCAAGGGCTCGTGGAATGGAAAATACGTTTCTGGCTTTTTATCTTTCCTTGTTTTGTGTCCATCCGGCACGCCGAGGTAGCCGCCCGTGACCAAGGACTCGAGGCCGTCACCATAGGCTGGGGTGTTTATGGCCCCACCGCGCCCAAATCGCCGGACATTTCACTCACTACTGTACACGTTTGTTCATTTATGTGGCTGCTTGCTTTATCAGTGTCACAACTTGTGTGCGTTTTCTTACATTATATAACGACAACATTTATTGCCCGGAACAGAAATATAGGCTATCGTTAATACACAAATATTAAGCTCTTCGAGGTTTGAAACCTGATGCGCGATACAAAGCATCTGAAGGGACGGGATGAAAATTCCGATAAGCCTTTTTGGAGCAACCTCGCGCTTTCCTTGATGTTTCATTAATATGCCTGGGTAAAGTTTACGGCACAAGCGTTTATCAATTCAGTACATTTCAGTATTTATAGAAAAGATACTACCGCCCAAAAAGCAATTAGCTGGATTTCAATGCGATAGTAATTATGCGGGAAATCTAGGTAAAATCGCACCAGCAGTCGTGCTTTCCCACTTAACATTCAAGTACTGGCGGAATGAGCGACCCGCGCGTCGTATGCGCTGCCGGGGTGAGGGCGACACGAGAGGGTTGCTGTAAGGTGTTGGCTTGAATGTGCGCCGTGTGCCCGCTCGTTAAATATTGGAGGTCACGTGATCCGCCCACTGCTTCCCCACGGCCGAGGAGAAGGATGGCTGTCTCTCCATGCGCGGGCGAGAACATGCGCTCTACGCGACCCTCGCGTCGTAATTCCTTGTTTCCCCCGACTTGAAAAAAAGAAAGGGCTAAAAAGAACAAGGGGTTAAGCCCGCACCACCAATGTGCATAACGGCCATGAATCCAGTTACAAAATAAATGAAAAGAGGTTGGAATAAGCAACCCAAGAGCAATTTGAAGAAGTAAGTCAATTAAAAGAAAACGAGACGGAGGCGAAGCTTGCTGGGTGTCACCAGAAAATACAGGCCAATGTTCACGTTAACTGAAATGGAATATAGAAGCACAGTGAAGTGCACGAAACGAAGCTCTTTCCGAAGCGAAGATGTGTTGCGGGTCCCAATGCAAAGGGCGTGCCGATGTGCGCGGCTGGCGGCTTCGTTAGCGATGCTTTCTTCCACGCCTATATAGCTGGATGTCTTGTAATCCGAGTTATTCAGATGCGGCACAGTTGACAGAGTGAAGAGAGTGGCAACGTCAAACGGTAGTTTTGGTACAAGCACGCACACTCCCCGTGACCGGCGCACCTACACCTGTGCATAGGTAATATTTTGCCTGCTTAGTTAGCGAGATAATGTTCACTGCACTCTACACTTCCGAACTCCGCACGTTACTTGATCTCATTGTCTAATACGTTGTTATTGCTATCAATGCTCTGCCTCTCGGGCGAAACGACCAAGTGTGGTGCAAGAGCATCAAATGGCTCATTCGGCGAAAACGTCGGCGTCTGTAGCAGCGAAACGGCACCTGAATTCATCTCGGCTGCGATGACACGTCACCGGCACGCCAAGTCATGGGCACAAATTGATGGAATAGAGCGGGAGAAAGGGTGTACCTGCTGCTGCAATAGCGCGCCAGATGTTGCGTGGGAGGAGACGGTCTTGTTGCGACGCCACGTCATCGCTCTCTCAAAAGCCGGCGCGCAGTCCCTATCTCTCTCTCTCTCTCTCTCTCTCTCTCTCGCCCCCGGTAGGCTAAGCTGCTGCGCACGCCGGTCGGATTTGGTGGCCGCTGCTGTTTTCTCCGTCTCTCGTCGCGCAGGACGTCGGTAGCATGAGGTGTTGGCACCGCAGGCTGCTGCTGCTTGCGGGCTCGGCCAGCCGGCACCGCTGTGGAGTCTGAAGCATCCACATATCGTCCGCGGCTGCAACCTCAAAACTATAAGGAAACGTGGCCGTCCACGCGAGTGCAGTGCATACGAAGTATGGCAGCGAAGGAACGCAGCAAAACGAGCGAGAAGGCGGGCAGCGGACCAGATGAATTGGAATGAAAACAGCGTGGCCACCGAAGAGCGCTTCGTCAGCTTGACGCTCACCATAGAAATTAGCGAACGCACTATGGGAAAGTAAATGCGCTTAATTTCTAGGCAATATTGTGCAAATGATTCTGGTCTGAAGCTAACATCGTAACGTAGAAATTGCAGGAAAGAAGTAACCTGCACCAATTCATATTTCAAAGCTGGATAACACACCCCGCAGCTAAACTGTAAGACATTACTCTTAGTGTAAACTCGAAGGAGCGCTCAGCGGCGTTCAATTGGACATTAAATGCTTTCGGATTCACAACTCATATGGAGTGCTCAGGTGCTTTTTTTTCTATATCCACGCGTGGCTCTGTTATTCGTCGTTGAGCTTCCAAGTTTCCAAAACACGTTCAATATGATATATTGTCCATGCGCACAAGATTTAGTCCAAGCATACCCACAATTCCCCCGCAACGCAACTACCTCTACACATATTTATCAATAGCCCCGGGCAAGCAACTAATGTAAGCGATCTAATTTCCCACAAGACACCTAATTTATCTGGACGCTTGTTACTTCGGCTGCCGATGACCCCAATAGCGCCCACCGATATCCTTTTACAGCCCCCACCATCTCAAGGGATGATGCTACGTTTGGTTGTTCAATTTAATCTTTCATCTGCGCAGCTTTGTTTCTGAGAAATCCATATAGGTTTCCTTCATAACTTTGTACTACAGTCACGGAAATTACATTTATCCCTTTTCATCAATGTGGCACCAAATTGTGGTCTTCGGTGTCGCGAGTTTGCCCCATTCTGTGTGCGTGCACGAATTATTCGCCCTGAAATATATCAGTCTCCTGATTAGCTCACGTGTTAGAGCCACCACTCCAGAGAGGCATTGTTCCTGGTTTCGATACTCCAACCAGCCCGAATTTTGCTTCAACAACGAAGCTTTGTTTCTAAAGAACCCGTATGGCGTTTCTGTGCAGCTTCTTCCTACAGTCGAGTGGGTGGCAGTTCTCTCTTGCCGGCCTCCGCAAAACTTATCAACCACCTTTCCAACAAAAAGCGATTTCATTCCTCAAGATATCAGACACCGAGTCAATGTCAATGCACAGTCTTGTCAGTGCATGTCTTGTACGTTGTCAGCGGATGCACCTTCCTGTCACGTAGACCCATGAAATATTTGTGCAAAATGTCGTAAACATTTCCGTCTTTGCAATAGTGGTCCAAAATTATGTGCAAATTTTGCTTTTGTTTCCCCCCCCCCCCTGTAACCACTGTAGGCCATACGGGAGCAACGGCACGAGCGCCTTAACTGAAAAGTCTTCTTTATGCCGTCGCATTACATAAAACTTGGCCTTTGCCAATGTAGGCGTATGGCCTCAGCGGGAATGTGTCGAACGGCCGATCATGAAGGTAGTCTACTGAGAAGCACGGGTAGACCTACACTGGTACGAGTTTTGCAATGTATCTCATCGCACGTATACATCAAATGTTGTTATGCGCATTAAAGACTGCAATTCAGTGATGCAAGAAAGGCTCAAAGGGCAGGCCTAGAGGAACATAGCGCTGAAGGAAGGGCAGCGGAGTGGTGTGACGTAGAAAGCCACGTAACACGAGGACGGGGGCTGTTGTCTGGGGTATGCTTTGTGTACATCGGATTGCCCAATGCTCTTTACTACACTGCGCTGCGTGCAGGTGGTTTTAACAAAACGGTTTTTATAGCTCACATAGGTATATCACATGCACGTAGTTGTAAAGCGGTACGTACGGCTGCATGCAGGTGGTTTTAACAAAACGGCGTCTATAGTTCACATATTAATGATACATGCACGTAGTTGTAAAGCGATAGGTATGGCCTCTGTGTACACCATCATCATCAGCAGCAGCAGCTGCCTGGTTACGGCCACTGCAGGGCGAAGCCCTCTCCCATACTTCTCCAACTACCCCAGTCCTGTGCTAATTGTGGCCCATGTTGTCCAAGCAAACTTCCTCATCTCATCCGCCCATCTAACTTTCTGCCGCCCCCTGCTACGCTTCCTTTCCCTTAGAATCCAGTCTGTAACCCTTATTGACCATTGGTAATCTTCCCTCCTCATTACATGTCCTGACCATGCCCGTTTCTTTTTCTTGATTTCGACTCATCATCATCATCATAATAATAATAATCATCCTGGTTACGCCCACTGCAGGGCAAAGGCCTCTCCCATATTCTCAAACAACCCCGGTCATGTACTAATTGTGGCCATGCCGTCCCTGCAAACTTCTTAATCTCATCCGCCCCCCTAACTTTCTGCCGCCCCCTGCTACGCTTCCCTTCCCTTGGAATCCAGTCCGTAACCCTTAATGACCATCGGTTATCTTCCCTCCTCATTACATGTCCTGCCCATGCCCATTTCTTTTTCTTGATTTCAACTAAGATGTCATTAACTCGCGTTTGTTCCCTCACCCAATCTGCTCTTTTCTTATCCCTCAACGTTACACCTATCATTTTTCTTTCCATAGTTCGTTGCGTCGTCCTCAATTTGAGTAGAACCCTTTTCGTAAGCCTCCAGGTTTCTGCCCCTTAGGTGAGCACTGGTAAGACACAGCTATTATACACTTTTCTCTTGAGGGATAATGGCAACCTGCTGTTCGTGATCTGAGAATGCCTGCCAAACGCACCCCAGCCCATTCTTATTCTTCTGATTATTTCCGTCTCATGATCAGGATCCGTAGTCACTACCTGCCCTAAGTAAATGTATTCCCTTACCACTTCCAGTGCCTCGCTACCTATCGTAAATTGTTGTTCTCTTCAGAGACTGGTAAACATTACTTCAGTTTTCTACAGAATAATTTTTAGGCCCACCCTTTTGCTTTGCCTCTCCAGGTTAGTGAGCATGCATTGCAATTGGTCTCCTGAGTTACTAAGCAAGGCAATATCATCAGTGAATCTCAAGTTACTAAGGTATTCTCTGTTAACTCTTATCCCCAGTTCTTCCCAATCCAGGTCTCTGAATACCTCCTGTAAACACGCTGTGAATAGCATTGGAGAGATCGTATCTCCCTGCCTAACGCCTATCTTTATTGGGATTTCGTTGCTTTCTTTATGGAGGACTACGGTGGCTGTGGAGCGGCTATACATACCTTTCAGTATTTTTACGTACGGCTCGTCTACACCCTGATTCCGTAACGCCTAATCTGTGTACATAATTAGTACTGTTGTGATAGCTGCATGATATATTATACAGTGATAGCTGTTTGTGTACCTACTGGGCAATCTATTTTAGTAAATATTTTATTGCACTGTTTTATTATTTTACCAAGACGATTACAGTTTCCTCCCTGCTCGTGTGTTCAGTACGGTGGACACTAGATGGTGAAGCAGCCGTTACAAGCCGTTCGCTAATTGACTGAAAATTGTTAATTAATTTGATAACTGTTACTGCCAGCGATTTTAGGATTGGGGGAGGGCGCTGCGGGAGGAAAAAGCAATAGAGACGGTTTTAAAAGTGTCATTCGTTGTTAAGGTACTCGTTCACAATAAGAGACACAAGTTTCCCGCTTAGACAGGGAAACTGGGCGCGTCGAAACCGCCGTAAGCATGCTGCCCACATGATGTTTCTCGCATCATTTTGTTTTTTTACATCAACGGAATGACCGCTAGAGCACGCCTTGTAACTGAGCTCGCGAAATCATATCTCGTTGACCTCGACTACGCCTGTACAGGTCATCACAGCCTGCGGATCTACGTCATGACAATGTCGACAATAACGTCGGCACCGCTTCCGAAACTGTTTATGCGCCCTGTTTCGGTATCAGCGCGTAAAAAAAATTCGACTATTAGAACGTACGTCTTAGGCGCCCGTTCCTAAGTTAAGCGTCAGCATGCCTCGGCGTCCATTGACGTAACCGAGTGAATTAGCACAGCGAAGGATGCAAGAACGAACGCGGAGCCCAACGAGGGATTAAAGACGGCAATAGCGAAGAGAGGGCGAGGAGGAAAGCGGAGGACGAGGCTCCGCATTTCGACGGGGGGGGGGGGGGGGGGAATCCAAAAACGCCCGGATTCTATGCATTGGGGGCACGTTAAAGATCTCCTGATGGTCAAGATTATTCCACAGTTCCCCACTATACCGTGCCCCGTATTCAAATCGTGGTTGAGGCACGCGAAACCCCGGAATTCAATTCTGACAGGGAATGCATGAGGCGGAAAGCGAAGGAAGACAGTATGGAGAAAGCTAGAGGGGAGTGCTGCACGAGACTACGAGATGGCGCCATAGTACTAGAGCGCATAAAACCCCTTAAACTTCGTAAAGCAGCGACACTCTCCTCCTCCGCCTTCACTCCTCCTCGTTTCTTATCTCCTTCACGCTCCCTCCTAAAGCCCCTGAAACTTCGTAAAGTAGTGCCACTCTCCTCCTCCGCCTTCACTCCTCCTCGTTTCTCCTCTCTTTCACGCTCCCTCCTCGACCATGGCACCGCCTACTTGCTCGAGCGCAGCAGACGACCTTTCGCAGAGTGAATGCACGAATAGCAAGCCAGTGCTCTTTAGGCGTTCACGTTGGCTTTCCAGCTCCGCGTAACTTCGTGTACAGCATAGAATCTTTACTCGGATGCTTATACAAATTCGGTAACGGCAGCTTTTGTTTCATTTTTTGATAACTATTTCTTAAAGAAAGTATCTGACGGAGTGTTAACGCTGTGCGTTGACGACTGCGAATGTATCGCGTGCCCTACAGTTAGGTACGCAACATTTGTCAAGGGCGTGTCGCAAGATATTGTTGCGAATGGTTGTAAATAACACGTTTACCATCGAATGACAACCTCTTGGCTTCCAGCAAGCCCTCAGCCTAAAGAATCCGCGCCGCCCTTACCATGTGAATTCGCGGCGCGTATCAGCTATGACGTACAAAGGCTGACGGAGATCACTGCTCTGGAGGCTCGAAAGTGTATTACAAGCTACAGTGCCGCCAACGTGCGTGCTTGCCAATCTAAGCGCGCGCAAAGCCTCAGAGGTGGGCGCTGGTGCTATTATGTTTCTCGTGTCTCAACGCCGACAGAAATACCGCGGCCGATCATCGAGTCGGGACTGTGCGTACACAAGAAAATAAAATGAGTTTTTAGCATTCGTGCGCGAAGCGGGAGCGCGATAACAATGCTTGACCCAATCTCAAACAAGACTACTGTGGCCTTCAGTAATTTTTTGAGGTTAATGACTTATCACGAATAACACTTCATCGTGCGTTGGTTCGTCCGTTTACTAAGTGACGTACTTGTCGCGAACCGAGTTGCACTGAGGTGCATGCATTGAGAACGGCTGCACTCCCTTCGAAGTAACATTTGCGAGATATGACTTTATTAGTGAAGTCATGATCGCGCTAAAAATCACCCTGCCATGACGCGGCCGAAATTGCGACAAGTGAAATGATGTTTTATCCATAGGTTAAAATGATATGAAACGGCATTCGAGTTGCAAGTTAACAGTTTATTTTCACATAGATGCATTACAGATTTGCCTTTGCAGTCACAAGTCCGTGTGCACCATTTATTGTCTCATTGCGTAAATAAACGCACCAGCCTAAGAGTCCTACAGCAAGCGCGTCTCAATAAGGCATAGTGACTGTAGAAACTAATAGTAGCATAGACGAGCAAGCGAACGACTATATGAGCGCGCGAACTAACGAGCGAGCAAACGACTAAACGAGCGTGCGAATGAACGAGCAAACGACTAAGCACGAACGACGACTAAACCAGCCAGGGAACGGGCGGGCGACCGCACGTTTTCTTTGCGAGTGCTCCACCGCCGCATCTTAAGCTTCGCACACTTTAAAGCTCACGTGAATTAGCACATACGTCTCAATTACCTATGATGCGGTCGCTCGACGACGAACGCACCGCGTAACACGGTTTCGGGAGAGCACGCACGCTTTTCATCGGTGCCTCTGTATCGCAAATCCACCGGGCGACCGCCAACGAGGAACACGAACAAATGTGGCAAACAAAGCTAGTCTATCTAAAGAAGGCTAGTAAGTAACCACAAAAGGCAGAGAGTTGCTCTCCTGACGAGCTTTCATGATCGAGACTGAAATTTTATCAAAAGGACTGCGCTGAATCTTAAAAATTTCGTAATCACGTTATCGCACGCAGCCTCGCGTGCCCGCGAACTCAAGCCGGTTGGCGTTCAAAACGATTAAGCGCACCAAATATGACTAACACGACCACGTAGTGCGCATATAAGCAAAGCAGACGTTGCGTAAAAATCATGTTAAAGCGTGCGTACAAATGACAACATGCACAGTGAACTGTGCAATATCTACTACGTTAATGCCCGCAGCACAATACGCAAGCCTGGCACATACAATACTCTGAGAGAGTCACAACTTACATCACATAGTCGCGCGGAGCAAGTTGGTCGGAAGTTCTCCCTCCCGATTCGGTGAAGCCATGTCTTTCTTCTTAACCCGTTGCGCTTACCGGACGGTATCGCGAACATATTCTTGCCTTTGCTAAAACTACATTGGCATCCAAACGCGAAGCAGGTCGTGGTAACAGAAAATGACGTGAAGCGACGTCGCAGTTGCCACAAAACATCCTTCAAGGCGTTCACAAGATCAAAACAACACAGAATAGGAACGGAAGGAATGCCGCCAAGAAGCGCCGCCTTTCGAGCAAAGATGGCACTGAAACGCGACTGTAAACAAACGAAGCCGGCGCAAGGGGCCACGTGATGCCATTAGGCCAATAGCGACGCGGTGTCGGCTTCGGCCAGAGCGCTGGAGGAGGAGGCGGCATTCTTCAAAGCGTGGCACTACTTTACGAAGTTTAAGGGGTTTTACTCCCTCCTGGACCGTGGCGCCACCTACACTGCTCGTGCGTAGCAACGGCGCCAACATGCGCTCCTCGCCACTCCGTAGATGCTTCTCGAGCAAAAATGGCGCTGAAGCAAGGCACGAGGGCCCACGTAACGCTTTTAGGCCAATAGAGAGCTTTAGTATAGGGGACGCAAGCGGCTTGCGTACGCAAGAACTAGGGGCGACGGCACTGCGCATGCTCAGACCGCTACGTCTACTTGCGTCCTTGGGTTTGGCCGGCCGAAAACATCGCTGCCCCTAAGTGGTCACGTTACCAACGTGACTCTTGTGGTGTAGGAGAACTTACGGGTAGCTAGCGGGTAGATAATCTAATAAATCTTTCGCCAAGTGTCGACAGATGTCGTTTTTATGTGTATTGGAGAGGTTTAGCGTGTCTGGTATTCGAATAAACGCAGTTGGGGTGTTGGGGCGGAGCCATAAACGAGAGCGGCCTGCTTGGTGCATCCACCTGGCGGCGCAAAGCTCAAATCGACAAAAGCAGCTAATATTGCTGTAACCAAGTCTATTCTACTTCGCTGCCGGTGTAAATTTTCGGCACTGGCGTAATTGTGTTGCTGCCAAAAATTTATACCCGCAGCAAAGTAAAATACACTTGGTTACTGCAATATTAGCTGTTTTTGTCTGTTTGAGCTTTGCGCAACCAGGTGGCAGCACCATGCAGGCCGCTCTAGTTCATGGCTCCGCTCCAACGCCCCAGCCTGCGTTTACCCGATTACAGGACGCTGTAAACCTCTCTATTAACTGCTTCTAATAAAAAGAGTTTAATGTACTTTACTTCATACGCTTCATTTCATATTTTATAAAATGATAACACAGCAACGATCAGACGTTTGTGGTGTTGCGAGCGCATGCGACCTCATTGCGCTTTGCGTTTGGGGCCGCTAACCTATAACACGTTTCTGCTTGCGTACGCAAACGCAAACGCACCCAAGCGCTTGGGGCCCCAACGCCTTGCGTCCCCAATACTAAAACTCTCTATTAGCGACGTAGCGGCGGCCTCGGTCAGAGTGCGCGAGGAGGAAGCGGCATTCTTCAGAGCGTGGCACTACTTTACGAAGTATAAGGGGCTTTAAGAGCGCAGCCCTTATGCGCCCGTTCCTGGGTTCAGCGTGGCCGTCCCTCGTCGAAACCACGCAAGCGTGCACGTGCCAGTGCCCGCGTGTTCGTCGTGCTCTTTCACAGCTGGCTCCGATGTCGCTCACCTTGCCAGCGTTTCCATACTGCCCCCCTCTCTCTGCGAAGGCGCCAACGGCACTGGCCCACTGCCAGTCAGTGCGGTGATTTCAGTATCGAATTCCTTGCCTCTCTATATCGCAGAATGAATACACGTATAATGCTGTGCTTCGAATTTTGCATTAGGCAGTATCGTAATCGGCGGACATCTTTTAGAGCGCAGCTCTTTGGCGTCCGTTCCTGGGTTTCGCGTCGTCGTCGTCGTCGGCGTTGTCGTCGGCCTCGTAACCAGCTCGCCGACGAATCTGCTGCTCCGCCGCCGCGCATGCGCGCTGTCGGCTCTCCGGGCGAGGGAGGATGATGGAAGGGAGGAGGAGAGACTGTGGAGGAGGGCTGGCTACACAAATGGCTCTTTGGCGTCCGTTCCTGGGTTTCGCGTCGTCGTCGGCGTCGTCGTCGGCGTTGTCGTCGGCCTCGTAACCAGCTCGCCGACGAATCTGCTCCGCCGCCGCGCATGCGCGCTGTCGGCTCTCCGGGCGAGGGAGGATGATGGAAGGGAGGAGGAGAGACTGTGGAGGAGGGCTGGCTACACAAATGGCTCTTTGGCGTCCGTTCCTGGGTTTCGCGTCGTCGTCGGCGTTATCGTCGCCCTCGTAACCAGCTCCGCCCCCCTTTCATCCCCCCAGCGCTAGGAGCGACCGACTGATACCGCTTTCGTGAGTCCGCTACCGCACTCACGAAAGACGTCGTGCACTTCCTGCAACTCGCATTAACCGTCCATCGATCCACACCGATGTTAGTAGTGGGGGACTTTAATGTTGACATAAAGACAAACAGCAATTTCCTAACACTTATGCGGGAGAACATCCCGTTCCTCTCGCTCGTAACGCGTCCCACGGCTGTGACAACCTCGCGAGGCACTTGTATAGATCTCGTCTTTGAGAATCAAGCATTGGTGTACCAAGTCGAACATATATCAGTCTATTTCTCCGACCACAAAGCTTCCTTCATGACTGTCAAGAACTGTTAGTGGAGTCTTTGTTAAAGGAATACGTGTGAAAAAAAAATTCTGTGATAGCGCATACATGTGTTGCTCTATTTCTTTGCCTCAATCTATCGAAAAGGTGAAACAGCTTATTTGCTGCGCTCAAATTTCGCATTAGGAAGTAACGTAATCGTCGGTAATTTTTTTTGTTCACAAATGTCTAAACAATTAATGGTGCGTTTAAAATCGCGTTACTTGCTTCCTGTGGTGCCCCACTGCAATACTGGCTTTGTAATGTGGGCCCTTTTTTTTAAAAAACGAGCTATTGAGAAGTTACGAATTTTACTTCATTAGCAAACGGACTGCGTTGGCTACTTTCCCAAATAGGGTCCGCTGCGTTGAATGGACGAGTAGTTGAAAAAGAATACTCGCAATTAGCTAAGCGCAAATTAAAAATTATTGTTCATGGAAATATATCATTACTATATTGTCACAGCATATAGGCACGAAGGAAGCCAGAGATAGAGTACTGTAAACAGTTCATTGAACGACCTTGCGCTCTTCTAATCTATGACTAACATGCACCCACGCGGAGATTGCAAGAACCGCAGTAAGTGATCCTCGAGTCAAACGACGACCGCTTGAATCCGGCCACTTTTATAAATGTGTCGTCGAATCTTCCAAATGGCGGGGTAACGAAGAGCTGAATTCTAGGACGTGCTACATGATACATATTGCACCTAAAACCTCATGCACACCGAGCGTTCTAATACAGTTGCTATGGAATTACGCTGCTCAGCACGTGGTGACCGGTTCGTTCCCAGCAACAGGTGCCGCTTTTTGATACTGACGGAACGCAAAGTGCTCGTCTATTGTGCTTTGGTTGTGTGGGTAACGAATTCGCGGAGGAGCAAATTATTCCCGCCCTTGCACTAACGCATCCCTCATAACTCCCTGTGGTATATACTCCGGGAAGTTAAACTCCACGATTTATTAAATAAACTGGCACGTCTTTCTGGAAAGCACTAGAACGTTCTATAATGTGTCACCTGATTCGCGAATAGCTACGCTCGCAGTCACATCAGGAACCCTGGCAACAAAGCCGCGCAGCAAAATCGAGTGAAATTCACATGGCAGGCATGTACGTGTTGTGTTTACGAAAAAAAGAAACGATCGAAAATCCTTTGAGCGGTTGTGTTTCTGTTGAGCGCTGTGATGGTATAGTGTACTATCAGACACCAACCCGTAGACAATAGCATCAGATCACAGCGACAAACTTCACAGATAACTTGAGGTAGCAAAAGATATGCGTCTATCGAATCATGATCATCAAATTATATTTTTTTATTTATATACCAATACTGCAGGCCCTATTCGGGCCCAAGCAGGAGTGGGTACATACTGCAACGTAAATTACAAATGTCAATTATAAATTAAGAACACAACAAAAACATGTACATACATCATTGTAACACTATACGTAACAGGAATAAACATGAGCATACAACAGTGCAGTACATAAACAAAATAACAACGAAAAAGCGTAACGCAAAAGCAACTGCTTTCATTGCGGCAATATAGAGGTCGAAGAAAAGGTTATTGGAAAGCTGAACGAACGATTCTGTTGTATTAGTGTTAACTACATCTTCGGGTAATTTATCAAATCGCAATGTTATCACATTACAGGCACTCAAGCGAACACAAGTGTCTGGGATGTTTTTTTTTTTCAGCAAGGTGATGAGGCGTGCCGAACACATACAGTTTGATGTCAGCAGGCTTTCAGCGCTAACTGTCCAGAACAGCTTGCCTTGCAGATAATATTACTGGAGAGACTACTATCCAGCGCATTACCGGACTTCCGGCCGGATAAGGTGTTGCCTGAATTTATGCAATACGTTTTTATAAATATACGAGGGCAGCCCATTTAGGATTTAAAAGAAAATTAAGCGTGGCTGAAAGAAAGTCGTCGCCACAAAACTGTATTATTTTTGCGTGACGAACCACGCCCCATCAAAATGAGAAGAGCTTAAGAGCTTGGTAAGCACCGCCTCGTTGAAGAGCATCGAAGTGGTTCACCTGAGGAGGTGAGAACGACGTAGGTGACGAGGGATCCTGTGGCCATCAGCATGAACAGCGCGAAGATATAGCCCCACTCTCGCTGAGCGCCGGTATGTCTGCAAAAGAGTCGAACGCTGAGTGATCGACACGTAGTGCAGGGGAAGGGCTGGTCATCTGGGGGGATACAGGGGGTCAGTTTCCAACTATACGAGATGTTTCACTTATCTTGAGCCAAACTTCAAATATATGCAAATACTACGTAGGTAGAAAGAACCAAGGTAAGCTTGTTAGCCGTCACTTGGACACGCTGAGATATTTTTTTTGTTTTGCTGCCCGCCTATTCAGATACCTTAATTAACAAATAATGAACTTCTCAATTATTATAAATATATCAAAAGTGTCAATGAGAAGATTATAGAGTAACATAAGAGACTCCCGATACAGCTTTGTGTAGCTCAATACGCGCTACATTAAAGTGTTTTTCCGTGCGTGAAACGAGTCCGCGAATACACGCAAAGTGCCTTGTGCGGCCGGTCGCGCGGCAATGTTGTGTGCATTCGTGGGCTTATTTCATGCTCGGAAAAACTCTTATGTAGCAGGTATTGAGCAACAGAAGGCAGTATCGGGGGGTTTTCATGTTGCTGTGCAAAGTTATGATTGAGACTTCTCGTCCAATTATAATACTTGAGAAGTTCAGTATTAAGACTAATTGTGTAATTAGCCACATGCAAAAAAAATTACCTACGATTACGTTACTTCCTAATGCGAAATTTGAGCGCAGCAAATAAGCTGTTTCACCTTTTCGATAGATTGAGGCAAAGAAATCGAGCAACACATGTATGCGCTATCACAGAATTTTTTTTTATTTTTCACACGTATTCCTTTAACAAAGACTCCATGAACAGTTCTTGACAGTCATGAAGGAAGCTTTGTGGTCGGAGAAATAGACTGATATATGTTCGACTTGGTACACCAATGCTTGATTCTCAAAGACGAGATCTATACAAGTGCCTCGCGAGGTTGTCACAGCCGTGGGACGCGTTACGAGCGAGAGGAACGGGATGTTCTCCCGCATAAGTGTTAGGAAATTTCTGTTTGTCTTTATGTCAACATTAAAGTCCCCCACTACTAACATCGGTGTGGATCGATGGACGGTTAATGCGAGTTGCAGGAAGTGCACGACGTCTTTCGTGAGTGCGGTAGGGGCGAAGTAGGCAGCTACTACCAGCAAGCCGTTGGGCAACTTTGCGGCGCACAGTTCGCCAACTTCATGTGACGTGCCAAACATTTCCGCCGCCACCGATCTGGCTCTCTGATTGCCACCGCACAGGGGTTGCATTGGAGGAGGAGCGAAGAAAGGAATTAAGTTCGAGCCGGCGCTTTGACAACCGGAGACTCGCAGGAAGAGGGGGGAGGGGGGCGGCGTGTACACCCAGCGGCAAACGATGGGGGCAGAAGCGCGCGCAGCAAGCGGACAACACGATAAAGGGAGGAGGGAAGAAATAGCAGCGACTGACTGATGCCGCTGACGCCGATAGTGAGTCAACCCCAGCTGCGGAGTTGGTTTCAGGGACAACGCAGCCGATGCCGACACAAACAATATGATACCCTCGCTTCCGCAGCGCTAAGAACCAGGTCTAGCCGTGGGAAGGTGGTCACGTATTCGTCGACGTGCCGGGGCCTACGTGAAATAACCGGCGCGTCAGCAACTGAAGAGCACCCTATCCGCCACACAAGAAAAGGGGAGGGGGACCCTTTCCTCCTCTTTCTGCATGGCGGCGACGGTGTTCTATGCAGTCACGTTATCTTGACTCTCTAGCGGCGTCAGCGGCATCCAGCGGTATCAGTCGGTCGCTGCTAGCGCTGGGGGGATGAAAGGGGGGGGGAGCTGGTTACGAGGCCGACGACAACGCCGACGACGACGCGAAACCCAGGAACGGACGCCAAAGAGCTGCGCTCTAAAATAAACTTGAGTATCTCCAAGCGACGGCTAATATTAGCTTAGTTCGGTCGAGCCACGTGATGTTTGCCTATATTTAATGTTGGTCAAGTTGCGTGAAATAACCTGTATAGCAGGTAATCACCACATGTCGGCTCTGGTCGAACAATATGTTTACCTAGGAGTTTCTTCCGTACCAAGTTCACACAAAAATATTTGGTGTTCAACGCAGCATTTTTTTCGGCTAAATTAGCACCAAATATATTTGTCCGTATCCTCTATTTCAGCATATGGCATTGCTCTTAGCCTGGTTGATCCTAATAGTTTCTAGGCAAGACCCAATGACAGCAGTTACCGCCTATTTTCCAGCTCCCCTCTCCGACGGCGACCTGTGCAAGAAATTGTTTTCTTTTTTTTTTCTTGGACGAACTGACCAAGCGAAGATTCCAGCGGCTTTGCTGAGTTACCACTATCACAAATCGCGACATTCTTGTGAAAAGTGTATATAAATTTCCGGTTTCGCTCATTGCACTGTGGAGGCGCGATGACTCGCCAAATATGCGCAGTGGACCTAGGCTGCTTCGTGCGGCATTATTCTCTGTAAACATTCGTAGCTCCACGCGAGACATCTCCTTTCGAAAACACAACTTGTGGTAGCGTTCCCACATTCTTTTTTCTTCGTTTGTGTACATACGTGGCACTCCCTGATGGTACAGAAGCAAAAAGACACAACTCTTTCTTCCACCTCATCTTTCTTACCCTGCCTGTCGCTTCTTGCCACTGGCTCATCATTTCCTACCTCGATGTAGTGGTTTATCAATAATCTGAAGCAGCATGGCGTCAGCAGGAAATTTTAACTACACCGCTCAGGAGGCTAGCAGAGTATTTCCCAAGCACGGCATACTTCGCTGCAGCCATCCGCGGAGTAAATAAGAGGTAGAATCTTCGACTCGCACTAAGCGTGTAGCTCGAGCTCTGCTCGGGAATTGCATATTTAATTCGTTACAAACTAGGGAAAAGATCCCTATTGGATTCTACTGGCGGACGTCAAAACGACCGGGAGACTGAGCTCATTGCAGCTGTCACTGCCAACCGGAGCGGGAATAACTGCAAAACCCTTTTTTTTTAGAACAAAAGCAGAGGTTACTATACCTTTGCATTAGTGTGCTCTAAATTTATCGTAGCGTGTAAAGTAGGTCTTATCGGACAATCACAAGCGCATTTGTCGCCAACACACATTAGGATGTCTACCTTTTTCTGCATGAACTGATTTTTTTTATTTATTTACCCTAAAGGCCAAGCTTGGGAATTACATAGGGGGGGGGGGGGGGGGAGAACAATTGATATACAATATACAATGATATACAATATACATTGTAAGTCGAATATCCTTATAAGAAGTAGTACGTGCTATACAACCGTTGCACCACTTCTAATTCGACAACATCATACGCCAATAATTATTAAATTATACAAACAATAATATGACATCTGAAGAAAGGCAGGAAGAAATGTTAATGTTATTAATTCACGAATGTTTCATTAAGTGCTTGTTTGAATATAATATGGTCAGTTATTTCAGCTATATTACTTGGGAGATTATTCCATTCCGAAATGGCTAAGTGCAGATTGTGGCAGCTGCCATTTAGCACTTTAGGAGCGCCTTTTACTGCCTTTAGGAGCGCCTTTAGGAGAGCCTTTTACTGCGATTTTGTCGTTGCCAAAACCGCAGTAAAAAATTCCTGCAGAAACTCCTCGGGCAGTTGTCTAAGTATGCGTAATCATTGTGCAAGTTTCTCATCTTCACGCAGCCCGGTGACATTATAAATGTTATGATACGGCCAGCATAAAAATTTATCAACCCTCATCTGTCGTCCGCTTATCATGTTCGATAGCGAACATAATAAGGCACGTCTAATTGCGGTGGAGTTCGTTACGGCACTCGAACCCACGATCACTGGTGTTAATTATGGTGAAGTTAATCAGCCACAGTTAAACAAAATATAGTTAACTAAGGCATTCGAATGTTCGAAATTGGCTGTGAGTCGAACCCCCGACCTTTGGTTTTAATTAAGGTGAATTAAGGTTAATTTAGCGATGCTGTCGCACAACCACCACAATTTTTGCTGAGAGGGGTATGCAATACTTTAATGTTCGTTCGGATGCTTGTTTTAAGCTTGTTCTTTATTGAAACGTACGCTGTTCTGTGTGTTGTATGGGTGATTTCAATGAATGTATGCCTCCTCGCTCAACTTTGCTGAGCGCTTGTATCCTCTACCTTACGTGGGTGTGAGCCATTGCTTGAGGGGGTACGAACCATTAGAGGATTATAACAATCTTTTTCTTTTCTATGAACGTGAATTATCCTTTGCCCTTGACACCGTACTTCTGTATCATCCGGGCGCCTCAGAATTCACCCCTCTTTCCGAAGTTGCTAGGAATGATGAAGAGCGCCGTATGCTAGCTCGCTCATTCACGTCCGATGCCCAAGGCATCCAAAAATTTCCTCGCGACCACGGTGAGCCTGCATCGTCCTTTGCCGTTGATTGTCACGTCAGGCTTCGGCTGCCATTCCACTCTTTAGGCCTTAACCCAAGGCTTGCTCCACAATATCAGTGTCCGTACGGGATCGTGAACAGTCCATCATCTATACAGTGTGAACTTCGAACTATGGGAACCCATAGAATTTCTCCTATTTCATGCAAAGGTATTTGCGCGATACTTCTCCATCAAAAGGCATTTTGTTCATTACGGTAGAATACATTGATTATGCTTTAAAATCGGTGGCTCTGAAAGCGTGCGAGCCCCTTGAATGGGTGCAGCTCAATCCATTTGAAGCCATAAACCGTAAATTATAGGCATAACCGCCATGCAGTACGGCTTTCAGAAATGCTTCCTTGCTAAGTAAAATCTATTTTTTTCTCTAGAATCCCAATGCTAATCGTTTGCAAATGTGTCGACCCAGTGGTTTGGACGGGGAGATATAACTGTGCTATTAGAATATACTTCCTTGCCGAAATTCGAGTTGTTTTATTGTGCGATTACTCAGTGACGAAAAGCGGCCCAATGGCACAAATTACACTTTCGCGGCCGCTACAGACGGTTCACTTCCAGTACTCTTACGTCTAAAGTTAATTTCACCAGCCATGTCAGGCAGCTAACATCGATGATATTATCAGACCAGACAATGCATGTTTTTGCATATTTATTATATTTAGCGTGGCAATAATGCACCTTACAGCAATATCACTGAGGTATCCGACTACATGGTATTCCCAAAGTTGTACTCAAGTAAAAAACACATTTTTATGGAAAATTTCAGCCTCTCCTTTTTATTTGATTTCTGTAACACTTCAGAAGAGATTCAGAGCGGAGATTCAAAGCGGAAACTCCATCGGAGCTGCATCGCCCACACAGGCTCTTTTTCTACGCTGTGTACTCAAATCTATGCAATGTTTAACGGTGGCCAAACGGGAAATGTCGCTGGCTCCATCAGAATTTCTTTTTCGATGACGGCTAATCAATTCAAGCCTGCATCTTCCTCTGAATTTGCCTCTCCTTTACTATCACCACACCATTATGAGCGAAACCGAATCTTCCTAATCATGTTATGACGTTCTCCATGACCCAAACACTAGCGCCGTGCGAATATTTATATTTAAGGTTCAATTGAATACGAACCGAAGAGTGCCAGGAGTGAATCGGATGCAATCAGATATCGAATACTGTTAGATAGTTTTCAAATTATGAACAGCCGTTTTAACACCGAACATAAAACACCGCATCGCATTTATGAAGCCCGATTCATTAAACCGCAAATGTAGCACGCGGTAACAGATGCCGTATATACTCGTTTAATGGCCGCATCCATCTAAAATCCGCAGCCCGAGCTTGGTGAAAAAATCCCCCAGAAGTCTATTTAAAAATTACCCGTGCATTAGCGCACCATTCATTTTTTCTAGTTTTTTTGGCAAGGTTACCTATTGTGTGGTGCAAGAGTTCCGAAACCTCTTTTTTTTTTTTAATCGGTGGCAGAACAAGGCAGCTGTGCTGCCTTTCTGGCGCCTTCTGGTAGCAAAAGCACATCCTCCAAGATTAGTAGATGCTTCCGTTGCTTGTTTATAGGGCGTCACCATTTATTGCAACCGGCAGCTGACCCTCTACGGGAATAGCCAAGAATAGCCAGAGCCAGTACAAGCGAGTACTGTACTTAAATAAAGGCAAGTACCACCGAAAATATTGACGAAAGTAATTTCACGTCTCCGTGTAATGACCGCATCCCCTATCTTCCCCCCAAATTTTGGAGAAAAAAAACCTACGACCACTACACAAATATATACGGTAAATAGCTTGTTCGCGTAGACAAGGCTATTTGCGGAGTGAATTATCGCTGTCCAGCCGGTAAAGTTTGGCTCCCTGGACGTAGCTTGCTGCACAGCGCCATGTCTCGTGTTTTAAATCCTCTACGGCCACAAGGTTGAAATTTGTCGTACTTCTCCAAATTTGCCCTTAATCACACTGGGTTGACGATTTAAAGTACTCGAAAGCAAATTAAAAAAAAACAGAACAAGATATTCGCATTGTTGAGTATGATTGACAGTGATTTGATTATGATTTTTGAGATTTGAAGACAAAATTCAATTCTACAGTAGTCAATCCGTTATTTCGAAGTTTCAAATATTCCCACACCCTACAGAATCGGAAAATGTTTATTTGGAACCCGCCGTCATGACAAAAGAAAAGAAGCTTTCCTGCCGAAATTTGGTTTATGAAGCCTTTCTTTCACCTTATTACATCGTGTAAACCTTCCAAGGAAGTGCGAGCTCTTTGACCGACGCATTTGGAATTCGGTGTGGAAGGCGCCTCTCAGTTCTCTCTGCGTCAAGGGGCTAGCGTTCTCTTTTCGGAGCTTAACGCGACCGCAGCTCTGCTGTAACGCACCCTTGCGCACCTCTGGGCGACTACCTGCTCCTCGATGACCCTCATGAGAATCGGTACCGCAGGGGTCAGGTAGCGGGTGTCGCGAGAACTGTGTCGGCCTCCGGCCATGTCAGCACTGCTCAAGCTGGATCGACTGCCTCCGGTCGTCATGGAAGTGCTGAGCCCCTCCGCATCCGATACCTGATGAACGATGCAATGGTGTGACGAAATTCAAAGTCTGACATACGGTATTCACTAAACAACACCACTTCATAATTCCAGTTTTTCAATATTAAAAGTCACGCTAGCTTTGCATTGAAAGAGAAGAAAGGGAAAAGAGGGGCCTAGTTCCCGCAAGCCCCAAACACATAAAGCCAACAGACAATGGCAACAGTGAAAGTACAGGGCTGCTGGCTAATACACCGTGGTTCAGCTCTAGTACACGTACATGAATAATTAAAGAAGACAACGGAAATACAGTACAGCGGTAGTTCGACTGGTAAGGGCATCGCATGAGCGATGAGAAGACGTGGGTTCGTATCCCACCTACGGCCAGTTCGTTCTTCATCTAATTTCATTCATGTATGATTTCTACACCTCCAATGAATAAACTAATTGTCTCTATGCTTTAATTCTCATTCTCTGTTGGCTTTATGAGTTTGTGACTAGGTTTTCACGAGTTTCCTATATTGCCTAAAGTTCACTATTATTAGGCAAAATCAACATCTTCACTCGTGGCTGTACAACTAAGGAATAGTTTAGCATATTTACTGAAACACTCCTCATCCTTTCAGATATCTAAATACGAGCCAAAACATAATTGCCCGCATTACTAAGCTTACATTCCTGGCTATGTGGTTTCGTGTTCGATATCTGTATATGGATTATTAGCATTTAGTCCATGTAACTAAAGTATTTCATTTGAATTGCCAAGTCTTGTTCTTTCGTTACAATGCACATTACGCCTTAATGGTTGTTCTTAAAATTTTTGGCTAATATTTTCTGTACGTCGCTGTCTGTCTCATTTTTTTTTCAGTCGTGTTTTATTATTACCCCATGGTCTCGTTGCAATTAGTGACATAGGTACCTCCGTCTTTATTGGTAATCTAATCACTGTTTGTTAAAAGAATGCTAAACAGAAATCGAACTAACACTAAGACTGCCCACCACTGTATTGCATTCAATACAAAAAAAGAAACAAGATATACCTGTGGCTATGTCGTTGCTCTGCTAGACTCGAGGTCATGGCTTCGATCCCAGCCATGGCGGCTACTTTCGATGAGGGTGAAGGAAAAAAAACGCCTTCTTATATAGCTATAGGGGCACGTTACAGAACCCCAGAAGGTCGAAATCGATGCGGAATCACCAAGTACGGCATGCTTCATATTCAGACCATCGTATATTGCCACAAACAGCACGGAAACTTATCTGTTGTTTTACTTTTTTTAAACTTTTTTTTTTGGGGGGGGGGGTTTACGTGCCAAAACCACTTTCTGATTATGAGGCACGCCGTAGTGGAGGACTCCGGAAATTTTGACCACCTGGGGTTCTTTAACGTGCACCTAAATCTAAGCACACGGGTGTTTTCGCATTTCGCCCCCATCGAAATGCGGCCGCCGTGGCCGGGATTCGATCCCGCGACCTCGTGCTCAGCAGCCCAACACCATAGCCACTGAGCAACCACGGCGGGTTTTTTTTTTTAAACTGACGTCAAAGCCATCTGGCCCCGAAAATGCATGTTGTTCAGGGACGCGAAGTGAGGCTCTTATAAACGGAGTAGCATGTCTAATAGCGTTCAGGCTCCCTACGAAACCATGTACACAGTGAAGAAAGAGAAACATACACCGACTACTTGAGTACACTTTATTGTATGACGCAATCAGTGAGTTAACATTCTCGGAAGTGTGAAGTCACCAACGCATTGCTTGCTTCGCATATTTTATTGAGAACGAAGTTGCCGTAGGGGAGCCGAAACTTTATTAAATGTGCTACTCCTTCAACTGTGCCTCACTTGGCGTCTTCAGGCAATAGAAGTTCTGCGAATCAAAAGATAAAGCAGTAGCATGATATTACCTCTTTTCTTGCTGTATCCCGCTCTTTGTACCAGCTCATTCGTCAATAAGGATAAGCTCAACTTCAAGAGATAACGTTAGGTCTATGCAACAGATCACTGCGGATTGTTCATGACTGCTTAATTTTTCATCCTGGAGGGCCTAAGTTCTTTCCAAATTTAGGCATGCGAATACTTTGCATACCGTCCGCGTCACAATATGGCCATTGAGGCCGGTCATCAAACCGGCGACCTGCTGCTAAGTGGTTTCTTAGTTCAATTAGTTCTTAGAAAAACTGCTTACAGATAGGAAAAGAGAAAAATGAGATGGTTCAGTGAAAACCTTCAACCGTTGTATTTACACGCGAGGACATTACAATGTCACGCCAGTGATGTAAAGGTCTTTGTGATCAGTGAGAAAAGTTAAAGAAGAAAGAATAGCTGAAGCAGCTGGTGAAATGTCACGCAATGACAAGCCATTCGACAGCAGTCACAGATGTTCCAAAGATGTTCCAGAGAGTCACAGATGTTCCAGCAGATGTTCCAGTTGTACACACATAACCATTAAATCGATTCAAATAAAATTTCTTGCATCTGCGAGAGACCATTATATGCTATTGACTCTAGGTAGCACAATCTTGATTTACAACCCGGAAGCTCTTACAGAAGTGCCTGGAAAATTATAAGTGTAAGAAAATCGGAGCATATATTTTGCAACTTTGTAACCATGTGCCAAGAACGGATATCACAGTTCTGTCAACTGCATTTGTGAGAGCATCTAAAGGGGACAAATTTTATATATGGATTTACCATTCAAGTAAAATCCTCACAATGTTATATTAGCTTTCTGCCGAAGTCATACTCACAAATAACTGGTACATTTCAGAGCAATCTCTAAGACGTCGGCATTGTCCTCTTCAAATGTTTTATCAGCTCCATTACACAGAGTTGCGATATCATAATATTTTACTGAGTTACATAGTTGAAAAATTCGCACGGGATTCAATTTCGATTTAGGGATTTTCAGCACATCAATTCTTCTGCGGTATAGGCATGTGCAGACCGAAAAAAAAATAACGAATCTTCAGTTCGCATAACCAAGTGAGCGTTATAAAATTTAGCCAACGACACATTTCACCCTACCCTGACCCCACGTGTTTCGCATTTTGGAAGCTTCAGCTCTCGCTTGTGGACGATTAAACCTCCTTTTGTAGAATGATGCGTATCGTAAGGAGTAGTATGCTACAACTGCACTTGAACTGGCGAGTAATTCACACATCTATGGTTGCCCAATAAGAATGGCTTGTTGAACGAGTTTGTACATCACTGCATGGTGGAAAGTCAGCTAACAAGAAAGGAACCAGTAAGAAACCAGTAAGAAACCTTTTATGCTGGTTTCTTTCCGTTTGATGACGTACTGCCATGCATCGATGGTCGGAACACGACACAGCAAGCACGATGTGCACTGCTTGAAACACCGAAAAAGTACGAACACCTTCGCACCTAACAGGGTGGCAGCGACGCGCGACCGATCAAAACAGGATACCGGTCCGGTTTAAACTCCGTTTGGTAATACGCGTTCTTAAAGCGAACACTGATGACCCTGAACCGATCTCGAAGAAGCAGCGGGCTCAGCATTTCAGCCCAATTGCCCGTCTTCTTAAACGGCGTATTTCAAAAATGGAAAAACGGCATGCAGATGCAACGCACATTTTGGGGCCTATGTGAAACAAAGCTTTCGTCAAGCGATTAATAAAGTGCTATAAGTGTGCGCATCTCGTTCCTGCGCTGCTGGCACAACGAAAGCTTGCAAGTGTGTATTTGCTTTTGCGCACCAATTTAACGCAATACGAAAGGTGGCGATCATCTCAAAAGCACGTTGACGTTGACATGACTGAATTATACATATGTGCAATTGTGTCCCAGTGGATAGATCATCAGGCTCCTGTACTGCGAGATGCAAATCAATGCCTTGGTTTAGATATTAGCTATTGGGAAAGACATCAAGAGTGCCCAGCAGCCACGGTGAGGAAGTCCGGGATGGTTTACTAAGAAAGCTTTGCGTTAAATCGTCAAAAACAATGCCACCTTCGTGGGCATCAATCTCATGTACGACGGTGCATGCATCCAAAGTTTCTCTCCAAAGTTCTTTGTAGCACGTCCCAAAGCAATAATGGAATGTGGAAGCATGTGTAAGATGCATTTTGACAAATCCGCTGTTTAAAGCAACAATAGGCGATAGTCTCGCGCTGCAGAGTAAATATCACAAATATATAAGATACTTGCTTACAGACATGCTTGTCATGGTGGTACCTGCAAAACAAACCATAAGAACTGATCTGTTATTATCTACATGGCTATATTCTGCTCGTTTGTCGTTCTTGTACTTTCTGTTGTGTGACTATTGCCATTATTGTGCGCTACCATCTGGCCTAGCTTTCCATCTTTGTTCTGCATGCATAATTTCAAGTATATTGCAATATCGAAGCGATGTCGAAATATAGCACAAGACCACAACTGTGGCAGGACTTTAAGCCATAATTGAACTTCTTTGTGCCCAAATATACTAGTGCTAACCAAGTCTCTACAAAAACGGCGAGCACAATCGTCGGTCGTCGATATCGGAACTGTGGGTCAAGTGTGTATACTTATGCACGACCCATCCTACATTGCAGGACAATCGCTGGCGCTCGCGTAGGGTCAAGAACGTCCACCAGCATTCGCGCCTCGCTCACAATCTGATTCGAACAGATTCTTTCGCTATAGGGAAAGGGCGCTGAAATTCCACATGGCAACAGCAGCGCCTGAACGCACCGCCTAGCGAGCGGTCCTCAAAAGGCCGATTTCTATTCTCTTACCAAGACATCACACAACACTACAAGCTAACCCGCAGAACATATGCACCCCCCCCACAAGTCCCTACCTAGAGAGCAGGAGCAATTCCTCCGAGCTCTACAGGTTAATACATTCCCCCACCCAACCAGAAATCACCTCATAGACCCTACAAAATTCTCTCCGCAATGCCGCTTCTGCGCAGAGCCCGGGTGCGTATTTGGAATATCCAGAAGGTACAACGCATGGCAACCGCAGCACCACGCTATTGGCTTACGAGCCTGCGGGACGCCGTGATGTCACTCCTAGCAACGGCGCCAAGCGATAACTCTCGTTCCCGGTGCTCTCCGTACAAAAATCCCTCACGTGACCTGATACTGGTGCCTAGGGACAGCATTGTTTACGGTTTTTGAGAAGGCATGATGGTGGCGCCGAGCGACGCTGTGGCGTGTTCGTTCTCGGCATGTTCGTTCTCCGGCTCGCGCGGACCGTGCGTTGTTCGACGTTGCTTATGTGATCGTGCTTGCGTTGCTTGTGTGTTGGTGGTAGGTTCTGTGTTACTTGGCGGAAAGCCGCGAGTAGTGGTGGTGCGGCAGTGCGACTTTCGCCGCGGTGAGCTCTGGCAGTACAGAATCTGCGTTGTGACCCGTGCTTCTAGCGCCTCGGCAGCGAAGTTCTGCGAACCGCGATGTGGCGTCGCCGTGTCCGACTTTGCTTAACGGACATTGAGGGATGTGCTGCTCGCTACAAGTCATGTAAATGCGACTGCGTCGATCGCCCATGCACTGTTCAGCGCTGATTGTGTACACAATTAAGTGTGCTGTGCTTGAAACGAGTGGTGCAGCCGTGCAGCGGGGGGTGGTGGAGGAGCAGAGTGGCTTAGGGGTCTCCATTTGCACGTTCACAGATATGTGCTCCCGTTTTGGTCTCATTAGCGGCTGTCGCGGGATTGTGGTGTGCTCCTTGCCTAGTATGAAGTTTACGATGCTAACACACAGCATGTTCGCGTTTTTCCGTGCTATGTGTCATTTGCATGATGACCGAGTTGAAAACAAGGCATATGTCTGTGTTGTTTGCATTTGTGTGTTGTAAATTACTTCCTATTGTGGAAGTTCTGGCAGTCTTAAACATAAACGTAAACATATAAACATATTTCTGTGTGTCTGAAATTTTGAATTTCCCATAATAGCCTTTACGACTGATAAGCGGGCTACACAGCCTGTGTGAATCAGCTACCTTTTGTTGCGACCCTCTTCCATGTGGTAGACTGATGCATGGTGCGCGTTTATTTCTGTACTGTTGTAAAAACCATTTGTTTATTCACCCATGGAGTACAAATGTACTGCTTCTTCGCCGCAGTACATTTTAGTTGCGCGCTGAAGGATACTAAAAGTGGGAGGGGACCGCTATCACCCAGCATAGTATGTCCACTCAGGCGACCTGAGAGGCGGCGGTTGCGCGAGTGTATAATTAAAGAACTCTTTTTATGTCCAGTGACAGTGGCCCCTTTCCCCTTTAGTATGCTTCACCGCAGTACATAGGAGTATTGCGAAAAAGGTAATCTTAAAAAGCTCAATTATGCAACGTTTCTTTCGTAGCTTGCTACACCGCAATACAGGGGTGTAGCATCGTGCAGTAAAGCATAATAAGAGTGGAAAGGGCACATAGGTTTACTCATTATTTTCAATTGTGATATAATTTGCAAGTGCATCTGTGCTCTTGGTAAGCTTTATTGACAATTCTTTGTACATTACAAATTCATATTGCCAGGAAGCTTACTAAGGCACATTCGCCATATTGTAATGCATTATTCACCTTCAATGCAGGAGCACAATGCGGATTCATGCCTATGCTTCTGGCTGGACTGCACGTGCTCTTTGAGAACTGATTCGTTGTTCATAAGTGCACTGGTACTTACTCTAAACTGGAGGGCTGAAGTTGATACGGAAGCACAATCTTTATTAAGAGGACAAGATGTTGCCAAGGTGGTTGTAGCACAGTTTTTTTTTTCTTCGAGGTACCTTTTCTACTAGAAGCTTCCATTGCAGTGTTTCGAGCCTCTTTGAGCCAGCACATAGTCTATATAAACATCGGACACCGATTGGGAACATCACCTATGCTCTCTGCAGTAAGCTGCGCACAGGATAAGTTCATGCCTATCTATAGAAAAAAATGTAGCATGACCAGACTAAAAGGGGGTGGGCTGCAGCAATACTAAGTGTTAAATGTTGCCTTATCCTTTCTGTTGAGTTTTCTGTTTTGTGCTTTTTATTATGGATCCTCCACAATAACCATTAGAGTGCCGAACGTGAGCTTGTTGGTCTCAGATCTCATGGTTGTTACTAACAAAACAGTGTGATAAACAAACAAGGGCTTGGAGGCATCCTGTCACCTTGCTTATCTCATGGTGTTGCTTCATGAGCACCGTAGGCCTCCAGACCAACTAGGAAGGGAAATTTGTTGCAATCACTTCAGAACTGTATTGCAACCAAACGAACAGTGCTCTCAATGACAACATTTGGACAGTAGAGTGCTTGCACCCAGCAAAGTCTAAGAAGGAAGCATTCAGGATGTGCAAGTGGGCCTTTTGAAGCTGGCATCATTGTTGAAGGGGCTTTGCCTGCTACCCTCTTTATGGATACACAAAGATGATTTCCTCTTTGAGAGGGATTGTTTCAGATGTCGTTACATGGCAACAATGCTGGGTGTATAGTAGCAGAGAAGCTTGTCTTTGCCCACTGTCAATAATATGTTCCTTTTCCAGTTCCTGTGGAAGTGCCTACTTTTTGTACACAAAGTGCTCTCCATGCATGCATGCATTTTTAGCTTGTAAAGATGTCTATTACCCTTTGCCTCAAGCTGGTCCTTGTTGATGTCACCCAAGAAGGCATTGTGGAGTATGGCGATGCGCACTTACAAATCAGTGTTGATGCCAGTGAAACCAGATTAATGGAGCTGCCATTTATTTCTGTCCACTCCATCTTCATCCAGTTACAATGAGCAGTTCTTTGTCCAAACAGAAGGCATATGTAGTTGGTCATGCATAGCCTACGCACTAAGACTTGTTGGCGTGCCTGAGAACCTTAGCAGTGTCTATATGCAAAAACATTCTGATGTGTTGATGACTTCCTTCTCTTTATCACCCTTTGCCTGATGAAGCCAGCAACTTGGTCACCCGCCGTGGTTGCTCAGTGGCATGGTGTTGGGCTGCTGAGCACGAGGTCACGGGATCGAATCCCAGCCACGGTGGCCGCATTTCGATGGGGGCGAAATGCGAAAACACCCGTGTACTTAGATTTAGGTGCACGTTAAAGAACCCCAGGTGGTGGAAATTTCCGGAGTCCTCCATTACGGCGTGCCTCATAAACAGAAAGTGGTTTTGGCACGTAAAACCCCATAATTCAGCAACTTGGTCAATTAGATGTACAACAGGCTTCCCATTAGTTTTCTCAGCGTCTCCTTTACCAGGGTGCTGCTCATAGATATCTGTTTTCTTGACCTTGCACTGCACTTAAACCATGGCCACACCTGCTGAACCTATAGTATGCGATCAGAAAAGTGCTATACATCACGTTGCTCCAAACTCATGACATGCGCTACAAGGCCTTGTGGAACACCCTCATTAATTTCCGCCCTCATCATACTGTATGAAGTTTCACATGACAAGTGCGACAATTAACATCTGCTGGTTTTTCAGTGCTATTCCTGTCCAGCTTGCTGAAAGCTGTCCTGAGTGTTTCAAAAGCAAGACTGCTGTCGGACAAGAAGTGCATAAAGCAAGGGTAGCAATAACCATATATGTCACACAAAATGAAGGTCACTGAGTGTACAGGCGATTTAATTCTTATCCAACAAGCTTGGTTCTCCCTTTGCAAGTGAGTAGACCCAACTTGCCCCAAAGACATGGCCTGTGACAAACTATGTGCCAGATGCTGTGTCCCCTGCAAAGCCGAAGATGTGTACAACATCCTGACACCCGTAGTGGCTTCTACACTGGGCAAACAGGCTACTACAAGAATGACCGCCTCTAATAATATGCTAATAACATGAAAACGTGCAGAGATTTGGCTATTCATTGGGTCCAACTGCAGGTGCAAGCCACTCTTCCACCAGATTTGTGTTGTTCACAGGAATTGGAGCTATACAAATGCAGACAAAAACAGTGATGTTTGAAAGTAGTTGAGTTCAACTATATTCTGCACAAACAGTGCTACTTACAGCGCCGGTACCTTGTAGCTACATTTCATGGCTGTCCCGCCATTCAAAGGCACTATTCTTGAATTATTAACTTCTATTTATACTTATGGTGGCCACATATTGCAAGTACATATCTACATTTGTGCAATATGGTTAAATGATGTCAACTATGATAGCCATTCCTAATCTGAGATGCAACAAAAGAACTAATATAGACAACAAATTGCAATTCAAGAAGACAACCCGTGCACAGGATAAGTGATAGACTTCCTTTTATTGAACAAAAGTCACATGTGTCACACGTCACCAGCAGTGGGTAGCAAACTTGCAAGCTTGGGTGACAGAGGCAAAACTTAGCAAAATGCTACACTCATACTCAAATGTATAATGGCCTATGACACAATAAACTACATTATATTGTACTGAATGAAAGGGCAAGACTCCATCCAAGAACACATTACGGCACAACATAATTGACATGGTGTAAAAGATGTTAACACGCCTTCCCCATAAAAAAAGAAACACTGAAAACATGCCTTAAAGGGCAATGTGCAGTGTCTGAAAGCAAGGAAAAACAACCCAAAAAAGGTTTCGCTAAGTCTTTCAATGATTAAAATTGTCAAACTGTCTTGTCACTTCTTAATGGATCTGCATTGTGTACTAGGGTGTTCTGATAAGGCAGTTTCAGCAAGTGTATTGGAAAGCAGTGTTCCCAGTCTGTGCCCAATATTTCGAATTTAAAGAGGGTCAGGCTGCCTTTCAAAGATGTACATTTTAATTTATAAAACAGAAAAAGGCAAGCAAAATTGCTGTGCTTTAGAAATTCACTTAAAGCAGTGCTAGTAAATTAAAGTATTAGTTTTCACTTATACAGCTTTCCACCTCTAACATTGTTTATCCCAGTTGTAAAAAGATGGGAATTTCTTTTTGAACAGAACTTTTTAAACTATATTTAACAGGCGAACCAAATACATCATAAAAGTGGCATTTCGCATCTGCAACAACTTCAATGTACTTGAAATTCAGCATATTGGGACATGGAGGAAGCCATAAAAATGCAATAACGGCCCGAGAGAGTTCTCTGCAATTAGGTGAAGAAATTGGCACATACCTGCAACATTTATTGATATCTAGGGTGAACTTTAACATCCAATGCAATATAGGCTCTTTCGGGACTGTTTATAACGTTTTGTGCCAGCGCACATACGTTAAAACACTATTCAGTGCTTGCACGCCGTGTCGATGTATGCCGAATTGCATTAACAGGACGTGAGCAGCACAGTAATCGCAAGGGCGTTTTGTTTCCTCTTGAGGGCATCGCGCTGCGTATCATTAGTAGTAGTGGTGGAATACGACTCCATCTCACAGGTTCCGATCTTGTCAGCATGGTTTTCGCCCAGCGATCCTCGCAGCGTAAATTGTCGCACCAGCGTAGATCGCGATTCCTATCAATCGGCAGGGCGGAGAGGGCGCTTCGATGGATGGGACGGAAAGTCGCGTCACCCTCGGCCCGGTCGTGCCCTCGGCTCGCGACCGCGCCAGCACACAGTTACGCCAGTTTCACGTAGCCGCGTCTGCGTGCCAGCCACGACAAAACGTTGGCCACGACACGCAACAAGCTACGCGAAACCGCTGGTGATGAGAGTACGTTGTTAGGCATGACGCCACGGCGCGTCCCCGCAGGCGGCAGCCAATAGCGTGGCGCTGCGGTTGCCATGCGTTGTCCCTTCTGGATTTTCCAAATACGCAGCCCGGGTCCCTCAGGCACATAGTAGGGGGTTGCAGAGCGGCACCATTAAATCATCCGAACCCTTACCCCACTAACGAGCTTTGGGAGAGAGCCTTCGCCAGCTCCGACCTCGAGGATCAGCAACGGCTGATTGCGAGGGCCCAGGACGCGGCCCGAGCTCAAGGCATTCTGGAATGAGGACGCCTCTCCCTAGCTGCATTTACCTAATAAAAATGTTTATTCTCTCTCTCTACGGAAAGTGCTTGGCCAGATGCGGCGGGCGTTATCAAGTGCTCATATAGGGGCGCGTCTATCATTGCAATAGGAGGGATAAGCGGGCTAGTTGGTATTGCATTATTAGTGAAACTTAAAGCACGAGAAGGCACTGGACGATGAAAAGGAACACGCACCACGCGCGCTGTGGCCGAACGCATGCGGTGTGTGTTCCATTCCATCGTCAAGCGTCTTCTTACGCTCTAAGTTTTCTAATAATGTCTCTCTTTCTTGGAGATGTCATACAGTTGCCTTCCCGTTGCGATCGGACGGCTTCAGCGTATATTGAGTAGGACAATCAAGTTGCCGTAGCGCCTCCTGGTCATCGCTTGTTCCCCATCCTCCCCAATTTACGACAACATTAGAGAAATATCCGACATATGTAGACACGTCTTACCCCGAGCGATGAGGTTGAGGTGCGATAATTAACCAGCCGGTAAAAAGACGCACACTGCAAAAAGATAAACCGCGTACGTGTGTCAATGTGCACTTCGCTGTAGTCGCGAGCGTAGTGGTCAATGTGTTGAGTCCCCATTGCAGCGAGTTCGGTCTGCCACTACGAGGATGCTACTTCATTTCTGTGCACACCATGTAAATTTTCAGCAGCGAAGGTTCATCACACGTGAACTGGCATTTTATTCTGTAAAAACAAAGTCATGTAGCTGATTACGCACTGCGTTACCAGCCTGCTCACACACTTTTGTGCCTTTTTATCAAATACTACTTGAAGAAATTATTAAAATTTTGCAGGGTGGCCTTCTAGCAAGTGCCTTTCTGGCACAAGTGTGGCAGTATGGACGGGAGGGTTAATTTTGCATAACGAAGAATAAAAAAGTGCAAGCTGGGAAGAAATAGAAGGGCGCGTACACAAATAAAAATACGCAACTAGCAATAGTCCATTCTTGTGATCATCTGACTACGTTATACGGCATGCCTATCACCTTGGTCAGATCATGTCAGTGCGCAGGGCAAGGAAGCCAGAAAGAATTGACAAACTACAAAACTTACGTAAACCGTACTGGGATCCCAAGAAAGCCCATTATTTTCTTTGATAGGAGGCATGCTTACACAAGCGCCGACAACTGTTCCTGTCGCTTGCGTTTCAGTAATCTCTCTTGTAAGCAGATTGTTGATTCGCGCAACAATTTTGCAGATATGAAACAATCGTTGACCAGCTCGCGACTTACAATGCATAGCTAAAAAGCCGCCGGCAATACTTCAGTGACATACAAATATAGGGGGACTTCATCTACTTTAAAGATTTTGACCGGGCAATGCTGCAGTGAAGACTAACACCGGTTCGGAAAACGCTAGCTACCACGAGGGAAGAATGAGAGAAAATGTCACGTGACACAGGCGCCAGGCGTTTGAAACAATGAGTTTGGCATGGCACTAGAGATGCACGCGTGCGATAGTGGCCTGGCAGGTTTGCGCAATAGGCTGCTGTTCGGAAACAGACGTTCGGTCCCAACCATCGGTAACGCATTCTGTACTAGCATTATCGCGGACTTTACCTATTTAAAACCCACAACTGCCAGACATTCGTCTGGCTTCCTTTTTTTGCCACCACGCGGGGTATGTGCCTAAAACAAATGAAATTCGCGCCATGACGTATGCCATGACGCATGCCATGACGCACAACTAAAGAAAACAAAATAAAAGGGAGCACACCCTGAGACTGTCGCTCCACCTCGGTACTCAGAAAAGAGCGCGCTTATGTGTCAGCCTTATCTCGAAGATGATCAGCTCCTTGCTCTACTAGCGATGAATCGACGATTTTGCTAGACAACCTGCAGCGAATCGAATATTGGTCGCTGTAATTGACGGGGCAGCTACGGACGAGCAGCTGCCTGCGATGTGTCGCCCGTGGCCAATGTTGTGTAGGAAAGCGGCACCTCCGCGAGCTGGAGTGGCGAGCCATGTTCCCGCAATTCACGTAGCTCGGGCTCGTTTAGCTGGGTGGAGGCTAGAGCTTGGAAATCCGCAGGGCCAGCACGCACAGTGCCGATCCGCGACAGTGCGTCAGCTTACATATTTTCCGTCCCAGAAGTATGGCGGGTGACCGCAGAAAATTCGGACATAAAGCAGAGATGCCAAAGCTCACGTTCTAAGTGCGAGGAATTGTTCTTGAAAATGAAGGTTAACGGCTTGTGGTCGGTCGAATGTAAAAGCTACTGCCTTCAAGAAAACAACTGAAATGCTTGACAGTGCTATAAATGGCGAACATCTCCCTCCCGAAGGTGCTGTAGTCAGCTTCGGTAGGTGTGAGACGCTTTGCGAAGAAGCCCACTGGCCTCCAGTCTGTGCGATCGCGCTGCAGTAGAACTGCATCCAATGACGTAGTCGACGCGTCTACCAAGCGAGTCGGCATGTCGGGCAACCGATGAATCAGCAACGCTGCAGTCGCCAACCGCGTTTTGGCTTCCTGGAAGGAGTGTTCGTGCTCCGGGCACCAATTGAAGGTAGGTGTTTTCTTGGAGTGGCGGTGCAGCACGTCGGTAAGTGGCTGAATAACTTGTGCACAGGATGTTACGAAGCGCCTGTGAAAATTCATGAGCCCCAGAAACTCGCGCAACTTCCTGAAAGATGTTGGAAAGGGGAAGTCTTCGATTGCCGGCACCCGTGTTTCTAGTCACTTGATGCCTAGGGTGAAATGGAATGGCGGAGGAAAATCCAGGGCTTCAACGCCGAAAATGCATGCTCTGGGGCTTTAGGACCAGTCTGTGCTCAACCAGTCGCTGAAACAGAAGGCGAAGGTGCTTTTTGTGCGCCTCGTCTGTGCGACTTGCAACGACAATCTGTTCAAGGTAGACGAAAATTAACAGAAGTCTGCTGCTAACCCCGTCCATGAACTTTTGAAAATTTTGTGCGGCATTTTTCAAACCGTACGGCATAGGGACAAGCTCAAACAGGCCAAATGGAGTTGTGACTGCTGTCTTTGGAGTGTCGCTGGGTTCGAGAGCAATTTAGTGGTACGTGCTCATCAAATCGACCTCGCTCAGTATTTTGGTTCCTGCGAGACGAGCGCCGAAGTCATGTATGTGGAGAAGAGGATATTGATCAGGAGTAGCGACGACATTCAAAGATTGCTAATCACAAAAAGACCGCCAGTCGCCACTGTCCTGCTTTGGAACCAGATGGAGAGGGGAATACCAATTGCTGGAGGAAGTAAGAATGACGCCGAGCTCAAGCACGTGTTCTAACTCACAGTGGGCGACGTCTAACCTCCGTCCAGCGAGCCTTGTGGCCGCGAGGCGACAGGTGGGCCGGTGGTGGTGATATGCGTCACCTTGCTTTTCACGGGCAGTGCATCGTTTCGGGGCTTCGTGAGTTGCGAGCACTCAGCAAGTATCTTCTGGTACGTTGAGACCGGCTGGAGCCTACGCATGCCAGGTGAGGTGAGGCTGGACTGCACGCCAAGTACATCGATGGATGTGACGTTGTCCTTTAAGCCCCGATCGCGAACACTCACATCTATGTTCAAATGGCTGAGGAAGTCCGCTCCCAGTATGGAAAACCTGGTGTCAGCGATCATAAACACCGATCCCTACAAGCACCGCAGTCCGATGTCTAACGTTTACACTGCAGTCCATACGACACTATGGCAGTTTTGTTCACTGCGCGGAGCATGTGTGTGGACTCTCCACGCTGGCGATGTGCGGCCGTGGCGGTAACGATAGAGAACTCGGCTCCATTGTCCACGAGGAGGCGGGTGCCAGCGATGCAGTCGACTACGAAGAATAGGTGGCTTGCGCGAGGGGCGATGTCGCCTGCCGCCGTTAGCGACTGGCCGGTGTGTTTCCCGTCCACGAACAAGGCTGGGTCTAGCGACTTGCTTGTTCCCGAAAGCGAAGGTGGCACCAGCACAACTGCCTCGCTGCTGATACCACAGTCTCTAGGTACGCTTGGAGACTGTGAAGGCAAACGGTTGCACCGCATTGGTCGCCAGTGCTGCCGCCAGTCCTTAGCTTCCCCAGTGCACTGGTAAGGCGGTCGACTGTTTCCTCCAGGTGCGAAAGTCGGTCTCCTCGCTCTGAGACCCTCGCAACGGCGATAATTAGCTGTGCCGCAGATGAGCAGTCGCATATGCGGTCAGCGAGTGCAGCTAGCCGATCGTGACTCATCTCGTCGGAACCAGCCAGTTCCATGCGTGCGGACTGTGGGAGGTGTTGCAGAACAGCTCGCGCAAAATTGGAAGCCTGCTCGCGTTTGCGGAATGCTCACACGTTAAATGGCGGAACCGGTTCAGCAGTTCTGACCTGTCGTTGGTCGCCGAGTTCCTCGAAGAGGAGCTGTTGGAGCCTGCTTTGTTGCGATGGCAGGAAGTGCTGCGAGACGGTACATTTCAGGTCGTCGTATGCTGTGGCTGAAGGCGTACGCCGCGCTAGCAAGTCGTCTATAAATCGGAGATGTCGGAGAGTAGCGAAGCGATGATGTGCAGGTACTTTACTGTCTATTAAATGGTGCACCGGACTTCAAAACGAGCCTTTACTTGCATAAACCAAACTCGGGGATTCTCGGATCAAAAGCTGGGAAGCTGAAGCTCTGCGGCAATGACAGGAGACGTAATCGTGGTGTCGTCTCTGTCAGCAGGAGTAGGAGCAGCGTCGTCCATGGCTAGTGTTCGAAAAAAAAAAACGTAAATGTCCTGGGTCACCACTTGGGAGCCCGGTTCGGTGGAGGCAAGGAAAACACGTTTTGACCGTTTAGGCACGGAGAGTCGACTGGCCTTATTCAAAAGTAAAAGCATATTTGCCGCGTGGCTGTAGTGGCACCCCAGTCGGACAAGCAAGGGGCCATGACTACCGCGGCAAGATAAACTGTTGTACCTCGAAGTTAAGACGCTACCAAGGGTGGAAAAACGCGTTTTCCTATCCTGAAGCTTCTTTCCTGCCTTGGTTGCGTCTTCGCGGTATAAGATGAACCAGCCATCCCAGAAACAAATATTCTTATGTTATATTTCTTCTATAGTGGGCCCATCTTTTGCGGTTCCTTCTACAAAGCATCTCTGACGCTCTTTCCGGTCCTAAAGCTTCTTTCGGCCCTTGGTTGTGTCTTTAATTAGGGGTAGAAGATGAACCAACTAGCCCAACAACAAGTATTGTTCGATAAACTGTATTTCCGAAGCAAGGGGCAATGACCCCCATGGCGAAGCAAACTGAATTTCCAAGGAGCGGGGACAATAACGTGACGGGCCGTTGCTACAAACACGTGTAAAACGCGACAATGCTTTTAGGAGAAAACTGCTCAATCGATTTGTATGAGAATCGTTGCACTTGAGAGGAGGTTAAGTCACAGTGATTGCAGCAAACAGAATGTTGATTTAAGCCGTGACATTTCTTGCCATGCTATTGGCGGGAATAAGTAAATCTGAAAAGAAATGGAAATGCGAAGTTTACGAATATACAGTGCAGCATCAAAAACAAATTTCCCAATTCTATCAACTGCATCCGTTGGAGCATCTAGACTGGACAAATCTGATGTATTTTTGATAAACAAATTTGGTGACAAACTTGCTACAATCTTTGAAAAGGTTTCTCATATGTTATATTCAGACGTTAGTGGTATATTTTTTATACGTTTCAGTTAGCAACGTTGAGTGTTTGTTCTCTGCTGCTACAATGCGTAATTGCGACACATCGTCATTTCTCTGCCACGTTATCTGTTTTAGCTAGTACTAAAACACTGCTCTGCCGCAGCAAGAAAGTTTGGCCAAGTGCCGTAAATGCGCATGTTGTTAGAAGAGCGTACCCTCCCGATATTGCTAAATGAAAGTTATTGAAATTTCGTCAGAAAATGCTGCCAATTGTGTTAGGCTAGTGCGTTTCGGTGAAGTTCGACAGTTGGCTGAAGAGGCAATGTCCCAATTTCCTAGGTCTGAAAAGCAAACTAAAAATGGGGGTCTGACAGATGGGGTAGCACACGCGTACGCGTGTTGTAAAGGTTATAAACTTGAATAATGTGCATCAGAAAGGCTCGCCTTTCTGACGCACCTTAACCTTGTTTATAAATAATAATATATATTCAATTACGTGAGGTGCACCCCAAGGAAGCGTATTAGGCCCGCTGCTCTTTTCAATTTATATCAATGATTTGCCGGCTGCTATTTCGGAAGATGTCTCTGTCAGACTTTTTAAGATGACTGTATCTTTTAAGACCATAAACGAACGTAATGATCATTACCTCTTACAAAACTCGCTATTAGCGGTTCATCAATGGTGCCTTAAATGGAATATGCAACTTAACCGAATAAAACTGTCATCTTGCAAATTTCGCGCAAGAAGCAGGTTCCTCCTTTCTCTTACAGCCTTCTAAATAATTCTATTATGGAGGTCACACATTATATATACTTAGGGGTTACAATAACAAACGATTTACCATGATCTGCGTCTATTGCAGACATTTGTTCCTTATCATTTTCCAAGCTGTGCTTTCTGAGGCGCAACCTTAGAGGTGCTCCATGTAAGTTTAAACATCTTGCACACATAACATTTATTAGCTCAAAATTAGAGTACACGACGGTCTTATGGGACCCGTTCATAAAGAAAGCATTTACCAGCTTCAGATGGTGCAAAGGAAAGCGATTAGGTTTATTTATAACAAATGCAGAAGGCTTGATTCACCTACGACATTAATGAAAACAAATCACATCCAACTACTTCAAGTACGTAGGAGAATGTCCCGTTTGTTGTTCATGCGTAACCTTTTAGCACATAAACTAAACATTTTCCATCCCACAGTACTTAAACAGCTATTGTCTAGACGAACACACCACACAGGAAGTCATTTACTGTAACCAATTTTTGCAAGAACTGAAACCTTCAAACACAGTTTTTTGCCGATGACTGTTTCCGACTGGAATTGTCTACCGGGAGCCGTTTTCCAGTCCCCTAATTTTGTTAAAGCTCTAGAAGAGCATTTGTTTGAATGAATGAGTTCTGTACATGTGCGTATATGTGTATAAATGTATAAATATGTGTATGTGTTTGTGTATACATATTCGCTGTTTGATCATTAGCGGCAATCTCTTAAACTGCCGTTCTTTCTTTCTTTTTTAGGTCACACTGCATTTTCATGCCTTGTATAGCCCCTCCTGCATGGGCCATAACTGTTGGCCTGCAGCATTCTGAAATAAATAAATAAATATTCATTTACTAACTAATTGTTTAATTTATTAATTAGCTTTATGCCCCTAGGACTGAAAAGGTTGCTTCTCATGGTGCGTCAGCATAGCTGCTGCAAGCACTGATTGTACTGCGCATAAACATGCCCCGATTAAGCTGATGTACAAGGGGTATAAACAGTACCATGGTCAGAAGGGTAAGAACTGTAAGTAAAGCATTTGTGTTGTATGTTTGCTAATTTCTTGCGGTGTGTTTGTTCATATCGCGCTTTTTTATTGTATCGTTTTGGTCAAAACCTTCCCTCCTGTAGCCACGACAACTATGCACTGCAATAGTTATTTGCGCATGTTGACATTGTTTTGCCAATGCAACTATCCACGTTGCGATGTAGACACAAACGCAATAGCTGAGCTTTAATACCATGTCAGCAAGAATGATTCTCAGTAGCACCTTATAAGAGGCAACCTACAGCAAATAACTGGAGTATAGCACCAATCAAGGAACTGCCTTATTAACGCATGAGCTTCATTTGGGAAGACTTTCGGATAATTTTACAAGTGAGCCAACACACTTTGCCTCAAGAAATCTCCAGGAGGTGACATAAGCAGTGAGACAACCTAATGAAAAATACCCTCTCCTTTGGCGTTTTTGCGTGTTATAGTTAACGCCGTCATGTCACTTTTATTTAAGACGCCTACCTCCAAAATTTGGACTTGAACAATTTAGGAGTCCGGATTGAAAAACAAGACGCAGGAAAGGAGTGGTCTAGAGCTTTGTCGTTTTGTTGCGTGCGCGCTCTTTGTTTGAGATGTTCATTTCTTTTTTCCCGGAATCACAACCTTGTCCAAACCTTAACAAACCATAATTACACGTCTGGATGTTTTTAAGAGACGTATAGCTACATCTCACAAAAAAGCGGTTCTTGTATGGGTATGCCGAACATTTGGTACTATTGTGCAAACGACCTTTATAAGCACGTTCATTGAGCTCACATCAAACTTACAACTGAAATCGCGCCATATTGATTGCAAATGGACTAAATATTTTTTTTTTTTACTCCTGGACGCATTGGAGCCTCTCTGTGGGTCCCATGTAACGTCTAACCCGGCTCCATGTCCCGGATGCTGATCCTTTCGAAAAAGTTGGCTGAAGGCTTAGCTTGGTTAAGCCTGAAAGATTGCGAAAGCAATACCCTTGGCTGCGCCTTGGTTCGGCTGGTGGTGTAGACATGGCTGCCCTTTGTTAAACTTATGGCTACATGTCATCCTACACAGCGCAAGGCAGCGCGCCGACCACTGCGAGGAGTCGAGCTGTAGCCCCATTTATCCTCCTAGCGTGACGTCACACTAGCGAGTGCCCTCTCTCGGTAGCGGCGCAGCAGCGGCGCGCAAGGCTTCGCCTCCACCATCGATGCCGCGAGCTGGGGCACCGTCTCTCGGTCTGGCGTGACGTCACATGGTCACGTGACGCGCAGCTGCGTAAGGAGGCGCCACGCCCACCAATGGGCCGAAAGTTCGAGCAGTATTGCTTTCGCAATAAATGATAAGCTCGTGAGGTAGCCATCGAACCCGCCATGATAGTTTAGTGGCGATGACGTTGCGTTGCGGAGTTCAAGGTCACGGGTTCCATCTCGGCTATGGTAACCGTATTATGGTGTATGGGAAACGTCAAAACGGCCGGGTACTTAGGTGCAAAGTAAAGATGGCCGGGTACTTATATTTAGGTGCAGAGTAAAGAACCCCGGGTGCTCAAGTTAACCCAGTGCCCCCCACTACGACTTGCCTCATAGTGAGATGAAGGTTTTGGCACGTAAAACCTTTCTTTTTTTTTCCTTTTCCCGCCGGCACACATCCTCTCACAAGCTCACTTACAGAAATGCAGCATCATTACTACGCCGTAACAACATGATTAACAACAAAGAAAAGCGAAAGAAAGAAAACATGCTTACTAGCACCATGCGGCTCTGTCGTGTCCCCTGCTGCGAGAAAAAGCATATTTTGAATAATTTATATTTCTTTAATTACTCACAATAACTCACAGATACCTTAATCAATAAAGGAGCTGACAGATGGAATAGCACACTGTGGTATAAAGGGTATAAACAAGGATAAGGTGCCTCAGAAAAGCTGGTTAACGTTTCGATAGGACGACCTATCTTCGTCAAAGGCGGCCTCGTCACCCTCAGCATGTTGGTTTTAAAGGGTTAGTGCAATGACGTCACGTGCGGGTTTTGTCGGTGGTGGTTGCTTATAAAGGGAGAGACTTCAGAAGTAATGAGCGCTGTCGCCTGACGTCTGTTATTGTCGTTCCTAAGACGAGGGGGCGAGAGCGGGAGAGAGGGAAGGCGGGGAGAAAAGAAAAGAAAGAAAAGAAGGAAAAAACCGGGGGGACACCAAGAGGGAAAAAAATAATAAAAGGACAAAGAAAAAAAAGAAAGAAGAGGGCATGGGAGGGCGTTGGGGAAGCGAGAGGTTAGGGAGCACTGAGAGGTGTCATTGGCGGCATGTTCTTGCGTCATCAGAAAGCTGGTCAGGCGGTCAGTGCGTGAACAACACAAAAGACCAAAAAAAACTTGAGTTGAAAGAGTAATTTGCGAAGCATAGCAGCAATGCGTCGAGTAATTTTGAAGCAGTTAAGATGGCGACAAGGAGGCTAGGTAACTGGAAGGCAGCGGCATGGTCTTTCAAGGGACGTAAGCCCCAGTAGCTCAACGTAGGTGTCGTTAAGGCTCTCTACAGAAATGGCGATACCCTCTGTGGCAGAGGCGCCAAAGAAAGGCATACTGACGTGTGGGACTTCAAAATGTGTTGGTGAGGGTGTTTCAAAAACCATTAAAAAGACAGACAGAAAAAGAAAAGAGAGGGGGGAACTGAAACCGGAATAGCAAATAGGAGGGTGACGGGCGCAGAAGCGGGCGGGAGCGAGTGTACATAAGAAAAGGGGGTCGTACAGTTGATATAAACGTGAAAACATGAAAGAGTATATTAAATTATTAAGAGGCAGGAAATTATTAGTGTGAGGCAGGCATAAAAATTTTTGAAATGGAGGAATAGGTAAGGTTAAGAATTAAGGTTTGCTGGTCGCATAATGTGTTTTGTGTCTTGGTTAATGATATGCGAATTTCAGACTTAAGTTACCGCTTTTAAAGATTCTAAGTTGACACGTGCCAAATTAATTCCCGACGGGTGTAGGCAATTAAACTTGTGTATGAGGTATGATTCCGTATATTTGCGTATTACAATTCCAAAGGTAGTAAATATACCACGGTGTAATTATAGCATCCATGAAGCAGGAATCACGAAAACGGAGTGGTAAAACTTAAGAGGCTGAAAGTAAAAGCGAAGTTACATCTATTGAAGTTTCCAATGTGGTTCTCCTTTTCAGAGATAGACTAACAAAATTTCATGTTGGTCACAAATTAACTATCACATTACGATGCACAGCTCCCCTAATCAGCCTCACTTTCTAAAGTTGATGGAAACTATCTGCGTGCTATCAGAAATGGGTTCAGTGAGCGATATTCGAGGAGACAAATCGTCGAACTTCCTGCAAAACATCTGCATGGTAACTTGCAGCATCATCGATACATGGGTCAATGTCATGACCTGCGGTATATCTTCTGTAAACCAATGCAAAAGCAACAGCAACCATTGTAATCCCCTTTTTAACCCAGATGTATTTCTGCCATTGAGGTGTTAGTTATAAAGGTTCACGCGTATCGCTTTTCTTATACGATAGCACAGAGTGCAATCATGTAGAAGAATATATGTTAAATGCTTAAGAGGGCGCACCACTGATATTAAAATAAATAACCACTTAATGTTGCTATGTATAACCGATGCAGTATAGGTGGCCAGTTTACTGTGTGTGGGTGATACATGCTTCTTGAACGTAATCTTATATTGCTTTAGTCCTTCGCGCATTTTTTTACAATTTCAAATGATGTTGCGTACGTCATGGTAGTTTCGCAAAAAGAGCGAATTTGTGCTCCGGTCGTTGATTGTGGCACGCCTGGAGTGTAATCCGATTTAACGCTTCACGAATGAACTGCAGCGTACATCATGAATCCACCAGAAAGACAAAACGACAATGAACGTAAACACGCCTTTTTCGCAACGAGGCAGACACCCGCCCTCCTGGAAGTGTATAGAGAGGAAAAACTGTTTCGCCTGGCTGCGTCATATCGTGCTGCCTAATTTTCGCGTAATTTTACGTGCAGGAAAATTGGCGCGAACTTTTTCCTTTGTTTTGGCAACTTTACTTTTCTCATCTTGAAGGGGGCAGCGCAGAACAACGAAGACAAAAGGCAGGAAACACACAGGACAGCGCTGAACTCACAGCTAACGTTATTAGAAGGCATACACAAACTTGCATATTACAACCGATACCCCCGTGCTCTCCCATCGATGGCGTCATTATCAGTGTACAGGCACAAACAGAAAAACCTGTAATCTAATCTTACACTATGAGGCGGTTTAAAAATTCACGTTCACTCTCATACAAATATAATGATGGCATGCTTATACAACGCGATCCTTTTTTCCTGATAGAGTAGGCCTCAATAATCTCTCTCGCAGTCCGATTGCTATGCTCGTAAGGTATTGTGGTGTCTTCATAGATGGAGTGCACCCATGCTCAAAGCAATGCCACGCGACATGTGAGTATGCATTACTCGTTAACGAGCGCCTATGCTCTGCAATCTAATGTTCAGGCATCGACGTGTTTGGTTGATACAGGCGTGACCGCTGGAATATGGAAGCTCGTAAACCACTCCCATTCTACACTGTACAGGAGAGGACGTGTGCTTAACAGGACAGCCTTTCCCAGCGCGAGTGGATGCAGCATGTGCCAACTTCCTCCTATTAGATATTCTTCCCTCTATGTTATAAATGTCTTCACCCTCCTTTCAGATATTTAGTGAGCTTAAGCTATCTCCACACACAAGCCGCCAGAACCTGCGGCTTAGACAAATAAATAGTTGCCATAACAACTACCATATCAATACGAATCTCAAAACCATATTGCACTTTGGTCGTGGCTTTGAATTCACCCTTCTCGAGTTCGTGCTTCCAGTTCTTAGAGAAGCAGTAAGGCTGACGTAGCACTGCTCGCAGCTGCTTTGCGGAGCTCTCACAGAAAACTACCGAGAAAAACACCTTGGCTGGGGATAACATGAATTCGTGATAGCCAAAACTGATCTCGATAAGACGCAAGGAAGCAGTATCACAATGCGTGCTTTACTCACCCATTGTTCGACGAGAGCCGAGACCGACGTTGCTTGCTTGCTTGCTTGCTTGCTTGCTTGCTTGCTTGCTTGCTTGCTTGCTTGCTTCCTATGCCATGGCACGTACCCACTACGGGGGATCGGTCAAGAAGCCGACGGGTAAACGGAAAACAGCTATAGGAAAACGTACGTTTCTGAGAGGAGAGTAAGCTAGAAGGTAATGAATTTTAATCATTTAATGAAAATTCCGTAAAATAATAAATACTAAATGAGTAGATTAAATAGGTATCCGCCTTGTGGCACCATGCGTGAAAGTGCAGAAATAACTTCTCTTTCCACAAAGAAAAAAAACCTGTGCGGAACAGTGGGAGGGCCTGCTCGCCAGCGGCATGCTCAAATTTCAAAAAGGATTGGTGCGACACGCCCTCAAAGTGGCCAGGCTCAGCGGTGCTTTAGAATAGGAGCGCCGACCACTCAAGACGACGGAGACTTCAATAAAACATTAAGACCTCTGTTAGCCGCTGAAACCTGTAAATAGAGTAATAAAGTTTTTCTATCCTTCCTTCCTTCCTTCCTTCGTATACGTGTGGGCACCCAGAATTTGAGTTTCCGTGGGCCACGCGGAAGTCCTTTAACAGAAACATAAAGTCATTATCTACTGGTTCAAGTGACGGATAATAAACATCCATTTTTATATGCAAATTAGCACAGCAGTTATTTCTCATAGACTCAATTCCAGTGAACAGGAGGCCTGACGGTATTCCTTATTTTGTTGCTTAGCGGGATCCAAAACCGAGTCAGCTCCAACACAAAGCGCTTCGTTTATGTCCTTCCTGCACTTGTGTGCTTGAGGGTGTCAGCTGCTGGCCGTTATAGTGCATAAGTCCGTGAATAAACCTGCTTTGCCGCCACACATTGATCAGAAAGACCTAAAAAATTCAAAGCTGCTGATTTGCAAAAAAAACAAAAAAATCTGCGTCGGCCGGGAATCGAACCCGGGTCAACTGCTTGGAAGGCAGCTATGCTAACCACTATACCACCGACGCCAACTCTGGCGACACGCTTCCTTGTAGCTATTTGTGTCGTCCTCAGATGGCAAGCGTGATGACTGGAAATACTAGGTCAGGACGCGGCACGTAGAACGGCTGCTGCAGGGCAATCACCCCCTCGTGTTTCGTGTCGGATAGCTTCCCAGCTTTATATATATATATATATATATATATATATATATATATATATATATATATATATATATATATATATATATATATATATATATATATATATATATATATACATTGTTCAAAAGTTGTAGAACAAGTTGGTCACCTGCAGCCAAAGTTTAAACGCAGGCATTTCTCTTCGTCAAGGTGCTCCAACCAGTAGAAGTGCCCATGCTAAAACATTGGCTACATCGACATCCCTTGTTCCATGCCCCTCCCCTCCCCCCCCCGGTCATGCCTGTGAATCTGTGTTCCCTGTGAATTTGTTGTCTTAAGATAGCCACCCATATGATGATATTCAGCCACCTAGAAACTCCAAGAGCAGCCTTAAAGCTTAGTAGGACAGCTATCTTAATTTTTCTGACATATGTGCTTCACAGAAACGAGATGACTTGAGCATTTAGGTCTCCCGTCATGCTGATGATGGTGGTGTTTACTTCATTTCCTCTATATAGGTTTTTTTCTTCATGTCTTTTAATGGATACAAAATTTATATACTACACACCTTAGGAATCCGCAAGACGAGTCCAACATTCTTTTTTTACTTCCGAGTATTCGAGAGCCTGTTTGAGCCTGCCTATTTCGATATGCGCCGTTTGCCTAAACTAGAACGAGTATAGGCGGCATCACACACAATGCGAACATCAATCTGCACACGCATTTAATTAAAAAATGCAAGTGCGTGGACATAGATGGCTCATGAAATGGTACCGTGGCAGCACAGATGGGTGAGAAATAAGCGCAACAAAGAAAAAGAAAACTCAGCCGACATTCCATTCCGGGGTCTACAACTTGGCAGGTCGCCATGCCATTGAAGCCGGTCTATACCACCGACACCATCTGTTTCAGAGCGCTTCCCCGGAGCGTTTTGTGTGCCAAGGCAAGAAGAAATCCAGGTGACCGGCGCAACAAAGTCATTGCAAGCCTCGTGGACCGGCTTCAATGGCATAAGTATACCCCTGTACCGGTTATGTCGAATAACCACCGAGTTCGTCTGTGCCGAATCCGTACTGTTTTATACACATATTGCCCTCTGTATGTCTGCTCGTAAATGTGCCAACCGCCATTATGCGTGTTGGAGCATTGCCAGAATGAAAGCTTGCTCTTTGACCACTGCTGCGTGGATGGTCTAAGTGTTCTCATTTTTCTTTTCTTTACATATATATTGGTGATAAGGCAACAGTAAGGGACATATAGAGTTCCACATGTGCGCACCCCGCATATCGCCTTTTACCTACACATGATGGTGGACGTCGCCCTAGAAACTAAAGCCAAGCAGAAGTGCCCGAGTGGGACCTAGGCCCTTGCGTCAACCTCTTAACACATTCTCGCTGTTTGCAAGAGTACCCTCGGCATTATGGTGCTGTCAATGGAAGGTCAGCCATCTTGTTTAGGGCAACTTAATGATGCGACAAAACCTAGTTACAGTATACGTCATATTCCCTATTGGTTTCGACAACTCAATCCCTAAGTGCTATCATACATCACAGAAAATGTACCCGCGCTTATCGTCCTTATCATCGTGTCCTTCTGCAATGTTGAATTGCATTGCAAAGGGACATGATGTCGCAGCTTGTCATGCTTCCGATCGCTAGATTTGCAGCCCACAACGTAACAGAAGCGATACATGGAACTCGCTAAAGGAAACCTCGAGACCAGCACTGACGGCGCAGCTCGCATCAATACGCAGAACGTTGTAACACAAGCAGGCGACGCTTGCTGTGTGCCGGAAGTGCTTGAGTGTAGGGATAAATTGTCGTTGTGTTTCTAGTTCTATTACATTTCCGCAGAAACGGTTTAACCAGCATTCTAACTATGACGAACAACATTTGTTCACCATGAAGTTGGAAAAATTATCGATGACGCGACCAGGGTAGCCTATCGTATAGCTCGCCCAACTGATATCAGTTGGTATAACTACGTCATTTGGGAGCGCGCGGCTGAAAACACAGGGGAGCTACGACACTGCGATCGGTAGCGATGCACATTTAAAAATTTGTATTAAATTACAGGTTTTACGCGGAGCGCCTAAATGCGTCACTTAATGATCAGAAGTAGCGGCCCTAACGACTCAGTACGTTTGTCCAAATTCACGAAAATAGTTTCAGAGTCCCTTTAAGCGTTCAAAATATCGCCACAAACTAAAAATATGTAGAGCTAGGCTAAGCGCCTATTTGGCTTAAAAACCTTTCGTGTGTACAAGCTTCCTATAGGAAATTTTTCGAGAATGTATAAACTACGCAAATAGATTCCTCTTGTCGACATCTTTTCTCCGCCAACCTGTGGCTTTTCATAGTCATGGAATAATATGGTGACAGCACTAACCCTACGTAAACTACATTTGCATTCTCTAGAATAATCTTTATCCAGAAGGGAAACCATTGACTTCGATTTGCCAAACATTTATCTAATATATACGTGTAACACAAAGAAGCCACGACAGAAAGACTGGAATGTGGTGAATGGGGTGGGGATCGATAACTATGACCGAGCAGCGGGACATTACACATACAAAATAGGAAACAAAATAGTCGCAGTTTCGCCTGAATGGCGAAGCATTGATTGCCAAATGACTATACTGCCACACGCCGTCAGGTTAGCCGTTTTGTCAGCTGTAAATCTGCTGTAAGCATTCGCTTATGAACTAAACTACCAAATACAGTGGCACGCCGGCACGGGCAAATACGAACACATCTCACTCGATGACCGCGGACACTCGCTGTCAGAACTCTGGTGTGATGAAAAGCGGCAGCAGCGGCGAGCGAATGCCCCTTTGTGGAGCCTCTCGCTTCAACGCCAACTAGCCGAGAGAACACACAGCGCGCACGAAGCCGCCGCCTACGTCAGGTCGGCTAGCCTCCGAAACCACCGCGGATCACCTTCCCGACAAGACGCGCGCGTCGCGGTCAGCCGCGCCATGCGCAGCCGCGGCCGTAGTAGAAGCGAATACATGGATGGAAGGATGGATGGATGTTACGAGCGTCCCCTTTGGTTGCGCCACCAAGCTCTTGCTACTATACTGCCTAATATTCTACCTAGGTTAAACAATGAAAAAAGACACATAAAAACACTATCAACTACACTTCCAGATTTTCTGATCCCCTATTGCGAACTGTGCTTTTGTACGTCTCCGTCTTTTGTCGTTTCCCTACTTTTCTTCCACCAATCCTCCAGTCGCTTCTTACTAATGTCTATTGCGGACATGTTTGCTTTACCACTGCTCCCTCTGAACCCAAGTGCTTCAAGGAGGCCAGTGAGATTCCGGAGACGCGCGCTACCAGCGCCCCCTGGATAGCAGGGCTATGCACTCTGCTTTATGACGTCATGCTACTTGCACCGGAATCAATCCTCTCAAGCCCGGCGTAACGAAAGCGGTGTCGTCCAAATCATCCCGGCTTATTCAGAAGCCTCCTTATTAGATTACATGACAGTCGGGCAAGGTAGCATGACGTCAAGGATCGAAGCGCACAAGTCTACCCTCCCCTTTTCCTAGCGTGCGCACCTCCCCGCTTCCCCCCTTGCTCGAAGGAAAATTTGGCGCGCATCCTCCCCATCTTCCTCACATGCGCGCGCGAGAAGCCGCCGCATCAAGCCACAATCCTTCTCCGCTCACCGTCGCATGCTTTGCCTCGCACCTACAGCATACGACGCGCGGCCGCCATCTGCTCGCGCTTGCACTTTACACGAAATACCACGGGGAAGCCAACGCCGATGGCTGAAATTCGCCAGGGGTGTCCATGTAATTGCTATCGCAATAAGAAGCAGACAGGTAACGATTTCCTTGGTGGACGCAAGAAGTACAGAAATCGCATATGTAGCTCTATATATTTCGCGCTAACTTTTTCTGCACACACCGGTCGTCTCCATTCTTCTCTCAATAACTGTCAAATACGTTACCGTCAGCTGCGTAGACGTCTCACGCAGTGCATACACGTCATATTGTGATTTCATTTCGGCACAGCTTTAAGCGTTGTAAAGCGTAAACATAAAAGTTGCATTATAGTAATGTGAGGAGCCTGGTGGTGAATAAACATCCTCAATATGTTCGCTTCAGATAAATTTCTACATGTGAGTTCAATCTGCATAAGTCTTCCCCATTCTGGTTTCTTTGCGATCATAGAAGCTTCTATTGAACATGCAGTTACATTGGAGACGCCGCGTCAATGACTCAGTCGTACGCACTAGCTATCTGCGTTTCGCAGCTACTACGCAAGCTGCTTTGTCGTCATTAAAGAACTCACAATGCGAAAACGCACACGTCACTAAGAACGCCACAATTGCACATTGTGCCTGTGGTACGTAAATCGGCACAAAGTTAGCTTTGCACAAGATACCTTCGGTTGAACAGAAATGGTGGCTCCTATACATTATTTTTTTTACTGCTTAAGAGGATTCAATACCGAGCCAGGTGCTCCACAAATAAGTTAGTTGGTCTGCTTCTTTTACTTGCGCGCTTTGATTGGTTTGTCGCTGGAAGTTGTAATACATAATTCCTTGAATAACTTGCTTTGGCAGCACAACGCGACTAAAAAAAAAGCAAAAAGTACGTCCCAAGGGACATAAGAAGATTTGGTGCTTAAAGAAAAAATTCTGCGTCGGCCGGGAATCGAACCCGGGTCAACTGCTTGGAAGGCAGCTATGCTAACCACTATACCACCGACGCCAGCTGCTCCGAGGCGCTTCCCTGTAGCCTTGTATGTTGCAACATCCTCCCGCAGACAGCAGACCGGATGAATGGAGAAACGAGGTCAAGCGTGAGCCGCGGGAAGGCGCCGATTCTCTCCGCTTACTTTTTTTGTTTTTTTTTTCCTTCTTTGGAGTTTGCCTCCAACGGCGTAATCACCCCGTCGCAGTCCGTGTCAGATGACTTCCCAGCTGTAGGGTGTTTCACGTAACTTTAAACAAGGATTTTTTACAAAGCGTCTAACCGCAGCTGAGTGAAACCAACGACATATAGTAAGCCGTCATGTGGCGCTCCTTACAGTATTTTATATAGAGCGCCTACTTAGTTCATTAAATAAGATCAATTATAATATTTCTTTTAATATTTTCTTTAGGGTCAAGTTCGTTTCGTTACGTTGTAGAGGGGGATCCAAAAAATGAACGACCTAATTTATTGTGGCGACGTACACTCGCGGACAGAATATTACGGACCATGAAATCTAAGAAAAAAGCTGAATATCTCCGCAACCTCACAACGCAATCTGGTAATTACATCTTGAACATCGACTAGAATATGATAACAACGTTGTCGTGGGCAGTTTTACTGGTTACTGCTACGGGCTGCTCGGGAATTGAACGTTTTCGGGGATACCGTGGTCCATTTTATTCTGTCCGCGACTGTACATGCTGCACGGTGACATGTTTCGCCATTTAAAGAAATCCCGCTTAATACGAATTGAAACAACGTGACTGCTCTCATGCGCGGTCGTGCTACAGCACCCTCAAGCTTGCGTCGAGCGAAAGGACCGTCCTCCCGGACCGTGGCGAACTGGGCGGCCGCGGAGGCAAGCAAGCGGCTTCACGGTGCGTCAGCACGTTCCAATGCGGCGCGCGGAAAAGACGGCTCGCCGTCTTTGATAAGCGAACTCCACCCCACGGAAAGCAGGTTAAAATGAAATTTTTGTTCCCTCGGAATGAAAAGGCTGCGCAGCTCGGTCACCCGAATAGTCACCGAAATCGCTGGATTCTTGAAAAGCCACATTGACCTCTAGTTTAGCAAGTGCTCAAAAAAAAAGAAGATGCCATCAACAGCTAAAGCTGAAGTGACCAGCGCAACAGTAGACACGGGGCACTAAGGGCGACAAGGACAAGCGCCTTGTCCTTGTCACCCTTTTGTGCCCCGTGTCCACTCTTGCGCTGGTCACTTCAGCAATGGAATACCATCTAGCCCGGTCTCACACCCTGCATCAACAGCTATGCAGTTTTCACGCCTCTTTACCAAACTGCGGACACATTCCCTAGCATGCTTTCGGGAATTTGGCGACAAACTTGCGTGATCATCGTCTTCAGGGCTCCTGACGTTGCCGTCTTTGTGTCGTACGCACGATCCTTCATCCAAACCCATAAGAAAAAATCTAAAGGAGACAAGTATGCATCGAGCAGGCCATGCGACAGGCCCGTTGCAACCAATCCACTGGTCTGGAAAGGAATACACAGGGTGTCCCGCGTAACTTTAGGCAGAGTTTAAAACTATGCGAATGCCACGTAGCTGGACAGAACCGAAGTAATGTTGTCTGCCATCGCTTGGAGATGCTCAAACTACTTTTTTTTTCATTCCACCGAATGAGATAATTAGTCTTCACTAATCAACCTCTCAAGTATTATAGTTAGATGGAAAGTGTCAATGGGAAAATTGTAGAGCAACATGAAAAACTCGCGACACAGCTTTCTGTTCCTCAATACGTGCTGCGTATAAGTGTTTTTCCGAGCGTGAAAGATGCCCACAAATGCATACGAAATTGCCACGTGACTGCACGCTCGCGGCACTTTGCGTGCATTCGCGGGCTACCTTAGTTTAAGGAGGGGTGGTCGGATCACCTCAGCCCAGGGCCCCACTGGCTTCTGCCGCCGGCCTAACCTGGCTAATTAAGGACTTTTGTCAGGCCAGGCCAGAGTGGGTGTGCTGTGCCTCCCACTGCTCCATTGCGTTACTGTTCTTCGGCCTATGAGGTTCTTTAGTGAACTCCCAGGTTACATGTAATAGGGCGGTTATGCCACCGCACTAAGCGCAAGTGGGATACATGGCGTTTAGCAATTTCAGATGGCGAATACTCCAGTCTGGAAAGGAAAGGTCAAGCCGCGTTTTTGCTTGGCTGGAGCAGTGAGCAGGAACCACGTAGTGCTGCTACCACACATTAGAGAGTCGTGCTAGGGGCAGGCCGCTACACAGGTTATCCACGGCTCCTTCGAGGATTCCAGACAGATATCACTGTCCTGTCAGTGATTACGCAAAAAAAAAGAGAAAACAGGGCCAATTATGTTTCCATAATAAATCGCACACCACACGTTGAAGGAGCGTTCGTACTGGTTGCGCCACTCAACAAGCCAATGGTGGTTTGTAGCACTCCAACAGTGGGCGTTGCAAGGGTTCGCCTTCGCGTTGCTAGAGAAATTTGCTTCATCACTCCGTATCACCTTGTTCAGAACGTCCGCATCACCGTCCGTCTTGGTGAGTACCTAGTTTGGAAAGTCCAGACGGTTTTGTAGCTCTCGCTCTTCTAGCTATTGATGCAGCTGCAGGTGTTAGGACAGATGGCCTGCGCTTTTCAGTATCGTCCATGCCATCGGTTCCGACACTCCAGTCACCGCACTCAAATCTCGCATGTGTCAACGAAGAGGGGTAGTAATGATGGAAAGGACATCTGCGGGAGCCGCGTCACATTTATTGCCTAATTTTTGGCGCGCCTCGGTGGCGCTTCCAGTCATGCCTAAGGGCCTCGTAGCGTTGCACAATTGTTGATGGGCTTGGTTTTTTTCCGGCAAGCCAGCTGTGAAACACGTGAGCTGCTCGTCTCCCGTCGTCTCCGCCGAGCGGCGAAAACACGCTGCTCAAAAGTGCAGCGCTCGGATAAAGACAGAACCTGCTAACGGGTTGCACGGTGACACAATAAAGACGTGCGGAAGCTGTCTTTAAGAATGAGACTTCAATTCTTTGCTTTTCCTCGCTTGGTTTGTGCAATTACTGGTCCTCTTCGATTATCCGTTCCTGACAGTCCCGGACGGTCCGAGGCGGTGCTTCCAGCCAATGAGCGTTGCGTATGCAACGCTTCGGACAGTCCGGGACTGTTACGGAAGGATCATCGAAGAGGCACTCTGAATACAAACATTGTCCAAATTGGCTTCCGGTGGTCAGGCTATACAGGCACTACAGTACTCACCTACGGGGCAGAAACCTGGAGGCTTACGAAAAGGGTTCTACTCAAATTGAGGACAACGCAACGAGCTATGGAAAGAAGAATGATAGGTGTAACGTTGAGGAATAAGAAAAGAGCCGATTGGGTGAGGAAACAAAGGCGAGTTAGTTAATGACATCTTAGTTGAAATCACGAAAAAGAAATGGGCATGGGCTGGACATGTAATGAGGAGGGAAGATAACCGATGGTCATTAAGGGTTACGGACTGGATTCCAAGGGAAGGGAAGCGTAGCAAGGGGCTGCAGAAAGTCAGGGGGGCGGATGAGATTAAGAAGTTTGCAGGGACGGCATGGCCACAATTAGTACATGACCGGGGTTGTTGGAGAAATATGGGAGAGGCCTTTGCCCTGCAGTGGGCATAACCAGGCTGATGATGATGATGATGGTCAGGCTATCGCTTATCTCAGGTCCAACGGAACGACAGCGCTTCTCTTCCGTGTGCTACATGGTGCCCCCGTCAAAGATACTGACGCATTGTGAAGCTAGAGTCGCGGCCGCCCACCTCACCACAGTCTGCGCGCGTGGTTCTTTTGCTCGAAGCACGGTTGAGAGTGGTGAAATACGACGGCGCACGAGCGCAGTCACGTGGTTTTATTTCATCTATCGCGGTTTTTCCTTAAAGGCCGAAAAATATGACCGCGCCTCATGTACACTGCCACAATAAACTGGATTGGTCGTTTCTGAACCCCCTCTCTAACGTAACAATGCGCACGTGGCACTAAAATGCATGTTAAATTTTTTTTAATGTTTGAGCTCAGTTAGGAACTAATTAAGCGGAAAATAAAAAAAGAATACTCTAAAGCGCTTCACATGACGGCTGACTATATGTCGTTGGTTTCATTCATCTCTGGGTAAGGACTTTTTTTAACACCGAAGCTGTATATGACTGGGATCCCGGAATTGCATTGTCTGCGTAGCCAAAAACTCAACCCATCACTGCGGAAGGCATGGGCCGCGTGCACTTTTGCGTTTCTTGCAACACCACCAGATGGCGCTCGCGTCCTTGAAGTCCGTGGCTTCAGCGAGAACAGGAGGAAAGTATAATGTTGAATTCCAATGGCGGAGTCGGAGCAGCCGACGGACTCCGCGAGCGAGCACTCGACTCTGGCGCAGAGCAACCCCTCCAGATCCACGAGTGTAACATAACCCGCGCCGCCGGAGCAAGGCGGAAGCGGAAGTTCTATCACCGAGTTACCCAGGATACCTTGTGTGTTGTCATTTCCTTCCGCTGTTTGCTCCCAGCACCGCCGCACCGGTTACTTGTCTCTTCAGCGCCGTTCACCTGTTGTTTATTTAAAAGTGCGGAATTGATATCTCGCCAAGCGTGCAGCAGCTTTTGCTTCCTCGCGAGTCGTGACCGGTGGCGCCTCCCAGCAGAAAAACGTGGTAAAGGAAATACGTCAGGCAGAGTTCCGGCCCACTCCGCCGATTTTGGCGGAGCAGCTTTTCTGCTCCACGGAGTGACTCCCGCTCTGAATCCCCTCCGACTCTCTCACTGGAACACCTTACTCCCGCGCTCACTCTGCCATTGGAACAAACTTGCTCCGACTCCGCCATTGGAATTCAACATAAACACGTCCGCAACAGAAGTTAGTAAGAGGTGACTGGAAGATTGGTAAAGTAGGCAAATATATGAATCGTCATAAGCGTTACAAGATTTAGGCAGCCGTTTCACTAAATGTTAGCTTCACCTAAATTTCAACATGTGAGCTGAATTTTCATAAGTTCCCCCATTCTTGCTTCCTTCCGATCTTAGAGGCTTCTCTTGAACATGCAGTTACATTGGAAAGGCCGCGTCCATGACACACCCATCTGCTCTTCGAAGCTGCTACGCAAGCTGCTTTGTCGTCATTAAACAACTCACAGTACGAAAACGCACACGTCACTGGGAACGACACAATTGCACATTGTGCCTGTGGCACGTAAATCGGTACAAGGTTAACTTTTCCCAGAATACATTCGGTTGAACAGAAATGTGGCTCGTATCCTTTATTCTTTTGCTTTTTAAAAGGATCGGAAACGGAGCCAGGTGCGACACAATTAACATAGTTGGTGTGCTTCTTTTGCTTGCGTGTTTTGACTGGTTGGTCGCTGGCAGTTGGAATACATAATTCGTGGGATAACTTGTTTTGGCAGCGTAACATGATTAAAAAAGGGAAAGAAAAGAACATTCCAAAAGACAAGGTTTTATAGCTAAAGAAAAAAACCTGCGTCGGCCGGGAATCGAACCCGGGTCAACTGCTTGGAAGGCAGCTATGCTAACCACTATACCACCGACGCCCGCTGCCTCGCTGTATTTCTCCGTAGTCTTCCCTGTTGCAGCGTCCACCCACATACAGCAGACCGTATGAATGCAGAAACGAGGTGAAGCGTGAACCACGGGAAGGCACCGATTCTCTTTTCTTCTTCTTCTTCTTCTTCTTCTTTGGAAGCTTACCTCCAAGGGCGTAATCACCCCTGCTTAAGAGGACCCAAAACCGAGTTAGGTGCTACACTATTAAGTAAGTTGGTGTGCTTCTTTACTTGCGCGCTTTGACTTGTTTGTCACTGGCAGTTGTAATACATAATGTAATGCATAAAAAACGGAGACGTAGAAAAACAATGTTCACATTAGGGGGTCAGAAAATATCATGTGGGATTCCATCGTGATTTCTTTAAAACCTAGGCAGGACATTAGGCAGCATACTGGAAAGAGTGTGGTGGCGCAGCCCACCACCCCGTTCGAAACGGGACGCTCATTAGATCAATCCATCGATCCGAGAAGGTATCTACTATAGAATGCGAAGATATCTACCAGCTGTCGGTTTAGGCTCCCCTGGGATCCTTGAAGCCCTTGGGTTCAGGGATAGCAGGGGCAAACACGCCCTCTGTAGAGATTAGTATAGGAGGCGATTGGAGGGTTGATGACACCAAAGTAGGGAAACCACAAACAACAAAGTCGACAAAATAAAGTTCCCATTAGTGGTTCAGAAATGCTGGGAATCATTTTAGTGTTTGTGTGCGTGTGGGTGGGGGGGGGGCTTTTCCAGAGGGAGAGGAGGACATTAGGCAAAATGAAAACAAGAGCATGGTGGCACAACCTACCACCCAGTTTCAAAGGGGACGCTCATAGCATACATCCATCCTCGGCAGCTGCGGCGTGGGTCGTGCGGGGGAAAACCTAGAAGAACAACCAGAAAGCTCGCCTTCGCGCTACATAGAGTTCTCCGCAAGCATTTCCCGGTAATGATTGCGCTTGCATAAGCTACAGTTGCCGGGACAGCAGGCTACTACAACTACAGCAGATACAGCAGAGAGTGCCATCAGTACACTTTCATATGTAACAGAAGAACCCTCATAGCTACTGATTTCATTTGTGTAGTGGTAGCACTGGCGAAAGGTCACGGAAAGTAAGGACTCCCGAAAAGCTGCGTGAACAAGATGTGCGGTGCAGGAACAGCAACAACAATGTGCACAACGACGTCGTGCTCAGGCTCGGCAAAACCTAGTTCAAGGATACGTCACTCTGGCCTATCGGATCATCATCACCAGCAGCAGCAGCAGCAGCAGCAGCAGCAGCAGCAGCAGCCTAGCTACGCCCACTGCAGGGCAAAGGTCTCTCCCATACTTCTCCAACCACCCCGGTCATGTGCTAATTGTGGCCATGTTGTCCCTGCAAACTTCTTAATCTCATCCACCCACTTAACTTTCTGCCACCCCATGCTACACTTCCCTTGAAATCCAGTCCGTAATCCTTAATGATCATCGGTTATCTTCCCTCCTCATTATATGTCCTGCCCATGCCCTTTTTTTTCCTTGATTTCAACTAAGTTGCCATTAACACGCGCTTGTTTCCTCACCCAATCTGCTCTTTTCTTATCCCTTATCGTTACACCCGTCATTCTTCTTTCCATAGCTCGCTGCGTCCTCCTCAACTTAAGTAGAACCCTTTTCGTAAGCCGCCAGGTTTCTGCCCCGTAGGTGAGTACTGGTAAAACACAGCTGTTATACAGTTTTCTCTTGAGGGATACTCGCAACCTGCTGTTCATGATACCAGAATGCCTGCCAAATGCACCCCAGCCTATTCTTATTTTTCTGATTATTTCAGTCTCATGATCCGGATCCGCGGTAGATGTACTCCCTTACCACTTTCAGTGCCTTGCTACCTATCGTAAACTGCTGTTCTCTTCCCCCGAGACTGTCAAACATTACGTTAGTTTTCTGCAGATTAATTTATACCCACCCTTCTGCTTTGGCTCTGCAGGTCAGTGAGCATGGATTGCAAGTGGTCCCCTGGGTTACTAGGCAACGCAATATCATCGGCGGATCGCAAGTTACTAAGGTATTCTCCATTAAGTCTTATCCCCTGTTCTTCCCATTCCAGGTCTCTGAATACCTCCTGTCAACACACCGTGAATAGCATTGGAGAGGTCGTATCTCCCTGCCTCACACCTTTCTTTATTGGGATTTTGTTGCTTTCTTTATGGAGGACTAGGGTGGCTGTGGAGCCGCTATAGATATCTTTCAGTATTTTTACATACCGCTCGTGTACACCCTATCGGATCAGGTGATACTATAGCTCCGCTGGCCAACCCCTAACAGAACGTGTGTTGGAACCCCATTTGGTTCAACTCCTTTATTCAAGTTAAGTGAAACACCCTGTATACAGGGAGTGTTCTTTTGTTGAAACCACACAAATGTTTTGTTTTATTTGTTTTACCATAAGCTATGAGAGCAGCTCACCTGGTACATTTGCCGAAGAGTTCCTGGCGAGGCGGAGATACATCCTCGGTAATAATGTGAGTGTCAGAATCCTAATTCATAAAAATTCCTTAATGTACATTTCTTTTATTAGTGATTTGGGGGCAGTTGTCTGAATGGCATATTTGAAGACAGGGACACCTTCATGCTTATCCATGCTTTTAGAATCTTGAAAATCGCACCTAATTGGAGATATGGGTCATCAAATTCCAAAGTTCAATCGAAGCAGCATTGAGAATCAGCGCGTCCCACTGAACGTCAGACGGCAATGCCACAACGTCCCGTAAAGAAGCGTGGGGCGAAGCTCGAATGATAGCATGACGCGGCAAATCCTGACCCGACACATAACCAAACATGCCGGCCAGACGAAGCGTGAAAATCGGTAACTGCCCCGACTGGCGGAGGTGTTATATTTCAAACTTAATCGCGCTTGTCGTCACGGGGTGTTTTGCTCTGACATGATAGCGGGGCTTCATATCAGGGCGAAATCTATCTATATCTGCGCTCATATATATTCATATTGCTACGGAACAATGCGTGCGATCACGAAAAGGCGAGCAGTGTGAAGACGACGACGACGATTAGAAGCTAGCGCGGGCTGTTGCCTCTTGGTCAAGCGCAGCGTATTTTCTTGTAAATATACTTGTAGTACATAGCTTTTCATCTGCGTCTTCTTACGTAGCATATCTGGTGGAGGTGGACGTTCCCTGTATGTACCTCGTCACGGAGCTTCGCAGTGAACGGTACGTCGAGCCTTCCTTCATGGATCCCCAGCCAATAACAATATACATAGCTGCACTCCAGTCGGTGGTGGCTTTATTTATTGCCGGAATTTACCGTTGAAATTCCGTCATACGTGCCTCAAATTACTTTGGACTTTCAAGATTTCTGAAAAACGAGGATGCATTAAATACGATTGCTCGAAATTCGCCATTTCAACAACTTCCAATAAGGCACTAGTGAAAATTTAAGCAATAAATCTTGGTCAATTGTTTTCTGAAGCACCCGTTATTAGCGGCACAGCAGTTTCCGCTTCGCCTAAAACGCGCATGCAAGAACGCCACGTTCGGTGCGCAGATTACTTTTTATTTTTAAAAAGTCTGTGTGGTCTAAACAAAACACTCTGTATGTATAGCTTGGAATTCATCTCACACAAACCACAAAGGGGTATATGCCGTTGCAGGCAAGGTTCCAAAGAAAAAAGAAGAGAGAATCAGCGCCTTCCCGGTGGCTCACGCTTGACCTCATTTCTCCATTCATCCGGTCTGCTGGCTGCGGATGGATGTTCTAACATAGAAGGCGGCGGGAAAACGTGGCACAGAGCCGGCGTCGGTGGTATAGTGGTTAGCATAGCTGCCTTCCAAGCAGTTGAGCCGGGTTCGATTCCCGGCCGACGCAGAATTTTTTCTCTAATCATCAAACATCAAATCTTGTGGCTTCTGGGACAGTTTTTTCTCCCTTTTTTATCACGCTTTGCTGCCAGAAAAGGTTATCCAAGGAATTGTATGTTACTATTGCCAGCGACAAACCAGTCTAGGCACGCAAGTAAAAGAAGCACACCAACTTAATTGTGTACCACCTGGCTTGGTTTTCGATCCCCTTAAACAATAAAAAATTAAAGGATACGAGCCACATTTCTGTTCAACCGAAGGTATTCTGGGAAAAGCTAACCTTGTAACGATTTACGTGCCACAGGCACAATGTGCAATTGTGTCGTTCCTAGTGACGTGTGCGTTTTCGCACTGTGAGTTGTTTAATGACGACAAAGCAGCTTGCGTAGCAGACTCAAAACGCAGATGGATGAGTCATGGACGCGGCCTCTTCAATGTAACTGCATGTTCAATAGAAGCTCGTAAGATCGGAAGAAAGCGAGAATGGGGAAAACATGCGGATTCAGCTCACATGTTGAAATTTACGTGACGCTAACCTTTATTGAAAGAGCTCCTTAAATCTGGTAACAGTTATGACGATGCATATTTTTTCTAGTCTCATCGTACTCTCCATGTAGTCTCACGCAACGCTCCTCTTTATCCACCGGCAAAGTCCTTACATTCGCATAGTGCAATATTTTGCTGTCAGCATTAATGCGATTAACAATAAAGCATTGTAGAGACTCACCGTATAGCCCCCACAGACACATAAAGTGGCAATCTCGCTGACAACTACAATTTGAAATGATACCATATCTTCTTAGCATCACTGCACCCCAGTTGTAGCTCTGCAGTATATCTAGTATCCTGACTGCAACTTTGTTGCAAGGGCTCTCCTTTAAGCCGCTGCGCCCCCTGTGGAGGTGCCTGTTGGGGATGCGGCTCTGCCGTTTTAATATATGTAACGCTACAGACCTTTCATGTCACCTTGAAACATCTGTTCTGGGGGTTTGGTGAATGATACGTCCATATCAATATCGCATACGCCATGCCGAAGCTGTCGGTTCAAGCACATAACCAGTGGAAAATACCCAGGGACCCAAGTCGTCTGTTCGGCGTCTGTTCGCATAGACTGCAGCCAGCACATACCTAGTGGACAACCTAGTGAGCCATCTGGGTCCCTCTGTGAAAGATGTTGGGTACAAAATGTAAAGTGGGTAAAGTTCCAGAAGACTGCTGATCGCATTAGAACTGCTTCTCAGCTCAGCAGGCTCTTACCAAAGTGAAAGAGCATCTGAAACAACCGCAGTGCTTCTCAGGCTGCGAAAGTAACCTGAAGTACGCTGGAACTACAGTGTCGGGCAGAGAGTAATAGAAGGTGAAGTGGAGGAGAGGAATTGAGCTCTTCAAAAGTAATACAAGTGCTGCCAGGAATTCAAACGTTGCACTGACTTGCTGGCAAATAAACAACTATGCACCTTTCCCAAGCGAAGGAAGAAATTTCATAGTCTTTTACTTTTAAGTTTAGAGGGTTTTTGCTAAACATAGGGCACACTATCCAGATCTGGTTGAATATTGGGCCGGGTGAAAGGGCACTTCTTGTGTCAAAGATGTAAATATCTTGTTGCGCTGAATTCTCCCTGTATCTGAATGCGCGGAGAGGACACACCTGCCATATTTTACATTTATTTAGCGCTGAACTGCTTTTTGTTTCAAAACAGGTTGACGTTCAGTCTAGCATCAATGTTGTCCAACAGATATTTGATTTTGAAGCCTTCTTTATCCGTCAACGTTTCGCTTCAGTAGGCCACTTCTAATTGCAAATTCTCTGTTTGAGATGGATGCCATCTAAAGCCCCGAAACGCAGCCGTCCGTTCCCTTAGGAGAAATTGCCTTTAATGTATTGGCCAATTTCGACGATGAGCAACTTCCTGATTGCACAACCAGAGAAACTGACACTGCCCACTGAATTTATGTTGCATCAATAATTACACGTGGTTTGGAATACATTTGCTTGAACACTTACGCCATCCACTGTCTCTTTTGTTCGCCGCCAACACATGTCTCTCAAATTTTCATTTTGCTACTTAACGCGGGTTGTGAGTCTTCTCTAGCTTTTGCTGGGAGAAATGTAGAAAAATTTTTTTTCACGTGCCTTTGCATGAGGAAAAGGGTTACAGAGTGGCTAGTGTGAAGAGCAGGTGTCCTCGCGAGGGGTTGTGTCGGCGGATACTTACTTTTCTTCTTAGATACGCACGGGCTAGTACTGTCACTTTAGGAGCTGTAAGTTGTAGCAGTGTCATCATCATCATCAGCAGCAGCAGCAGCAGCAGCAGTAGCAGTACCAGTCTATTTTATGTCCACTGCAGGACGAAGGCTTCTCCCTGCGATCTCCAATTAACCCTGTCTTGTGCCAATATATTCCAACAAGCGCCCACGAATTTCCTAAGTTCATCGCTCCACCTAGTCTTCTGCCATCCGCGACTGCGGTTCCTTTCTCCTGGTATCCATTCTGTAACCTTAATGGTCCAACGGTTTTCTAACCTGCGCATGACCTGCTCACCTCCATGTTTTTCTCTTAATGTCAATTAGAATATCGGCTATACCCGTTTGCTATCTGATCCAAACAGCTCTCTTTCTGTCTCTTAACGCTGTGCCTAGCCTTCTTCGTTCCATCACTCTTTGCGCGGTCCTTAACTTGTTCTCAAGTTTCTTTGTCACTCTCCAAGTCTCTGCCCCGTATCTCAGCAGCGGTAAAATGAACTGATTGTACACCTTCCTTTTCATTGATAATGGCAAGCTTCCAGTCAGGAGTTGACCATGTCTGCCGTATGCGATCCAAACAATTTTATTCTTCTATTAATTGCCTTCTCATCATCAGGGTTTCCTATGATTCTTTGACCTAGGTATACGTGCACCTTCACCGACTCTAGAGGCTGACTGGCGATCTTGAACTCTTGTTCTCTTGCCCGGCTATTCATCAATATCTTTGTCTTCTGCATATTAATTTCTACCCCACTAAGGTCCTCTACCATTTGTTGCAACTCGTCTGCAATGTTGCTGAATAGCAGTGTCAACTGCTTTAAGCAGGGTCGTAAAGGACCGTGGTTGGGCAGCCATGCGTAAAGGGGAATAATACTCCCATGGGCGTGGTGTTTTTGTATGCAAATTATGTACTCTTAAACATCGCAGTCTCATTCAACTCTTAAACATCCGAAGTGTATTCCGTCACTTGTCGTGTCAGGAAAACTGCCGATATCGGTAAAAGACGGGCCGCTGAAAGCGCTGTAAAACCATGTCGTTACTCAAAATTGGTCAAATGAGTCATAGAGCTAAGTTACCTACAATTTGCCTACTTCATCCCAACCTGTCCACCACCTGCAACATCATACCATTCGTTTCAAAAGTTGCAGGGCTGGTTCACAATTTTTGTGAGTGCTTCCTTATGATGATGCCAATGTTCAAGTGCTAAGCAAGAATATACGACTCAGAACACGGGCATAAGCTCCGCGGAATCTCTGCTTATGTCCGCCTGTTATGTCTACGCAGAGCTAGGTATGTGGCTTACATACGCATTTAGGCATGACTGATTCCCTTCTAGTTATTAAAGTCCTACAGTGTTAATTGGTTTAAAAAGTACGCTGTTTGATTGGTATTGTTAAGAATGGCGAGCTACAAGGCAAAATTGCCACCCAATTACGACAAGGGGGGCAAGACGCGCATTCCGCACTCTCCGTCGCTACAGCTAGGAGGCGTTCGAAGAACCGGCCTTTGCGCTGTTAAGAATGGCGAGCTGCAAAGCAAGATTGCCACCCAATAACGACAAGGGGGCAAGACGCGCATTCCGCACCCTCTTCGTCACTGCAGCTAGGAGGCGTTCGAAGAAGCGGCCTTTGTGCTGAAAACCGCCTCCTTCCGCCAGCCCCATCGACATTGTGACGGGACGAGTTCGGTGTGTGAACAATGGCTTCGGAGTTCCCCACGTGGACCTGATATGACACGCATGGACAAGTTGCCGTGGGGAAGCCGTATTTTGGTGCTTCTCATGCTCGTCCAGACGCAAGACAACGAGCTACCCTCGATGGGCGCCGATACTTCCCGGAACGGCACCCCTCTAACGCCGGCGTCGGGCATCAGAACGCGGTTGCCTTTGTGCACGTAAACTGATCTGTGGAGCAGCGGCGAGTTGGTGATGAGTAAACGAACAGTCGCCGCCTCGAATGGCCGGCGGACCGAGTGTATAAAACTGTTGTTGTGCGAATGCTGGACACACTGCTCTTGAGCAGTCATGTTAGACTGATTCACTTCTCTCATGCAGTCATGTTGGACTGACACTCTTTTTCTCAAGCAGTCATGTTAGACTGATTTAATTTCTGTAAATAAACCCATTTTCCTCGTTCTCGATGAGAAACAGTTCTTCACTTCATCAACGATCTCAGCGTAAATAAGTTGGACGACGGCATGGGCCAGCTACCTTCGAATTCATACCGTACCCCAATCTTTGCAAAGGACCACGAGCGATGGGATTGAGCCCCCAACCCTGACAGTATGTAGCGTAGGGATGGTTACCTGTTAACCAAACCTGTAGCATGCATGCACCACTTTTTTGGTACTGGCTTAATGAACCGTGAATGTTACGGCTTCCGAACACCTTTCTGCATTATTTTTAATAATAATAGTATCTGTATTTGTCTGTTGCACGAAACGTGATGTGGCTGTCTGCTTGCTCAAGGCCGAACGCCTCGGCAGTGGACCGTACCTGCGGATTTTGGCTCCATCACTACCAGCTGTGCGGTACCCCTCTTCTAAAAACATGTGTAGACGGTGCATATGAACCGTCCATGTCATGCATCTTGCAAGCAGAAGACCGGCAGCTGAACTCGAACTCCACTCTTTCTGAATTCCTTGCTCACGTGGGGTGGGCGAACCAAATTATGAGTAGCCAATTTGGCTTACAAAAGCTACTTGCACGAAAAGTCCAAGCTCCTACGCATACTCAGTGACTTTAGGCAGCAATCTCATTGTGTTTATTCATTCTTGAGAATTAACTTGTTTTCGAAAGTAAATGCGGTTTTTGCGCACATGTAAAACATGTCGCATAAATAACGTGCATTATATTAATCGAAAGCTACCATGGCCAGAGTCTTTCTGTACCTTTGATGAATCTGAATCATCGCTAAACTGTCACTGATTGAAACAACTGTTTCCATCAGTAATAATTATTCCTTCCTTGATGCTTTGGCCAACAATACTCACTAGATTGCGGTTTCATACACTTGCCTACGTTATATTTCCTAGAAATTACAACTCTGATAATATGGGCGTGTTCTACTGAAATAATTCAGCAAGAAAGCTATGGTTGTTTAAGCGATTCCACAGATTCCAGTGCAAGCAAAGCACCCTAAAACTAAATCGGCACCTTCATTAGAGACTCTCGGAGAACTTGTAACAGCTTCTTTGAAATCTAGGACCTCCCATTGTCTCAAAGTGCGTGCACAAATGATGAGGCATTTTATGCATACCGTTAAAACATCGCACAGCTAAAAAGTTCCGCAAATAATAAATCATTCCTTCACTGTCCTTCATAACAGACATACAATACTAGCGGTTCTTCACTGTACAGAATGCAAAGGACTTGAATGACAAGAGGACGCCGCACAAACCTGTGCTAAGACTACATAAAGAAACAAATTGAGCCAGATGACGCACAGGGGAAGCTACATTTTATATTCATTTTTTTATGTAGAAATAACAACGAGACGGGAAATGTAAGTCGACCAAAAGACTCCTTGCTGCGGCTTGGAGCCGGAATTCTTTTTTTTTTTTTATCGCACGTGGGATGTTCTACCATTGGGGCTACCACGTTGGCTATCCTCCCGTCCTGTTTGCTTGGTATTTCTGCAGGTGTACAAAATTAGCCCTCGGAATGTTAGCCACCACCGCTCGGTGCCGAGGTAGCTGTGTACGTGATGGCAGATGGGTATAGTCATTCCTTTGTTGTAAATGTTGAGGCTATTCGTAGTTCCCTTGAGCACATGACGTTAATGAAACATTTAGCCCAAGAGAGTTGTGTTTCTCATTGAAATAAATAAGTTAATGGCGTAAACCCACGCAGTATAATGCAGCACAATGACTGCGCTACAATGGCAACAGCACTACCTAGAGACTTCGGTTTTGATACGTGGGCAACGTTCTGTTGCGTAAGTAACGCATGGTAATGATTGCTGTTAAACCATTCCCAGATAGCTTAGTTCGCATAGGCAATATTCTGGCATAAAGCATTTCGAGAGTGCTTGCAGTACCTATACGCCGAAAGGATTGGTAAAACTGCCATGAAATTTGCGACCCCTACATTCTGTCGCATAATTCTGTTTACAAAGTGAGCAGGCAATTTATGAACAGCTGAAAATTTTTTTTCTAGGGAAAACATTCTGCACATTTGTCTTCTCGACTCCATTGTTATGAACTACCGTCGTACGACAGGCGGCGCCGTCTCTTACAAACAATGCTCGCGTAACTTTTTTGTTTTTTTTTGTGCACGTGGCCTGAACCAGCACAGAATTTCTCATAGACGCTCTCCCTTTATTAGGTAGTGGCAATGCTTCGCTTTACTTTATTGCTTTCAGGTACCGACAGTGGAAGTCAGCTGCACTGAAATAGCGCAGCTTGTGCGTTTACTTCCGCGTTTTCGCAATTTTCGCACCAGTCGCTGCTGAAATTTAGATTTCTCTTTCAACATAAATGGCTTTGTTTCTGTTATATCCCAAATTTCTAAGAATATGTGCATACCTATTGAGCATATATACACATATACATGCATAGCAAAATTCAGCGTGTTCGGCGGGAAGGGGGAGGGGGGGGGGGGAATGGTCAGAAAAAGAGACCGTCGAAGTGAACAATAGGGAGTTTTAGCATGCCAGTAATCGTACAATCCTACACAAAATACAGGGTTATACAGTGGCCGTGGACAGCAGCAGTAACGCTGGTAGGGACGTATTGTGAGGCTTGGTTCAACTAAAACCGTGTTTGAAACATTGTTGTGCTACGCAAGCGCTCGTCCAGTAAAGTTTTTGAATGACGGAATGTTCAGGAGTTTGTTACTGCCGAGGCATTCTGCACCAGCAGTTCAGCGGAACTTGGCGCGTCACTACAATATTAGTTATATCATAAAAGAAGCCAACAAACACTGATACCGATGAGAACCAAGGGGAAATTGCTTGGGCTTAATAAATGAAATAAAGAAACGATAAATCAATAGAAATGAGAGTGGATGAAAGAATCGGGCCCCTCGGTTAACCGCTTTTCCGCTCGTGTATTACAGTATTAGTTGTGTGTCTTCTATGGTAAAAGCCATTGCCACAATATGGCGCCACCAACGTGACTGCTCAGGCAACGCCTGTTAACGCCTTTGTTAACATTGTATTTCACAAAGGCTAACACCTTTCTTTTTCATAAAAGGATGCTATAATATTTAATAGGAAATTGAAAAAACATTCCTGCGTCGGCCGGGAATCGAACCCGGGTCAACTGCTTGGAAGGGAGCTATGCTAACCACTATACCACCGACGCCAGCTGTCCTGTAGCGCTTCCTTGTAGTTTTTTATATTTTACCATCCATCCGCGATTGCAGGAGATACGGGGTCAGCTCGAGCAAAGTGGAGTGGTTCCAGCGGCGTAATAACATCTTCGCTGCTCCTGTCGGATTACTTCTCAGCTTCTTTAATATCATCCACGAAGTGGTGCCTACAGAGACAACCTAGATTAATAATACGCTAGTTTTCGCACTATATCTGTCCATTATTCAGGCGTATTTACTTATTTAATGTAAGCACAATCCTCCTTTGAATCAAACGTATTACAGTAGGGGGTTCCCAGCAACATAAGTACATTGGGGCTCCAAAGAAACAAAAATGCAGATCCAATGCACATGTTGTAATCTATGCGAAGACAATTAAATGCTTTGCAGCTAAAGGCAATGCGTCCAATTTTGTTTACCTTCATGGCGTGCAACGAGTAATCTCATGCAATTTACTTGAATATCCACCGGAAAGGTCATAACTTTATTGCCATGCAATTAATATGTTTATGCATGGCATCGCTCACACGCTATTCCGAAACGTCAACTTCAATTAACGGGTATTTACAGTGGGATATGTACGCGCAGCGATGACACGAGGACAAAGGCGATGTATGATGCTCGTTGAGGGAAGAATAGCGATGATAGGTGTCTGCGCCGTACAACACGTGTGAAGCAACACTTAGAAATTGCGCAACTATTTAAGTGATCCACTTATCCTACTGGAGCCCTCTAAAATGCAGGAATAATTGATTCTGTAACCATGTTGCGTTTTTTTTTTTTAGAGCGCACCTCTTAGCGCCCGTTCCTGCGTTGACACATCGGCGTCCTCGGCGTAACCTAGCGAAGGATGAAAGAAAGAACGCGGAGCGCACCGACGGATGAAAGACGGAGAGAGCGAAGGGAGCGCGAGGACGAAAGCGGAGGAGGAGGGTATGGCAAAAGCGTATGACGCGCTCTGCGGCGACGACTGCTACAAGACGGCGCCAGAGTAGCGCGCCGACGTGTGTTCACCGATGACGCCATCGATAAGGCATGCAGCGAACGCGTCCGTCGATACCATATATGGAAACAAAGCGCTGCATGAGCGGAGGTCTGTCTGCGAGCGTCTGCTGCGAATCGGGCCCATGCGTCACGCATGCGCTGCCTCTCGCGATCTGCCGATACGCGATGCAGTCGCTCCACACACACCGTTTGCAATGTACCGCGCGAGACAGATTGGCCACTCCAGTGTTCTCTTCTTAATATAAATCGCATATTTGTATAATGATAATGCAAAATATTGTCACGCCAAGCGAAAGCGCGTATACAGCTGCGCTCAAATTTCACATTAGGTAGCCCACCGGCCCACGACCGGTCCGGTGGGCTAGACCTGCCGGTCCCGACGTGGGACTAGCCGGGTGCGCGACGAGTTCGCGTCCTCGCCGGACCTGCAATAAAGTTTCTTCACTCACTCACTCACTCACTCACTCACTCACTCAAAACAAGAAAAGAGGACGCATCCGTATATATATATATATATATATATATATATATATATATATATATATATATATATATATATATATATATATATATATATATATATGTATTAGGAGATTACATATGAATATGAAATACAATTGAAATAAATTAAGTTAATATTAGATACAATATTAAAACAGGTTTCGGAACCCCACACTAGTCTCTGGCTACGGGTTCAGTCAGTGTTTTGATAATTTGTATGGCAAGAGTAGCAACAAAATGAAAATGAAATAAATTAAATTAAAATTCTCATAATTGCTTAACTGTCTGTATTCCAGCGCGAAATTGCGCTATAGTAATTATGATAGGAAGCTGCATGGGCAAGTCGCCACCTGCTCATAACTGCATCGCCACATAAAATAAGTATCAGCGTATGTAGATGTCCTGTTTCTGCGCATCTGATTGGTTCAGCAGCCTTGGGACTGTGGTCACGTGACCGAAAAGTAGAGCAGTTAGCGAATGACGCACGATGGTCGCTATATCGACCATTTGCGAATTGTCGTTTTGCGACCGACTTGGTATCGCGATCACTGTCAGTCCCCGGTGTGAATGGGTATTTACACTCCGCATGAGTATATTTTCCACAGCAAATGGTACTGCTCAGAGGCTAATTTGGTAGATTAATTACAGTGGCATTACTATTCCCTGGCGATTAACTGCAGGGAGGTTAAATTTAGAAGCGAGTGGAGTGCTTCACTCTAAAAATGTTGCACCGCTTGGGGCGTACTTTTTTCGCATACAATCATCATCACCTGCGTTGCTTGCGTTTCCGTACTTCAAAACTAGTCGCACGTTCCTCTCCAGAATGCTCCACAATCCTTATATATCGCATGTGGTTCTGGACTGGGAAGTGCCGGGCGGGGAGCATCAAAGATAGGAAATATGATGACTTATTGTTTGGGGACAAATAAGCCTCGAAGGATGCAAACTTGTCTAGGGTGTTGTCAACAATTCGTGCTGTTCAGACATATTCGTAAACAACTGATGAATAACTGATGGGTTGCGCATACCCTAGCGCTAAATTTGCCCGTGTTCTCTCGACCCGTGATTATTAAGACGTTGGAGCCGGTCCACTTGGCTCGAGCTGACCTCGTTTCTTCTGCCATTCGGCCTCGCCTCTGCGGGCGGAAGTTGCAACGTAAAAACAACGAGGAAAGATTCCCGAACATGTCGCGTCGGTGGTATAGTGGTTAGCATAGCTGCCTTCCAAGCAGTTGACCCGGGTTCGATTCCCGGCCGACGCACTTTTTTTTTTTCAATTCCAAGTAGGAGACATTTTTTTCCAAGGATCGTTCTGGCTGGACACATTGTGCTGCCGAAAGTGGTCGATTGGAGGTATTGACGAAAGTTTGCGATGCTACATAGATCGTGTACACGGTAACATTTTTTGAATCCATTCAGAGCTCGGGAACAACTCGAATTTATCCATTGTCATGTATTTAAAACGTGGAAATGCTTTTACAGAACAACTGCTGCACCAATTTGAAGGAAATTGGTTGCACTTGAGAGAAAAGGTTAATCACTAGCGACAGTAGCAAACCAAATTTCAATTTAGGTCCCGGATTTTTTACGAAAGTTCTTTGCAAGTCCGCATGTTTACCAAAAAAAAAATCCGAAAGTCCATTCAATTCAATTCTCCTTATTTACCAGAAAATATCCTGGCTGAACTCCTGGGCTAAAGCTGCAAGAAAACAGCTTGACGGGGCCCAGGAGACCATACATACATGGCGGCATGTGACAGGTAAACTGGTAACAGATGTTTAAAAGCATCACACATGAAAGTTATTTACACAGATATTAGAATACCATTATATAATAATTAAGAACGTGCACTCTTACTCGACAATAAAAAAAACTGTATTTGTGTTCCAATGCCCAACAAACATAAACTGAAGAAACTAACAAAGCACAATTCTACAATAATAAGTAACCCTAATTTTACTAACAGAAATAAATGGAAGCACCACTATTACAAAAACTAGCTGCAATAGTATAAAATACCATCAGTTATATCGATATCAATTAACAAGAATAAAACAATTATACATAAGGCATCAGAAACCAGGGTAACCTATTTTGTAGAAGAAAGTCCGCGACTAATGATAACCCTATTTTAATAGATAAGTTGAATCAATAAATAAATTAGTAGCTCAGAAATATTTCAAGTAATATATTTACTGTGAGTTTGTCGAAGTCATTATGTTTATTCAGAATAAATGTACGGTTATGTTCCAAAGACTGGTGTTTATAGTCGGTACTAAAACGGAGTTTAGGCCATTCTCTCAGGTTACGAGTATTGGAATGACTGTTGCGCTGCCGAAATGCTGTAGCCTAAATCAAGTGTTTCAATGCCGAAGAGTAGATTTAAAATGAACGCAGGATGCGAAACTCATACATATCAGTGATTTTAATTATTCTGTGAGTGGAAAGTATGTGGAGGGCGGAGATGAATAACCAATGTTAGCAATGCGACGGACAGCTTTCTTCTTTAAAAGCAGTATTCTATATATATTACGCTGAGTTGTAGTAGGCCAAACCAAACTACAGTAGTTTATGTGTGATTGAAATAGCGCATGATATATTCTAACTTTTAGTTGTTTTGGGAGAATTTCTCGGAAACGCGATAAAACTCCCGTAGTTAAAGAAAGTTTCTTACATACATTATTCATATGAGAATCCCAACTTAGATGAGATGAAAATGTCACACCAAGGATATTGTGTTCATCAACAATGTCGATTTTCTGTTCTGCGCACATAATATCTTGTTTAATGTTTAATGTCTTGTTTCTAGCTCTGAAAATTATTACCTTTGTTTTCTAAGGGTTAATATTAAGTTCACTTGATAGTGATAATGATTTAATGTTATCTAATTATCGATTAGATTTTTCTGCCACATCATCTGCATTTTCACCAGACAGTAAAAATATGGCATCATGAGCATATAGTACAAATTTCGCTGTCTTGTCACTGTTTACAACGTCATTTATAAAGGCGTTAAAAAGAAGGAGGCCTAATAGGCTTCCCTGCGGGACACTTCTACTATTTGGCAATGAAGATAAGCTATATTTGCCTAAACACACCCATTGTGCTCTAGCTGTTAAATATAATTTAACTAAAGCCAGAGGAATACCCCGAACACCATACATTTCTAGCTTATGCAATAGTTTTTTGTAGTTAAGTGAATTGAAAGCTTTAGTGAAATCCATGAACAAACCTAACGTATAGAGCTTCTTGTCAATGTTTTTTCGAATTAATTCTTTGAGCCTTAACAGGGCTAACTCCGTTTCCTTTTCAGAAACCGAACTGGGAATCACTAATAATATCAGTTTTATTGAACAAATTTGAGAACCCGAAATGCAACATTTTCTGAAAACCTTTAGGAAATGCAGTTATAGTCGATATTGGGCAGTAGTTCCCCAGCATGCTTTTGTGTCCACCTTTATACAGAAGGGATACGCGAGAACGCTTCATTTTACGTTGATATTCTCTGGACTCCACTGCTAAATTGATTATATAAACAAGTACTGGGGCAACATAATCTAAACGAAATTTTATAGGTCTTATCTGTAGATCGTCTATATCGAGGGCACTATTGTTATTAAGGCTGGTAAATGTCCTATAAACTTCTGGTTCATCTGTGGTTTTAAGAAATACGCTTTCAGGGTGTCGAATAATTAAATAATCTATTAGTGAGATATCATTATCTGGTGCTATACTGGAAGTAAAATGTTTATTGAAACAATCAACAATAATTTCACCGGTCAATACGTGATGGTTTAGTGTAATTTCAACTGGCATGGGGGTTTTCTTGCTGCCTCCCAGAACACTGTTTATAGTTTTCCAAGTAGTATGTGGGTTTCTTGTACTGATACCAGAAAGCAAGTTTTCGTAATACGCTATCTTTGCCTTTCGAAGGTCACGGTTTACTTTAAGATTCCCTACTTCTGCACCAAATGCCGACGCCGCACTCCTGTAGACTGCATCTGTCATTTATTGATTTACTTATTCATTGTACCTCAAAGCTTCCGAAATACGGCACATTACATAAAGAGTTGGGGAAGTCAGGACAAGCAGCAAGGAACGTCCTAGTGAATTTTTCACTGCCACGCCCGAGCGTTGAGTCGCTTGGCGCGTTTTCATGTGGCCAGCTCGACAATGTGAACCTCTGCAATTGGTAGCGATTTTGCTTGTTCGCAGTTTTCCGAACTTAGAAAAGTATACATTGCTCTAAAATCGAGGACAATGAAGGCGGATGTTATGCGACGTAACATAAAAGATGGCCATCTTCAAGGGCAGATTTTTAACACGAAAGGTCGGTGGCAGGGGAAACGTTTAATAAATCATATTTCAATCTCGGGCTATATACAAAGAAAGGCCGTAGATACATAGTGTAACGGGTGCGTTTTGGATGCACAGCATTCGGTTTCGTTCGGCGGCAAAAACGATGTGCTGGAATGATGATTTAGTCACCTGGAGCCACTGAATGAAATTACCTAAGATATCGACAATGACAAGCAGTTTTGCGTGGAGAAGCCAGCGAAGGAAGACGCAGCCGGGATTTCAAACCTGAAATACCTGTGTCCTGTGTTGTAGGAGTAGTCAGAAAGAATGGAAATGGCCACTCGGTTCTGTAGTGATTCGAAGGCACAAATCTTCTTAACCTGATTGCTGTTATTAGTATACGTATTATTACTGTTAGTATTTTAGGTTAATAAGGATAAATGTTTTATATGGAAGTAGTTTTACTGAGGGAGATGCCAGCTAACCACGTAGCTAACTTCTAGTACGCATTGCACGAATTATTTATCTGGTTAACACGATGGGCCCAAAATAAATCACAATGTATATGCACCCCAGCACATTAAAATGTTTCACAGTGTATTAAATTAGTGTTGTTAAGGCAGTAGGAGGGCACTACTGAATTACGATGACCATGAAAGGACACACGAGTGCACTTACTGATGGTGAGGGACATGAACCATTTGCTGCGCCAAAATCCTGAATATGGAGGAGGTCGCCTAGAAGAGTGTACCTGTATAATGGATTTGCTATTCGCCGGAATAATATGCAGTCCTCCGCATAGACTTACCTTGGACGAAACCGTAAACGGGGGGAGGGGGGGTCATTATCATATATGAGAAACAGGAGAGCGCCAAGGACTAAACTTTGGGTCACACCAGCTGAAAGAGGGGATAGTTTAGAAGATCTTCAGTTAATGAAAGCAAATTGAATACGATCACTTAGAAATCCACTTATCCAGCAAACGGTGACTGGGTGAGGGTTAATGATTGATAGGTAATGCAGGAAAACAACACGTGGCGCTTGGCCTAAAGCTTTTACGAAATTAGTAATGAGGACGCAAGTGGGGACGTTGACTTCGAAGTGAGAATGCAAATCATGTAGGAACATCTCTGTAGGTGCGTCTAAAACGGACAAACGTTACATACGGATTTACCACCTACGTGAATTAGTCATAATATTTACAAAGCTTTTGTGAAAGTCTCACTCGTAAATTAGTGATATATTTCAATGCGTTGTATAACAAACAAATTTTGTCCGCTTAAGATGTATTATTAAGTCAATTCAAAACATTGTGATGCCGCTTTTCACTGCTATCTTACAAAGCTCTTAACTTGATACTTGAGATTCTTGGTCTTGCAATTTAAAAAAAATTGGAGGACCCTTAAGCTTCGCCTTCAAGAGTGGGACGCGACAGCGTTCCCGTCGACCCGCCAAGGGGTCGACAATGCGCTACGGCACAGCGATCACTTACGATGCGCCCCGCATCGGACTTAGCGCCCACCTATCACGCGGTGAGCGTCGAGCAACGCAGCGTTCGGCGTGGCAACGAAACATGCGCCTGAGCGAACGGAACGAACCAAAGAACTCGGTGTTTCGGAGGGGAAACGATCTACGCCAGCCAAACGTCGCGATCGGCACGGGCAGAGAGATAGATAGTAATCTAAAGGAAGGACCGGGAGCACGGCGAAGCGTCGTCAGGGGAGAGGGAGTCCCGCGACGCGCCTGGCAGCGGTCCCAATGCGCGCGCGGCGCGCCTCCTGTCGGGGCAGCGCCGTACATTGAGAGGAGGGGGGTCTTCTGTGTTTGCCGCAAGATGGCTCTGCGTGTGCGGAAAGCGCAGAAGAAATGCAGCGGAAACGCACTTCGCAACTCGTGTAATTGTGACTTCTGTACGTTACATGTTCATAATTACCGATATACACCGCAGTATAACTTTCCACGGCTCGTTTCGAAGGCAACACCGCATTCACTAGAGGCGCGTTTGCACCGCTTGGAAGCATCGAACTCGTGGCTGAGTGGTAGCGTCTCCGTCTCACACTCCGGAGACCCTGGTTCGATTCCCACCGGGCCAATCTTGGAAGTTGCTTTTTATTTATGAAGCGCCTGCCGTGATTTATCGCTCACGGTCAACGCCGCAGACGCCGACACCGACGCCGACGACACCGGCTTTTCTGCGACACGAGCTCCTTAACGCTATCGCGTTAAAAACACCTGCCGTTGTTGATTATAGCGGCTTTTCTATTGCGCTGCTGAACACGACGTCGCGGGATGGAATGAATTGCAAAAGCGCCCGGGTACCATGCATTGGGACCCTGTTAAAGAACACCATGCGTTCCAAATTATTTCAGAGTACCCCGCCATGGCGTACATCGTAATGAAATTGAAAATTTCATGCGTAAGACTCAAGAATAATTGGTTATTTGCAATTTCTATATATATATATATATATATATATATATGTATAAGTGCGCGGACTGTATACATAAATATTATGCTTCCGGGGGGGGGGGCACCAGATTTTAACATTTTCTTTTAAATATGACGAACCTCATTAAGTAGAGTGGACTGGCTGCCGATAAAAAGGGAGATGGTACTGAAAAAGATTTCTATTTCTCCGTTTACAGTTTAAGGCCAGCTTGCTGGACACAGTCCATAACGACAGGCAGGCACTCATAGTGTTCGTGAGATGTCCTGCTGTATATAATGAGGTCGTCTAAATAGCACGTGCGAATTTCGCCATTTTAGCCCATACCCGTGGATTGCTGATTGTGAGTGTGCGGTTCAACAGCTGTAATTTTTGTGGACTTCTGGACCGGTTCTGTGGTATTTCTAACCGCAGGCTTCAACTGAGCTGGATACTGACGCCAGCGACGTAGGTGTTGGCGCTGTGCTTGTTCAGATCTCCGGGGCTCGCCTGCGTGTCATCGCCTGTGCCAGTCGGACACTTACAAGACCGGAGAGAGACTACACCGAGTGTTTCGAGCGAACTCGAGTGTCTAGCAATCGTCTATAGCAGTCCTCTAGCAGTGGTATCCCACCTGCGGCCAGTTATTTTTCCATCCAGTTTTACTTCCACAATTTATCATTTCTTTAATTCCGTTGGTAAATACAAGTAACTTCCCCTATGTTGTCTTTGGTGTCTTTGTTTGTTGCGTTCTTACGATAGTATTAATAAAAATCGAGCACCTCGATTCCCTTGATTTTCGTTCACTACATTACGAGTGTCTCGAATCCGGCGATATTGATGCCTTCAGGCAGTAAGTGTGGGTTTTATTGACCCATTGCCTTAATCCAACTACATCACGTACGCGTGACGCCTGCGGTCCTTGGTGTCATTGTTTGTAAATGTTTTTTTTATTGTATGGTACTTAGGAGATGTTGTTGCCTTTGGTTTAGTTGCCACCGGCTACTCCTTTTCACGTAGATTTTTAAAAAATAGTACTTATGCTCATTAAAACTAAAAGTTGACTCCAAATTATAAAACACAAAGTCCACTCACATAAGTTCACTAACACCGCACTAAAACTCAAAGTCAACTCAGAAGCACAGCAACACAAAGTCCAGTCACATAGGTGCACTACAGTAAACACAAGATCCGGTCACATATCTACACCAAACTCAGAGCATATAAGAAAGCACAGATTAGATTCAAATGAAGTTACATCAAGCCAGGCACTGAATTAGCCAAAGTCGGGTTTAAAAAATCCCATAGAATGATCTTATCGCATTTCAATACTCCACTCAATAGTTCCCGAAAATATTTCTCGCTTCTAGAACTCCTTGACGGGCCAGTAACGCTCCTCTTTACAATCAGTATCTTGGCCTGAGGCTGAAGGGCTTGCGGTCTAATGTCACTAAATGACTTGCTAAGCGTTGTCTGTGTGTGTCGTGTCCCGAACATTCCACCAGAAGATGTACATTCTCATCTGCGTGGCCTCAACTGGACTATCGATTCTCGACTATGGGCTCTTGAAATTTTACGTAGAAACTGTTGTGCGTGCGCCGTACCGACGGTGAATGATCGTTTCATTCAAAGGCTATGGTGGCATCCGAAGTGGTCCAGATTTTAAATTGAAGCGATGGGTCAATGTAAATTAACTCGGAAGATTGCGAGTTCTGATCAAACCATGTCGTTTTGCAACCACAGGCTGAGATCTGTCTCAACATGTGCCACAATTCGCCTTCCATTAGAGGGAGACCACGTGTGGCATTATTAACATGCGCTTGCCCAGCTGCTTTGCCTGCTGCAAGATTTCCAGGGCTATTGCAGTGTCGTGGTATCCATTGGAACATTATTGTGCGTTTCCGTTCACTTGTTTTTGTGAGATCCTTTAGTGCCTCGCAAACTAACGCCATGTTTTGGGAACTGTTGATGTCACGATGAAGGAAAGACAACGCTGTCGGCGAGTCATATAAGAAGGCCCATTTTCCCTTTCTTGCATTTAATTTATGCATCGTAACAAAGACAATATTGCAAAAGGCTCTGCTGTTGTTGATGATGCCATGTGAGATAATTTAAAGGTCTCTGTTTTATTTCATTCTGGAATGACAAAAGCAGCTGTACAAAAGTTTGTTTGGCAAGAACCATCTGCATACACTTGAATATAGCCAGGGTACCGAAAGTTTATCTGGTACAACGCTAGTTGTTGTGCTGCTAACGTAAACATATCTCGTTTGTGAATAATTCCTTCAACCGAAAGTTCGGTTTCTTGGAGAGACGAGTCACCATGGAGGATAGGAGATATCTGAGAGCCAAAGTTCGTAATGTGGTAGTAGATTGATGTGCACCTGAATTAATGTATTGTTATTCACCCTGCCTCTCTTAATAAGTACGATTGCTAGTGAGTGCCTTTTGTGCTGCACTGAAATGCGAAAGTAGTGTCGACAGCTTTCAACCGTCCTTATAATACGAATGGAGGCTGACATGCCTCTACAATTACTAAGGAACTTGAGGTTGTTGCAGGAACTGGTCCCTAAGAAAATTCTGGTCAATCCAATGTCAACATACGGCATGGTACTATGTGTTAACGCTGGTTTCAGAAGCTGACGACCGTTGATGTACTGATAATAACCCGCTTCATTCATGCGGCGATGAACACCACTCTAACCCTGTCCCCAACTACCTGGAGATATCTGGCAACAGGGTAACATTCGGCCACCACCACTTACAACGCGTGTGTCGTCGACTGGCTCCAGCGGTCACTGCTGTGCACAGCACACAGCACCGTTAAGTTGTCGCTGCGATATTCACGTCCTTCAAAGTGACGAATGTGACCGTCCTTTCCAGCGTTGCAGAGATGGCCACTTCGCCACCATCTGCGTCATGCGGCGTTCCAACTAGAACGCTGCTGCTGGGCTTGTCCTCCTCTGCCGCCGGCATCTCTGCTCAGCTTGCGTTTCGTCATCTGCCTTGCTTGCGTTTCCGTACCTGAAAGCTCAGTGCTCGCTATTTTTCTATCATGAATACTCGGCGACGCTGATAATGCGCATACTGTTCGTGACCGTTGAGTACCGGGCGTGGGGCGTTCCAAAGAGGATAGGCACGCAAGGCAGATTACCATTTATTGTCTGACAACAAGCCTCAAATGAGGTAAACTACTTTATATTATCAAGAAAACGATGATGTTGAGACGGATTCTTAAACTGATGAATAATTGACGGAGTGCGCGTAAGCTAGCTCTAAGTTTACCCCCGTTCTCTCGACCCGTGATGACTAAGCCGTTGGAACCATTTCACGTGGCTCGAGCTGACCTAGTTTCTCCGGGCACCTGGATTGCTTTCTGCTCCAAAATGTTGCTGTACAAGAAGCCGCGAGGAAGCACACGCCAACAGCAGGCGTCGGTGGTATAGTGGTTAGCATAGCTGCCTTCCAAGCAGTTCGCCCGGGTTCGATTCCCGGCCGACGCACTGATTTCTTTTTTCTTCCTGACCAGCGGACACTTTTTTTTCAAGGCTCTTTTGGGCTGGGCACATTATGCTGCCGCAAGAGGTCGATTGCAGGTATTGACAGCAATTTGCGATGCTACATAGGGTACACAGCAACATCTTTTTGAGAGGAAGCCTTTAGCTCGGGACCGACCCGCCATGGTTTGTTAATGCCTTTGCTGTTGAGCTGCTAAGCAGAGGTCGCATTTCGATGGTGGCGACATGCAAAACCAGCCGTGTACTTAGATTGAGGTCCACCTTAAATAACCCTAGGTGGTCAAAATTCATCCGGAGTCTCCCACTACAGCGTGCTTCATAATCAGATCGTGGTTTGGGCACGTAATGCCCCATAATTTAATTTATTTTTTTAAAACTCAGGACCAAGTCGAATTTAGCTGCTAATATGCAGGTAAAATCCAGAAATGCTTTTACACGACAAATGATGCACTAATTCGAATGAAATTGGTTGTATTCGAGAAAGAAAACTAAAACTCTACTGACAGTAGCAAGCGGAATATTGCTTTACGGCCTGGATCTCTTTCAAATATTTGTTCCGAATTCGCAAATTTACAAAAATTTATGCAATGAGGTCTGGAAATCCGCAATTCTGTACCAAATACAAATATCGTATTTCTGTAAACTGCGTCTATCATTCATTCATTTATTTATTGATAATAGCTCAAAGCTTTCAAGAAACGTGACATTACATAAAGGGTTGGCCAATAAAAAAGAGGGGAGGGGGAGGGGGGGGGGCAGGTCAAGTGGCATGACATGAAAGATGGCCATCTTCAATGGCAGATTTGCAACACGAAAGGTAGGTGGTGGGGGCACTGTTTCAAAGAATGGTATTACATTACCGGTCTGTATGTACAAAGAAAGACCATCGCTATCTAGTCCAAATGGCGCGTGTTGGATACACAGCATTAGGATTCGTTCGGGGGGAAAAACGATGTGCTGGAATGATGATTTGGTCACCGGTGGGCAGTGAATGAAAGAACCTCAAAAATAGAGACAAGCAGTTCTGTGTTGGGAAGCGAGCGGGGAAGACGCAGCCGGGATTTCAAAGGTGACACACCTGTACTGTAGGAGTAGCCCAAAAGAATGGAGATCTGGCAGCTTGGTTCTGTGGTGATTCGAAGGCATTATAATCATGTTAACCTACTTAGTGTCATAAATAGCACATTCATATCTTAGTTTATTAAAGATAAAGGTTTGATGCGGAAGTAGATTGATTGAGGGAGATGCTGACACCACGCTAGCGAACTTATAGTACGCATTGCACAGTTAACACGATGCACCCGAGATAAATCACAAAATATATGCACTCCCAAGCATTAAAATGTTTCACATTGTGTTTTGTTGTTTAAATAGAAGGAAGGCACTACTGAATTACGGTGGCCGTGAAAGGACACATGAGTGCACTTACTGACGACGAGGAACATGCACCATTTTCTGTCCCACTCCTGGATGAGGAGGAGATCGCCTAGAAGAGCGGAGCTGTCTAATGAGTTTGGTATTGGTCAGTATAAAAACGCAATCGTCCGCAAGAAGGCTTGCATTGGATGAAAATTTCAGTGGGAGGTCACTAACATATATGAGAAAGAGGAGACCGCCAATGACGAAACCTTCGGGCACAACAGCTGGAACAGGTGATATGGTTGAGGAGATTCGCTTAACGAGAGCAAGTTGCATACGATCAGTTAGCAATCCGCTGATGCAGCCAGTGATGACTGCGTGAAAGTTGATGAGCGAGAGGTAATGCAGAAGGACAAGTGACACTTGATGTGAAACTTCTATAAATGGAAAAAAAGGACGTCAGTGGGGACGTTGAGATCGAGGTGAGAGTGCAAATCATGTAGGAGCATCTCTGTAGGCGCGTCCAAAACGGACGAATGTTACATACGGATTTACCGCTTACGTGAATTCGTCATAACGTTACGAGGCTTTTGCGAAAGTCCCACTCACAAACTAGTGGTATTTTTAATGCGTTGTACACCATAATAATTTTATCTGCTTAAGATATATTATTAGGTACAATTTAAAGAATTGTGATGCCATATCTCAATGCTATGTTACAAAGCTGTAAACTTGGTACTTGAATTTCTTGAAATCTAGTAATTTAAAAAACCCGCCGTAGTCGCTTGCTGTGGCCGTTGCATCGCACTGCTATAAACGCGAGGTGACGGGACCGAGTCCCGGCCATGGCGGCCGCATTTCGACGGTAGCGAGAAGTAAAAGCGCCCGTGTATTATCATGCATTGGGGGTACGTTGAGGAACATCAACACTTTAAAAAAGTTCACGCTTAATCTCACGCTACACCGTAAGTGTAAGCGGGACGCGCATGTATATGAGGCGCGGATTACGTTTGAAGCACCTCGTGAGCGAAAATAAACGTGACATTGCTTCATGTGAGCGCGAGGAGAAGACTGTCTGCCGTGGTTCTGTCCCGCCTATACGCATGACAAACTCAAATCACACGCTTAACATACTGCAGAGTGCTTACGCGGGAACTCTCCATCACGCTTATAAAAATCCAAATAGGGGATCCGTTATATGTCACGTGATCTGCGCGAAGCGTGGGCGAGGGAGAACAATGCTCAGCGTCTTCTCACTGCTCTGCGGGCAATGCGACACTTTTCTTGGGGAGGCAAACCGGGGTGTTTGAAGACTGCGCTCGGCCATTTTCGGGGTGGATTTTTCGACAGATTGCCACAAGCGACGTTGGTTCATTTCAGCACAGAGCTTCGGGTCTAATTGTCAGAGTTGGCGTGTATCGCCATGTTCACTTCTACAGATATTCCTGGCGTAAAACAAGGGTGGTGTATGTATACATTGTGCACTGCGCCAAGTCTACGAGCGTTTACGAGAGTTCAGTAGAAAGAATCCACCGCGGTCTGGCAGCTCCAGAGCAGCATTTCCATATGGATAACGGATATATTGCGGTCCCTCACCTGCTATTCATGGACGATTGAAATATACAGGTAAGAACATTAGTTATGGTTCGCTTTTATTAAATAGCGGCTAACTGACAATTTGTCATGATTTCCGGTATGTGGTTGTATGTCGTGTAGTCCAAATTTGCCGCATGGTACATTTATTGGAAAGCGAGAACATTTTATACGAGCAGTAGCGGCGATCGAAGTAGAGAGCAGTCAGCCTCGTGCTTTTTTAAGAACACCGCGCTGTTGGATTCGTCTGAATTGTTCAGTTTATTGTGCTGAAGTACCAAATTCCCACGATTTCTGTTGTCTTTATTTATATTCGACCGCTCATCGTTCTCTTCGTGCCCGCTGCCATTTCTCCTCGGGCAAGGGTGGTGAGCTAAGAGTTGCCACTGTGCATTTTGCACCCTGCTTCTAACAGTTTAGAACTCTGTTAGTGGCGCATCTATGTGGTGTGCCGTGTATTCCGTGTGGCTGCCTCGTATGCCGCTCATAGTATTCCGGTGCCTATAAAGCGAAAATTCCTAATTTTGTGCGCTGTTTGTTGACTGACAGTAACCAGCATCTCCGAAACGCTGCATGCGAGATTGTAACCACACGTGCTACTTAATCTGCAGCCTCAATTGCACTTTAATTTAGGATATATATGTAGTGTATCTCCGCATATTTTACATTTTGGGCTTTGACTAGATGAAGTGGGACTGTGTTGAATGAATACGAATATACTCTGTCTGTTGCAGCTCCTGATTTACAGCTGCAAACCCGTCTATGCCCGCAGTGAGAGTTCACGTGTGATAAGTTCACGTAGAATGTCATTCTTGTGAAAATTGCCTTCTCCGTTTGGTTGGGAATTAAGCGCAACTACGTTTTCTTAGCTCATTTTTTGCTTCGGTATTAAAAGGTTTTAGCTTTGCCAGTTGTGTTCCAATTTCTAAACTTTATTTTTATAAAGTGCATGATGGAATAAAATCAGTTTGCACATTGTTCTTTTGTTTTTCAGGTCATCCTTGAAAACAAATGAATGTTTGAATGTAGGATTGATTGAAATGAACAAAAATTGAAAAAGTTCCTTCTCTTCTTATGAAAATACTGAAATTTTCTTATCCTTCATGCGTCGCTTTAGAAGCGTGCTTGCGACCCAGTGTTGCAATGCGCGCTCTCATTACTGCGGTGATTGGCCATCTTTCCCCTATGGCCTACTTCTAAAAACCTCCAAACCACAACATTTTAAGAGCAGTAAGCAGGAGAAATGTCAGAAGAAGTGCAACCAATGTTGAAGCAGTGAAAAAGCAAGCGGTCTTCTTTACCCCATTTAGCCTAAAGGAAACATGTTTTTACATCTAAAGTATTACATTTTGGGTATTAAGACATTTTACTTTCGTTTTTCAGATCACGCTAAGGGACTTTATAAGACCATGCTTTGTCTGGGGGGAAACAAGGCTCCTCATCTGCGGCTGCGAGCAGGACAGCATTGAGATCAGTGATGAGACATCCCTAGAAAAGGCCCTAGTGATGTGCCTATGGCTTTATGGTATGCAATAGGTAACATATCCGGCGGCAAATGGCCAATTTTGTGCAACCAACTTAAAGCCAAGAACAAGCGTAGAAATATCATGGGCGCAAACAAGGTTCAAGGATTTGTTCACTGGGTTACGCATTTAAATCGAACTCATACAAAGACTTACGCCTTCTCGGCCATCTGAAAATGTTTTTACTCTGTAATTTTTGCTGTTAAGCATCAAGGTTTCATTGTATCATATTTTCTGGGTATGAATATTATTAATCAAAGATTTACCCCATGAAGAAATATGTGTGTAATACTTTCTTTCGCTGCCTAGAACATTCGTCTTTCTTTGAGAAAGAAGGCAGCGAAAAAGAATTTGATCGGGTATTTTGGGCCAACAATCGGAACGAGAGTGCAATTATCATGAGGATTTTAATGGGGGAAATGCACTCCTGACGTCCTTATCCCACACAAGGCTTGATATCTTCAAACGCACGGAGCCGCAGAGCACTGTTGAGATGGCATTCGTCCTTTTTGCACAAGGAGATACCGAGGCGCTTGTTTACGTTTCACATTTGCTGGCGTCGTTGAAATGTACCGGGGCTTTGCAAAGCCCCTTCTTAGTGGATTAGTTTCGGCGTCATCGGCGGCAGCGTCTTGCGCAACCTCTCTGCAGCGTATTCAGCCTCTGCTTCGCCAGCATGCTGCCACTGTAATAGCATCTTGCTTCGTCACAGTCTGCACCTTAAAAGGAGAAGTTAAAGAGGACTGCGAAGAGCTTGCTAAGCAAAGGTCGCTTCCGAGAAGCGACTCAAGTGCCCAAGCCATCAAGGGCCGGTGCTTCTTGGTAGCTTCCAACGCATGCAGAGAAGGGGCGAAGGGGGATGCGGCATGCTCCTAGCTCCATCCCCCTTGCCTCCTCGGAAACCCTCTCTAAGCGTGGAGATTGGTCACGCCATATTTAGCGTGGGAACAGGGCTCCTTATCACGTTTGCTAGGCGTGAAGAGGGGTTGCTGATCACTCCTAGCAGGCGTGATCGGTAAGCGTGGAAAAATATCACGCTCAGATTAAGCGCGTAAAAAAAACTGTAAATGCACGTTTACATAAGCGTGTATTTTGTTAAAGTGTACGGCGTGCTTCATAATCATATCGTAATCTTGGTACCCAAGACCCCGGAATCTTTAACTTAGATTTGCAATTAAAAAATATGTATGTCCAAGACCCCGTACGGCATATATAAATAGTATGTTTCCTACGGGAATTAGTTTGTAGCGCTGTCTTTCTTTAATGCAACAAACCTCATTAAAGATAGTGCACTTGTTGCCGTGAAAAACGATTTCTACGTCCTCATGTATTTCGATAGGAGCTCCCGACATAACGCTTCCCTGTAAGAGAACGTGTTGTTCAGGAGGATGCCACCTTAGCCATTAAAGGACAATTTACAATTTTTAATGGCAACAAATAAAGATTTCCTTCTATGCGTGTACTTATCGCAAGTAAACATGATAACTGCTACAGTCAGCACGTGAACTCCGTGAAACGAACATTATTACCTGTTGCAGTCAAATTGTCGCGTCGGGTATTTCGGAGCGCTCCCTGCGACGACAATTTGTGCACAGTTTCCAACCGTGGCTTCACATCGCCGCTGTCCTTCAAGCTCGATGTCATATACAGTAAAATGGGCAGCCTTAAAGTAAAGGGTTTCAGCCATGTAATACAGCGATGACCTTGAAGTGTGCAGCCGTTTTTACAGTATAAGGACCCACGTACATCAATAACGGAAGACCAACGCATTTTTGTTGAGTAAAGACCAGAGTCAAACAAGAAAATGTGCACAGGTGAATGAAACGCCCATTTGCTTTGTTCCTTTCCTTTTGTTAAAAAAAAAAAGGTCATGGAGGTTTTACGTGGCCAAACCGCGATCTGATTATGAGCCACGCTGTAGTGGGGGACTCCGGAATAATTTGGACCACCTGGGGTCCTTAAATGGGAACCTGAGTACACTTCAATGTGCTTTCTTGTCCGTGTCACGTACGAATATCCTTTCATGCCAGAATAATTTTTTATGAGTTCCTCTGACCCCAAGAAAACTCAGACCTAAAAGATAGAAAAAGCTACAGACTTAGATTTATTGCAGTAAGAAAAAGCACTTTATAGAAAGACTTGCCACCACTGAGCAATGTCTAAAGAACCGCGGTGAAACCTGTATGGTACAATAAAGCGTTCCATTTGTGGATATTTCCATTGCGACATTTCGTAATCTGTGTTTGAGTCAGCCTTCCGTCAGACTGTCATACCAGAACAATACGTTTGCTTGAGAGCACTTGTTGTAACTGCATAGTTTCTGTTTCCAACTGCAGAGTTGCTCTCAACACAAAACTGCACGCGAAAGCACGTGTGGTGTTAAGTTCACATCTCCAGCACGATGCCACAATCGTAGTTACCCTTGCTCATCAATCGCAGCTCCCAGTTTGAAGCCTGCATCACATGGTGCGATTTCCGTCGCTCCGGAAGTGCGATTTGCGTGGTGTTAGGATCGGCCTGCAGCTATTTCAGCCCGCTGCAGGTGCGTCGATCGATCCGGGGTGGTGGCGCCCTTCAGAGAACCAGCGAGGACAGCGCTAACCAACCGTGAACGTCCTTTGGAGAACTTGACTACAGCGGCGTTAATTCACCATGCACTTTTCGAGACACAAGACAATGTGCAGCGACGGAGGCCGCTGTGCGAGGTCCGCTCTGGAATTTAGAGGCGCCGGCTGGGGTCGGGCGTGACCATCTGACTACGGGGACGCGGGACAATGGATACCACGATGACTGCGCTGCAAAGGTCGTCTGCCCTCGGAGAGAGCACTGAAACATGTGCGGCATGTGTGTGTGTAAAACCCCTACCCCATTCTCTCAAAGGCGACCACGAGGACTTTCTACGATGACGTCGAACGATGACGTCGAACGGAGTGGTTATAAGCGGCTGTTGTCGGCTGCTAGTGTGTGCTCGTCGTCGTGCTCTGTGCTGGTCAATGTACACGTGAGCTGTGTGCTAGTTTGCTGTATGCTTCGTCTTGCGGGCTCCATTTGGGAGTCACGCTAGACTGTGTAAGTGTATCCCATGTTCAAATGTAAATATTGTAAATAAATCCTGCTTGCCTAGTCCTGTCGCCCCAAGTTCCTCTGACCGTCCTACAAGCCCGACTCCAAATTTTACAAATGGTGGCAGCGGCGAGATCGTCCGACAACTCCTACATCTGGTTGACAGCGGTGGGATCGTTCGACAAATTTATTAGTGGCAACCGACCCTCGCCCCCCCCCCCCCGCTCCTCCCCGCTCTGTGACTGCGACCAAACGGTGTTGGACGCATGTCGCACCGGTCGCAAGAAACGAGAGCTGTTTCGCGGTTCGCGTTATGGTTATGGAGGTAGTTGGGAAATGTCTGTCGTTCGACAAACTGCAGCTAACTGTAAAGAGCCGTGGATTGCGCAAGCGGTACGTAACTTCTGCCCCGGCAAGCGAACACGGGAGATAAAAACTCGTAGGTCAGATTTGGTTCTGTGATTTCTATGCGCTTGTTGAGAAGCTGCGCTGCTAATCAAGGCAATCTTTTTTTCATGTTCGCATCGGGTGCTGACAACACCTACTTTCGCGGGCCTTTCGGTTAATAACACGCGCTTCGAAATGTAAATACCACGAAGTTTCCTTCACGAGAAGACGTCGTCTTCGTATTTCGTCCCAATTTTCCGGTTTGTTGCGTAGACGCTACTGAGACTGAAGTTCACGACACGAAATCGATTCCACATTCAGCAATCGCACACAGACGATTTGTGCGTTCCTTCAGGGGCAGACGTGAGGTTTTGGGTTTGGGCTTGCTGCTGGGTTTGGTGCAAGAATGCGGCACCGAGCAGGCACCGTTTACGCGCAATTACGAGCAATACGCAAACATCAATTATTCGTAATCTGGCACCAAGCACGGGTACGGCGAGGGTCTCACTTCGCTTACGCGACGACTTCGCTGCAGCCGCATTCCGAGTGTTGCATATGCGATGAGAGTAACTGTGCGGGCTTGTTGATAGGTGATCTTCTAATTCGTTGTAGCGCAGCTAGAACGACACGGACATAGAAGGCACACGAGACAACACACAGCTCTGAACGGCCAATTGCGAGCAGCTGTGAACGTCTGCCATGAAGCACCATATCCGCCATATCTCCTCGCACTGATCTTGTGGAACCGCTGCTTGCACACTCAAATACAAATTTAACCTCCAAAGCGATTTTTAATTAGAAAACATGCATGTAAGTTGCTCTTATTAAAAACAGGGCAATAATATCATAAAGCACAGATTTCTTTTCATTGCACATGAAAAATTATAAGGCGTGTGCACGGAAACGTGGCAGCAAGCAACCTTGTGATTACCACGAGCCGCATCGTTGAAGTCGCAGTCATGTTAAATGAGCCCTCTAAATATCTCATTGCGACGCGTGTGACTGCTTCGATTTTTGTCGCTCTAGTCGCATCATGTAAAACAGCCTTTAGTAAAACGTTGACAAACTCGCGACAGCAATGAATTCACTCATATACTCTGCCTCAGTAGTTTCGTGCAGCTCTGTGAAAGCAATGGACGATTCGAACAATCAGAAGGGCCAGCACATTCAAACGAATCCGTCTGCGCAGCGCCCCGCGCTGTTGTCGCCTTGCGCTCCTTAAGAATCTACGTTTGCAGTCCTCCGTAGTCCGGATCTGTTGCACAGAACTGCTGAGACAAAGCCTCTGGGCTTGCTTTGGCACGGTATTATGGCGCCATCTGGCAGGCAATCAGCGAATGACGGCCGCTGTCTCCGAGATTTTAACGCACATTTTCCTGTCTTGTTCCGCTGTTATTTGCGTGTTCTTTTTTTTGCAAATAAATTTACGATACACGAATTAGACCAGAGAGGATTACTCAAACCATTGCGAACACGAAGTATAACTTTCTGGCCCACGTATGTACCAGGTGTCTCCAATATTGGGAAATGATTGAAGTACTTTCTTACCCATGGAGTTAGCGTACCTCTATTAACTTCTCTATGTCCTGCTGGTCTTGCGGATTGAGTACTTGGACAGCCGGACCTTCGAAGGAAACAATTTTACTACAATTAGTCGTTTAAATTTTTTATGTGCTAATAGCGTTTAATATACCAACTTTGGGCGACATGTCATTCAGAAATTTGAGCCGAGAAGTAGTGAAGTCATGTATGCCAAGCAGAAATGCTCAAACTGGCACCCCTTTCGAGATACGTTTCCTCAAATCACGTACAAAATGGCCGCGTCGTTTCAGTTGAGATGGTGACGAACTGTCATAACGTTGGCACCTATCTATGCCCCACAAAGCATTTTTCTCGGTCTTTCTTCCTTTTGCACATGTATAGATTGAAACCACCTCCCCCCGCTGATATCGTAATTACTATAATAAGAGCCCTTTTCGTGAAACTTTAGCTAACATCGTATAACCAGGAACTTCTTTTCTTAGCGCGACAGCGTTAAGGAGCTGGTGTCACAGAAAAGCCGGTGTCGTCGGTGTCGGCGTTGGCCATGAGCGATAAATCCCACAAGGCACTTCATAAATAAAAAACATCTTGCAAGATGGGCTGGTGGGAATCGAACCAGGGTCTCCGGAGTGTGAGACGGAGACGTTACCACGCAGCCACGAGTTTGTTCGTTCAAAACGGGACAAAATCGCCTCTAGTGAATGCGGTGTTGCCTTAGAAACGTGCCGTAGAAAGTTATACTGCGGTGTATATCGGTAATTATGACCATGTAACCTACAGAAGTCGCAGTTTCACGAGTACCGAAGTACGTTTCCACTAAATTTCTTCACCGCTATGCGCACACGCAGAGCCATCTTGCGGCAAACACAGAAGACCCCCTCCTCGCAATGTACGGCGCTGCCCCGACACGTGGCGCGCCACTCGCCTCATGACCGCGTCCGCCTTCATGGCGCGTCGGGGCCCGGCTATCTCTGCCGATCGCGACGTTTGGCTGGCGTAGCGCGTTTGAGTAGGCGGTGCGAACGGGATGCGATAGCGCTATCGCGTTCCACTCTTGAAGGCGAAGCTTAAGCGTCCGTCATTTTTTTTGTAACGCAGCAGCTGACATTGTGTAGAAAGAAACCTCTTCTATTCTAGCATTTCGTTTTGTTCGTATTATTCGCTGCGTTTTGTTTACTTCTTATGAACCACATTTTCCTTTGCACCACTCCCCTCTATAACTCTGGCCCTGAGGATAGTACAAGTAAACAATCATTTGTTTAATTAAATAATTAAGCAATAATTAATTAATAATTAATCAATTATCTAATAATTCGTGTAGTGAAGTCTAGAGCTGTGAGGTATACTTTAGTGCCAGCCGCTGCCTTCTATACGACTACATACGGAACTAGGACAATCGCGGAGGCTGCGTAATAATAAACTGAACTGATCCTACGGGCAACATACTGGCGAAGTAAAATTTGCGTGGATGAACTCCTGCCTTTGTAACAATTTCTTAACAGCTGCGGGAAAGTGGTATGTGCGTACAATGTTTCAAACGAACAAGTAGGATACGGGCGACGTTTTAAAGTGTGTGATTTGATTAGACGCAACGGACACTCTTCTCGCAACTGCTCGAGAGAAAGAGCTCCGCTGCAAATTGAGTTACGATTCTCCAAGCTCACACAAGTCTGCTTGATTTTTCTGCCGCTTTTTATTGCGAATGATTTTCCCGTGCTTGATGGGCAAATTCTAGACTATACTCTAACTAGTTCACTAGACCCACGATCATCCTTCATTCATACAGTAGTCCGTTCATGCAGAAAAGACCGGGACATGTGGAGCTTGTTGCGCGCATCTTCAATATGATAACAATATAATAAAATAAAGACAAACAAAATGGGGAAACAAGTCCAATGTTGGTTGCTGTGTCCTCAACCATCACTACCCCGCACCTCCACCAGATGTCACGTGGTAGTGATGGTTGAGGACACAGCAACAAAACTGTGAATGGCGAAACTAACTTTATTGGGCGAGCCTGTGCCCAGAAAAAAAGGCTACGCTCAGTGCTCAACGAAAGCGGCGAACACAGTCGGCGATCGTCGGAAATCTGATCAGCGGGTCAAGCGCGTCGGCTTTTATACATCAGTCGTCGAATGTTCCAGAGTAATCGCCGGGACCCGCGTGCCTTCCACGAAGTTCTACACCATTCGCGTCGCGCATACATGCGATCAGATTGCGCAAGGTTCGGCGACAACAGATAGCGGACAGAAGCATCGATAATATTCTAGAAACTTTCGATACATGTGGGCGTGTCCTGAGCTGAGCGATAACATTTCTCAGACGGTAAGAGCGCTCACCCGTGAAAGATAAACGAGTTCACGTATCAGTATTCAATATGATAACAAAATACTAAAATAAAGACACAAAATGGGGAACAAACATGTCCAGAGCAGCTGGACGTTTTGCAATTTTCTTTGCTAAATTGTAGCAGTACTTCTCATCTTCCTGTTTGCTATGCCAGCGCGTTCTGCTTTGAGCCCATTTAGGTGCGTTCTATTTATAACAAAGAAAAATAATAAACACATTTACTCGTTTGTTTTCGCTCCGAAGAGACGATTAGGCGATGCGCCTTGCCACTAGCCAGTGTGCGAGGGAAGGAGGTCTTTACTGTGCTAGAGTCACTCGACAATCGTCCCTTATCAGAGGAAAACAAATCTCCGGGAGCTGTGCCAGAGGCGGGCGTTATCAGCACGGGGGGCTTTAAACGTGCAATGGGCTTCCTACGAATATACGGACTTCGTGGAAGCCTCAAAGAGTCTTCGCCTCCAAATGCCTGCATTCTTCGATATCAAATTAAGTCGGCTCTTCCTCATATCGTCGAATTACACTACCTCCTTTGCCACAATACCTAGCTGGCCTTACACCGGATAACCACCCCGTGTTTCCCTTTTGACAGGCTGTGTTTATATATTATTCGTGTGTGTTTGTTTGCTTGTTTGCAGTCTTGCACGTCTTGTCGGCGCGTCCAATGGGGGATTCTGTGACACCATGCCAAACCCATCAGCCAGTTGCATTATCAGCAGAGCTTAAAGACACAAAGAGGTGTTCGAGGGGGGGGAGGGGGGGTACTGTTCACCAAATTTAGGTTACGACGAAGGCGCCAAATAAAACAACGGACGAAGGTAGGAGCCACGAGACAACCACGTAGGCGCACTAACAACAGAGGTGTGCACGAAAAAACATGGGCAGAAGCATGCCGGATGTGTAAAGAAAGTAATTTATTCGGTTCCCTTGTTGTGTGGTTCATCATATGTAGGCCAAACGGACAGATGTCTGAATGATAGATTGCATGAGTATCGATATAAGATGGAAAACCAGCTCCCCGGTCACATAAGTGAGCATTGTAAGGTTCACAAGTGCATTCCAGATTTTGATAGAACCTGTGTTTTGAGCAGAGCTGATGATCAACTGACAAGGGAGATATTGGAAGCGCTTGAGATCAAAAAGCGTGGTGATGATTGCATCAGTGAAGCCTCAGTTTCTCTTTCGACAAAGGAACTGGCGTATCTTGGGAGCGGCACTTAGAAGTCGTTTTGTATTGTGGTTTCCTTGTGCGATGCAGATGACGGCCCTGGTTATTCTTGTTGTTTTGATCCTAGACAGCAGGTGTTCATTCCTGTGTCAAGAAATAAAACGCTCGTTGTTAGTGCACCTACGTGGTTGTCTCGTGTCTCGTTCCTTCGTCCGTTGTTTTATTTGGCGCCTTCGTTGTAATCATGCATAACCAACTCGCCCACCAGCACGTGCTCAGTGAAATTTAGGTTGGGGTTCGCCTCTCCCTCACCTGCAGAAATTTGCGGTTTCTAGAGAACGAAATCAACCCTACAAAAAGAACGATAGCCTGTACTGTTAACAATGGATTAACTCGCGAAAATGCTGCGCTAGCTTATTTGCCATTCCCTTCGCCTGTATACATACATACATACATACATACATACATACATACATACATACATACATACATACATACATACATACATACATACATACATACATACATACATACATACATACATACATACATACATACATACATACATACATACATACATACATACATACATACATACATACATACATACATACATACATACATACATACATACATACATACATACATCGAGAATTTGAATATTCGAGCATCCCTTCACGTCGCGGTTTATTGTCTTATTACGAAAAGCACAGGTGCGCATCACTGGCTCTATTTCATTGGTCAAAATGCGTTAATTCGTAAGCCGGAGCATCTCATGGCACATGCGCAGCTGCTGCATGAATAGCGCAGGCAAAATATAGAAAATTCAAGGAAAAAATGTCATGCTTTGTTCTATTGAGAGGTGCAGGTGTGCGTTTTATGGATTCATAAGAGCCTATATTATATATACGATATTTTTGTCAGGATTTACCCTTTCGTTATGCAAAGCACATGCGCACTCACTGGCAATATTTTTCAGTCAACATTCAGATTCGGCCAATTCGAGCACCTAGGAACGCGAGAATGAACGACAACGCCTCACAACGATCCGATTCCGCGTTCACATCTACAACACGGGCACATGTGAGGGGCACATTACATCAGGGCTCATGTGAAGTGTAAAAAAGAGGAGTATGATCACGAAGAACCTTGCAGAAAGGCAAAGACTAGTTCTCATTGCAAAACCTACAGCCAGAAGATCTGGGACCAGTATTCACAAAAAAGGTTGTTACGACAGAATTTTTAAAAGAAAATACCAGCCCATGCTGAAGCTGAACACGCTTAGTGAAGACAGCTGGCGAGTAGCAAAGAACGCTTACGAACGAACAGCTCTATGTATACGGCATTTGGTTCCTACTCTGCAAGAAGACGGACAATCGGATGAAGTGTGCGTAAGGAGAGACGGGATGGCCACTGCTATGACGTGTGAGAAGTTGGCAGGTTTTCCGACGAGAAGCGCTTTAGACCTGGCGGAACAGACACATCTAGAGAACGCTGCTTCATGTGCAATACCGGGGAAGGCCGGGGAACAAGCCGATGTACATATTACATCTAGCGTGCGAGTGCTCCGCCTTTACAAATGCCACTGACGCAAGATTGTCATTGCGATGCCCGCAACCACCTGTCCCGCATGTTTTCAGCATTGGGTAAAGCCACGATGACAGCGGGAAATAATGAAATTTCTGGGCCCTATTCTGGGGTCTACCCCTGAGAGGTCTTTGTCCGCGCAAGTCTAACTTGTCCTATGTATAGTTCCCCTTCCCTCTCCCATTCTTTCCGAGACAGACACAACAGTATCACGTACTGACTGTCTTACCCGCTCATTATGCATAAATGCTTTCAAAAACAATCTGGTATACTACGCAGAGAAAACTTGATGGCGTTGTGAAAGCACAGCTTAAAAGCAAGACATTCTTTCTATCCCACTTCAGTTTACATACCAGTGTGATCAAAAGGGGCCGCCCAGCTCAATCAATAGCTTGAAGTGTTCACGACGATATTTTTACTACGTGCCTGGCCTCCCAGTGCGACAAGAGAGAGAGAGAAGGGAAGACGGAAAGGCAGGGAGGTTAACCAGACTGAGTCCAGTTTGCTACCCTACACGTGGGGAGGGGAATGGGGAGTGAAAGCGGAAGAGAGAGAACTTAAGTGTAGGATGTCTATAGTCGGGCACTCAAGTCTGTTGCCCTAAGGTAGCGAAAAAGTGCTCGAACTGCTTTCTGGGCCAATGAACTGTGAGGCCAGGCTCCCAAGATCTTCGCTTCCGTAAATGGCCTGTCATCCAGTCTATTTAAGGCACACTGGAGAGTCTCACGTTGATTATCGAAGCGAGAACAGTGGCACAGAAGGTGACTGATGGTCTCTTCACACTTGCACTTAGCGCACATTGGTGAATCCGCCATTCCAATACGATAGCTGTAGGAGTTGGTGAATGCTACTCCTACCCACAGCCGACACAGCAGTGTTGCGTCACCTCGTGGAAGGTTCGCTGGTAATGTAAGTTTCAGTGATGGGTCGAGGCTGTGTAAACGACACTTAGAGTTCTGTGGTGTATGCCGGCAACCTCACGTGATTGCACGAGCGAGACTGCGAAGCTCTCTTGCAGCGTCGACTCTGGATAAAGGTATAAGGAGTGTCGGTGAGCCAGCCTGGGCACGTCGGGCAGCGTCATCGGCGAGGTGATTGTTGAAAACCGTACTAACGTGGCTCAAGTGGCTTTACTAACGAAGTAATGTTGTAGGGCTTCTCGTGGAGGCAATGCATGGCTGAAAAGCTCTAGGGAGGTTCGACAGCAGCGCCGCTGTTAAGGGATACTATGGGGACATCCAGGAAATGCTTCATAGATAGAAAAATTCGATTAGACCTTTCAAAAATTAGTTTAGACTGTATATAGACTTCCGGCCTGTAGACGACTTTGCCTTAATATAGATTTGGTCTTTTGCGGATACAAAATATACAGACTGTTGACAAAAGATGATAAGGGGCGCTATAACGTTAAACTATTCCAAACTTTTCTATTCCGCTTCTGCAATCAGCCCACCGCGATTGGCCAGAACTTCTTTGGACCACCCCCCCATCACCTCTCTGTCACGCAACGTCACGAAAACTGCGATTGCTCCGCATCTGATATGACGTGTACACACTGATTATGTATAATTTCACCGAGCAAAACAAAAATTGTTATTTCTGATTCGACGCCTTTTCGCCATTAGCCCTCGGCTATTGGTCAAAAGTTTTCGGGCTGCACCCACTTCACCTGTCTCTCACGCGACGTCACAAAACCGCAAAAAGGTACCGCGTCAAAGTGACGTATACACATTAAAGATGCATTAATATGCCGAACAAAAGTGAATATTCTTCTGAATAGCCGCAGGCTGCCCCGTTCCGAAAGGAATAAAAGATGGCTGCCGCCAATCGCTCAGGCACTGGCTACTCACCCCTGGCGGAGAGCATGGGTTTATTTGCGTGTAATAAAACTTGTTGCGTGGCCGCGTCCACTTGCGCTACGTTATGCGCCGGTGTGTTCTTAAGTTTGTTTACTAGAGCCTTAGCCCTGTGAGCTCTCTTCTCTTTGGTGTAGATAGGATGCATATTTTTAGGTAGGGGGGCGATTCGGAAGCGTTTACGCACGTCCAACGGAATGTCCTTCTTGTCAGTCGGGGCACCCCTGTCGCATTGGATTCGTACCCATTCCATGATTTTTCTCCCTGTTTTAGACTGGCCTAATCTTTCCACCTGAGACACTCGTACTTCCTCAGTGAGCTAGCTGCAGCGGCAAATCCATCTGCTGGCGTATGCAACGTCACCACTCCCCCGATTGGATGGCGGGAGATTTGAATCACGAAAAAGGTATTCGGACCCTTCAGATGCAATTTTTCTCGTAAACTATTTTCTTGGCACGAAACAAGTGTTGCTAGGTTTATGGAATGGTATTTAAACAGTCCACGTCGACTTAATATTTGCCTTTAGTGCCCATTTAGGGGAAACACCCTGTATACGCTCCATCTAGGGAACAGGCTACGCCACTGAGCAGCAGCAGTGCCTTAGCGCGGGGAGCAGAGTTGCGCATAACTTTTACGGCGCCGTTCGCACCGCTATTCGTCGAGTGCTATCACGTGGCGCAATCTCACGTCAAATGTTCAACTGCACCGCTGCGAAGCCAACTCTACGGACGCGACACCGACTCGTAGTTTCCCTCAGCGCCATCGACATTGCAATCAGCGGACCATCAAGCATGCGTCGCATTCATCGCCTGCGGGTCGTAGCTACGGAATTCGACTATATCAAGTCGAGGACCTTCGGGAAGTGATGCGAAACACATCATATTGACACATGTATTCTTCAAGTATGACGGGTTGCAGCGCACCAAACTGCACAAACCGCCCGGGAGATGGCAAAGCTTTTTACGCGGTGCCGTGCGGACGGACTGATGTGCGCCGGCGACTGGTATGGCTACTGTATACGGGCCGAGACCGGCCGGCACCGAAAGTTACCGGGACGGGCGAGGTGCGTTCACCTTGTTTGCACTAAAGCAACATTTATCTCGAGTAACAACCCTGTTAACGCCGAAATGCGTGCGCGTGGCATGAGAGGTTGTTCACTGGCGCGATTTTTGGCGCATATTGTGCAGCGCGACGCAGACGCGGGACAACGAACGAACGACATCTCCGTGTCAGAGACTCCCCTTCCACATACAATGAGATCACGAAGTATTACCTTCTTACGGTTTACGGTTTGCCGCATCCTAAACTAATCAGGGCTCAGGCACTTACATTACGCTTACTGCAAACTGGTACTCATCCTTGCCTACGGAGGCTGAACATGTTTTATCCTGAGACGTATACAGAGCCTTAATGCCAGGATTGCGGTGCTTTAGCCACGCTCGAACACATGCTCTGGTCTTGCGAAAGAATTCAAGACTCGGTGATCAAGGACGCGTCCAGGTGGGAGGCTGCACTTCGCAGCCCGGGCCTGGATGAACAATGCTGGGCTGTCCAGCAGGCTCACGACGTGGCCGTGAGGCTTGGCGTTCCGGCCCCGACGTGGGGGCGGCCCGCTTAGTGGTGAATTATCACTACTTGCAGGACCAAATAAAGTTTTAACGCGATAGCGTTAAGGAGCTCGTGTCGCAGAAAAGCCGGTGTCGTCGGCGTCGGGTGTCGGCGTCGGCGGCGTTGACCGTGAGCGATAAATCACGGCAGGCGCTTCATAAATAAAAAGCAACTTCCAAGATTGGCCCGGCGGGAATCGAACCCAGGTCTCCGGAGTGTGAGACGGAGACGCTACCACTCAGCCACGAGTTCGATGCTTCCAAGCGGTGCAAACGCGCCTCTAGTGAATGCGGTGTTGCCTTCGAAACCAGCCGTGGAAAGTTATACTGCGGTGTATATCGGTAATTATGAACATGTAACGTACAGAAGTCACAATTACACGAGTTGCGAAGTGCGTTTCCGCTGCATTTCTTTTGCGCTTTCCGCACACGCAGAGCCATCTTGCGGCAAACACAGAAGACCCCCTCCTCTCAATGTACGGCGCTGCCCCGACAGGAGGCGCGCCGCGCGCGCATTGGGACCGCTGCCAGGCGCGTCGCGGGACTCCCTCTCCCCTGACGACGCTTCGCCGGGCTCCCGGTTTAGATTACTATCTATCTCTCTGCCCGTGCCGATCACGACGTTTGGCTGGCGTAGATCGTTTCCCCTCCGAGACACCGAGTTCTTTGGTTCGTTTCGTTCGCTCAGGCGCACGTTTCGTTGTCGCGCCGAACGCTGCGTTGCTCGACGTTCACCGCGTGATAGGTGGGCGCTAAGTCCGATGCGGGGCGCATCGTAAGTGATTGCTGTGCCGTAGCGCATTGTCTTATACCCCTTGGCGGGTCGACGGGAACGCTGTCGCGTCCCACTCTTGAAGGCGAAGCTTAAGCGTCCTCCAATTTTTCCATCCGTCCATCCATCCATCCATCCATCTGTGTCGCGGTGCAGATATACGCCAAGAATGTTAACTTACAGATACGTCCAATCCGCCGTGTTGCTTGTACGATTGTGCTGACTATGCTGGTCTATAACAGTGCGTTCAAAACAGAATAAATACTAGCAGGCACAATTTGCCCGCTGCACCTTGGTCTTCCTATCCGCTGTTCCTTTATTTTATTTTTTGTCGGCGTTCTAACCTTCAGGTAATGTTGATTGATGTGTTAGTGTTCATTTTTGTGCAGTAAGCGGAAAACCTCGCACACACCCTTGTATTATATATATCTTCAGCATTTACCGTCCGCAATATTTTGCTTGTTAGATCGGTCTTAGTCGACGTGAGAAGTGTAAAATTGTGCCTGCATGTTCATTAAGTGGTGTGTTATACTTATTTGACCTGAGTAGTATGAAGCTATCAAGAGAAGCGTTCTCATGTATATTACATTCTGCAATGTGCCACTAATTATTTTGCAAGTTTTCTATCTTGATCTGATTAGTGCAATGAAAATAGCATGTTACTCTCAAGTGCTTGTTGCCTTTCCAGTTGCTTCGAATTCCGCCCCCCAAGGCTCCAAGAACCAGCACACTTTCCCGGCTGCCAGCAGCCATTGATTATCGATTCCCTTGTAGGAAATAAATTTGATCTAGAAGCTCATGCATCTCGAATTTTTTTCCACTTGCAGGTTTGCTGATGAAGTAGCTGTTAGTGTGCGGTATGAATGAATCGTAAAAATAAGCTCTGCACAAAATGTGCGCATTTGAACATTTGAAATGCGTTTAAATCTACGTATCTGCACCACATATATCGCGAAGGTGCGCCTGCAGTGGACGACGGTTATTGATAACTGGCGCTCTGTTAACGGTCACTGACATAACTATAGACAGTTCGCACATACGTCATCGCGGCCGACATTTATGAGTATTAGCATGTCGAGAAGCCGCGTAAGCAAGAAACGTGACAGGACGAGAGCATGACATCTTGCATCGCTGAAAAACAGTAGCTGCCAAAGATCAAAACTATGTGCGCGTGGTGATACGGTGCCATGACGTCATCATGGCCGCCATGTTTGGGTATTAGCACGGTGAGAGCTGCGTCCGTGACGTCATATGGAGACTATCTGTAGGCACGATAGTCCTTTTGGCGGTGATCATTAATCGGCTGGTTTCGGCAGCGAAAATGTGCTCACATAATTGTCCACCTTAAATGTGTGGTTTTTTTAAACATAATTTTAAAAAATTCCCGCCTTCCGGCCTCGGCGAGAAAAATTCATATGCATGCATAAAAACATTGCACCGCTTTTTCTTGCAACGTATACTGCATGTTTGCAAGCGAACTTTTGAGCTGTTCGGGCCACGGGCGCAGTCAGGATTTTATTTCGGAGGATCGAGGGGGTCCTACGCCCTATATGCAAGTTCATGCGTGTGTTCGTATACGTGCGTGCATATATGTATACACAAACTAAAAATTTCGGGGGGTTGGAACCCCATCCCCCTCGGGCTACGCCAATGGTCCGAGCACAGCCTGCGTTAAAACGTGCCAACTTGCTCATCACTTGTGAACAATCCGCGTTTTTTTTTTTTTTCATGGCGCGACGGCGCATGCGCCCTGCCCTAGCGGATTAGTCGCGAAACGTTTTGGTAGGCTCGCGCGCGTCGCCGGAAAGTCCCCCGAAAAGGAAAAAAAAAGCGCCCGGACGCACGCTGCTGCAAACACTCGTGCCACGTACCGCGTTGAAACTCCACTGATAGCTCCACATCGTTGTGGTGCCGAAAACGTGCGTAGCGTAAGACTGCAGCTCCACTCTAAAACATCAAGCGGCCAAGGCTTCGTCCGAGTGGTTCGGACTGCACCGTGAACCACGTAGTTGCCGCCTTTCATTGATGGCTAGCAAATTTAACGAAAAACCCATGCGTTACGCTTGGGCGACACTTAAAAACATCACGTTGCTGATGAAGTCTTCTTGCAGCTTCGGTACTCACTTCTGGTGGTGGCAGCGCGTGCCTGACTTGACGTACTCGTTTAAGACGCGGTAACACTGAGTCGGTATGAAACCAACAAGACGCTCGCGTCAGCGTTTGTCCGACTGTTCAGTACAGTGCGTCACTGAAATCATTTCATCATACCAGGCCGACAACGACGCAACCGACGAACTCGAGTTGTCGCGCTGCGACGGGCTTTCTTGTCGGCGCCACCGACAAAATCAGCGCGCCGACCATTGTTCGAACCAAGCCTGCGCGATCGGCCATAACTGACATCGCGACAGCGACAGCGCCTTCGCTTGTATATATATATATAAGTAATCGCGCTAACACTGAGTGAAAACATGTATACGAAGTTGAAATGCGCAAGCTTCAACCCTATCAAACAGTGCACATGAAGTTTGAACCAATGTTGATCCTTTTTAGCGAAGGTTAAGCCTGGCGCCGTCGTGTTCATGCACCCGCAACCGGCGGACTTGAACTCAAATGTAAGCAGATTAGGACGAAGTAAACTGCTTTTATAGTTCAGTTCTGACCTCAGCGATGAGAAATCAACGGCCCTTAGCGCAGCGTGTACACAATAAGCGGCGCAAGCTGCGACACAGCGCTACGCCAACATCTGTACGTCACCGTACCCGGATGCCGGTCGCATTCGCTGCGTAGATGGGTGGGTCTGTACGTTTTGTTATGCCAACACATTTCTAAATTCCAGAGACATACTGTTTACCTCTGCGTCAATGAGGAAACAAGAGACGGTGCATTCGGTATACTGCCGTCTAAACCGTCTCGCTGAGTTATACCAACGGTGTCAGTGATGGTATCCACGTTTTCGCGAAAGAGCAAAGCGTCCTAAACATGAGCACTTAATTTATGCGAGCAGAGTTTTCTCTAATAATGTTTTGTGGCAAGCGCAAACTGTAAGTTTGATGGAGTTAAATAAAAGCGAGAATTCGAAATGAATAGACAGCCCGCAATATGTTATCTGGATCACAGTTGCCGTTATTTAAATGGTACGTCCGCTCTACTTGACTCGTCTCAGAGTGGAACAACGCGGCACATATGCGCAGATATGCACGTTTTACTGCATTTTGACATGATTTCATATCAGCGATGCACCTTTTCCACAACATTTGACGCTAACAAAGACCTGTGGCTGTAGGTGTCGATGTAAACAAGTGCACCGCTTTGATAAATCCGGCGCGGAAGGCTGCGCTCGAATACGTCTTGAAAATGCGAAATGTCTAAATAATGTTTAAAAAGAATACAAAAAGCGAGCTCCAAGTGCAGAAATCAGCGACGACAAAGTCCAAGGGCAAAGGGAACTCGGCGTGTTTTTAGAGGCCGAATGTTTGCACAACAGCGCACTCAAGCCTGCTCAAATAGTAGTCATTTATTTATTTATATATTTATTTATTTATTATACATACTTTCAAGGCCCTAAGGCATTACAGAAAGGAGTGGTACATACAAAGCAATGTAATATGCAGACAATGGTATGCAGGCAACGTTAAGCGATAGCGTGGTAGACTGCTGTTTTGAATGAAGTCGCATCTGTGATCTGAACGATGGAAGCAGGAAGGTGGTTCCAGTCGACACTTGTGCGGGGTAAAAAAGAATCATGATACTTGTTCGTTCGGGAGGATGGGACGGCAACTTTATATCTGTGGTCTGAACGGGACGAAGTGTAGGAGGGTGGGGTGATAAGTTGATTCTTGAGCACCTGGTTTGAGTGATAAACCTTGTGAAATAGGCAAAGACGAGCACATTTGCGGCGAAAAGAAAGATCTGGCAGATTCAGGGTTATTTTCATACATGTAACACTGGAATGGCGGGAATAGTTAGATAAAATAAAGCGAGCTGCTCGATTTTGAATTGCTTCAAGTGTTACGGTTAGTGATGCTTGATTGTTATCCCAAATGGCAGATGCGTATTCAAGTTTTGAGCGAACTAGGGTTTTGTAGAGCGTCAATTTTACCGAAGTAGGAACGTTAGAAAAGTTACGACGAAGATATCCTAGCATACGATTAGCATTAGCAGTAATATAATTAGTATGCAAATTCCAAGAAAGATCATTAGTTATGTGAAGGCCAAGATATTTGTGAGCGTTAACGGATGCTAATGAAGTGTCATTCAGTACATATCGACACTGATTGCTATCGCTGGTTCTACGTGATATGCGCATTGATTTACACTTGTTAGCGTTAAGTTTCATGAGCCATTTTTTAGACCAGAGTGATATGCTGTGAAGATCTTCTTGCAGTTTATCTGAATCATCAGGGTTAGTAATCTTTCGGTATATTACGCAATCGTCTGCGAACAAATTAATTGATGATGACTTTACACAGTTAGGGAGATCATTAATATAAATCAAGAAGAGTAGAGGCCCCAAGACGGAGCCTTGTGGCACTCCGGATGTAACTGTTAACAATGCAGATGAAGAGTTATTGGTTGTGACATACTGAGTTCGATTAGAAAGAAACTGTCATTGAGTGCTTCACGGCTTCCAGGAACCACATTCTGCCCTGGAGAAGCCACTAATAATGACTTAGGATCCGCGAAACGCCAAAATGATGCGCACTGAACGTGGGCGCAGGTAAACAAGTCAACCGGCGAAAGCCCCGGCACCCTTCCAAAACGTTTCCAGCGGCTGGCGCCAGAGGACAGCACAGGAAAATGAAAAAGGCTGATTGCCGCACATAGCACGCGACAAGCAGTCAAAAAAGCAAATGAAACACCGCGCGGCATTTGCTACCTGCGCGCACTAGCAGTGGGTTCACTGCATAGCTGGAACGTAATGCCGGACCTATGCGGAACTCTGCTCCCTGCGGGAGGTAGAGTTACTCTAGCAGGAGGTCATGCCCGTTAGCGATGGATGGATGGGTGTTATGAGCGTGCCCTTTGGAACGGGGCGGTGGGTTGCGCCACCAAGCTCTTGCTATTATACTGCCTAATGTCCTACCTAGAATAAAGAAGAAGAAAACAAAAAAAAACAAAAAACACTATGACCTCTCACAACCAAATTTTCTGGTCCCCTATTGCGAGCTTTGCTTTTGTACGTCTCAGTTTTTTGTCGTTTCCCTACTCTTCTTCCACCAATCTTCCGATCGCCTCTTACTAATCGCTATTGCCGGGTATGTTTACTTTTCCACTGTTCTCGCTGAACCCAAGGGCTTCAAGGAGGCCAGTGAGGCCTAAATCGACCACTGTGCAGACGTCTTCACATTCTAATAAAACATGCTCCATAGTTTACTTAGCTTTACCGCAGCAAGCACACGCTTCTTCTTCCTTCTTATATCTCGCTTTATAGGTGCGTGTTCTAAGGCATCCCGATCTCGCTTCGAAAAGTAATGAGCTTTCCTTTGAGTTACCACAAAATCTTTCTTTCCTGATTTCGTTTTTTCCTCTTAAGTAGTTACTCGTGGCAGGTGTCTTTTCCATTGCCGCCACCCATGAGATTATTTCAGCCTCTCCGACTTTCTGCTTGACGTTCTTTGTTGCTAGTTGCCCACCCTACAGGCCGCATACTTGCTGGTAAGCTTCCTAGTTCTTTTCCTCCACTGTGAATCAATGTTTTTCCTGTGCAGATACCTCAACACTCTTACAGCCCATTTACCTTCTTCCATATTCCTCAGTCGTTCTTCATACTCAATTTTACTGCGAGCTTCCCTCACTTCAAAAGTAGTCCAGCCCATATCACGCTGCACAGCTTCATTTGTAGTCTTCCCGTGAGCCCAATGCGAAGCGGTCCACGCAGTGGGTGCTGCTCAGCGCCGCCTGTGCGGCGAGCGGCGCGACACTGGGAAGGTGGGAAGACCGCGAAATTTAAACTTCGTGCATACGTCGCCGAAACCCGCACGTATATTCGTGAGTCCCCGTTTGTGCGTGCGTGTGTGTGTGTGCGGGCGTGCGTGTGTGCGCGCGCGCGCGCATGAAGGTGCAAGCGTGGCCCTCGCTAATGTCGCAAATACTTTGTGCGGGTTTAGTCACATTAAAGAAACAGGAGAGTACTTTCATGCTGCTGCGTTACCCAGCTGAGACATGCTGTACGCTACCTCACATGTTTTCTCCGCGAAAGAAGTGGCCGGCCCAGACGTTCACACGAAGCGCCGTTCGCAGCAGGGAAAACAACTGTACGAAGTCATCCTGCACGTGAGTAAATCCCACTGTGGCACATCGAAGTCACTAGACTGGTACCCTGAAAACGTTGCGCTTCTAATAGGTTGACCGATTTTTAATCGACTCCCCGCTGTCGCAGACGCATGCCTCATTTCGCTCAGGCGCGTGATAAGCCGCGGCCTATACCATTCGATGCCCATTTCGCATTGTTACTTTAGATCGGCATACAGTTAGATCTGAACCAGGTACAGCTGCATGGTCACTTTGGATCGTGATTTTGTCGATATCTGTCCGGTCGATCGCGATCCGCGCATCGAATTCGAGCTTCACCGTCGCGTTCGTTGGCTGTCGTCAGCACCGTCATGCCGAGTGGGCTAAACTAAATCGATTCGAATTGTTGGATCATGTAGCAGTGATCGTGCTTGAACGAAATTTAGAAATTTGATCCGGCCGGGTACGAGTCGCTTCGCGCGGCAAGTGAGACAAACGAGCCCTTATTTATCCGGTCTTTTTATTCGTCAGGTTATTCTGGTCAGCTTGGCGCGCTTCGTAAATGTGCGGAAAGAAAAAGAACTTAAATTATGGGGTTTTACGTGCCAAAACCACTTTCTGATTATGAGGCACGCCGTAGTGGAGGACTCCGGAAATTTCGACAACCTGGGGTTCTTTAACGTGCACCTAAATCTAAGTACACGGGTGTTTTCGCGTTTGGCACCCATCGAAATTCGGCCGCCGTGGCCGGGATTCGATCCCGCGACCTCGTGCTCAGCAGCCTAACACCGTAGCCACTGAGCAACCACGGCGGGTATCCGGAAAGAATGTGGCGCTGTTGTCAGGATGACTTTCTATCATGCTTTTTTCCCCTTTGACGAAATGATTAGGGAATGTCCTAGTTGATTCGTTTGGGACCCATTCGGAGTCATGTGCAGCTGAAATTTCTGATTTAATAACCGCGAGATCTGAATTTTTCTGACGTGAATGTTTGTTTTTCGTCATGTACGTGCAATGAGAGAGGTTCATTGTGCCCTTTTCATAAGGTCTGATTTCGCTTGCGAATTCGTTTGCATGCGTACGCGCTTTGCTTTTTGCAAGGCAATTTCACAAATGTAAAGTCGCAAGAAAAATCGCACCATGTGAAACTCCGCCTCTGACGCCAGCAGACGAGACGAGTATCGTCCGTGAATTAGTGCTCGCGAGAATAAAATAAGCTTGATCCGCATACAATATCGCCAGTGTAATCCTGATCATACCAGATGCTAAGGTTACACTAAGCAGTAGTCAAATCAGCACAGTCGTGACAAATGTCTTTTAAATATGTTGAGCTGCTGACCCGGCCATGACCGCTGGCGTCGCACAAGCTGCGAAATGCGCACCTGTAGCACGATTTACAAAACAAACCCTTCTCACAAATATGATGACAGAAGCTGACTTTTTTAGCTCCCCTCGCAGCTGTGATCCATTTCTTTCGCCGTTCTAGTTCGTAAGGCCTGCTAGGAAACATGCACCAATTTATCCCGGGCTGGCCTTCATGGCTGTGAGTCTCTTACGCAGCAGTATCGCCGGTTCCATTTGTTCTTTTTCGCACCTCCGTAATATCAGCGCTTGCTCATGAAGCGCATGCCATTGCACTGTCGGAAGGAGTATCCCCCAAAAAAGAAGGGGAGGCCTAATTAACAAAGCAGAACGCCCCCAACCGTGGCCAACCCGAAGTGCAGTGTGCGTGAAGCAGAGTTGCCAGATGCTGCCGAGCAAATAAGCAAATAACCACCCCAAAACAAGCCCATAAATGCGGCGCGACTTTTTCTAAGAAGCCCAAAAGAAGCGAACGATAACAAATTTTTTATTCTTGCAAATTGTTTATTTACACTATCAAAAAATCGCACAAATACGAAGTGAAGGCGAACAAATCACTTAAATTATTTTGAACAGCAACAATATCCGCAAGAATGAGCGAAAACACTCATGCAGTTTTTTAACATTGTCCCCAGGTTAGTCTGCACCCTGGTCATCGCCCTGTACATGAATGAAGTTACTTGTTGACTCATCCAACCTATGGTTCATTTCATGGCTCAACTACACACAGTCATCGTCGGATGTGTTCGACTCATCAGGAAAATCCTCCGCGTCCAGTTCGGAACTATACGTGTTTTTAGAGTTGAATAGCTGCAACATTTTTAATGTCGGTTGAAAGTCCCGGCAGCAAACACCTCGAAATTTTAGGCCATATCGTACGTGCAGGATGCCGCTCAACATTGGATTCTTCATTCTGTTTCGGTGGCGCGACTTCACCAGGTTCACGTTCGAGAACACGCGCTCGACATTGGCATTGCTAAGGGGCATGGCCAACAACGACAGAGCGAACTCTGCTATTTCCTTGAAACAACTTTCGCCGCTTGCATCCTTGAAAGCTAGAACTTGTACCCAGAAAGAAGCACCGTCCTTGTCGTTTACATTTTTCCAAGGAAGGAGGCACAGCCGTCTATACTGAGTATCCAGGAGTCCTACATCTCCCTTGAACAGTTTGAGGAGAGGCACGTCCTGAAGGGGCAGTTTTACCTGGCTCAATACGCTCTCGGTCGCGCCACACGCGCCAATACGTATATTTAACGACAAACGCGCGCGACGGGGCATTAAAATAACAATATTTACAGGAAAAGTGCGAGTAAGCCCCCCCAAAAAAACGCCACAAGCGACTGTAAAAATTTATAAGCGACTCGGTGAAAAAAGAAGCCCACATTCGCTTATATTAAGCGGAACTGTCCTTACACAAAACGTGCAATTAATTTTTTTTTCTGTCAGGGGCATTCATACAAGGAGCTTACTACACATGCACGAAGAAACAAATATATTAGAATAGGAGCATGATGATTATGTCGCCGCAACATGCCATGCATGCTAAACAAACAAACAAAACTTTCACTAATACATATGCGCTCCATCTCGATGCAATATAAAACGGTTTCATCAGCTCTGAAGCACTGTAATTCTCGATTCTCAGAATCCTGGCCCACCAAAGCCGCGGAGCGTACATGCAAAATATACAATGCGCAGGCAAATTCGCAATACCGTTGCTTCTTATGGAAAGCTCATGTTCTTATTCACGATCAATAAAGCAGTGGCTAAATTTATGCGACTTCCCCTGCTAGCTACGTGGTACACTGGCTTTTCTCTTTAGGGGTCGCATTTCAGTAAAGGAGAAGTGCAATTGTGCAAACTAGAAGTGAGGTGTGCAGACAGGTCACAAGAGTAGAGAAGTGGACAACACGAACGCCGACTATCAACTGAAGGGAGCACTGAGGCGATAAATGAAAGAAGACACAAAACTCATCTGCGCATGCTCAGGAATGGAACACCACGTGTCAATCGGGTACACGTGCTGGTCTACGTGAGAGATAGCTGTTAAGGCACTTAATCTCTTCCTTATGTAAAGTAATCGAAGGCTGACTCACGCACGCACTTCCACCATTATAGATATACCATGCCTCTACCATAAGACGCGTATCTTCATTCTTATGCCTGTACAGTATCGCGCATTCATCTAACTTTGGCTTGCAGTTACAATCTCAGCAATGTAGCGAAAGATTAGAAGGCGATCCACCGATTAACGACCTTTTATGCTCCATAAGCTTCTGATTGATACACCGTCCCGTTTGCCCTACGTAGAACTGGCCACAGCTAAGGGGAATTTGATATACCACACCCATACGACATTCTGTAAAACTGTTGTTCTTATTGTGCTTCACTGGACAAATATCTGTTCGTTTTTTGCCTTTAACCCGCTCGTTTTTATTCTGTACGGCAGTGCATATCTTACCTAGCTTATTGGGAGCAGTGAAAGCAACATTAACATCATATCTACTAGCAACTTTTTTAAGCCTGTGCGACACTGAATGAATATACGGAATAGCCACTACTCTTTTTTTGCGATTACTGCTTTCTGTAATTACGTCCGTCCCCCTCGAAACAGACTTCTTTAGGCGCTCAGCTACAGTGGCCACCGCTGCATTAGGATAACCTGCTTCTAATAGGCGCCGGACCTGCGCATTAAAACTGGCGCTCATTTTGTGCATGCAGGATCTTGTGAGGGAAGACTTAAGGCACGACATGGCGATTCCGTTTTTTACTAATTTAGAATGCTTGGATTGAAAGTTTAGCAACGGCTTCGAAGATCTTGGGGAGTACTGCCAACAAACACGATTTTGTTCGAAGATCAAGGAAATGTCAAGAAACTGAATTACGCGTCGCTGAGGTAATTCCTTGGTAAACTTTAATCCTCCCCCATAAAGTTTAAATTGCTCACTTACTGAGGTAGCAGCCGAGACTAATTCTTCCCTATTGCAGAATATCAGGTAATCATCAACGTAACGAAATATCTTGATAACGCTATCACCTAAGGCTTTCTCTAAGCAGTTGTCAACCTTACTCAGGTAAATGTTGCTATGAATAGGGGCAACCTTTGAGCCAATGCAAATGCCTGATTTCTGTAGAAAAACGCCATCTCTCCACCCAATCAGCGTCGACTTCAAGTACATTGAAAGAATTTCTAGAAAAGCTCCCGTGGAAACACCGCATCTGTCAATAAAAGCCGACTCTTGCACTTGTTCTTTAATGCACTCATTTACGGAATTTAGCATTACGGAGTGCATTAAAGAACAAGTGCAAGAGTCGGCTTTTATTGACAGATGCGGTGTTTCCACGGGAGCTTTTCTAGAAATTCTTTCAATGTACTTGAAGTCGACGCTGATTGGGTGGAGAGATGGCGTTTTTCTGCAGAAATCAGGTATTTGCATTGGCTCAAAGGTTGCCCCTATTCTTAGCAACATTTACCTCAGTAAGGTTGACAACTGCTTAGAGAAAGCCTTAAGTCTTCCCTCACAAGATCCTGCATGCACAAAATGAGCGCCAGTTTTAATGCGCAGGTCCGGCGCCTATTAGAAGCAGGTTATCCTAATGTAGCGGTGGCCACTGTAGCTGAGCGCCTAAAGAAGTCTGTTTCGAGGGGGACGGACGTAATTACAGAAAGCAGTAATCGCAAAAAAAGAGTAGTGGCTATTCCGTATATTCATTCAGTGTCGCACAGGCTTAAAAAAGTTGCTAGTAGATATGATGTTAATGTTGCTTTCACTGCTCCCAATAAGCTAGGTAAGATATGCGCTGCCGTACAGAATAAAAACGAGCGGGTTAAAGGCAAAAAACGCACAGATATTTGTCCAGTGAAGCACAATAAGAACAACAGTTTTACAGAATGTCGTATGGGTGTGGTATATCAAATTCCCCTTAGCTGTGGCCAGTTCTACGTAGGACAAACGGGACGGTGTATCAATCAGAGGCTTATGGAGCATAAAAGGTCGTTAACCGGTGGATCGCCTTCTAATCTTTCGCTACATTGCCGAGATTGTAACTGCAAGCCAAAGTTAGATGAATGCGCGGTACTCTACAGGCATAAGAATGAAGATACGCGTCTTATGGTAGAGGCATGGTATATCTATAATGGTGGAAGTGCGTGCGTGAGTCAGCCTTCGATTACTTTACATAAGGAAGAGATTAAGTGCCTTAACAGCTATCTCTCACGTAGACCAGCACGTGTACCCGATTGACACGTGGTGTTCCATTCCTGAGCATGCACAGATGAGTTTTGTGTCTTCTTTCATTTTTCGCCTCAGTGCTCCCTTCAGTTGATAGTCGGCGTTCGTGTTGTCCACTTCTCTACTCTTGTGTCCTGTCTGCACGCCTCACTTCTAGTTTGCACAATGAATCCTTACCAACTAGCTCAGCTTTCTGTCGTTCTGAGAAGTGCAAAAATGGCGGTGTACCATTCAGGGAGTTGACATGGGAGAACATATTTCTGGTTCCTGCGCAGTGCGCCTGTGATCAGCGCGTTAGTTTTCAAAACACGTTGTTCAATCTCAGCAAGTCGTAGAGCACTAAAAGCCGACAAGGCGAAAATTGGCTTATTACGGGCCAATGTCCTCCAATGAAAGCCAACTAATAACCCATATTGGCAAATCCATACGAAAGTCGGTCCAATAATTCCCACCTTGTTGAATGGCACAGCCAATATTGTTTACTGACTGTGTAATGTGGGCCAACGTTGGATCTCTATCAGAATGGCACAGCCAATATTGTTTACTGACTGTGTAATGTGGGCCAACGTTGGATCTCTATCAGAATGGCCCAGCCAATATTGTTTACTGACTGTGTAATGTGGGCCAACATTGGATCTCTATCAGAATGGCACAGCCAATATTGTTTACTGACTGTGTAATGCGGGCCAACATTGGATCTCTATCAGAATGGCACAAGCAATATTATTTACTGACTGTGTAATGTGGGCCAACATTGGACCTCTATCAGAATGGCACAACCAATATTGTTTACTGACTGTGTAATGTGGGCCAACGTTGGATCTCTATCAGAATGGCACAGCCAATATTGTTTACTGACTGTGTAATGTGGGCCACATTGGATCTCTATCAGAATGGCACAGCCAATATTGTTTACTGACTGTGTAATGTGGGCCAACATTGGATCTCTATCAGAATGGCACAGCCAATATTGTTTACTAACTGTGTAATGTGGGCCAACATTGGATCTCTATCAGAATGGCACAGCCAATATTGTTTACTGACTGTGTAATGTGGGCCGACATTGGATCTCTATCAGAATGGCACAGCCAATATTGTTTACTGACTGTGTAATGTGGGCCAACATTGGATCTCTATCAGAATGGCACAGCCAATATTATTTACTGACTGTGTATTCTGGGCCAACATTGGATCTCTATCAGAATGGCACAGCCAATATTATTTACTGACTGTGTATTCTGGGCCGACATTGGATCTCTATCAGAATGGCACAGCCAATATTGTTTACTGACTGTGTAATGTGGGCCAACATTGGATCTCTATCAGAATGGCACAGCCAATATTGTTTACTGACTGTGTAATGTGGGCCAACATTGGATCTCTATCAAAATGGCACAGCCAATATTGTTTACTGACTGTGCAATGTGGGCCAACATTGGATCTCTATCAGAATGGCACAGCCAATATTGTTTACTGACTGTGCAATGTGGGCCAACATTGGATCTCTATCAGAATGGCAAAGCCAATATTGTTTACTGAGTGTGTAATGCGGGCCAACATTGGACCTCTATCAGAATGGCACAGCCAATATTGTTTACTGACTGTGTAATGCGGGCCAACGTTGGATCTCTATCATAATGGCACAGCCAATATTGTTTACTGACTGTGTAATGTGGGCCAACGTTGGATCTCTATCAGAATGGCACAGCCAATATTGTTTACTGACTGTGTAATGTGGGCCACATTGGATCTCTATCAGAATGGCACAGCCAATATTGTTTACTGACTGTGTAATGTGGGCCAACATTGGGTCTCTATCAGAATGGCACAGCCAATATTGTTTACTGAGTGTGTAATGTGGGCCAACATTGGATCTCTATCAGAATGGCACAGCCAATATTGTTTACTGACTGTGCAATGTGGGCCAACATTGGATCTCTATCAGAATGGCACAGCCAATATTGTTTACTGACTGTGCAATGTGGGCCAACATTGGATCTCTATCAGAATGGCACAGCCAATATTGTTTACTGACTGTGTAATGTGGGCCAACATTGGATCTCTATCAGAATGGCACAGCCAATATTGTTTACTGAGTGTGCAATGTGGGCCAACGTTGGATCTCTGTCAGAATGGCACAGCCAATATTGTTTACTGACTGTGTAATGTGGGCCAACGTTGGATCTCTGTCAGAATGGCACAGCCAATATTGTTTACTGACTGTGTAATGTGGGCCAACATTGGATATCTATCAGAATGGCACAGCCAATATTGTTTACTGAGTGTGTAATGTGGGCCAACATTGGATCTCTATCAGAATGACACAGCCAATATTGTTTACTGAGTGTGTAATGTGGGCCAACATTGGATCTCTATCAGAATGACACAGCCAATATTGTTTACTGACTGTGTAATGTGGGCCAACATTGGATCTCTATCAGAATGGCACAGCCAATATTGTTTACTGACTGTGTAATGTGGGCCAACGTTGGATCTCTATCAGAATGGCACAGCCAATATTGTTTACTGACTGTGTAATGTGGGACAGCATTGGATCTCTATCAGAATAGCACAGCCAATATTGTTTACTGACTGTGTAATGTGGGCCAACGTTGGATCTCTATCAGAATGGCACAGCCAATATTCGCACCACGCTGTTAACTTAGGCCAACATTGGGCCAGGAATCAGAATGGCACTACCAATATTGGAACCACGCTGTTAATCTTAGGCCGTCATTGGGCCAAGAAGTGCCAATTTGTTTCCAACGTTGGCCCAACCTGACGTGCCGCCTGGGGTATTACTAATCGTCGTCGGCGATAATGCGAGCGGCTGCGAAGTCTTGTAACGGCGTTTACAAACAGTGAATTCATACAAGTGTGAGTTCCGGTTACATACGATAACTCACAGCGTTTGTAATACGGCGCGCCAACGCATTTCCTTCCTCCGTGGAAAAAAAGATTCGCAGTTCCGCTCGAAAGGCGAAGCACCGATTGCAAATTAGTAGATAGCTGTACGAAGTAGGGATAGTGTTTTTATTGACCGCATAAACTTGTAAACATTCGCTTACTATAACTAAATTAACAATGATAAAATATGCGAGCGTGGCTCAACGAGGACGTAGAAAGAAACAGACACACAGAGACAGCGCTGTGCTTATGTGTCTGCTTCTTTCTGCGTCGTACCTTGTCTTCGCGCTTGCACATTCTATCATTGATTCAAACCAACTAACCCGCCAACGTGTTTTAACTCAATTAACCAGCACGGTGCCACACACGCACAGGTAAACATAAACACATCTCGCTCGATATGAGCGCGGAAACTCGCTGTCAAAATTCTGGAGTGAGGAATCGCGGCAGCAGCAAGCGAATTGACCTTCACGCATATCTTGCTTCAACGCGTACGAAACGTCGAAAGCACAGCGCATACGAAGCTACCGGCACTACGCGCACTCTTCAAACACTACAGGTCGCTTTCAAGATGAGGCCCGCGCGGGCGCGCACTTTAGCGACGCGTCGCAGATCGCTTTCAAGACACACGAGCGCCCGCAACGCGTCCCCACAGCGTCCGCCAAAAGGCTGTTTCACATGGCGCGATTTTCAGTCAGCGACACAGCGAATTCCGTCGCTCAGCGACCGCCACGACGTCGTGGGCTCTCCGCGACTGGATTCCAACAGGTTGGTCGCGCCGTCGCTGAGTCGCATCGATCGGCGCTATTTGGGAGGGGCAATGTGTGACGAAACAAAGCGCCGTCAAAATAGACGCTTTACTGTTTTACCCCGCGTTGGTAGCTCTGTGGAGCAATGTCGCGCGCCAGTTTTAGTTATGTTTTAATGGGTCGTACCCACCAGCGCCTGCGGCTTAGGAGCTTCATAAACATTTTGTTTTTCTTCCACTTACACAATTCGTTTAAAAGGAGAAGCTGCACGTTATCCAGGTCGGGAGAAGGACACCGCTTCAGCATAAGGCACGTACCCACTCGATCGCAACCGTCGTCAACCTCTTCATGCTACAAACTGTGCCAGCTGCTTATACGTGCACACTCAACAGCATCTTGTTCTTCTGCAGAAGCAAATACTCATTCAGGAAAAAAAGTAGTGGCTTTCATAGTGACAACTAAACTAAAGTGTACTAAACGGAACCGCCCCACCGACGTCGCACAAGCCGCACGCTCATACTTGCGGTGCTGTGTAGCGTCTCACTCACCCTATCTGCAAGCTGTCGTAAAGTCTCCAGGCTTAAACCCTGTCCGCCTTGGTCGGCCGTCGCCCCCAACCGCCTATTGTGACGGCGCATTGCAAGTCAGCAAGGCAAGACCGCAGGGAGAAGTAAGCCCTCGGACAATGGGGGACCAAGCAGCGACCCTCTCCGCCGGGTGTGACACCATCGCACGGGCGCCTACCATTGGCCCAAAATGGCATCACCTGAGCGGGCTCTCCCATTGGCCGAACGTGACGTGTCTTCGAGACACCGAAGGGCTTAAAAAGACACAGACCGGGAGCAGCAAGGAAGTATTCCAGAGCATTCCTTGATTCATCTCTTTCGAGGTTCTTGCCACGGGCCGCAGCGTCCGAGTTGCTGCCGGCCCGTAATGACTTTAAGACTGTTAATTTCTTGGTCGTCTCACTGTAAATAATGTAAATAAACCACCCAAGTTTTCATCCCGACGTCCTCCTCAACTCTTACAATGTGCACACATGCTCATGCAACCTTACATAAATATTCGCGGCTACATGCATTTGAGATTTTTTGACTGCTTGGACTTCTGTGCTATGATTGCGGGCCAGCCAACTCGCACAGGCTCGCTTGCATTGAACCGCATTCCAGATTGACGAGATTCACGCATGGATCTGCCTTTCACGACGCAAGAGCTTGACGCGGCGTTCGCCCTATGTAATCAGTCGTCGTCGCCTGGTCCGGATGACATATCTTACCGCATGCTATGCCACCTTGGTGAACGGGCCCGAAGTGCGCTCCTTAATATCTATAACGAGTCCTGGCAAGAGGGCAAAGTTCCTCAAGATTGGAAGACCAGCCGCCTGGTACCGCTTCTTAAGCCTGGCAAGTCTCCCTTAGAGATTACTTCATACCGACCAACTGCGCTGGCAAGTTGCATTGGGAAGGTAATGAAGCGAATGATCCTCGCCAGACTTGAGTGGTATCTGAAACATTAAGAAATCTACCCGGACGCCATGGCTGGTTTTCGACGTCACCGATGTTCTATCGACAACGTTATCGATCTGGTAACGTATGTTCAACACCAAAAGACGAGTAAGAGGTTATCTGTCGCAATGTTCATAGATATAAAGGGAGCCTACGACAACGTTCATCATGACGCCATACTTGAAGCATTAGAATCGGCGGGCCTAGGCGGTCCATTATATCGTTGGACTCGCAGTTATTTACATAGGCGGTCTCTATTTCTTAACACTGAAGCTGGCCCAACCTCGCAATATTATACGCACCGTGGAGTTCCACAAGGCGGTGTCTTGAGTCCCACGCTCTTCAACCTTGTACTCATTGCTCTCATGGAACGACTTCCGAACACAGTTAAAATATCAATGTATGCCGATGATATCTGCGTCTGGGCATCTGGTGTGACACGGCTGCAAGTACGCGCCAGGCTTCAAAAAGCTGCCACGTCAACATCGGCCTACTTAAATGAACAAGGCCTCAAGATCTCGCCAGAAAAATGCGCATTGGTCGCGTTTAGCCGAAAGCCAATGAGATCATACGATGTCTCTATCGACGGTCAAAGCATACCTTATGTCAGGACGTAACCATCCTTAGGCATAATCATTGAGCGTGGCCTCTGCTGGAGTCGTCATGTGGCCTACCTAAAGAAGTGCCTGACGGATATTTCTAATGTGCTTAAGTTACTTGGAGGAGAAGTCTGGGATACGTCGGTACATGCATTGATGCAACTATGCAGGTCGCTCTTTCTTGGGTATTTGCGATACAGCTTGCCTGTGCTGTCGAACATCTGCAGAAGTAATATCTGTACACTCGAAAGCGCCCAGGCACTTAGAGTGTGTCTTGGATTGCCGCGGTGCTCGTCAACGGCTGAAGCAATTGCCATTGCACACGATTTCCCAGCCAAGACCCATATAGTCATGGAAGCGTTCAGAGCACATGTAAGACACCTTGCTCGAGTCCCTGCCCATCATCTAGCCTCACTGCCAAATGATCGACCACGTGCTTCCTTTTGTGAAACAGTCCTGCCCTATCGTGCATACCTTCCATCAGGTTATACAGCTCCAGCGAAAGTTCCGTTTCCACCATGGTGCTTGGCCCAAGCAAAGGTTCGACTAGAAGTACCAGGAATACGAACAAAAGCCCAACTCTCGTCTCCAGCACTCAAGCAGCTTTCACTGCTCTTGCTGTGCGAGACGTACAACGAGCATCATCATCTGTATACTGACGCCTCAACCACGGTGAATGGGTCTGCAGAATCGGTGATATTTCCTGCAAAGCCTTCCACCATAAAGATTCGACTCTCTCACCAGACTACATCGACCGCCGTGGAGCTTGCTGCTATTCGTTGTGCACTTCGTGTAATTTCTGAAGAACTACCCAAGAAATGGAGCGTGTTCACTGACTCCAAGGCTGCTCTTCATTGTTTGGTTTATGCCTTACGCCGAGGACCCCACGAACAACTTGTTCTCTACCAGCTCTTCGAGCAAGGACACGACATCACGTTACAGTGGATTCCAAGCCACTGTGGCATAATGGGCAATGAACATGCCGACGCAGTAGCACGATCTGCACATGAGGAGTGCTTGCAAGACTCCATTCCATCCTTAATAACAGACGCTGCAACGAAAATTCGTGTGCTTGCAAATGAAGCTATCAAAACTTTATGGAACACACCAAGCTTAAAGCATACACGTCTACACCGACTGGATCCATCCCTTCGAATTCGACCACCATCTGGACTCTCTCGACTCGAAACAGCAGTTCTTTGCCGACTGTGGCTTGGTGTCGCCTACACAAGATCCTTCGCCTTCCGAGTCGGTATGCATGACAGCGCGGCTTGCAGACACTGCGGCGGCGAGGAGACAATCGAACACGTGCTTTGCCACTGTCCTCAATACAGCGCGCACCGGCTGTCACTAGCGACCGCGTTGGCACGCCTTGACGACAGGCCACTTTCAGAACACTCAGTTTTGGAATGCCGACATGAACTGTCGTCGCAGCAAAAGTCGGTCAAGGCTTCGTTGACTTTTCTACGTGACAGTGGCCTATTAGAAAGACTATAATGGCCCCATTTCATCCCTTTTCATATTTTTGTTCTAACGCTTTTATTTTTGTCACGCTCTTCTTCCCGTCTTTACTTCCCCTTTCCCTTCCCCTAGTGCAGGGTAGCAAACCGGAGGTTTTAAGTCTGGTCAACCTCCCTGCCTTTCTCTCATTTGCATCTCTCTCTCTCTTGACTGCTTGCATCCGCATGCATGATTTTCTATGTACAGTTCCCTACGTATGTTCCCATAAGCATAGTGGATGCAATATGTTATTATAGACATTTCCAACAGACTACTTTTAACAACCCCCAGCATCGAGTGTTTATACATAATCAGAATAAAATTGGCTGCCGAAACACAGTTGGCAAAATGTGATCTATATAGTAGTGTACAGGGTGTCCCAGCTATTTTAGCCTAACTGGCCAATGAAAATAAAAGACTTGGAAAAACACGATGCAACATGTAGTATTATAATGAGACCTCATGTCAGACCTTTGACGGCTGAACACCATGGGTCTTAAAACCGGATCTTATTGCACCATCTTTTTTAAATATTATTTTTCGTTTAACAGATTCGCTAAAGTTATGTTAGCTGGGACATCCTGTGCCGACAATAGACGACACAAATTGTAAGGCTAAAGTGTAGATTAGCTATAGACTGGTATACAGGAATCGTCTATTGGCAGCCTGTAGAAGCCAATCTTCAAAAAGTGCAAGGTCACAAGTCCATAGGCAGACTAGACTGGTCTATAGGAATACTCTATAGATAGTCTATAGACGTTTGCCTACAGTCATTTCATAGACTTCCGTCAACAAAAGTAGCAATGCATAAGTATAAGTAGCAATGTTTTGTCTATAGGCATTCTGCTGGCATTTGTCTACAAAAGCGAATTTTCATTAATCTATAGGTCGTCTACGGTCAGTCTATAGACTCAGACATTTTCTAGACTAGTCTACAAAAAGTGTAAGGCCATAATTCTATAGACTGTCTATAGACTAGCCTAAAGAAATATGCATAGAAAGTATGTTGACTTCATAAACGCATGTCTATAGACATTACGTAGACTGTATACAAACAAATTTTGTAAGGAAGTGGCCGACGTGAACCAAAAGCCGTCATTTTTTCTGTCTTTTCGGTTTTGCTCTGGAGCAATATTGTATATATATAGTAATATTACCGCTGAGTTTCGGCTATAGCGCAATAAATATACCTATTTTTCCCCGCTTTGTGTTTTCGGTTGGACTTCTCTAGCCTCCATCGTCATCTTCCTCGGCCGCATTTGATATGCAGCGCACTCCGACGATTGTCTCGTGCTGCGAGGTTAGAAGCAGAATTTTTTTTGTTAAAAAGAAAGGCGCTTCTTCAGCTCCTGCCATCGGTCAGAGCGGTTCTCAGGTCCTCCGCGCGCTGACTCACGTATTGTTGTAGAGGACCTAACATCGGTCCCTATATACACTCCGTTTAAATTGTATGCACATATCACGGTGCCGTCATACATACATTTGCTCTTACGCAGCGTAATACTAGTGCGTCTTCGACGTATTCTACCAGAAGTTGCAATGTCTTTAAGTGACCAGAAATGTGGAGCCCGTCAAGGGATATCCTAAAGAAGTTGCATCGGCTTTCTGTATATTGAAAACGCGCTTTCCTTTAGACTTAAGTGATGTAACTAGAAAAAGATTCTGTAAGGACCTGATAGATATTATGATGCCAGTACTGTTGTACATACATACATACATACATACATACATACATACATACATACATACATACATACATACATACATACATACACACACATACATACATACATACACACACACACACATGCGCTCGTATGCGCGCAAACATCTATAGGTTCGCGCACACATTTTATATGCACATATACAGGCAACTAGCAGCTAATCTATACATAGGAGCCCACCTTGAACCCAGAAACGCATCAAGTGCTGGTTTTCACTAGATTGGCATAGCTCGCACACAATGAGGAAAAAAAAAAACATTATGCCCCGACCGCCCGTACAATGGCTATTATTCACCCAGGAGTCCGAAATTAACGAACGTGGAGTTCGATTTCAGGCTATTCGTGCACTAAGAACATGCCCGCCACGCCGTTACAGTATTCACTGAAGGCAAAGGGTGCAACGGCATTCGGGAATACCCGTGCGACGCTGCTCAAGCGCTTCTTTTTGTCAGCGATGTCCCTGACGTCAATTTAGACGTCAGGGACATCGCTGTACGAAGAACGCTTGTTTGCGTGTGTGTGTGTACGAGCTCGGAATTCTCCCGTCGAAAGTACGATCGTTGCACCGACTGTATCCGAAGGTTGCGTAGGGATGCGGCATGCTAGGCACTATAGGCATGCCATGCTGCAACGGCCGCCATCTTTGCAGGAAATCAAAGACTGTGCAAACGACCATTCGTAACCGCTCGAACGCAGGTGTCAGCGTTTGTCGTCCGAATGACCCCGTTAAAAAGGACAGGCGCACTTCTTGCTTACAAAATGTCGTTCTGACGAAGTAGATGACGCGCTAAATATCCCCACCGCCTTTGCACGCCAGGGTTAGGGCACGTCTTGGGCCTTGTCGTTGCCCGCCTCGTGTGTGCTGTCGTGGCAAGGGAGCTCGCTGAAAACGACCTCCGTTTTTGCATTCGTGCGTTGACGATGCTTGTAAAAAAAGGACCACATAACCTTTCTGACGCGAAATCCAATATTACGATCGAGTCTGAGCACCTTACCTTCTCAGCACATTGCAATCGATTTATTCCAATTTGCAGCAACTCATGCGAGACCAGGGAGGAATCCACCTTGCTCTTCAGAACGATTATCATAGAGCTCTCATGCGGGAAGCGCTGCATTTGGTCAATTGAAAGGAACTCACGTAAACGACGTCGTATCGTAATACGGACGCGAAAGAGTAACGATAGCTGGCGTTGTAACAGCGCGATGAGATCAAGAAACACAGACGCAAAAGAAAAGAACAAGCAAAAGAGCAAAAGAAGAGCCCGGGTGGCGAAGAAAAGCTGCACGCTCCAGCGCCAGCCTTCCACGAGGCGCAAACCGCAAACAGAAGCAGCAGGATCGCCTCCTCAGCTCGCTTCGCCCGCACAGCCAAACGGCGGAGCAGTCGAGAGAGAGAGAGGGGAGAGAGGAAGCCAAGCACGGCGAGGAGAAAGAGAGTGAGAACAAGATTGAGAGAGAGAGAGAGCAGCGTGTGCGCGTGTGTCTCCGCCGCGCCAGGTTTTCGGCGCAGCAAGGCATGAGTCATCCCGGTGGCGTAAGCAAAAGCTGCACGGGGGGAGTCTGCCATGGCGGCCGAGAAGCGGCAGTGGCCGGTGTTGTGAGCGCGCCCGCTTCCTGCTGCTGCTCGCCCGAGTCCTTCCTTCCTCGACCACGATGACACCGTCGCAGCGCGGCTCCAGTGTCCGCTGCGCTGGCCGGCCCGCTGCTTCGCCGCGCGACGTCGTCTGAAGAAAACGGAAACTTGCGCCGCCGTGCAAATGTGTGTGTGTGCGTGCGACTCGGGAAAAGCGAAAACACGGGCCACTCTGCTTTCGGGTTCGGATGCCTAAGCTGCTGCCCTGCGTCGACGGTTCTGCTGTTGCCGGAGACGGCTGCAATTGCATGGCCGCTGGTCTAAGCTCGGGGTGAGTGGCGGCGGCTCAACTTTTCCTTTTGCGCGCGCTTTGCTCGCCTCGCGATGTTTGAAAACGAAAAAAGAAAGCCGCGTTGAAAACCGCGTCGCTTCCAGAGTTGCGAGCGTGTGCGCGTACAACTCGCGTCCCTGCGGATCGCGCGGCCGATGAGTCAGGGACCGCCGGATAAGAACTGCCGGCGGATCTGACTCATGGAGAGAGGCGTCCGTTGAACCGGCTCGCTCGGTAGCTCGACATCGAGGCCCCCCTCCGATGCCTGTGCCAAGTTCTTTTTGCCCCCTCCCATACCGTTTTGTGTGTGTGTTTTGTCCAACGCCCTTGGCTGCAGAGGCCTTCCCTAAAACAGAAGCCTACGTCCACCCGTGCAAAGCGAGCCGTTTTTTCGCGTACGTCTGTTCGCTTGCGCGCGCGCGCAAGTATTGCGTGCGAAGTTCGCAACCCCGCGCTCGCAACAAACGACACGCTTGAACGCCTTGCGCGTGCGCACCAGCGCAGCACCTGCGCGTCACCTCGGGAGCACGAGAAGCTCGATCTATCTATCTATCGCTTGCACAAGGTGCGGGCAATACCGATGTCGCGCACTCCATTGACGCAAGGGACTCGTCCAACACCTGGACGCTGTTGTCGCGTCTTGGGTTTTTGCTCGACCTCAGGTCTGGCGGTGCTTCTTTCTTTTTTTGCTTCTGCGGGGAAGACCGCTCCACAACTTGGAAATGTTGCAGAAAGAAGCGATCGGGTGTGTGTACGTTCCGATCGTGCTTGCATTTGAAAGAAAGCGACGCGTTGAATCCGCCGATTGAGCGCTCTGCCGTGACGAGGTGGGGGGGTGCGACAGGCAGCAACTTTTCGCGGACGTTCCGTTTTTGGAAGCGTGCCACGTTTCGTGTGACGACGTTGCCAGCAGTGTGCGCGGTGTTTGTCGCTTGCTCGCGCGGTTTGAGTGTGCTGCGCGGAGCGGGGGGTGGGGGTCTGGTGGTTTCAGAGCTCCGGACCATGCACCGAAGATGCAGCAGGGCACCCCGTCTCAATCGCGACAAGCGCTGCTGCAGACTTGAAACGGCCCGATGCGCGCGATATGTACCGGGTTGCACCCGACCTCCCCCCGTCTCTTTGTGGGTCACTCGCTGTCGCTCCGGTTGGCCTTTTCACGAGCGGTTTTTTTGAACGAGCGTGAGCAAAACGCGCGAGTAAGCAGTGTTGAGTTACGCCGGAGAACATTGTTATAGATACCTCGTTAGTTCGCCTGTTCTGTACGCTTGAACGACATTCGTCATGATCTAACCACACCGTGCCAACTGCGTTTGTTAACCACGAAAGACTGCTGACGGAAAAGCGACTCACACTAGTTTGCTTAACAGCCTTGTCAAACGAATGACTTTTTAGTGGCAGACGTTCAACCCACTAAGCAGCTTTTAGGCTAACAACGGAAGGCACGGTTTTCAGCTGCTAGCTGTGTCGTCTGCACGGCACAGCGCGTCGCTCCTGAGCTCGTAGCAAGGCCGCTCATTCCGAAGTTGGAACGCTTCAGTGATTTTCAAAACCGCCATGAATGGGCCCTCACCGAGCGCTGCGGTTTAACGTTCCTCGTCGTGTAGTTGTGTGTGTCGCGCCGTAGGGACATGGACGCAAGGCGAATGTGACGACTAAAGGTCCTCCATGCACGCTTTAGTGACGACACGCAACAAGGAATGTAAAAAGAAAGAAAGAGTGGGCATAGCGTGCTTGATGAAACGAACTGATTGTCGCTGAGCGGTAACAGCGGGTTAGTCAGTTTAATTGCCGGCGGAATGTCAGGTTTCCAAAAATCTCTACTCAAATGCGTAATGATATTTAAACACGTGTCAGCCAAAAAAAAAAAAAGTAAGGGTGTGCTCAGAGACAAGGACTATGACACGAGATTTCTTTCCGGTAGCGACGCACACTGGTGGACATCACCGTTCTTTTGTCGATCGGTGTTGTTTCGAGCTCAAATTACGCCACACTGTCGAATCGACCGTGTCAACTCCGATTCGATCAGATTATGGCGGCTGTGATTGGCCCAGAACGTTAGCGTAACCGAATTGCACAATGTGGCGAAACTAGACACCGCCCAGATTGACAGCATCGGTTAGTTTCGACGAGTCAGGTTCTACATCTTGTTTGTCAGGCTAGCATTGCACCCAGGTAAGGATTCTGCGGCGACGTTTAAGTTCTAGTGAGGCACTGTTCATTTGATTTGGGATTTGGTTAAAGTGCATGGACGCAGGAGTCACGCTCACGACACAAAAGTAGTAAACAAGTAGCTGAAAAACTACCATGACTACAACATGGCGTGAGTGCCCGCTCTGTAACGGGGATCGAATGTCATGGATGGCATTTCAAAAAGTGACGGAAACACGCGGACGAAAAATACAGCGAGATTTCAATATTCCCGGTCCAACCACATAGGTGTATCCACTGGGGGCGGGGGGGCAGGGGGGCATCTGTCCCCTCCCCGACTACTTTTTATCTGCGAGTTTAGCAAAAAGCGTGTCACCAAAAAGCAAACGCTACGTATAGCCCTAAGAGGCTTATCACAGGCCAATCTGTCGGAGGGAGGGAGACGTACCGCCCACTCCCCGCTTGTAAGAATGGCGAAATAGGCTATTTGCTAGGCCACACACACACGCACATTTTTGAAAGCGGACACTGTCGGACTGCACATTGGCAAATTCAACAGCTGTTGTCAAGCTTTCCATTAGAAATCAGATTTGGTTTTAGTAATTTACCTCTGTTTAATAAGTGTTATCATTTTAGCCATTTTGTTGTTGCGCTTATAGATACTTTGCTCTGTTTATGACAAAGTTTTCCGTTTGGTAATCAGCGACATTTTTAGTCACTTGAATGAACAGTTGGCGATATTTTAAGGACGCACAAGATAGAAAAATGGCCTTATAAAAGACAGTTTGTTATTCATAAGCTGCATGTATAGCAGCCCGAAACTCTGCTGCATGACGCATAGGCTCCGTTACTACGTAGCAACGGTCGCCTTCAGGTTGGGAGCCTTCACACTGTGATTGTGCTTTATCATGGCAATCGCGTACTTTGGGCTCACACACTTGAAGTTTCTTTATTATTTAAGAAAACCTATTTGAATGCGCCTAAACGTTCCGGGTTAACTGGTGTCTCTAAGCGCATTTAATTGATGGACGCGCTCGAGCGTGTCACTAAGCTAATTTACCAAAACCAGATGCTATACATTTTATGTTCACATTGAGAACGCAGCACGTGAATGACACATACTGAGTGCGTGAAAAATGCGTTGAAATCTGAACAGCTGAGCTCGTTTCCGGGCGTATGACAGATATCGCTTCTGTTTCTGTTTACGAGTTAAAGACATCTTACTTGAAATCAAGAAAAAGAAATGGGCATGGGCAGGACATGTAATGAGGAGGGAAGATAACCGATGGTCATTAAGGGTTACGGACTGGACCCCAGGGGAGGGAAGCGTAGCAGGGGGCGGCAGAAAGTTAGGTGGGCGGATGAGATTAAGAAGTTTGCAGGGGCTGCATGGCCACAATTAGTACATGACCGGGGTTGTTGGAGAAATATGGGAGAGGCCTTTGCCCTGCAGTGGGCGTAACCAGGCTGATGATGATGGTGATGATGATGCTTCTGTTTCTCATGGCTTTCAAACTAATCAGTACTTCACGGCGGATTTCAGGTTAAAAAAAAAATTATGGGGTTTTACGTGCCAAAACCACTTTCTGATTATGAGGCACGCCGTAGTGGAGGACTCCGCAAATTTCGACCACCTGGGGCTCTTTAACGTGCAACTAAGTCTAAGTGCACGGGTGTTTTCCCATTTCGCCCCCATCGAAATGCGTCCGCCGTGGCCGGGATTCGATCCCGCGACCTCGTCCTCAGCAGCCTAACACCATAGCCGCTGAGCAACCACGGCGGGTGGATTTCAGGCAGGTCGAGGACGAAAATGTAGTATTAGTATAGTACATAGTATAGTAAAATATGGTATATAGTATAGTAGTCATCGCTGTGTTAACAATACGTGGCGAAGCGCGTCCCACAGAATTTCGTTCTCCTACCACGAACGTCCAGAACAACAACAACAAAAAAAAACACTTTCTTTCTTTCTTTCTTTATTGATTTATTTAAGACAATGAACAGATTGTCTTAGGGGACACGGCTAAAGGCAAAACATTTGCCTGACTAGGCCGTGCCACCCGTACATTGGCAGCAACATGGCAGTGGCAGGCTTTCAGGAAGTCACACATGAAATTAAAGTAGTACACATTTTCAACACTTGAGTACACAATTCGCGTAAGAAGAAAAGAAAAAAAAGGTTAAAGTTTATACAGTTTTCTAATCAGTTGAAGCACAACAACAACAGGGAAAAAAAGTATGTACGAAATTTTCCATACCTGTAGCTGAAAGGTTAAAGTTTGCACAGTTTTCTAAAAACAACAAGAAACATGAACAAAATTTTCTATACCTGTAGTTCAACCTTTCTATTAGTCTTCGGATAGTAACAATTCTTTTACCGTTTTCTTAAAGTTTTGCTTTGAAATTCCAGAATTTAGCAGGTCCAATACCAAGGGGTAGTCGTTTAGAAGGTTAGGAAGTTGAACTGCTAGTTTTTGATCTCCGTATTTCGTTCTGCAACGTGGTTTTTCTATCAGAGTTTTTCTGAGGTTATAGTTTGTCGTTCTGCCATGGTATTTACTTTGGAAGGAACATTTGTCTTCCCAGAATTGCCGTGAAATTTCGAGGAATAATTTGTAAGTGTGAAGTTTTGATGCTGTTAATATTTTATATTTGTTATAGTATAGTTTAGTGGTATCAGTACGTTCTAAGTTACCTATCGCGCGCAGTGCGCGGTTTTGGAGTGTTTGAATTGATTTTAAGTTAGTTTGTGTAGTGGTTGACCAAACTAGCAAACAATACGTTAATCGAGAATGTATAAGCGCGTTGTAAATATTGCGCTTCACATTTATCGGTAGCAAATATCGCAACCTATTTAGCATACCGACAGCACGAGCGATATTTTTTCTAAGAACGTCTACGTGCGGTGACCAGGACATATTTTCATGGAATATAACTCCTAAAAATCTGGCTGTTGATGCCCGTTTGAGGTTGACCTTCTGAAACTGGAGTGTTATCTGAGGATGGATTATTGTTCCTTTTGATTTAAACACTAGATACTTAGTTTTAGTTATATTTAATTGGAGTTTATTCGCATTTAGCCACAAGCCTAGTTGCTGTAACCAGATGTTAGCCTGCTCAAAAAGATTTCCTATTTCCCTTCCTGAGAAGAACACGTTAGTATCATCCGCGTATAATATAATATTAGAACAGCCTTGAATATTGACAATATCATTAATATAGAGTAAAAATAAAACAGGCCCCAAGACGGATCCTTGCGGCACGCCGTACTTAATGTGCTGAATTTCGGAACTAACTCCATTTATTGTTGTGTACTGTGTTCTAGAGGTCAGATAGCTTTTTATTAAGGATAATGCGACACCACGAATTCCATAAAGAGGTAGCTTTTTCAAAAGGACATCGTGTTGCACGCAATCGAAGGCCTTCCTAAAATCTAGAAAGATACCTAGAGTTAACATTCGGTTTTCTATGTTGTCAAGGATTTGTTCCTTTATTTCAAGTAAAGCGGTTTCTGAAGATTTAGCTTTGCAGAAACCATATTGCTCCTGAGCTATTATGTTATACGTGTTTAGAAACTCACAAAGTCTTCTATTAATTACATGCTCAGCAATTTTCGCGAAGACAGAAAGAACAGATATTGGCCTGTAGTTATTCATGTCGTTAACTGGGCCACTCTTATGAATGACTGTCACTCGGGCTAGCTTCATCCTATCTGGAAACACACCGTTAGAAAGAATTAAGTTACAGATATGTGAAAGAGGCGTGCTTACAATTTCACTGACGGCTTTCAACGGCTTCACTTTTATATCATCTTCACCTGAAGCACAACTGTCTTTCAACGATAAAATTATTGTCTGTATCTCGTGCTGCTCAGTAGGCGCCAAGAACAGCGTAGAAGAACATCGATTTAATATATATTCCGTGCAAGAGACTGGTGTATCATTTTGTGAGGACGCACCAGCATCAATAAAATGAGAATTAAAAGTATTTGCAACCTCAATATCTGACAATTCACTATGCTGAAATGCAACTTTTCTTGTGATAGCGCCTTTGTTAATTATTTCATTGATCGCTTTCCACATGAGATTTGAATTTCCCATGATAGCAAAAAACTTGTTCGCGTAATATTCTTGTTTAGAGCGTTTAATATCGGAATTCAATTTGTTACGCTCAGATTTGAAAGACCGAAAGTCATCTTCGCTTCTGCTACTCAAAAAGATTTGGAAGAGCTTGTTTCGACATTTTATCCTGTTATAGAGGTCACGAGTTATCCAAGGCTTTCTGGCTTTGTTGTGTTTTTTAAGCTTCTTAAGTGGGAAACATCTGTTGTATAACAACGCGAAGGTAGATATAAAAACATCGTAAGCCTTATTTACATCAGTTTCCGCGGTCACTTCGTCCCACCGATAAACAGAGACTAGTTCAACAAATTTCTTAACACTTTGTTCTGAATAAATTCTTTTTAAGCTTTCAGGGCATATATTGGATGGCTGTCTATGAGGTAGCAGACAGTATATAGGCAAGTGATCACTAAGATCGCACATCAAGACTCCTGCCTTTACATATTCAGCAGAAAAACTCGTCACACAGAGGTCAAGTGTTGTCTGGCTTGTGGGTGTGATGCGAGTAGGCACGTTGATGACATTTGAACACCCGTATGATTCAAAAGTTTCCTGAAAACGCGTATATTCTAGGTTGTCTGGGCAAGCATCTATATTAAAATCGCCCATTAATATTGTTTCGAGTTTAAGTTCGGTGCTGAGTTCTAATAATTTTTCAGTAAATTCTAAAAACTTGCACATGGATCCAGATGGCGGGCGGTACACTACCGAAATCAAGGTGTTCATGCACTGAAGACCAATACATTCATAGCATTCGTTAACAATCTTGAGCTCGGGGATTATACTGTACGACAAACCAGATCGGACATAAATAGCAATTCCTCCTCCTAGTTTTTTCGTTCGGTAAACAGAGATACAGTCATATCCAAAAATAGAAGCGCATTCATCCTCTGATGTAAACCACGTTTCACTAAAACAAAGCAAATCGAAGCAGTGTTGCAGCTCAGACAGATACAAACTGACTTCATCAAACTTATTTCTCAAACTTCGCACATTAAAATGAAATATTGAAAGTGGACATTGGTTCTTTAACGACGCGACATCCCCAGAAAATTGGAATTCCAGGGTCGCCATTGTGGTTTAGTAAACATAACACATCTTTTGCTATCACGTATGCCGCCATCACTTCGAGGCTGTAAGACTGGCCAGATCCTCCTCGCCGCGTATGACAACAGCTCGGTCGCCGCTCCTTTTTCGCACCAAAACTTTACCGTTTGAATGCCAGACGTATGCGTATCCTGATGTCTGGGCCCATTCCTTCGTCTTTGATAAAATAGCACGTGATAGCCGTGTCATATTTTCACAGAAAAACACGTGCCCATGGTCCTTTAGTTGCTTCTTGTTAGCAAGCCAGGAATCGCGAAGTTCCTGGTGAACAAAACGGATAATGATCGCCCGTGTTTTGCCTGGTTTAGCGGGAAGTCTGTGTATAGCCATAACATCACTCTTGTTCAATAGTGGAAGCTTAATTTGCATCGCTACTTCATTTACCTTCATCATTAGATCTTCGTTCTCGCTTTCAGTAATACCGTGTACTTCAATATTTAACCTGCGGCTACGGCATTCAAGGTTATCCAGATCCCGTTTGATTTGAGACAATTCACTGCTCGAATCTGCATGTTCAAGTTGATCAACTCTGTTTGATAGTTGTGTGGTAACTTTTTCCTGAGCCTGCAGCCTCGTCTGAAATTCATCGAATTTATCAGAAATATGTTGCACAGACGATTCTAGTTCCACCAGTTTGATTGGCAGATCCAAGAGGGTATCTAGCTTGGATTCGATTGCTAGAAGTCGAACTGCTATGTCTCTCTGCGGCGTGTGCCGCTCAATTTCAGCATCCGCCCCTTGTCCCACCCCCCGACATGTCTCACATTTCCATGCCTTCTTAGACATGTCGCGCTTTCCAGTAAAAGCGTCTTCCGTTATACCGGAGCACGAACCAAAATGAAATTTGAATTTGCACTCACAGCAAGTCATGTACAAGCCATTGTCAGGCACCGCGGAGCGGCACACACAACAACGCGACATTTCAACAGGTACTAGTAACACTCGTAAATCTCAAGCAGCGTTGGCAGCAGTGGCTAGCACATACAAAAGGTAACTGATAGAAAACCACCAACCTGTAATATTTCAAAAACGTGTTTCAGCGGACATGCGTCAGATGCTGCCGCTACTGCCAAAGTGCGCAGGAAAACGGTTGTCAGGGCTTGATATAGCCACTGGTCCAGGGGGCGCTTCGGAATGTGCGTTGATAGTAGATCTATGGCAGGGAAATCCGCGCGGCGGTATGGGCTCACAGTATCGGCGATGAGGCTGCAAGTGGCAGAAGAAACCGGGAGTAAAGTTGAGTGCTTGAAACCGGGGTAGGCCAAAGACGGGGCACGGGCACCACAGTCTTGCGACGAGCGCCCGACGATTCCACGGGTAAAGCTTGTAGACGAGGCAGAAGCCACCGTACCTGTAATATTTCAAAAACGTGTTTCAGCGGACATGCGTCAGATGCTGCCGCTACTGCCAAAGTGCGCAGGAAAACGGTTGTCAGGGCTTGATATAGCCACTGGTCCAGGGGGCGCTTCGGAATGTGCGTTGATAGTAGATCTATGGCAGGGAAATCCGCGCGGCGGTATGGGCTCACAGTATCGGCGATGAGGCTGTAATATTTCAAAAACGTGTTTCAGCGGACATGCGTCAGATGCTGCCGCTACTGCCAAAGTGCTTGGGATAATATGTAGACTAAGCGCATTTGCGTGGTAGGAAAACTACGTTGCCTTGTGTTCTCTTGAATCGTGCCGTATTCGCAACTTTCCCATCTCAAGGTGATGAAAAATATTTAAGCTGTCGTAATTCGTAATGTAGATATTATTAGAGGTGGGCGAATGCTGGCTTTTTCGAATACGAATAGTAAGTATCGAATATCAACCAAACGCAAACGCGAATTTTTTTTTTTTTTTTCAGCAGGAGTGCTTATTTCCGTTTAAGCAGGCGACACACTTTCGCTCAATAGACAGTCAACTATCACGGGCAATTGGCGTCGTTTTGATCACAAGATCACCCCAACTGTTGTGGAAAGAACTGCACGACTAGCCGCTTGGCTGGCACCTTTGGAACCTGGTTGCCAACAAACATTCCAAGAATGACACGCTGCTGTATGAGTATCTTTTCGAAAGCACTTAGTAAACAGCTGTGAAAAAAAAAATATGAGAAGTTATGGAAAAGGGAAAAGTAAAGGCTAATGGAATATTTGTGTGCCGTAGACACAATACAGTGTCTGCTTCGAGGAAATCGCCACTGTTTGCAACGCAAAAGATGAAACTGCTACGTGACTATAGACTGCAAGAAAGACTAATTGGCAAACCAGAAGCAAAGATAACCGGTTGCCCTTAACTAGAAGAAGGGGGACCGAAGGACCCGATTTATTGTTAGCCACAACCACATAAAGCCAACAGATAATGAAGAAAAGGTATGCATATAAGAAATTAGTTGTACATTTTTGACGGGATTGTAAGAATTAGCAGCTAAAGGGAAATGGAGGGGGAAGAAACAACTTGTTGGCTGTGGGATCCGAACCCACAACCTCCGCATTACGTTGCACGTGCGACGGCGACTGCAGCTCCCAAGTTCACTTTGTGGGATATTTATGCACGTGCACAAGATAACCTAACCCAACAAGTGTTAAACAGTGCCACACTTCCGCCGCAATCCCGAAAACAAAAGCTTGCATTACCGATTTGGTTTCTGCATTGCTTCAAAAAACTGCGTCGTTGTCTTACCTCTGATAATTGGCGATACTTTGTTCGGCGGGCGGGGAACCGTGTAACCCGACTTTAACAGTCGATTGTTGCGAAACATTCGGTCAGTTTCGATATTCGCAAATACCGAGTAGTTCATTTTTAAATACGAATGAGATGTTACGCACCAACTGTCCGTGTACTAAACTTTTTAATATTCGCCCACCCTATAGCAAATACATTTGTAAAGTTAAAGCCCTCTATGACCTGCTGGTAAATTCAGTTTTCCTTCACCTGCACGGACGTTGGACCAACATGAAAGGTCTAGTTAAATTATTTACTTCACGTTAGCTTACATATAGAGCTTTACAATTCTAGCGAGAATTTTAGTGACCTTTCTTATTTGCCTGACTTCAGCGGGATGCTTCGAAAGAACTGTTGCAACACTACACTGTAATGGTTTATCATGTGCGATTGATAACCTGACCTCTCAGTGACAAAGATAACTTTCACTGAGGCAATTTACGGCCTTTTTTTATTGCAATCGGGTAATTCGCAAGGGAGGTGATGTTTTTATACAGTACGTGCCACCTAGGCCCGCTTGGAGCACGATCCTTGTAGTCGTGAACATGAATTTCGTTGTAACCTAAAAAAAAAAAATTAAATTATGGGGTTTTACGTGCCCAAAACCACTTTCTGATTATGAGGCACGTCGTAGTGGGGGACTCCGGAAGTGTCGACCACCTGGGGTTCTTTAACGTGCACGTAGGCCAAAGTGCACGGGTGTTTTCCCATTTCGCTCCCCATCGAAATGCGGCCGCCGTGGCCGGGATTCGATCCCGCGACCTCGTGCTCGGCACCCCAACACCATAGCCACTGAGCAACCACGGCGGGTGTCGGTGTAACCTCCCAATGAATGTTTTACAATAAATCAACGTCATTAACGCGTTAAATAAAATAACAAGTCATTGTTTATTTGGCCTGCGACCGCTTAAGCGGCGTCTACTCGAGCCCCCCCTTCCCCACCCTCTCTGAGCGCCGGCTTGCTCCTCTCTCCTCGACAGGAGGAGCCCTTCGTGTGACAGGCTTTGAGGGCAAAGCACGCCAAAAACTCAACGTGCATACGGCACGAGTCAAAGGGGAAAAATTAGGTACGGGTTTACGGGAGCGGTGCTTCCGTTGTTGGCGTGGCATCCGCGCCGACTGGGTAGAGACGGCGGAGGGACCCCGGCCGGCACGAATGCCGCAACGATCAGTTGCCAAGCCGCAACCCTTACGTATGTGTATGCCAGATGGACGTTTCTCTGGGCGATCCAATTGTCTTAAAGAAGTGGACAATAAAGAAAGGACAAATGTGCGACGAGTCGGTAATTTTTTTTTCGGCAGTTTCGGCCGGGGTCCAGCCTTTGTCACAAAAATTTCTGTCTGTGTGTTTGTTTGTATATATATATATATATAATGTGTGTGTTGATATATATAGAAAGAGATGGCTTGCCGCCCCCCCCCCCCACTCCAAAAATAGTTCGTAAGCCACTGTCTGACCAATAATGTGAAGCTGGCGTTCAGTTCAGTGTACGCAGTCCGGAACGCTTAAGCTATTGCTATAGCTATTTAAAAAATAGAAAGGTATAGTGTTGTGAATTGCAGAGAGCCGTACTGGGTAAACGAAGGAATCTGTGCCAACAATGTGCATTCTTTTTATCATACATCGATGAAACGTAACAGTACCCAACTCTGTTTTTGTCTGAGGCCTCGTTTCTTGCCTCGCTGTTTCGCGACACGAGGATGTTCTACTGCATAACCCGTGTTTCCTCGTGATGTGAACGATGTGTCTCTAAAATTATGTTTAATTTGTGCATGCTTCTGCACTGATACAACAACGCTGTAATGCCCGGCTGCGCTCAGGAGCATTAATGCTTAAGCAGGCTGGCTATTACAATGTTACAATGTTACTTGGTAATAAAAACATTATTATTATTATTATTATTATTATTATTATTATTATTATTATTATTATTATTATTATTATTAAAACAGTCTGCCACCGATGCAGTCCGAAAATTCTATTGAAGGTTTTAAGGGAACGTTCGTGGGTCACCTGACCGGAGCGCGGCTCCGCGCGAGTAATTGGTCGTGGGTTTTAATGTTTGACCTTTTGTAGCCTCGTTTGGTAGCTGGCAGGCAATGGGTGAATATGCGCAGATGGAACCGGAAGATGTTCTGTCGTCGACTTCCTCTCAGCAGCTCGGAAATCGGAGCGGGCGCTTCCACGATTCTCTCTCTTTATTCTTTATTTTTTTTAACGTAGCCCGTAAGACGCGGTTTATAGCGAGGAGACCTTTAACTCAATGTTCGCCAATCTTGGCACTTCGCCAATCTTTAATAAAAAAAAATGTCAGCCTAACGGGAAGCCATGAGACATAAACTGAGCCTCCGTATGCACCAGGTGTTTCTTTTTTTTATGCGGAGCACTTAAAGAAAGACCCCCGTCGTTTGTTTTTTCCCCTGATGGACTACGTGGCTGCATTGTTATGTAAAACACCGCTAAAAAAAAATACGGCGACAAAGAAAAGGCAGACCTGACATGCGGTGACTTCAGCGTTTATTCAGAGGCGCACGTGCGATATGTACTATTCTTATCCCAGCTTCTCACGCGTCGAACAGACAAAAAAAATAACAATACAATAAACTGTGCAAAACTGTCACTCTGAATCTTAAGTTGAATAGCGCGACCACCACACGTAAGTTACCAACCCGCCCAACTTGCCGCCCACTTGTCATTTTAATTTCTACCTGGCTAGGCAGACATGGTCAGCAAGCAAATTTTTTTCGACGATGATTTCGCTAACTTTAGGCCACGTGCTGTGACTTTTCTAGCACTACTTCCGAGAGATGCGACCTTACAATGTGTTACGAAATACACTGACGTTTTGGTGGACGGTTTCCCAGAAGCGTTCCTCTAGATAACAGTTTGGGACGATTGGTTCAATATTTCATTTTGTTTACTTAGTGATTGCTTAGTTTACTTGCTTAGTTATTATTTGTTCGTTTACTTAGTTATTATTTGATGCATATTGGCATGAAAAATGTGCCACACCTGATTGTAAGGATCCATCTTTCCCGCGTACACTTTGAAAACGTCATTTCATTTCAATTAGTTTACTTCGAGAATGCACGGCCTTCTTTCTCTTATGGGTTTTCCCAGCGTGAACTTAAAAGAGGGAAAATGCTTTAATGCAGAACGTGCGGATTTATTCATTTATTTTCTTGCCGTGCTTGGAGCACTGTCTGTATAGCTTCGCTAGAGACGTCTTGCCGTTTTCGAACTACTCACGTCACTTCCCTTTGTGGTTGCGCGTACGATTTTACGTTCGATCGCTGGACTGTTGCTGCATTTGATTCACAGCGGGGAAATCGCAGTAGTCTATGGCGTTGTCAGAGGGGCTAGTCGGCCGGTGGACTTGATTCTCATTACGAGGGCAAAAAAGAAAGAAAGAAAAGAAAATCAAGCTGGATAAGTAGATGAGACGCAGGCGCCATACAATGTAGCGAAAAAGTTTTGTCCGTTCCGTTCGGAACGCGGGTTTGCTATGCAAACTATTACACGGGCACCAGGTAGAATTATTTTTTTTTTAATGTCTGGAAGGTTGACTCTCATAGTAAAATAAGTTCCTTGAAAACCACAACTTCAGCTTCACCGATATTAAGTTTATTTCTTCTTTTTTTTTACCTTTTCAATCACGACACATGTGAGCGCGTTTTTTTGTGTTTTTTTTTCTGGCGGTCATCGAGCAGTCGTTGAACTTATGTCGGCCGCCTTCGTAGTATTTAGTAATACGGTCACCAGCGCAACTAGGTACGGAGCAATTTGTGAATGTTTCCTCGAGGCAGGCAAGTTACTTCGCTTAGCAGCAGTAGCTCATCATCGGCAGTAACGATTTCCAAGAGGTCATGTTGCAATGCTAAAGTCAACAGTTCGTATAAGAGCTTCGCACTGAGCTCGGATAAGGGCTCCTTCATGAAAGACTGTAGATTGGTTTGTGGTACCTGGATTTCTCACGAAAAGGTTCGCGTTTTTGTGTTCCGCCAGTATATCCCTATTCGTTACGTTTTCATCGTGTCTAACCTTGAGCGTCTGCGACTGGTGCGCGATTTGGAAATTTTTATAGATGCTTGCATAAATATCGTGAGTGTCCCCCTTCAAAATGCACATATCAAAAAACGTAATAGACCATAGTAAGTGTGTATTTTTTGTTTCACACAGTTATCTTGAATATCTTGTAGCGCAGTCACAGTCCAACTTGTAAGGGAGCACCCGAATCCCAGTCAAGGGAGGAGACGTACACTTCTTGTTTGGGCCTCGGCTATTTTTTTTTGTGCGTGCGCGTGTGCGTGCGTGCGTGCGTGCGTGCGCGTGTGTGTGTGTGTGTGTGTGTGTGTGTGTGTGTGTGTGTGTGTGTGTGTGTGTGTGTGTGTGTGTGTGTGTAAAAGAAAAACGGAATTTAGTGCGATTCGATTGAAACGGGCTGATCACCTCCGTCACCAAGCTTGTCGTTATCGCTTTTGTTCTGCGTTCGTTTCCGGTCCTTAAGATTCGTTATTTGTGTTTCTGAAATATGCCATTGCCCTAAAGGAAACCTTCGTTTCGTTCCGTCTGGTTTTCTTCCTTCCTTCTTTGTTTTTTTTATTTTCCACCACAAGCTTACCTTTGACCATTCTCCACTGCGAGGTTCGTTGACCTTCCCGCTCCTCTCTTCAAAAATTTACATCCCCGCGGAAGTTACATACGTTCTCATTCACCCGTGCATTGTTACAACGGCAGTCCACCCAAGACACGCCGAGCTGTTTACGTACAGTTTCGGCGCGCTAAACACCAGCGGTGGCCACGGGCAAACCTCCGATAACTCCACGTTCGCCGAGACCCAGATCTGTATAACAGCCGGATCTCGGGTGTGGCTCCCGGGGCGACCCCATCCGGTAAGCGAACCGGCAACCTCCGGCTTCTGGAAACGGGTGCGGGTGGCAGGTTGCGCGGCGGGGTCGCTTTTCGGTGACAGGAACGCGCTCGTGACGTCAGCGCAAAAGCTCTGACGGAGGCAGGAAGCGGCCACCGTTCGTGGAAGTGCGAAGCGTTCAGCCGCTGTTGGGATCGGCAGGGGTGGCGGACCCGGGAGTGGGGCAGCCGGCTTGACCTCGTGGTTGTCGTCGCGGTCTCTCCAGTATCCCTTCGGCGCAGGCGCGACTGGTCTCTCTCTCTTATCTGAACTCCAGGAGGGCAAACAGCGACGATAAATCGGTGTCGCCTTCGGCCTGACGGGAGTCCTCTCCCTCCAGTTTCTTTATTTCTTTCTTTCTATCTTTCTTACTTTCACTTGATTCTTATTTTGTCGAAAGGGAGTTTGATGCCCTGATGTAATGTGGCTCGGAAAGGGTTCGCAGAAGCGGTACGAAAGTAAAAGCGAAAACGAACGGAAGAAAGAAGATAAAGCGAGGGTATCAGACACGGGCCATGTGACGTTAGGCGGACGCAGCCCTCAGCAAACCTTTCAACCCTTTCCCTTGCTGCTGATCGAGATGAAGTGGCGTAGGTGATGAAGTACTCTCTCGCAGACCGCGTGTCCTCGGTGCAGAAACCGGCAGTGAGCTATATACTCGGTGTCGTCGGGGCGGGCAAATCTGCGGAGGCTCTGGGCCGCGGTTCAACGTACAAGGCCGTAGGACGGGGGCGCGTCGAAAGATGCGGCCGCGTCCAGGCTTGCGAAAAAAAAAAAAAAACGTGTTGTGGAACTGCGGACGGCAGGGACTACGCTGGCGACTCGGGAAAACAAGAGAGAGAGAGAGAAAGAAGTTTAATGACACGAAATGCCGAGAGGTCGGGAAAACAAAGCGGCTGCACAAAGCAGGTGCGACGGAACGAATGTTCCCCGTCTCCGTTTACTGCTTCGGAACCGCAAGAAAAGCTCTTTAAGCCGTGCTTGACCAACTTATTAGAAGTCAATTCCGCTTAGTACAAAAAGTGTTCCAAAGCTATTCCAGTCAGTCAAGAACTTTATTGAAGTCCTGAGGAGTTTCAAGACGTTGGAGATCCCACGCGGGGAACTCCTCCGGCCGAAACCGTAGGCGACGCCCAAGTCGGACGGGAACGTAGTGACGCTCCGCCAGTTCTTGGGCCCTCTGGACGGCCTTGAGTTGGTATTTGAGGTCCGGGCTTTTGAGATTTGAGGTCCGGGCTTTTGAGGGCTTCTTCCCGTTCGGGCTCACTGGAGAGAGGGCCCTTTGGTAACGCGGTACATTGCCATAGCATGTGCGAGAGTGAGCAGTAGAGTTCTGGGCAGTCTGGGCAATTTGCCGGGATTTCCGAGTTGTAGTGGCTTAGTAGGCCTCGCGACGGACACGAGTCCGTTTGTAGCATTCGAAACGGGGCCGCCTGCGCGCGTTCGAGTTTGGCGTGTGGGAGCGAGAATTCGGTTCTGCCTTTCCGATATAGTGGGAGGTGATTTCTCGGTAAGTGAGCTGCGGGTCATAAAGCTATTCCAAGGCTTGGGCGTAGAAATGGCGGAAGTTTGACGAGCGTTTTCGGCAAGGGGACGGGCTTTACCCCAGATGCGATCGCAGCCGCAGGCACATGATAATCGTTTGGATCGGCCAGTATGTTTTCTTTTTTGTCGTAACTAACGTTTTGTTGCGTATTTCCGGTATTTGATATTCCTGATTGCTCGTATCGGGGAGGAAAATGGCGGCGGCCCATCCTGATTGCGCGTATTTGGGAGGAAAATTGCGGCGGCTCTCGTCACCTCCCGACGCTACGCGACTGGACAATTGTAAACTTAAAACTGTGCGGTTTCACGTCTCCCATTATTGCACGGCGGATGACGAGGAACGCAGTAGCGCCGAGACTCTCGGTTGATTTTGACCACCTGGGATTTCCTTAATTAACCTCGTAATGCCCAGTCTATCGTGCGTGCTACGCCGAATTTTACATGTCGAGACGCTGGCTTACACAGCGCAAGCTTAACGCAAAGCCCACAGTCGTCTTATTGATATGATGGAGTGAAGTTTCATCTGTGCACAGTTGAGCAAACCGACTATTCATATAATTACTAGACTAGTTAAGTAGTATCTCATTTAAAATTTACTTGACCTTTTTTGGGGGGCGGGAGGGGGGGGTGCGCTTACCTTTCATGGCAAAAAAATGGAGCTGGACAAGCCGTTCTAAGTTTTGCTGATGCGCAACTGTCAAGCATTGCATGGTTAATGTGCGCTCAAAGCAAAGTGCGGGAGCGTTTTTTCTTCTCTTTCTTTTTGTTTGCGTTACGCCCGAGCATCGAACTTGCAACCTCGGGCTATGCTGCAGCGCGAGTCCAGTGAGCCACCGTGACGGCTTGAGTGCGGAAGATAATCAGAATTGCTGCGCTGGCGCTTGTCGGTTCAACGGTCTGCTCCCTGTATACATCCGAGGCGCCGTCGTGAAAGTGAGGTGGGGACGCTTGGAGATAACTCGGCGTCCAGCCTTCAGCTGTGCGTGAAAGGGTTCGAGGGCTGCGAGGAGATAAGGGATATCGCTCTCCACTGCAGAAACGAGCCCCGCGGAGCTGACCGTCGCGGTTACAGTCAGTGTGGTTGGTGTCCTTACCGTGAGGGGAACAAAAAAACTTGGAAAGTGCATTATAAGAATTTCCAGCGAAAAAGAGAAACGCTTGCAATGCAAGCAAGTGGACAGAAAGACGCTAGGCTATCAACTTGGCGGTCAGAAGGAAAGTGCGAAGAACGCAAAAAAAAAGAATAGATATCTTTGGAAAAGCGAGACCATACTGCGGCGCGTGCGTCCCATCGCAAAGCCTGACGTCTGAAGTCTCACGCCAGGCGTCGTTCAAAACACGCCGGTGCTTAAACGATAGGCTGACACTCGGGGAATACCTGCAAGTAATAATAATAATAATAATAATAATAATAATAATCGCAAAAAGAAAGATTGGGGTATCTCAAGGCGCCAGCGCAGTAGACACCGTGTCGAGATCGATTCAGTATAGACGTCTGCAGAACTGGCTCGATTCTAGTTGGGCGAGTGTTAGAAGTGCGGTGTGCGATATCACTTTACGACGTCATCTGTTCACTTTTCCTTCTCCGAGAGATTTGAGTTGGGCCAGGCCTTTCGTGCACACCACATCGTGTCATGGAGTGTTGTTAACTTTATTTCCTGCCACGAATTGTAAGTATTTCATGAGTCCGCCTAGAGCGAGACAGCGTGCGCGCTTCAGAGATGAATAAATTAATAAGTGAATGAATGAAACAATAAATCAAGCAGCTGGTCAGTGAGCCAATGGATGAATGAATGGATCACTTTTAGTGAATGTCAGTCAGTGGTCAGCTGGACTACAAGTGGGGACCATGCATCATTTCTGGACGCAGGAACAATTGCATGGCATTACATGGCAGCCGTATCGCGTATAATAATACTGAAACATGGTTACTCGTGACAGTGACTATGCGAAAAAGGTAACAAAAAAAAAGAGAATATTGATACGCGATCGCTACATTAAAGCTCCCGCAACTTGTACATCTTTTAAGCTACTCAACGGTGTCACTCACGGTACAATGAAACTAGATTCGAGACATCATTGCATCAATTACGCCATCTCCTTACACTCAACGCCGGACATCCAACGCCTGCGATACCAGCCAGTTAGAGCCACAAGTCTGAGAGCTACAGTTCGTGCTCGACCGCTCAGCTTGTTTCCTTGTCTAGATGGTAATGAATGTACCCGGTGTTTGAATTTGACAGCACATTTTCGGGCTTTGCATTTGCGGAAGCCTTAGCTCGGGGGCTCCTGTGTGAATGCGCGGGAAAGGAGAAATTGTTTTTCTCGGCAACCGCAGCGCCAAATTTTGTTTAGCCCGTGAATGTTTTATTGGGGAAAAAAATATTCAGTGTCGTTGTCTTTGGAAAACAAAGCTTTGAAGTTTTCAAATCTGTAACTCATCAATAAAACAAGCATATCACAATTCCGTCGATCGCATTTAACAGCACAAGTAAAGCGGACAAAATCGATGTATTATACGTGGCTCTGAAGTACACCGCGTATATTGTAGTAGAACATTTGCAAAACCCGCGTAAACACTGTAAGAAAATCACGTAAGACAAAAAAATATTACACAAGATTTGTCCGCTTTGGTCGTTCTAACGGAAGCAGGTTACAGAACGGCGATACCTTTTTTGGCGCAGAGTTGCGAATTCGTAAATCTCCTGCTTGTATTCTTTTTTTATTTTAGAACTTATCAATTTTTCGTACTTTCAGAAAAGAAAAAAAAGAATCAAAAAGAAAGGAACAGGCCCTAAGTCAGAATTTTTCTTCCGGCGGTCATCGGTAACCAGGGGTTATCTCAGAAAAGTGTTTCCGCGTTTCTTACACGCATTTGAATGGCGTTGCGTCCCAAAGTGGCAACGCGCATTCCATGGGCGCTTCCCACGAGGCAGCCCCCTTCCCCAGCGCCCGCCTGGACCGCACAGCGGGGCCCGATGCCGACTTTGACGGACTAACAAAGAGGCGACAACAACGACAACCGCCGCGCACTCCGTGGGAGCGGTGAAGACCGCGAATACCGGTCACGTGACCCTGGCAAGCTGACCGCCACGGAGGGCAACGAGTCGGCGTCGACGACTTCTGCGGAAACAGCGTGCAACCCTGTTTCCGGATTGCCTCGTCATTTGGCAACTTCGAATGGCCGGACACGAGAGGTGGAGACCACCAGCAAGGTGGTGCAACTCGTGGGTGGCATTTTGCGAACACTTCGGCCATTGCGATAGGCCGAGACAGAGTCGTCAAATTCCCTCGCCTAGTTATCTAGGAAAAAAGGACTCCCATACGGGCTGCAGAATCGAGCGTACTTTTCCCTCTATCAAATGACGAAGAAGACTCTTTTAAAAGCGGACACCCTTGGTGTGTAGCGTGTGTGTGCTCAGACGTGTAGCGAACTCAGGGGCCCTATAACGTAAAACTATTCCAATATGTTTTTTATTCCAATCTCCTGTCGTCAAATTTGCGTAACCGCTGACGCAAGCGTCGGGCGGTCACCCGCAGGGTTGCCTGAACAAACAAATCAAATGCTCCCCTCGTTCGTTGGAGGTCATTTTTGTTTGCTTGAAAAACGAATAGCATTGCCTGCACTAAGCGGCTTGTATTTTCTAATTGGCACACAAGAGGCGCGGAGCACGCTCAAGTGGAGAGGGATTCGATGTGGCCGAGCCACTGCACTGAATATCGATAACCGCATGAAGAGGGTGGTGCCGGCGTCTGCGATTGGTCCGCTTTCTCTTACTTAGCTTGCGGTGGCTCGTCGATAATCGCGGCGGCATGCAACGGAAGCTTAATAATGACGCTAAAACGGATCCTCAGCAAAGAAAAGTTGGCAGAACGAGGTCGTAAACGTGCCGAAAGTTATCGAAAATGTTACACGGCCACGCAAAAGGTTTTTGACCAATCGCGGTGGGCTGATTGCAGAATTGGAATAGAAAAGTTTGGAATAGTTTTGCGTTATAGCGCCCCAGAAGCTTAAAGCTCTCCGAAATGGAGCGTGCTCCTTTGTCCGGGGCCAGTTGTGCAAAATATGTAAACAAAACCAGTTTCCTTCAACATCTCGACCTCATCGCCTGACCAACAGACAACTCTGCTGTGTTATGTGCTCTCTCTCTCTCTCTCTCTCCCATCTTTCACCCCCCCATCCCGCTCCCATTTGTAGGGTAGCAAACCGGTTAGGCTAAGCTGGTTAACCTTCCTGCCTTCCTTCTCCACTTGTTCCTTCCTTCCTTCGATGTTAGAGACGGACGATGGCATGGGTCCGCTTAGCCAGCTTATTGCGAGGTGTAGCGCAGGCAAGCTATCGCGTTTTAGGCGCTCCGGCTGCCTAGGCCAGCGACCGTTGGGAGTGTCGGCCCCAGTCCAAACCACCAACTCCAGCACCGGATAACAACGACAGCTGGCATCGGAGTTAGGCCTGAGCTGAAACTTCGTCCTATATAACCGAAACAGTACCGACAAACCTCGGAGCACGATAAATGATTTGCTGTAATAGCTTTTCTACGAACAAGTTTTGATGTCGTTTCCAAGTATGTGTGCACGACGCCGAGCTCGTGTATGAACGTGCGCCAGGCGTTGCGTTAACACGCATGCAGCTCTGTATGAACTGGTCTATATAGGTACATCGGAGGGAACGCCCACATTGTCGGCAGGTGCTGATCCAGCGTAACGCAGTAGCAAAAACCAGGTGTAACGGTGGGGGAGGGGGGGTGGTATCCGCCCTAGCGTTCGCCGATCCCCAGCAGGTGGCGTCGAACAGTTTCCGCCGCTTCTGTGCCCGCATGGACGCGTCCCTGTTTCCGGCGGGTGTCAACGTTCTGGAACACGTGACCCTTGCGACCCCCCCTGGTGTAACTACTGCAAGCGACACACGAATACGGCCAGGCTTCCGTCGTGCGAGGTCAGATCGTTGCATTCCAGTCGTATTGCGCAGCCCCGCGTAGCATCGCTTCGCTATAACACGTCTAAACTCGTCTTTGCGAACTACGCGCTTCTTGAAAAAGAAAAGAACAAAAAAAAACAATTGTCGGACATCCAAGTCTGGAGGGAGAACAGGAAGTCTGATTTCAAGGTATTGATTTCTGACGGAACTCGAGGAAACTGTCAAAAAGAAAACGCAGTAGTTAAACGAGAAACAAAATTGCCGCTTCATTGCCCGTCCGTGCACACGCCGCATTTCCTGGTGAGACCAGTTCACCGCATAATGACATAAGGCATATAAAACGTATTTACCACATAAATTCGCCGGTAACAGGATAGAAGGCGCATAGCGGCTGCTTGACTGTCTGTATACCTGCGCATAAATCGAGGCAGAAAACGCGGCCACAGTTATTTTAAACATGACAGATCGTTGGCAGTACAAAAGAAAGCATACGAGATCAAGTATTTCGCAACTTGGAATGGTGGCAAAAACGAATGCATATGCCTCGTACAACAGAATTTACGGGCATTCACAAATGTCTTTTTTTTTCATTAATGTGTTCTTAGGTCCATGGCGAACGATAAAATCTATTTGTATTTGTTGGGCGTTGTGGGAAGGCACTCAGAGATTGTTTCGAGGCCGTAATTTGTACGCGGGTGCGCAAGTGCCGACTGTTCAGTCTATACCGGCTTACGGTGTGAAAATACGGTGTGAAATCGGTCTGAAAGCGAGATTAGCTACACCGTAAGAAGACGGTGTGAAAACGAGATTAGCTTACCTGTACGTTTCACGCCTATATATATAAACAGTGCATCTTATAAGAGTGCATGCTTACGAAAGGAGCAGGAATCGGTCTCCCTCTAGACGTAGGCAAAACCGGAGAAGTGTGCGAGGCGCCGGCTATAGCGAAGCCAGCGTGCATCGTCGATGTAGTAAGATGCACTTACGTTACGCTTACCTGCGGCAACTTGAAAATGAACGCTGATTTTCTTGTTCCTCATACTTTTTTGAGGAGCAGCACGATTGAGGAGCAACGAACGATATAGAATAGCCGGTCAGCCCTGTTCGGTCTAACGGCTGACAAATTCGAAAGGCTCGTTGTGTTTTGTGCTGGCATAGAGCTATATCATTTCTAGCTTACAGTTTATATACAGTTTACATACAGTTTATGTACAAGTATATACAGTAAAGTGCAGTTATATACGTGATCTTATAAACAGGCTAGGTCTATAGAGCAGCCTGCAGGGTTTTTCCGTAGGCGTTCTGTACACAATAGTCGACAAAGCGTAATTCGATAAGTGTATAAGCAGTCTATAGTAGTGCTATAGACATTTGTGTATATGCATTCTGTATACGATAGTTGGTGACAAGTCAATGTCACATGTCTGTGGAGAGGCCTATGTAAGGCCAACGGTCCTTACAGCGTCTGCAGACCCGACTATTGAATTTGTCAATGGACCGTCTATATACAATGGACAGTCTGTCTGCGTTTGTAAATAGAGATCGCTGGGAGAGGCATTTGTCCTGCAGTGTACATAAAAATCGGCTGCTGATAATAATGATACTATAGTTGCGAAACGGTGAGGTCATCAGTCATTGACAGTCTATATACTAGAATGCAAGGTTTTTAATACAGTGTCAATATATCTTATCGGCAAATGTCTGCGGACTTTGTGTAGGTTGTCTCGAGAAATTTTGGTGCAAACAGCAGCGAAAGAAACATCATGCATTCCTTGCCTGAGGCTTCCCTGCCTGCAGGCTTCCTCGTGTCGTGTTCGACAGAAAGCATTCCGACGAACGCTGTAACTCGCACCTTAACGAGTCCCAGACGGTCGCACATCTGCAGGTGTCGTAAAAAGAAAACGAACATTTAGAAAACGGAGCACAAAACAAAGCCAGAGACAGACGTGGGAGGAACTCATCGTCAAACGGACATAAACTATTAGCCTAACCATTATTAACTATTGTCTCGTGTCATCGCGGCGAGGCTGTGACAGACATCTTCTTGCACGATCCACGTGCTCCGCCTATTTTTTTCGGCACGAAGAAAAAAATGTGTTACGGCGTGGGAGGCGCCCACATAGTATGCGGGGAGCTTGTATTGCCATTTCGCCTATTGTTTGTGGTTGGTAGTCTTTGTATGGGCTTTCTCTATATACGGGAGAAATGAACGAGTTTATCATATTACGGCCATCCGAGGCTTAACAAATGCGAGCTGTGTCGATGCGATGCATTTGTTGTCATTGGCTTTAATTAACGCCGAGAAACTCCGATGACGATCAAGTCACGTGTTCGTCGACAAAAGGAACGTCTGCAGCATGCAAACCGACATACCCAGCTGGCTTGATGAACTAACTGTTAATAAGTCTTGTCGCGTTCGCAAACATATATAGACTGCTCGCTACCAGGGGTCGTTCTGCAGTATCCAATGAACGAAGTGTTTCAGCGAAAACATTGTAATTATAACGAACGTCACAACACTGAGCATATCTTTCCCCTTTTCTGGCAACACATCGTTCAAGGCCTATGCGATGGGGTGGCTTTATATCTACGATTCCCAAATGCCAATAAAGTTGCTTAAAAAGTTACTAGACGACGTTTAGTCCAGGGCGTCCTCCCCCTCACCCCCCCCCCCCAATAAGAGAAGATAAAGAAAAGTCGGTATCTCTGCCGTGCTGTATTTAATAATCACTTAAAGCATTGCCCTGAGACTTACGGTTTGTACCTGTGTGAAAGATTAGTGTGGTGGTTTCATTCCTTTGAGGGACCGTTTAGGGCTTGCCGATACAAACAGTGGATGCCTAGAATACTAGTACACTCTAGTGCAGATCTATTGCGTAGCGTGTCACGACAGGCTTGCAGCCAAGGTCGTAGCCAAGCAAATCCAGAGGTCCTACAACAGCTATTCGCTGTGTGACGTCGCGTCCGCGCGACTATTCATCGAGGCTGCTTCCGCAGTCAGCCTGCAGCTCAGTCAACCGTAGCGTCATCGTCATTACTTCATCATCATCATCATCATCATCATCATCATTTTTCTTGTCGACTAAAAAGACTGTTCAAAGGAACACCTGATTCAGTTCAGGACGATGTTCTGTCAGAGCTATATTTTCGTTATTTTAGCGGTGATAGGTTGATCATTAAACGGGAGGTGAAGGTCAAACAGCCTCTTTTTTTTTCTTTCTTTTTTTTTAACTTCGCCCTGAAACTTGAGCGCCGGTACGTCAGTATAGCGTCACCGATTTCAAAGTATTCTCTTTTTTTTGCGTACTTGGGTCGTTCGTCATTCGCGCATCGAAAGTTCTCGAGACTTGTCCAGTTGAGTCTCGGCCTGAGACAGACGAGCGCATTTGCATTTCACCTTTCTTATCGGCTCGGCGATTGGCTAATGAAAACTTTTTTTTTATGTCTCGATCAAATTGATATTTGAATAAGCAAGTCGCTGCCGGAGCCACAGATCCTTCTGAAGGGCATTTCTCGTGATTTCGAACACATCTTTTTTTTTCTTTTGCAGGGTGTGCTGTCCTTTTTTACTCTAGCAGTTCTTTGACGTCGCATGTCGTTGTCACGGCATAGAACCGACTTGCGCTCAGTCCGCACCGCCTTCCCCCACGCCTTCCGCACTCGTGCGGACGCGAGGGCTTCGCATGTTTGTACGCGGGTGCACAAATTTCGTTTTACACTGCCCCCGTGCGCACCCAGTGTAAACGGGAATTTGTGCGCGTCTGCGCGACATGAGCAGTTTTCCGCACGTGTGTGGAAGGCCGCGCGGCGAGTAGGCCCGTATCGGATTGCGTACGGCGACTCTTATTACGATTTCGGCAACGACTGTAACACAGCCTTTCGTCCGCCTTGCGAAAGCCCTTGGAAGCTCCGCTAATAAATGGCCCGGGCTCCTCGCCTTCCTTCGATGTATGCAAGGCTGTAGTTTGAAGGGGATCGAGTGCGAAAGAGAGAGAGTGAGAGAGAGAGGTAGAGAGAGAGAGAGGGGAGAGAGAGATGGGGGGTGGAGGCCTCTCGGAAGAACGGCGTTCGACGACGTGAAACGGCGTAACCGATCAGTCCATCGGCGCGCGACGAAATGCACGGGCGACTCGAAAAGGCGTAAACACGCGGGTGGCGTGCAAGCGTTCCACAGTCGTGACTGTACTACGCGACGGAACCCCGCTGTTCGGTGGAGCGCGCGAGAACGCACGCGTTCGTCGTCGGCGCCGCTGTTCCGTGAAGCGCCAGACGGCGTTGACGCTTGTGCGCAGCTAGCAGACGACACACACAGCCCCGAGGGACGTCTGTCCGCCGTGCCCAATTTCGCGTGTTGTTTTCGTCTAACGGACCTCCCATTGTCTCCTCACTCCTAAACAAAAAGAGTTATCACCGAGCTCTTATTCTGATTCATTTGCAGAACAGTGGCGCCTTCTTTATTATTGGTATTTAAAGAAAAAGCAGTGGCGAGGGTGTGGGGGTTAAGGGGGGGGAGGGGGGGAGTGGCACACGGCTGTTCGATTTCGACAGCGCCTATAATACTGTCCAGCGCTCCGCGCCTGCTACGCGAACTTCTGACGCGCGTGAAAAAAAAAAAAAAAACTTGTGCGTAAGCGGTTTGCGTACTCTGTTTTGGCGACGTTCGCTGTCGACGACGCTGACGTCATGTGCCCAGCTGAATTTTACGGAACCCCCCCAGTCGCGTCAAGCCGTCGTCGATGACGCCTCGCTTAAATTCATAGCATCGGACAGGACGAGGAGGTTTTAAGATGTGGAGAATTTCACTTTGAAACCTCCTCGGGACAGGTTAGCCACATGGAAAGGAGGCTGACGCGCCGCGACCTCACAACTGGTTTAATTTGGTAACGGCGCGCGACTAATTGCGGAGAGGTAACGGGATAGCCCTGTGCCGTGGCCCTGTGGCGCGTTGTGCCGCCGAGTACTAGGTCACGGGCTCGAATCTCGGCCGCGGTGGCGCCGCATTGCAATGGGGACGGAATGCTTGAAAAAAGGTTGGTGTACACTTCGTTGGGTGCGTGTTAAAAAAAGCCCTAGACGGTGAAAATTAATCCGCAGTCCCCTAATACGGCGTGACATTGATATTTATAATGAGAGCGCTGTTTTGGGGGACAAAACCCCAGAATTCATTCATTCATTCATTCATTCATTCATTCATTCATTCATTCATTGATACTGTCAGCCCTCATCGGGCTATTACAGGAATGGAGAATAAAAACAACAAAGAGATACATAGAATGCGACCGAGCAACAAGCTTTGGCTCACAAAGCTTGTCTAAAAATCGATAAGTGTGAACTACAGCATACAAGGAAAAGTAATAAAGTAATAATAAATTCATTTTTTTTTACGACTGTATAGCTTTAATCTGTGTCTCTTTCTCTCCTTTCTTTCTTTTTTTCGCGTGTGTGTATTCTTGTACGGTTCCTTTTTGTGTCGTTCTACATTGAACTGTGGGGTACGACGTGAGGGGCATGCCGTCATGGAAACAAATCGGTTGCGACTTAGCGCTTCACCGATATCGTCTGTTTCTTTTTTGTTGTTGTTGTTTTGTTTTTTATTGTCGCCAGCTTGTCCCTCGCTGCGTCCACCATCGGCGCCCTCTTCCAGCGCGGACGTCTTCGTCGACCTCGCAATTTCGCGACGGGCGACAACTCGACGGGAAGACCTCGGGCGCGGCGTCCGCGATTGATGGAAAGGTTGATTCCCTCGCCCTCGAGTAAACAAGCCGCTGCTACGCAAGCAATAGACGCACACGCGAGCGTGCAATTCCGAAAAAAAAAAGAAAGAGAGAAAAAAAAAGGCGCACACGCAGGTGATCGAGAGAGCATGTGCTTGCGCCCGAGTTTTCTTTCCGTGTGCGCACGTCATCGCGACCTGCGGCGCTTGCTTACGTCACGCAGTGATTCACCGCGCGCGCCTGCGTCGTGCGCGTAAATCTCGGCGCGCTTTCGCCTTACGCAGATGCGCCCGCCAGCTTCCACGCACTGGCGGTGAATCGCGACAACAGCGTCGTCGCTGTAGACGCGTGCTGGCGCTTGCGCGCACATACTGCTGAGCTCGGGCGACGCTCCGTGTTCGCTGTTGTACCACAGCGTGCGTCTTTGTTCTAACGCACTTCGGTCACGTGCGGTACACGAAATGAACGTATAAAAAATGGCTGTGGCTTAGCTAAGGTTAAGCCCAGGATGCGAAGCACACTAGCCTTTATTTTAGTTGTTATGCGTTGCATATTGCAATCACTCAGTTCAGCCCTTGGGCGCGGCCGGGCAGCCGCCATTTAACCACGTGACGTGACGTCGCGACAGCCGGAGGAAAAGCTGGGCCCCAACTCGCGCGGCCGCAGCCACCACCTGACTCCCGCTCCTCCCGCTAGGGGCGCTGCGCCGGCGCGTGACGTAACGGTCACGCGCCGGCGAGCGCCTCCGCTTTTGCAGCTGTTATGACGTCAGATGGTAGCTACGCGGGAGCGCGCGGCGCAGCAAGGAAGAGCGTGGTTGTGCGGCTAGTATGCTTCGCATAAAAACACAAATTAAATTACGGGATTTTACGTGCCAAAACCACTCTCTGATTATGAGGCACGCCGCAGTGGAGGGCTCCGGAAATTTCGACCACCTGGGGTTCTTTAACGTGCACCTAAATCTAAGCACACGGGTAAGTTTTCGCCCCCATCAAAATGCGGCCGCCGTGGCCGGGATTCGATCCCGCGACCTCGTGCTCAGCAGCCCGACACCATAGCCACTGAGCAACCACGGTGGGTAAGGTTCCACGAAGTAGTGGGCATTGCGATCGAGTCCCCGTAATGAGGAGTTGGGTTCTCTTCGAAGAGATAAAACTTTATTGTGTCCTTGATGGGGTTAAGGGGTGGCGGGGGTCGGGAGACTAACCCCCAATCCCCCCCCCCTTCCTCAGACGGCGGCCAGTCCTTGCTTTCTGGCGGCGTCTTCGGCCATCCGGACGGCCCAGAGCTGCTCCTCTGGGTCCAAGCTGAGCAGCAATGTCTCCCACTGCTCGACCGTACTAATGATGCGTGTGTTAGTGCGGGAGGTGTTGGTGGGTGAGGCTTTGGGGCATTGCCAGATAATATGATCGAGGTGGGCGCGGGCCTTGCACGCTTTGCAGAGTGGTGAGTATACATCGGGGTACAGCCGTTATTCCCATTCAGTGTCCGTCGTCGAGCGCGCTATCGCCGTCCACGTATCCGCTCGGCGTATCCGTGGTCGGCACCACCTCACGCGCACCCGGTTTGGCTTTACTTCCTTCCGCACGCGGCTCCAGCTTCCGGCCGTTCTCCGCCCCGGAAGTATGGCGGCGCGGAAGTGGTGGGAAGCCGGTGTGAGTCAGCCTCGATCGCGCGCGTTGTTTATTTGTCGCGCGATGGCGTGTTCGTGCGAGCACTGGACGGGAGGAAACAGTTTCTCGTGCGGATAGCATTTGTACGGAAAGCACGACGCATCCGGAATTGAGAGCGTCAAACGCCTCACATTCATTACAGGTGTGTACTTCAGAGGCAGTGTGAAACAGCGTTTTGGGAAACTTTCTTTTGTTTTCATCTGTTCTTTTCTTTTTCTAGAAGAGAGGGACGACAACATGCATGTTGCTGTATTATAATAGTATTACATGTAAGAATAGTAATTCTTTTTTTTTTTCACCAGGAAAGGCGACTGTCGTCGAGGCGCAAACTTATAAAGTCGCTGCGTAAAACACTCCGTGTTTAGCGAAATGCCGCTAAATGACGAGGATGATATATCGAATTTTTTTCTCTCAGCTGCACACTGTCGGTCGGCGTTTAAATGCCGCGGAGCCGCCTGGTAGATGGAAATCGACGCACCTTCCCTCCTCGATGGGTTTCGATTGTGTAGGCCTAGCGGCCTCGAAACAAACGGCTGGTCTCGATCAAAATTGGCAGTTTCACCCGAAGGTGTGGCATTGAAAGGGATTTCGGGGTTAAGGGATATCGAGGTTATAAAGGAAGGTTTTAAAGCCATCTTCGAGTGGACCGACGTAAGCAATAGAATTCTACTATCCGCCACAGGCAATCTTTAAGAATTCTTCGAAACTGTTCGCTGAAGCACCCGATATATTCGATGTTCATTTGTTAGTGAAATGGATGGTTAGCTTACATAGTTATTTCGAAGGCGACATATGTGGCACGTTTGAATAATATCGCTTCTAAGCTGATGATTGGGATTGCAGTCGAAGATTTTAGCGTGGATAGGATAGGATCGGAATAAACATTATTTGTCCTGTGGTTATTGATGTTGGTGCCCGGGGCTAGGCGGCCAGGGGTCCATATCGCCCGAGGAAAATCTTTCGAGATCCTCGGCAACAGCCCTGGCCCGCTGGACGGCCCACTCCGAGAAAAGAATATCTTCTAATGCCGAGAGTCGTCCACCGTCTTGTTGTTTCTCCTCTTTGTGATCGTCGTCACCGGTGTATAGTCACGTTACAGCGCCAGCTCACCCATCTGTCCTTACTTTCGCGCCGAGATTTCGCCGACTTGTTCTCCTTTTTCCTTTCTTTTTGCATTGGGCGGACTGTGGAAAATTCGACGGAGTGTCTACAAGCGTACTCGTTACCCTGGTACAGCGCCGAGGCCAGAAGCCGCTCGAAACGGGCCCCGTGAGCATGATGCCTGACGGCATCGTGAATCGTATCGATGTTCGCCACCATCGGCTGTCGCGTAAGGCAGGCGTTTCCGGCGTCGACGCCAGGGCAGCCGGCAAGCTTTACGCAGTAATCTATCGCAGTGACGAGATGAGCAAGCTTGAATATATTTGCACCGTGTGCGTAACGGCGTTGCCTGCGCCGCTTTGATGTGTTCGCCACTCCCGTGTGCATGTTGTGTTCTGGCCGGTATTCCCTGATGCTCGCAACGGATAGGAGGCGTCTAAAGTCCGTATGACAACCGTCGCACGCTCGCACGCACGCCATGAGACGCCCCACATGACAGGGTCTTTAAAGGCTGCTTTTGTTGCGATAGCAATTAGGTATAGACACTCCAAGCGTATTTCTGCCGTCGGCGTTAGGTTCAGTATCGAGCGCAAGGGCGATAAGATGGTCGCCGCGCGCCGTATGCGCGAGTGAAAGCTTGCCACGGTGAGCCGGCGATCGCGCCTCAACCTCGCGCACGAAAGGAAGGAAAGCAGGGAGGATGCGCGCAGTCTTCCGTCGCGCGCAAGGCTTCGGGGAGAGGTTCGGGGAAGGGGGGGGGGGGCGTTCAACTCCGGGCAGCCCGGGTGGCCGCGCCCGCCCGCCCGGGCCGTTGTCATGCACCGGCGTCCAGCGTCGGACGTTGTTTCGGCAAAAAAAGAATTTCGAACCACACATACCCAGGCCCACCATGGGGCGCAAGGAAGTTACTGAACTAATAATTTTTCTAGCTGAAATTCGAAGAAAAATCGTAAAGTACGCCTTACACGCAACCTACAGACATGACAACGTCGGATTGTAATTTGAATATGCGAGAGAACGTAATTCTGTTACGCGAGAACTCACACAAACCCATTTTCCAGCGTTTGTACCAATTCTTGCACCGGCCACGGCGCCCGCCATTTGCGCGCGCCGGCGCGCGAACATCTTGGAGGCCACGGAGTGGCGCGCCCGATTCCTTGCAACACCTCCAGTTGGCGCTCGCCTCCACCGCATCGCGGCCCACGCAATGAGCCGCGCTTCTACCAGAAAGCCCGCCTCCTTGCATAGCGTTCGCCGCCAGCGTTTCCCGGCAAACATTACGGTTACATACTCTGCAGTTGCAAGGAAGTCTGAGAATCTGTCAGGGATCTTTGAATGCTGTCGCGCTCCACTGTTAAAGGCGAAGCTTAAGCGTCCTCCATTTCTTTTAAGCCATCTGCGACGGGCACAAAATATGCCGTTCGCTGTGTTTTCCCGGCTTATAGTTTGCGTTTATGCGAGACACCGCACGAAGGCCGATTCGCTCGCTGCGGCTGCCGCGCTTCCGCACTTCAGCGTTCTGACAGCGAGTTTCCGCGCTCATCGGGCGAGATGTTCTCACGTGTGCTTGTGCGTGCGTAACTCCACGCTTGTTAATTTAGTTAGTGTGCCTGTCCTTACAAGTTTATTGAACCGATAAAGCTACTGTCCATACTTTGCAGAGCTGTCCAATAATTTGCTATCGCATTCGATGCTTCGCCTTTCCGGCGAAACTGCGACATTTTCCCCATCGTACCCAGCTTAACTCATACACCGTGACAGCAAAAATGCACATCATATCGCTGCACTGCAGACCTCGGCGATCTCGCCGACTCTGAACTAACAGCACTTAGCGTGGCCTCTGAGATCGCGGCGGCACATCTCAGAGGCCACGAACTTGCTATCCTGAGTAGGACAGAATGAGACGGACATCGGAGGTGGGTATGGTGTCGGGTTTAACTGGCTGCACATCGTCGATCGTGGCGGACTAAAGCCTGTTTCGCATGCAAGCGATTGAGCGAATGGAGCGAACAGCGGCGCGGCGCTGCGAAGCTTTTCGCGAGGTTTCGTTTCACATGCATTGCCGCCGCGCGTTTTCCGCTTCTGGGAATAGCATTGTGTCTGGCAAAAAACACGGGACTTTCAGCCAGTTTCGGTAGTTCGCGACTACCAACATAAGCATTGCTTTGTCCCTGGCTCTCAAATTTTTATTTTATAAATACATATCCTGCGCTTAGCAATTCGTTGAAAAGCTCTCTTGGCATGTTGCCCGTACCACGTGTAACAAGTATGTAAACATCGTTCAATGCGCACGCTTTCCCGCACTAGTGGTCCCCTGATCACGTGTCGAGGCGGGCCGTTCGGAAGCGGTGCTGCCGCTCTGCCGCTGCGACGAAATTCCAATTTGCCCGAACCTCGCCGCTCCCGCCGCTAGTGCCGCCGCCGCCGCTCGAAACAGATTTCTGCGGCGCGGCGGCAGGATTCGCGAGCGTTTTCGCTTGCATGTGAAACAGGCTTAAGAAGGCAGCCGGAGGTTCGCACGCGCGTGCTCGTGATGGCTCTGATAGATAGATAGAGAGAGAGAGGGATAGATTCCTGCCACGTGGTGTATAGAAAACGGGCGTCCGGATGTTGCAGATCGGTTACACGGCTGTGCGTGCAATCATGGTCGAAACAATTTGCGTGTTGCTGTGGCAACCGCAGCGGCAGGGAATATATCGGAGGCTGAACGGCAGGAATGCCTTCGTGTAAGTAAGGTGTAATTTATTGATAGGAAGGCAGGAAGGAAGGAACTCGCCGCTAATCTCAGTGCAAATGGCTAGCGCAAGCTGCTAAAACCTATTAAATGGCGGTCAGCAAAGGGGGGGGGGCGCTGCTGGAGATTAGCTGGGCAAGTGGAGAGGGCAGCTGAATGAGCGGAGCAGGAGATGAGCAAAAGGCTATCGGCATATACAAAGGATTCGTGGCTGGGTCAAATCGTTCGCCGTAGTTTTACGTTTTGGGGCGCGGACCCGCATGCCATTATTGGGAATTCGATCAAGATTGAATATGGAAAGTGGGGGTAAACGTGGCCCGTCGTAGAATACGTGACGATAAGTGACGTGACGTGACTTTGGGGCCCCGACGACTTCGGGGCCTCAAAGTTCAAGGAGAGAACGGGTTTTTGGTGTGGAGACGTGAATAAGCTTGGCCACGCGGTAATCCAGCCCGTGCATGAATGGGGCGCAGGTGATAAATGATGAAAATCGTCTCACCGCCTGCTACACAGCTGCGAGTCGGCCAAGTCGGTGCGGATTTATGTTGAGACAAACGCGATGCAGGAACATGGACATAGGTGTCCGTTTCCTGTATGGTGTCCTGATTTCTGTCGCGCCTGTCTCAAACTGTCTGATGCCTGCATTTGTCAAAAAGGAACAAAAGAAGGAGAAAAACAACGTTTGTCGCCCTTTCATGAATTCGACAGTACCATGTCGAATTTTGTAGCGCATAGGGCTAATACATGCCCCTCCGTCTGAAACAAGCCGGAACCGAACCTCTTTCGTACGATTCGCGAGCACGCAGGCGACAGCCGTCTCACTTTTGTTATCTCTCTCAGTGCGATACGCTTCTCCTGTCGCTTCAGTGCGATTCGCCCTCCTAGCGCGTCACAGCCGTTCACATGGACGCGAGATGCGGAAGATGCGCGGGGCGACGTACTGCTTGTCGCGTTAATGTGAACGACGCGCTAGCTTGTACACTTGCATTCTACACTTCCTTTTGCATATGTATGTGTGCAAAGTTTGGTTGTAGTTCTCGGTAATCTCATGGCGTTTTTCACTGGTCGATCTGGAGCAGCCGCCTGAATCCTCGAGCGAGCGCTCGGCTTTCACCAATCCGAGTCTGCCAGTGGAGTGCACGAACGCTCCGCGGGAGATCACACAGGAAGTCTGCGTGCACGTGACACAAACCGGTTCCGCAAACTATGCCCAACACAATGTTGTGCGTACCGACCGGGTACCGATTTCGCTTGAAGACGGAAGTGACGCCTTGTGACGCGTTCTATTTCCGCCCGAATCCGCGTCTCGTCGGCGGAGCAAGTGAGAGCGATCCGGCGCGGAGCGAGTTGATCCGAAACGACCAATGGAACGCGCGAACCCGCTCCAGATCGACCAGTGAAATTCGAATTCGTTGCCGCGGAGCAAGAAATCCTGCTCCGAATCGACCAGTGAAAAACGCCATCAGTCATGTGGATTTTGGGAAACCACTCGGCAATGTTCGCGGAAGTCGTTAAATGATTTTTTTTTTAATAAGAAAGCGCAACAAAATGTCATTTCTTTAGCTCCTTCGCGCTCTGTGCTATACGTGGAACAATGTAGGCTATTTTATAACACTCTCTCAGTCATGATACGAAAGGTCCAAAGTCGCACAGCAGAGCATACTTTTTCTACTTTCAGGAAGCACAGAAAAAATAGAATCTATAGATAAGATTTTGGTAAACCAGAAAGGTATTCCAAAAGAGAGATTAAGCTCAATATTACACGTAAATTTATCAAGTTAGCTTTATTATCGATGAAGGTAGGGTTTCTGAGGCGCATCTCTCCCTAAATGTCAGCTAGTCAGGTTTCGGGGCGAGGTGCGTGGGCGAGATCAAAATAGGCGCAAGTTTTCACCTGTTATTGTGTACGGCTGGGAAGCGCACCGCCTGTATACCCATCCTGCAAGAAGACCCTCCCCCCACCCGCCACCCCTACTAGCAGACACGCGCTCAGGCGCACACAAACACGCACGCACGCACGAATGTGACTCACACGTGTGTGCACAGCTACGAGCCTTGGAAGGCGCAAGTAAAGAAAGAAAGAACAAGCAGACATCCAAACTCAGCGAAACGGTTTTTCTTTTTTTTTTTACGTACGGCGTACGACCGCCGCGTGGACCTTGTTAAAACGGCGCACCCCCAAACGCGTGGCCTGTTAGTCACCACCAGTGTTGACTGTCTGCAGCGCCGCTGTGTTCTTTCTTTTTTTGTTTCTTTTTCTGCAGCCTTGCTATGTCCACGGCTGACTGTGTCCGTAGCGCCTTTCCGCAAGTGCGAGACATGGCGCGTGGCCTAGGAGTTTCGGCGAGATTGCCGTCTGTTCGGAGGGGCCGCGCCTTGTCGTCTGCAAGCGCGAGGAAGTGCAATGTAGGCACGTGGGAGACTGCGTATAGCCGTGGCGAGGTTGTCAGTCGGCATTGAGGCGCGGCGGCGGCTGATTTCACGAATTTCTCGTCGTTGGCGGAGACAGGTGAAACGAAAATGCAATGTCCTACAGCTGAGATTGACACGGTGTGGCAGCCATGTGCTGGCCGCGAAGTGTTCGCCGAACAGGTGGCCGGTGTGCGTCCTGCAGAGCAACGCCAGGTGCTCGCGCCAAGTTGTGGGAAGGCATGTCGAAGGCGGCGGGCAATATTCCTGGGTGAGGAAGTTACGTTAAATTCCGGGTATAAAGAAGGTGCGCTCGGTTGGCGCGGCGGAACAGGAATTCGAGATCTCCCGGAGTCGACTTTTCTGTCTTCTTTTATTGCGCAGCAAGGATGGCGGCTTAGTATCACGATGGCAACACGGCGGATACATAGTGTGTCCCAGCTAACGTTATCTATAGAAGAGTTGACTGTTGGGCTAGTTGGTCGTCCGTCCTTGTCTGTCTTCCTTCTGTCCGTGGTTTTATTCGCGCTAAGCTACTACATCAAACAGCTAACGTTAGCCAGCTGTTTCTGGCTAATGTTAGTCAAAACATAAAGAAACACGGTGCAAGATACGATTATAAGACACAATACGGTCTTTGGACTTCAGAGGTCGGAGCGAAACACAGTACAGTACAGTACAGTACAGTGGGAGCACAGTACAGGTCTTCACAATCGTATCTTGCACCTTGTGCATTTTTTTTTTCTTAACAGCTTGGCCAACGTTAGCAGGGACGCACAGTATATGCACACAAATTGTGTGCACGCAGACATGGATTTTCTGTACCAGCGGGACGCTGTCAGCTATAGATGGCGCACTCTTTGTTACGAACGTACGCGCGGTACGTTTGGTGCTGCCACCAGGCGAACTGAAGGCTGCGTTAAATGCAGTTCGCCGCGTTTACGCGAGTGCCACAGTTTTCACACGAACGCGTCACACCAACGTTAGCATGTGACGCGTCCCGCTCCGTCCGAGACGACGATGAACTCGTCTCCGGCGATTTTCGTTACGCTCCCCCCCCATCTCTCTCTCTCTCAGTACGATGGGCCAGCGTGTATACGCATTACGCGAGGCGACTTGGCCCGTATCGAATCACCGTTTCCTTCCACATCGATGCGACTTGCCGTCCTAGCGCATCACCGCCGTTCACATCAAGGCCATGCGACGCGCCACTTGCCGCATTCAGCGTGAACGCCGCTACTGTGAGCTGCCGCAGGTGCCATACCCTGGCGAATAATGTAACTCTCTTGCTCGTCATCCGAAGGTCCGGCTTGTTAGGTGCGTTACGGGAATCGCCCAACCGAAGCGACATGTGTGGTTAAGGTGCGGAGCATCCCGTGTACTTTTGACAAAGGCTGTACACATCCGAGAGCGTTAACTAGGGACAAACTACGCCGCCCGCCGACGCCTTCCGTCCTTTGTCTGACGTGATGTGTTTGCTCCGGCATTTCTCAGTACGTCACTATTCCGCCGTCGAATGACCTTGTGCCGTCTCATACTAAGAAGACACATCTCGAACTTGAGTTCACGTACCGTATGATTCATAAGCAAACGACTAACCCTAACCATCTCTTCGTTGCATTGGATGGTTTGCTGGGGATCAACGCCTTCACTGTGAACAGGCTCGGGTCGTGACACGTACGCTGCACGTTGCAGAATGACGTCACGTTCGTTCTTTTCTGATTCGCTACTCCGTGTCCTACACGACCGCCCATAGGCCCGAAGGAAACGCAGCCAGGCTCGGCTACGCAAAGCTATCTTTTCCTGTGTTTCGCAAATTTTGTAGGGATATACTCGAGATTTCAAGTGACGAACCTAAAAGTCTTTGTCGATGTATTACTGCCTTTCAAAAACCGTGCGCGACTTTGTGTCGCGTTCGAAGAGAAGGTCTGTTGAATGCAACGCCTCGGTGAAAGCACAGCAGAAGTTTTGTAACTCATTTAAAGGGTTAATCGGCTGGAAGGTTCGATACGCGAAGTTCCCGTGAAGTCGCTTATGGCCGGACAGCGGTCGCAATTGTGATTGTCGAGTCCACTCGGAGGAAGACCTGGAAGGTAGCGTACGATGACCACTTCATAGCGCTCATCCAAATCAGGCTTAAGAACTTTTCCATTCTGGAAGCTGGATTTCGATCTGCTCCTAGTTGTTGCTCTTGACAGGTCAATGCACTGTTCACCATCTCTGCAAGTTTCATAGCGAGTAATACATGTAGAACTAATAAATTTAAGAAGGCTAATAAAGAAAGATGGTATATATATATATTGACACGACTATATTTGGCAGAACCATAATTCAGCGGGTATGCGCCAGTGGGGACAACGCTGAAGTAGCGCGGGTTTTGAAGCAGGGGAAAAACGAAGAAGACGTTGTTGTTGTTCCCTTGGACGACTGATAAAGTGCGTTTCTTGGCGGTGCTGCTACGCATACTCGTCGATCCCACGTCGTTACACTGGTGGAGGTGCGGGGTATTCTTCATGCTTGGCACCCCTTCGCGGAGCCGACGATCGAGCCCGGAATCACCATCGCGCATCGAAACACCTGTCCACCGCTTCAGTCGTCGCCTGCTAGGCTTAGCGCCCGAGTCCAGTCCCCTGCAAGAAACTTCGAGAAATCGTTTGCCTCCTACAAATAACATGGCCACCGCAGCTCCATCGCAAGTAACACTACAGAATCCTATGGTCCCGGAGAGCTTTCATGGTGATGCCTTTGAAGACGTCCAAGATTGGCTAGACCAGTTCGAGCGCGTCGCCCAGTATAACCATAAGACCAGCTCGGCGGACAAACTCTCGAGTGTATATTTCTATTTGAAGGACAATGCTCGTACGTGGTACGTAAACCGGGAGAGGAGCTTTGCCACGTGGGACGACTTCCGCGCACAGCTGCTGGATACCTTTTCAAGCATCGACAGGAGGGAAAACGCGCAGCGTCTCCTCGAAATCCGCGTTCAAAAGCCCAATGAGAGCGTTGCTATGTTCTCGGAAGACATGGCCCGTCTTTTCCGAAGGGCAGACCCAGACATGCCAGAGGAAAGAAAGCTGCGATATCTCCTGCGAGGAGTGAAGGAGCAACTGTTTGCTGGCCTTGTGAGAAATCCACCGACAACAGTGGCACAGTTCACAAAAGAAGCTACAGCCATTGAACGGGCCCTGCATCAACGATACCGCCAGCATGACATGGGCAACTCGACGGCGAACACTTCCGTACTGGCTGCGAGTAACGACATGTCTCTGCGTGAAGTTGTCCGAGAAGTGGTGCGAGAAGAGCTTCGGCAGCTCGGCTTTGTGGTTGCGCCTACGGAACCGACGCCAGCGTTATCTTTTGTTGCTGATGTTGTCCGGGAGGAAGTCCGGCAAGCTTTTTCAGCGCCAGACTGCGGCAACGTTCCGCGGCGCCTCACTTATGCGGAAGCTGTTCGCCGTCCACTCAACGCAACTTCAACGCCGTTGACACCGATAACAACAACAACACCACCTACGCCACAAGTAGAGCCGACATCGTCACCCTCGTCGACTCTACCGACCCCGCCGATCATGCCAGCACAAACAACGACGTATTTTGGACATGCGCACGCCACTCCTTGGCTCCATGGAGAGTTACCGCCGAACTACCAGCGTCGGAAAACCGATTTGTGGCGCACCGTCGATCGTCGACCAGTGTGCTACCATTGTGGTGAAGCTGGACATGTCTATAGAGTTTGCCGCAAATGGAATAACTATCGCGCCGCTCAACACCCAAGCTTTCCTGCCAACTATGCTTACTCTCCATGCGACGGTCGACGCGCTTACAACGACGCCCCTGTGAACAGTCAGCCACCAAATACGACGACGCCCCGACCACGTTCTCCTTCTCCATCTCCGGCGCGCTACAGTTCGCCGACTCGTCGCAGTTTTGCCGACGTCACTAGGGGCAGGTCGCCTAGCCCTCGACGGGGAAACTAGCCGCTGCGACCTCCGGGGGTGAGGTTGCCAATACTCTAACTGCTCCACATCCCCCGTTATCGACGAACGACGACGTGAAGACTACATTGACGAAAAAGACGCCCAGCACAACGACGAATACGACGAATGGAAGTACGAAAGACGTAACTGACATCGTCAGCGCCGAGCTCATCGTTTACATTGACGGCCACGAAATAGCCGCTCTGGTTGACACTGGCTCCCATTTTTCTATCCTTAGCTTACAGGTCGCTGACAAACTGAGGAAGGTGAAGACACCATGGCACGGGCCCAACATAAGAACCGCCGGAGGTCAGTTGATGACACCTGTCGGGAAATGCACGGCCCGACTCTTAATCGCCGGTTCAACCTTCGTCGTCACCCTCGTCATCCTTACTGAGTGTTGTAAAGAACTTATACTGGGCATGGATTTCCTACGGGAGTACGGCGCCGTGATTAACATCCGTGACAGAAGCGTCACATTTGCCACGAGTTCGGATAATGTCACCGATGAGAAGCCACAACAACCTCGCTTACGTATTGCCGCGGACGACGTCATACTTTTGCCGCGGAGTTGCTCTCTCGTACAGGTGCGCTGTGACAGCCTGCAAAGTGGGACTGGAGTAGCTGAATACATCAGTGCGCTAGCACTGAATTGCGGTGTGTCCATTGCCAGAGCCCTTATCAATGTAATCGACGGAAGCGCCGAACTCTTGCTGACAAATTTTAGTAGAGAGCGCCGACACATCGTTAGAGGCACTGCTGTCGCCTATTTCGACGAAGTGACAGAAATACAAGACTGCCACTTAGCACAGGAGTCGGCCTCTACAATCCACACAGCTGCACCTATTGTAGACGTTAATCCGACGTTAACGGCCGTTGAGCGGAACCGTCTGTTTGAGCTCATCAAGCAGTACCAGGGCTGTTTCTCCTCTGCGTCAAGAGTTGGTCAAACGCCACTTACCAAACACCGCATCATTACTGATGTCGACGCCAGACCCATCCGACAAAACCCTTATCGTGTGGCCCCAAAGGAACGCGAAGCAATACAAAAACAAGTGAAGACGATGCTAGAAGATGGCGTTATTCGACCATCTAATAGTCCGTGGGCATCACCTGTGGTTTTAGTGAAGAAGAAGGACGGTAGCCTGCGCTTCTGCGTCGACTATCGGAAGCTCAATCAGGTCACAAAGAAGGACGTTTATCCACTGCCACGTATTGATGATTCCTTGGATAGGTTGCGAAACTCGTGCTACTTTTCCTCAATGGACTTGAAAAGCGGTTATTGGCAGATCGAAGTGGATGAGAGAGACCGTGAGAAAACAGCCTTTGTGACGCCTGATGGACTTTATGAATTTCAGGTACTTCCTTTCGGTTTGTGTTCGGCGCCAGCAACATTTCAGCGTCTAATGGACACTGTGCTCTCCGGACTCAAATGGCAAACATGCCTGGTGTACTTGGATGACGTGATTGTCTTTTCCGCAACGTTCGACGAACACTTACGAAGGCTGAAAACTGTTTTTGAAGCGATACGCTCTGCCGGTCTTACTTTGAAGCCTGAGAAGTGCCATTTTGCTTTTCATGAGCTTCAGTTCCTCGGTCACGTCGTCAGTAGCCAAGGAGTCCG